>NC_082712.1:84707064-85307064 GCF_030144855.1 Hypanus sabinus | reverse complement strand
GCTTCCCGATGGCATCAGCAAGAAGGGAGCATGATCTGGGTGGTGGGGGTCCCTGATAATGGATGCTGCTTTCCTGCGACAATGCTTTGTGTAGATATGTTCTATGGTGGGGAGGGCTTTACCTATGATGGACTGGGCCATATCCACTATTTTCAGTAGGATTTTGCGTCAAAGGACACTTGCAAGAGTTTTTGGTGACGTACTGAGAAAGGTGGCTTGTATCCCCACCGTCTGAGTCACATCCTCTCCGTGCCTCCTGATCTAGCAGCATTTTTCTTTTCAGATAATTAACCAGTTCCCGTTTAAATCTGGTTTTTTGCTACTTCTGGCATTGCATCCCAGACCCAATTACCAGTGAAATGCCATTAATTCAGCATCAGATTGTTGAGAAATCCTGACAGTTCAGCACCTGTCACATTCAGTAATCTGGAATAATCAGGAGTCTGGGGTATGTGGTCGGAGCTGACAGACTGGACAGTTGACTAGTGTGCAGTCGGAGTTCCAGAACACCGGGCATTGGGAATGTGTAAGATAGTGATGAGGGTCCAGAGTGCTTGTATATTCCCTCCTTCTCATGGAGTTCACTGGGAAATTTATAGCATGTGAGCAAAACAGTAAAGTGAGTTTTGGGTGAATAACAGGGTTTTTTGCAGTATTCTGGGAAATCTCATCCCGCACCTCCAAGTCCCTAGGATGCTGGGTTATTGGACTTCTACCGTGCTTGCTGTGAGGGTGGGGGGGGGGGGGGAAACAATATTCCTGTTAGTCTTGGTTCTTTTGCCAATCACACATTCATGATTCCCTTCCTGCCAATGCCAACAATTTTACTGTTTGCTATTTACTTCATAATCTTAATTATTTTTCTTGGGTTACTTTGCAACTTCCTCTGTTCCAAGAAAAACAACACCAGTTTCTTTACTCCCTGCGCAAAACTAAGGTTCTTTAGAGTCATTTTGTTAAATTCTTGCACCACCTCCTTGCCAAAACACACATGCATGATTCAAAGAGCATTGCTTAGAACACCACACATTACTGTGAGGTGGCACTGTAGTGTGGCAGTCAGCACAACATAGGCGACCCGAGTTCAATTTCCACCACTGTCTGTAAGGAGTTTGTATGTTCTCCCTGTGACCGTGTGGGTTTCTCCAGATGCTCTGGTTTCCAGTTGGGTTAATTGGTCTTTGTAAATTGTCCACTGATTAGGCCAGGATCAAATCGGGTGATTGCACAGCAGTGCAGCTCAAGGAGCCGTAAGAGTCAAATCCACCCTGTACCCCAACAAATAATAAATAAAAATTATTCTCGTTGCAGCCAAACCAGTACTTTATAGACATTCATCATGATTTGTTTGCCATCAGGATGCTCTTTATCAATTACAGTTCAGCCTTTAGCACCATCATCCGCTCAAAACTAATGAATAAACTCCAAGACCTAGGCCTCAATACCCTCTTGTGCCCAAACTTGTAGACCCAGTCAGTTCAGATTTGCAAAAACATCCCCACAATCTCCATCAGTACATTTGCACCACAGAAATGTGTACTTAGCCCCTTGATCTACTTACACCAATGACAGTGTGGCTAAATACAGCTCTAATACCATATACAAGTTTGCTAATGACATCGCTGTTATGGGCTGTGCAAGGGGAGTAATGAATCAGCATACAAGGAGATAAAAACTTTGTTGAGTGGTGTAATAACAACTGCTCACTCAATGTCAATAAGACCAAGGACCTGATTGTAGACGTCAGACATCCATGAGTTGGTAATCTTTGGAGGATCAGAGGTGGAGAGGTCAGTAACTTTAAATTCCCGGGTGTCGTTATTTCAGAGGACCTGTCTTGGACCCCTCATATAAATATTATTGTGAAGAAGGCACAAAGGTGCCTTTAGTTCCTCAGGAGTCTGCAGAGATTTGGTATGTCATTGAAAACCTTGGCAAACTTCTGTGGATGTGTGGTGGGAAGTGTGGTGCTGGCTGCATTACAGCCCGGTATGGGAACATCAATGCCTTTGAGCAGGAAATAACCCTCCCAACTATTGAGCACATCCAATTGAAATGTTGCTGTAGAAAAGCAGCATCCATCATCAGAGATCCTCACCACACAGGCTGTGATCTTTTCTCACTGCTGCCATCAAGTAGAAGGTACAAGAGCCTCAGGACTCACACCACCAGGTTCAAAAGCAGTTACTACCCCTCAACCATCAGGCTTTTGAACAAAAGTGGATAACTACACCCATTTAAGGACTCTGTTGTATCGTTATTTCATGCTCATTATTTATTGCTATTTATTTATATCTGCATTTGCATAGTTTGTTTACAGTTACTGTTCTATAGATTTGTTAAGTATGCCTACAGAAAAAGAATCTCAGGGTTATATGTGGTGACATACATGTACTCTGATAATTAATTTTACTTTGAACTTTGATCTCTGTTATTAAAGCCTGGAATAGCATGTTATTTTAGCTATTTCCTCAAACTGCCCTACAGTTTTCAACAATTCATTTACATAAGCCCACAGGTCTTACACTAGTTCTTGTTAAAACATCTCAAGTTAGTTGGGTGCAATTTATTATTAATAAATATATTCTGACTTTCTCTAATCAATTCAAACTTGTCTACCCTCTGTCCTTTCCAAGTATTCTCTATTTATTGTGTATTATCGCTCTTTCGCAGGCTGTGTCCTAAATAAAAACAAGATCTTCTGTCTTGTGTTCTGTGCTTTGGCTGTAAAGGGCAAGTATACCCTTGTGCCTTATTAACCATCAAACCAAGCTGTCCAATTATACTCAAGGGGGATTTAAGAACATGCACTCCAAGATCCATTTTCCTGCACATTATCAGTATTCTGCCATCTATCGTGCATTTGTTTCATTTCTGTTCCTTGCATTTCTCATGATTGAATTCCATTAGCTGCTAACCAGCCAATTATAGAGTCATAGAGCATTACAGCACAGAAACAGGTCCTTTGGCCCATCTAGACCATGGCAAACTCTTATTCTGCCTAATCCCGATGACCTGCATCCCATACCCCTCCCATCCATGTATCTATCCAAACTCCTAAGTGTTGCAACTGGAGTCACGTCCACCCCTTCCGTCGACAGCTTGTTCCACACTCTCTTTCCTGTAACTCAAGTTTTTTTCCTCACTGTTGATGACAATGATAATTTTGCCATAATTGGTGAACCTTATCTATGACAACTACATTAAATTCCCAATAATTAATGTATATCACAAAAAGGAGAAGGAGCCTGTGGAACTAAGTTGCATGAAGCTCTCTGAACTTGCCCTTTGTGCTCTCCCAACGGACCCATTTTTAATTCACTCTAGTACTTTCCTTTGGGTGTCATTTTTTTCTCCCTGATAACTTGTCCATCGCTAATTTTGGACTGTCTAGTTTTTTTATACTTGATCTATTCATTCCCCCTTTTTTTAAATACCTCCCAGTCCTCATCTGAAACCAAAGATTAGCAAACAGATATCAGAGTCTGCTGTTTCTTGTTCTTTTATGGTTGACTGTTGTTTATTGACTACAATTCCACCTTCAATACTATAATTCCAAGCAAACTCGTCTCCAAACATTTCAACCTTGGACTCCCCGCTTCCTTTTGCAAATAGATTCTTGACTTCCTGACTAACAGACCACAGTCAGTATGGATAGGCAGCAACAGCTCTGCCATGATTCTCCTTAACACCGGGGATGCCTGACAACACTGTGTCCTCAGACCCCGAGTCTACCTATCCATACTGAACATTCAGTACTGGGTGGCCAGATTCATCTGTAACTCCATCTAACAGGGGTTCCCAACCTGGGGTCTACAGACCCCTTGCTTAATAGTGTTGGCCCATGGCATAAAACCCCTAATCTACAGGTTTGCTGATAATACCGCTACAGTGGGTAACGATGAGTCTCAGTACAGGAGGGCGACAGAGAACTTAGTAACATGGTGTCATGACAACAACCCTTCCTCTGATGTCAGCAAAACTAAAGAACTGGTCATTGACTTCTGGAAGGTGGGGGTGATGTACATATTGCTGTTTACATCCACGGTGTGGAGATTGAGAGGGTTAGAGGTTTCAAGTTCCTAGGAGTCCTGATCCAACCACATCGAGGCCTCGGCATAGAAAGCTCACCAGCACCTCTATTTCCTCAGGAGGCTAAAGAGATGTGATGTGTCCCCTTTGACTCCCCCCACCAATTTTTATCAATGCACCATAGAAAGCACCCTGTACAGATGGCAACTGCTACGCCTATGCCCTTGACCAGAAGCAGCAACAGAGTCGTGGATGTGACTCAGCACATCACAGAAACCAGATTTCCCCTCCATGGAAACTATCTACACTTCCCACTGCCTCAGTAAAGCTGCCAGATAATCAGACACACTGTGAACATGCTCTCCTTTCTCCTCTCCCACTGGGCAGAGGATACAGAAGTCTAACAGCATGTACACCAGGCACTAGGACAGCTTCTATCCTGCTGTTATCACGTGACAATAAGATGGGCACTTGACTTCACAATACCTGTATACCTTGTCATGACCTTGCTCCTCATTTCTACTTGTACAATACTTTATCTGTACTGCAATACTTTATTGTGCATTCTGTTATCAATGTACCATTGCAATGGGACAACTTGTACATACAGTACACAAGACCAGTTTTTCACTGTGGAATAATAAACCAAGTTAAGTTACTGGGAAGATGTTTATTTGGTGCTGACAATCTATGCACTCGTAGAGATGCTAGAGCTTCTTAATATGCCCTCTGTGGATGTCCCCACTTCTGTGAGGGACAGACTAGTTACACAGTCAAATGTGGATGAGTAATATGTGTAACAGAGCACAGAACATGGGCAGGGAAAACAAGATGAACTTAGACATGAATCCAAACTGCAACAGAAAGGGAGGTTACATGTCTTAAGGAGATTACATTGCAGCTAAATGGTATAGAAGAGGAGAGTCAAAGTAAGCCTTATTATCAAGGTAGATATATATCATCATATACAACCCTGAGATTCATTTTCCTGCGGGCATACTCAGCAAATCTACAGAGTAGTCACTAACAGGATCAATGAAAGGTCAACCAGAGTGCAGAAGACAACAAACTGTGCAAATGCAAATAAAAATAAATAGCAATAAATAACAAGAACATGAGATAGAGTCCTTAAAATCAGATCATTGGTTGTGGGAATATATCAATGAGGGGATAAATGAAGTTATCCCCTTTTGTTCAAGAGCCTGTTGGTTGAGGGGTGGTAACTGTTCAATCAGGCTTGTTTGAAGAAAATCCTGCCCAAACACCATCAGCATGATTTGAAATGAGTCGGGATAAACTGTTTCTTGTTTGAAGATGGCATCATGCAGTATTGCAAGCACTTGACTATAGTCATCCACTGATGGTACGTAAACTGCGGTTGGGATTACGGAGAACTCTTTAGGTAAATAGAACAGACAGTATTTGCCCATTAGGTTTTCAAAGTTGGGGGGTGGGGGGGAGCACAAGTTCCGTGTTACATATAGCAGTGAACCAGAATAAGCAAAGTAGGTTACACTTGTAATTAATGTAAAGCCCCATTCATTTCACTGTCCCTTCCCACTGACCAAGACCATTCAGAAAAGGCCAGGATCCCACAATCCCTTTCCATTCCATGGGGCCTGGTTCCTACGCTCCTCTTCAGCTTTTCACTGGAATATTTGAAATCATACTGCATAATATACGAGAAATAAGTGTTAAAAGTACTAATAGGAGTGATCTCTAATACTCTGGGAAACTTGATGTTCCGGAACCAGCAATGGGCTGAGCATGTAGGATTTAAGTTTTACTGTGTCCACAAATCAGCTGGCATGGAGAAGTGAGTTGTCAGGTAGAGACAAGGGATTACACATAACACTTATCTGAGGTGGACAGGGCAGAAGTTCGACAGTCACAGAAAGTCCTGCAGATGCAGGAAATCTTTGAGCAACACACACAAAACGCTGGGGGAGCTCGGCAGATCAGGAAGCATATGTGTGTGTGGTGGGGGGGGTGGAATAAACGGTTGACATTTCGAGTCAGTGAGGCCTGATGAAGGGGCTTGGCCTGAAACATTGTCTGTTTATTTCCCTCTATTGGTGTTGCCTGGCTTGTTCAGATCCCCCAGCATTTTGTGTGCGTTCCTCAGGTCAGAAGTTGGCTACTGTGCAATATATGGCTTCCCTCCTGATGCCCTAGGCTTTTCCACCACTGACAAAGCACATCAGGAGCCAGAAAACAGCAGATCACATAGGGTCTGTGGATAAAGAAAAAAATTTAATCATCAGGTCTTTTGGAAAACTCCATTTGCCTGGATGTGATCATCCAGGACTAACCCATCCATTTGACTGACACCTTGTCCACCGTTCCTGTGCATTAATTTCCTCTGTCGTTGCCGTACTGTCTACTATCTGTGATACCCTGCATGTGCTTAACTTTACTGACAGCACCTCCCTAGCCTGCAGCTTCCAAAAACAAGTACATCATTTGCATGGGAACACCAGAATGCCCTCAAAACCACATATTATATGACTGAGAAACGTATTGTCATCTCTATGGCAATGACATCCTCCTTGGTGGATGACAGCAAGACTGCGGCTGTAGTGGACAGTGAGGA
Source organism: Hypanus sabinus (assembly GCF_030144855.1). NCBI lineage: Eukaryota > Metazoa > Chordata > Chondrichthyes > Myliobatiformes > Dasyatidae > Hypanus > Hypanus sabinus. The sequence goes on along the minus strand of NC_082712.1, from coordinate 85,300,439 downwards.
AAGCTATTAAAGCTTGCAGTGGGATCTGGACCAGCAGAAAAAAATTGGCTTAAAAAATGGCAGATGAAATTTAATGCAGACAAGTGTGAGGTGTTAAACTTAAGTAGGACCAACCAGGAGAAGACTTACATAGTGAATGGTAGGGCACTGAGGAGTGTGGTAGAACAGAAGGGAATACAGATTCATAATTTGTTGAAAGTGGCGTCACAGGTAGATAGGGTCATGAAGAGAGCTTTTGGCACATTGGCCTTCATAATTCAAAGTACTGAGTACAATAGTTATGCTAAAGATGTATAAGGTGTTGTTGAGGAGTATTGTGTCCAGTTCTGGTCACCTACATACAGGAAAGATATTCATCAGATTGAAAATTTACAAGGATGTTGCCGGGACTTGAGGGTCTGAGTTACAGGAGAAGGTTGAATAGGTTGGGACTTTATTCCCCGGAGTATAGGAGAAAAAGGAAAGATTTGATAGAAGTATACAAAGTTGAGGGGTATAGATAGGATCAATGCAAACAGGCTTTTGCACTGAGGTTGGTTGGGACTACAACTAGAGGTCATGGTTTAAGGGTAAAAGGTGAAAGATTAAGAGAAACCTGAAGGGAAGGTATGGAGAGCTGTGGTCTAGGTGCAGGTCAATGGGATTAGGCAGAATAATCATTCTGCACAAAATATTTATTTTATTTAGTAGAGCAGCCCTTCCGGTCCTTTGAGCAACACTGCCTGCAGCCCCCAGTTTAACCCTAGCCTAATTAACATATTGATCCATACGTCTTTAGACTGTGGGAGTAAACCAGAGGACCCTTTCCATGGTGAGAACATACAAATTCCTCCTAGAGGATGCTGGAATTGAACTCCAAACATCAACACCCTGTGCTATAATAGCATCTGCCACCCACTACACTACCATGCTGCCCGAAGAGCCTGCTCTATGCCTCTAGCAACCTTTGTCAAGTTGGGTAACTTCCTACTCGACAGTGTTATACAAGCACCTTATCTAAAAGACTTGAGCCTTTTGGGGAAGGGAAGCAATACTTTGTCTTCAAAGGCAATCAGGCATAGGCAATATATTCCTGTCTTGCCACCTTCACCCACATCCTGAAAAGTAAATGGGGGATAAAAGAAGCACAACTGGTGGCTCAGAACATTAAACTGGGACAGGGAGTGGTTTAACTAGGAGCTTGTCCATTTGGTTGGGCTTGTACTGCACTCTGGTCTTTGTTTCCTTGCAGGATCTACAAGAGGCTGCACGGCTGATGGGTGAACTAAACAGGAACCTTTCCTACTGGGCTGAGAAAACAGGGGATGTGGAGAAATTGGCCCAGGTCTGTGGCTGAAATTCATCCTATGTTGGTTTGAATAATGATCCAAGCAGCTCTACATAGACCCTGTAGTGTTTTGGTGATTGAAAACGTGTCATTTGAACGAGTGCTACGAAGTATTCTTAGTGTAATCCATTCTTTGCTGTTGAGCAGTGATGCTTCACTAGTGTGAGAATTTCAACACCCTGCTCCTATTTAAGTTTTAAGAACCTGCTGCTTAACTGGGTTAATGTCTCATTTTGTCAGTAGTAACACATTGTAGGGATTTCCATTATCCCACACTTGCCCCATTTTCTTTACCAATTCTCTGCACTTTGCCTTTAACTGAAAATTCTCAACCAGCCGTTTCACAGTATTGTTATCAAAGATTGCGGGTCATGAGCAAACCAAGGCAATTTCCAGAGAAACCCACTTCATTACTCATTTACTGCTGTAAGCAACTCTCAATTAATACTAGCCTTGTTTCTCACTCGTACGTTGAAGCATATGGTGAGATGTGTCACTTAAATCAAATCAGCAAGCATTGTGCAGCTTGCAAGTGTCACCACAATTGTTCGCCAACATAGCCTCCCCACATCTTACTGACCCTGAACCGTATGCCTCTGGAATGAGGGAGGAAACACACACAGTCACGGGGAGAAACGTACAAACTCCTTACAGACAGTGAAACACCATCTTCCAGCTTGTGCTGTAAAGTGTTGCGCTAATGTGCTGCCCTTCTCATCTCTGTTATCAGAGATGATTTTTATGGAGTGTGAAACCACAGTCCTTGAACAATATGTGCACTTCTTCTCTGACGATGATTCCTGGGGGGGAATGTTCTGTGGTTTCTTTTCCTCTGCAAAAACTGCCCACTCAGATCTGATCCACTCAATCCATGAATGTGGCTTTATGGTCAGAATTCACTTAAATAAACAGTAACTGGTGGTTTTAAGGCAGACTTGAGGAAAATCCCAAATATGCTAATGATCTGAACTTGCTACTAGAGACAGAAGCACATAACATTTAGAAAGTACTAAATGTTTAAAGTGCTGTAACCTGTGTTTACAGGCTGAGAGTTATATCGTGGGATTAGCCTATCTTCACCAGTGTTGCATTGCCTCCACTCTGACAAATTTCTACAGTTTCACTTTGTAGAGATAAGAACACCAGACTAAAAATGAGTTCTGTTAATACTGCATTGCTTTCAAAGTTTAACCCAATAGTGTTATGGATGTACCTTATCAAAAAGATGAGCAGTTCAGGGATTTAACATAATCTTATCAGAATCAGTTTTGTATCACAGATATGTTTCATGAAATGTGTTGTTTTGCACTAAAGCACAATACATAAAGTCTACTATATATTACATTAAGTATATACAGTCGGTCCTCCTTATCTGCGGATTCAACCAACCACAGACCAGGAAAACCCAGAAGTTCTCTCTCCAGCACTCGTTTGAACATGTACGGACTTTTTTTTTCTTGTCATTATTCCCTAAATACAATATAACAACTATTTACATAGCATTTACATTGTATTAGGTATTATAAGCAATCTAGAGATGATTTAAAAGTACAGGCAGTCCCCAGGTTATGAATGAGTTCCATTTCTGAGTCCGTCTTTAAGTCGGATTTGAAGTCGGAACGGGTACATCCGGTATTAGTTAGCTTCAATTAGTCAAACGTTTGTCTTATTATATAGTATATATTTTACCTTGCTATGCATATAAAACACTTAAGAAACATATGTACTTCAATAATTAAACCACTGCATTGCTTAGTAATAATTGTAGCTTTCATCAAGGCAGAACCTTTCACATGCTCCATTAAAATTGTTCTGATTGTTGACCGACTGTAGCCTAACGCTTTTCCAATGACCGATGGTGTCTCACCTCTTTCCGATCGCTTTATTATTTCCATTTTATTTTCAATCACGATCGTGATTATTTTCGTGAACAGAAACACTGTGGATTCAGAGCTGTGCCGGGTCCTAATGTCTGCCACACTGAGACAGGTTAAATAAGGTCTGGGGTTCCACTGGGTCCTCAAGACCACTGCACTGTACAGGTTAAATAAGGGACTTGAGCATCCGCGTTTTTTGGTATCCGCAGGGAGTCCTGGAACCAATCCCCCATGGATAAGGAGGGCCAACTGTTAACATACACAGTACATACAGTGGTATCCAAAAGTTTAGGCACCCTGGTCAAAATTTCTGTTACTGTGAATAGTTAAGTGAGTAGAAGATGAATTGATCTGCAAAAGTCATAAAGTTAAAGATGAAACATTCTTTTCAACATTTTAAGCAAGTTAGTATATTATTTTTGTTTAGTACAACCTTAGAATGAAAAAAGGGAAAGGAGCACCATGCAAAAGTTTGGGCACCCCAGGAGATTTGATCTCTCAGCTAATTTTTACCAAGGTCACAGACCTTAATTAGCTTGTTAGGGCTATGCCCTTTTCACAGTCATCATTAGGAAAGGCCAGGTGATGCAAATTTATAAATGCCCTGACTTCTCAAACCTTGTCCCAACAATCAGCAGCCATGGGCTCCTCTAAGCAGCTGCCTAGCACTCTGAAAATTAAAATAATTGATGCTCACAAAGCAGGAGAAGGCTATAAGAAGATAGCAAAGCATTTTCAGGTAGCCATTTCCTCAGTTCGTAATGTAATTAAGAAATGGCAGTTAACAGGAATGGTGGAGGTCAAGTTGAGGTCTGGAAGATCAAGAAAACTTTCCAAGAGAACTGCTTGTAGGATTGCTAGAAAGGCAAATCAAAACCCCCGTTTGACTGCAAAATACCTTCAGGAAGGTTTAGCAGACTCTGGAGTGGTGGTGCACTGTTCTACTGTGCAGCGACACCTGCACAAATATGACCTTCATGGAAGAGTCATCAGAAGAAAACCTTTCCTGCGTCCTCACCACAAAATTCAGCGTCAGAAGTTTGCAAAGGAACATCTAAACAAGCCTGAACCATTTTGGACAGTCCTGTGGACTGATGAAGTTAAAATAGAACTTTCTGGCTGTAATGAGCAAAGGTATGTTTGGAGAAAAAAGGGTGCAGAATTTCATGAAAAAAACACCTCTCCAACGGTTAAGCACAGGGGCGGATCGATCATGCTTTGGGCTTGTGTTGCAGCCAGTGGCATGGGGAACATTTCACTGGTAGAGGGAAGAATGAATTCAATTAAATATCAGCAAATTCTGGAAGCAAACATCACACCATCTGTAAAAAAGCTGAAGATGAAAAGAGGATGGCTTCTACAACAGGATAATGATCCTAAACACACCTCAAAATCCACAATGGACTACCTTCAAGAGGCGCAAGCTGAAGGTTTTGCCACAGCCCTCACAGTCCCCCGACCTAAACATCATTGAAAATCTGCGGATAGAACTCAAAGGAGCAGTGCATGCAAGACGACCCAAGAATCTCACAGAACCAGAAGCCTTTAGCAAGGAGGAATGGGTGAAAATCCCCCAAACAAGAATTGAATGACACTTAGCTGGCTACAGAAAGCATTTACAAGCTATGATACTTGCCAAAGGGGTAAGTACTAAGTACTGACCATGCAGGGTGCCTAAACTTTTGCTTTGGGCCCTTTTCCTTTTTTTGTTATTTTGAGACTGTAAAAGATGGAAATAAAGTAATTTGCTTAAAATATTAAAGAAATGTGTCATCTTTAACTTTATGCCTTTTGGAAATCAGGTCATCTTTTACTCACTTAACTATTCATAGTAACAGAAATTTTGAACAGGGGTTTGCATGCCACTGTATATTGCTAAGACTTTTGCACAGTACTGTTGCATACACTCACTGGTACATCTGCTCATTAATGCAAATATCTAATCAGCCAATCAACTCAATGCATAAAAGCTTGTAGACATGGTCAAGAAGTTCAGTTGTTCAAACCAAACATCAGAATGAGGAAGAAATGTGACCTAAGGGACTTTGACCATAGAATGATTGTTGGTGCCAGATGGGGTGGTTTGAGTATCTCAGAACCTGCTAATCTCCTGGGATTTTCACACAGTCTCTAGACTTTACACAGAATGGTGCAATAACCAAAACCATCCAATGAGTGGCAGTTCTGTGGGCAAAAATGTCTTGCTAATGAGAGAGATCAGAGGTGAACGGCCAGACGGGTTCAAGCTGATGGGAAGGTAACATAAGCACATGTTACAACAATGGTGTGCAGAAGAGTGTCTCTAAATCCACAACATGTCAAACCTTGAAGTGGATGAGCCACAGCAGCATAAGTCCACACCGCATTCCACATAGTAAAGTGGCCACTGAGTGAGTGTGTCGTAGTAGCACAATGTAGTGAGGTAGTGTTCATGAGTTCTTACTTATCTTTTCCATCAGGTGTGGAGTATGTTTCAGAACAAACTGGCAACAGTCGTGAGCTCGCTGCCAAGTGTAACGAAGTAGCCCCACGGTCCTCAAGATTGGCTGCTTGTGTTCTGGTCGAAGGATTGCAACTATGGGAAAAAGACCTGAGGCAGAGAAAGCAAACCTCCTCTTGGAAATGTTTATTGATCTGTCTACACAATGATAGATTTTCACTTTTCTGTTTTTAAAAATCTTCAGCATCTTGTTCCTGCTTGCTTAAGTCATGGATGAATTTGCAGGGGAATGGAGTGCTTTGGGCTGAGATGCTCCCTTAAAAAAGGAGTTTCCTCCCTTATGGTATCCACCACAACAAAAATGCTAATACATTATTCGAGGATCATGCGGATCACAAGCATTGAATGCTGTATCAATTTATTTGTCATCATCAGTCCAGATTAGTGTTCGCAATAATAAAAAGCCTCTAGAGCAGATAGTTTTTCTGCTCCAGTTGCTGTGAAAGCTCGATGGATTTGAACACACTCTTAACAACAAAACTCAAAGCGTTCATTCTTCCAATACATGCTGAAACTCTTGGGTCTAATAAACTGTAGATAAACTCACAATCGTCTACTCGGGCCCAGATTATTTGTACCAGGAAATTTCTGGATCATTTGCTCTGAAACACTGCGAAACACATCACTTAATGTTGGCAAAACGCCTGCTTTGCTTGGCTGTGTGTTTACAGGGAGAAATGTCGGAAATCGAGGCATGACAATGTTATTTCTTGAAAACGATTTGTAATAGGACCATAGAATCTCTACTAGTAGTACTTGAGCTGAGTTTTAATGAAACTATCCAGCTGATTTCTCCCTTCTGCTGCCACAGTTGTATGAAAGACAAACTGTTTTACTGTACCAGCTGCATCCTGTTGTAGGGGTAAGGTTTGTTAGTTATTACTAATGATTGAAGGACTATTTGGTCCTTTGCCATTTAAAAGGCAATATTGAATGTGTTGTTAACTTGATACTTTAATAAATTAATCATCGCAAACTCTCATGTCATTCTCTTTTAAAGTATTAGCTGGCTAGTAAACTTATTTTTCACTCTTTGTTTTAAATTCACCTTTTTAAGGCCCGAATTAAAACACGGAATTTTGCTTTTCTGTCTCAAGATAAATTCAAGTTCTGTAAACATACCTTGCAGAAACGCACTGTAGAGCAAATTGAATTCTAGCCTAATCACAGGACAATTTTACAATGACCAATCAGCTTTGGACCATGGGAGGAAACCCACACAGTCAGGGAGAACATACAGACTCCTTAGAGACAGCAGTGGGAACTGAAACTGGGTCATCTGTACTGTACTGCCAACCACCACACTACTGTGCCACTTCATTGCTGTTTCTGTAACAATTTTGATTCACCAGTCAGGGTTGTTAGCTGAACTGAATCCCTGCACCTGGAGGACTGGTGGACCACTCTTGGTCTGACCTCTACCATTTGACACGGGTGACCCTACCAAGTGCCAAAGCACTGACTCCAGCTAACATAGTTCTCCGGATGATTGAGGCATACAAGCCTCCAAACCCAATGCAAGGTTGTGGCCCTCTTGGAGGATAAATTCATTTTATTTTCATTCTTGTGATTTAGAGTAAATATATACACATACTACATATAGACTCACTCACTCTACTGTTTTAACAAACCATTTCATATCAGGTAAGTCAGTGATAATAAATCTAATCAGGAATCTCTTTTCTCATTCCCACTAGCTAGCTGTTGCCTTCTCTGCTCTTGCTGGTATTTAGACCTCCATTTATTTGCTCTTTTCTTCCCCTCCCCCTACCTTACTCTCATCTATCTTGGCCTCTTAAAACATAATCTTCCTAGATTTTACCAAGCAGCCACCCAATTTAAGGTGGGCAATGCTGCCTTAGTGGGGGTGGGGAATATTAAGGAGGTGGAATGTCCATTAGCTCCAAGCAGAAGGCATAATCCTTTGACATTATCATACTTCCATCCTTAATGTACGAACCCCCAGTACATCCAAAGTCCAAAGCCTTCAGTGTTTCTCCTTCCCAGGACCACCTTCTAAAGTTCTAAGATCTTGCAATCTCATTTTTATTATCCATAAACCTTGGGAGTCTTGTCAAATCATGCCATTACTGTGTACCATGGAGCTATTGTGTCTCTGGCAACCAAAGGAAGATACTTAGATCATCCCATTTTCAGCTTTTGGTCTCACGTGTTGTTCACGGCTCATTCAGGTGCCTTTTAAATATAACAGGATTTTTGTCCTCCTTCCGTTCGTCGAAACCCCACTATACCATGGATGAAAAGATGATTTCAACTTTTTAAAATTTATATCCCTAATTAAAGAACTTCCTGTAGAGACTAGTTTCTGCTTATTCACCCTGTCCTTTCATCATTTTGTGCATCTCAATTAAATTTCCTCATAGCCTCCTGTTTTCCACAGAATAAATTAACTAGTCTCTCATTAGTCTCTTAAATCCCTTGAGTTACTGTATACTGTAGTATGACATCCAGAACTATACAAATAGCTGTGGATTAACTGTTTTAAACAGTTTAGGCATGACTTCCCTATGATTCAATAGGTAAACCCAAGTATTTTGTATACAACCTTAACCACTGTCATAAATAGTTCAATTTAATATCAGAGGATGTATACAGTATATAACCTGGTCCTTACTCTTTGCAGACATCCATGAAATGGGGGAAAAAGTCGAAGAATAAAGGATAGAATTACAGTAGAACCCCAAAGCCCCCACTCCCTCCCACAGACAGCAGCGAAAGCACCACCACCCCCCACCACGCAAATAATAGCAAAGTCCCCTGAGATCGTGATCTAGAGTCCATCAAAAACTACTGTCCATCTTAGACAGGTGCTCTCTCTTACTAACAAGTGAGAGAGATCTATTGCTCATGCCATGTTGCTTGTCCTACTTAATGGATCAAGAAAGGTATTACCTCTATTCCTCAACCAAGCATTTCTTCATCCTGGTTTTACTTAAATTTTCTGGTTTGCATTCAGTTTGCAATATCTGTGCCAACTCTTCAGTCAGCATGACTCTTTCTGAAGCCCTGAACTTTCCTCATCCATATGAACCACTCTGGGTTTTGTCCAGGTGCTCTGATTTCCTCCCACATTGCATAGGTTAGTTAGTGTTAATAAGTCGTGGGCATGCTACATTGGCACCAGACACCTACCAACACTTGCGGGATGCCTCCAATATATTGCAAGCAAAGAAAACAATGCATTTCACTGTATGTTTGGCCAATAAAACTAAAGCTAATCTCCGAATCTTCGTTCTTTAAAAAGAAATCTGTTGAATACGTTGAGAATACCTTCAATTATCTTTGCTGCTGCCTCCATCGATTATTCACGTGGCCTTTTTAATGTGTCTCCCTCGACAGATGAAGTGGGGAGGAGATGGTACACTCCCAGTTATGACTTCCCCTTTATTTCTCATTTCAACCCATACAGTCTAATTTGAGCTTCGCAGTATATCTATCTTCTCAGTTGTACCTACTACCTTAATCAATATTGATGGATCTTGCGAGTGAGCCTCCTCTAGCACCCTCTGAATAATGTCACACTAGAAGACATTGGGCAATTGTTTCCCAGTAAATCCACCCTTCACTGCAAATGCCCAATTCCTCTGCACCTCTTTCACATTACAATAACCCTTCATCTCCTTAATCAGAGTCCTAACCTCATTCTCCTACATCATCTAGCTCTGATACCAAACATCTTCTCCTTTGACTCCATTCACTTTCTCTAATCTCTGAAGTTAGCTGTAGCAAAAGTTTTCATTGTACCTTGGTACACGTGATAATCTCACTAGAATTGAGCTGAATTGACTATTTCTTACATCCTTCACTTACCTGAGTAAAAATTGTTACATCTCCATCTAAATGTGAAATTTGCAATTTATAATAAATTACAACAGGACCATCAATATAACACAGAAATACAGTGGTGTCAGCATGAATTAAGCAGGCTGATAGTCGGACTGATGAAAGAAGCTGTCCCAGAGTCTGTTGGTCCTGGCTTTTATACGTCGGTACAGTTCCCTGGATGGTAGCAGCTGGAACAGTTTATGGATGGAGTGTTTCAGGTCGCCAATGATCCTTCAGGTCCTTTTTACACACATCTTTGTAGATGTCCTGAATAGTGGGAAGTTCACAACTACAGCTGTGCTGGGCCGTCTGCTCCACTCTCTGCAGAGTCCTGCGATTAAGGGAGGTACAGTTCCCATACCAGGCAGTGATGCAGCCAGTCAGGCTGCTCTCAATTGTGCCCCTGTAGGAAGTCCTTAGTATTTGGGGTCCCATACCAAATTTCTTCAACTGTCTGAGGTGAAAGAGGTACTGTTGTGTCTTTTTCACCACACAGCCAGTATGTACAGACCACGTGAGATCATTGGTGATGTTTATGCTGATGAACTTAAAGCTGTTCACCTTCTCAAACTCAGATCCATTGCTGACAGTAGGGGCTAGGGGTCAGCAACCTTTACCACTGAAAGAGCCACTTGGACCCGTTTCCCACAGAAAAGAAAACACTGGGAGCCGCAAAACCCGTTTGACATTTAAAATGAAATAACACTGCATACAACGTTTTGTTTTGCCTTTATGCTATGTGTTGCATTTATGAAATTGATGAACTCCTGCAGAGAAAATGAAATTACATTTCTGCATGCAACAAAAACATTTTGAACTCCGAAAAAAAGACGTTGGGTTGAAGGTTACTTTTAAGTAAAATACTCAATGTCTATTTGAGTCCTTCTTGTATTTATGAAAAACGCCAAACTTAAATTTGCCGCCAGGAGCAAACCAAAAATAACGTCAGCCAGCTGTCAACCTGAAAAATAAAAGGACTATTTCACTGAACAATGAAAACATATGAATATACAAAATAATAGGCAATTAAAATATTTATCATACTTGTTCAGGTTGACTCATACCTGACAATGCAGTCGTATTCAGTAGGGATGGATCGATGCTTAGGGGAGTGACCGGGAAGGATAATGTGTTTTTTTTCCTCTCTGAACTCACAGAAGCGTTTCCCAAACGATGTTTGCATTGCGATGATTGCAGAATGTAAATACTCCGAATTTATCATGTCGTGACATTGTTTGAACTCTCTCAAATTGGGGAAGTGAGACCATGTGCCTTTCTGTAAATCTCTGGCAAGCAACGTCAACTTGCGCTCGAATGCCAAAACATCCTCCAACATGTGCAGGGCTGTACGTCCTTACCCCGTTGAAGAGCTGTGTTCAGCGTGTTCAGGTGCGCTGTCATGTCTACCATGAAGTGTAGCTTTTCCAGCCACTCTGGCTGTTCCAGCTCAGGAAAGTTGAGCCCTTTGCTGCCCAGGAAAGTTTTCACTTCTTCCAGATACGCGACAAAGCGTTTCAGCACCTCCCCTCTGGACAGCCAGCGATAAAAACGCGTTGTAGCGGTTGCTACATGCAGTCAGTAAACTGCAGTCAAAGATAGCTTTATTCGAACTAAACAGCCTTGCTTTTAAGCCTCCCTCAACCCGCCCCCCATGGGCGCGGATGCTGCAAAAGACACGTACTCACAAACCCCCGTAGGCTATCTCCCTTAGCCTGAACGCTGGCTAATTGTGAGCCGGTTCGGATGTGTCAGGAAATGGGTCGCCACAACGTCTTATTTAGATTGTACAAGATCACCATAATCTTCGAATTTAGATTTACATTTCAAAAACTAACAAACTAACATAAAATACATTTTAATTAAATACTGACCATGTAGCGGTGTGCTACACGCAGCGCTAAAATTACGACACGGAGTCGGTAACTGCAGTCGAAGGAAAAAACTTTATTCGAAATCTTCAGCCTCACTTTTAAGCCTCTGTCAACCGGCCCCCCATGGCGCAGAGGCTCCAAAGCTCTGTGCTCGCAAACCCCCGTAGGCTATCTAATTGTGAGTCGGTTCGGATGTGCCAGGAAAAGGGTCGCCACAACCAATTATTTCCCAAAGCAACAGGGAGCTGCAGCACAGACGTAAAAGAGCCACATGTGGCTCCGGAGCCGCGGGTTGCCGACCCCCGGGCTAGCCTGTCTCCATTCCTCCTGTAGTCCACAACCAGCTCCTTTGTTTTTGCAACATTGGGGGAGAGGTTTTCCGACACCACTTTGTCAGGGTGTTGACTTCTTCTGTCAGCAGCCATATTATTAATTGAGATTAGACCAATCATTGTAATGACATCAGCAAATTTAACTGGCAGATTGGAGCTGTGGGTGGCAACAGTCATGGGTATACAAAGAGAGGGGGCTGTGTTAAGGGTCACAGGGCAGAGGTAAGGGATTCCACTCTTACCACCCGCCAGCAATCTAACAGGAAGTCCAGGATCCACCTACACAACTGGGAGTGAAGGCCAATTACTTATCGATTTAATTAGTAAACATATCAATTGCAAACTATGTACAGAAGAATTAGGTACATAAATTTAGTTAGGGTGCCAAGACTTTTGCACAGTACCGTAGTAATTTTATGTATTGTGTTGACTGCTGTTACAAAAAAATTATGACATGAGAGTAATGATAAACCTGATACAGATATGGGTTTCTATTGTGGACTGAGTGGAAAGTGGGAGGGAGTGGGAAGCACATTCTGTAACTATCAATAAACCAACTGTTTGGATCAAATGACTTTGCCTACTGTCTCAGGGTTGGGTATGCCTGCACCAATGTCACTCCCTGTCCCTGGCACTCCTTATCTGCCACCTGTCTCACACGCTCCACCCTCACCCTGTCCAACATCCTTTGTTCCTGCCAGCTTTACAGACTTGCTCCCCGCTCCATGTTGACAAATACAGTAGTCGGCCCTCATCTGTGGGGCATTGGTTCTGGAACCCCCCCCCCCCCCCGGTGGATATTAAAATTCGCAGATGCTCAAGTCCCTTATTTAACATGTATCAGTGTGGTGGTCTTTAGGACCCAGAGAACCCCGGACGTTATATAACGTCTCTGTGCGGTGGACATTAGGACCTGGTGGCACAGCTCTGAATCCACAGGGTTTCTGTTCACGAAAATAATCACAATCACGATTGAAAATAAGGTGGAAGTACAGTACACACTGTGCAAAAGTCTGAGGACCCTAGCTGTACACATGCACCTAAGACTTTTGCACAGGACTGCAGGTAAAAGCCTTTCTCTTTAGTCAAATACATGGAATATTCCTTATTCTAATCCTACAAGGCTCCTCTTACCTTGTTCTCCAGTTTATCAATGGCTTTATCATGAACACAAGAGATTCTGAAAAATGTTGAAAATCCAGATCAAATACACACACACACACACACACATACAAAATGCTAGGGAAACTCAGCAAGTCAGACCTAATCATTGGGGTAGAGGAATGAACAGTTGATGCTTTGGGCAGAATCCCAAAGACAGCCAATTTCTTTTTCCCAGGGTAGAAACACCAGAGCATTTAGGATGAGAAGAGATGGGTTTGGGGGAGGGTTGTAGTTTTTTTTGCACAATGTTGGGTGTTAGGAGTGTGCTGGCAGGGGTGGATGAAAGATGGACTTTGATCAGAGGAAGAGGAAGTATACATCAAGCATAACAGCTGGGATCAAGAGATGCTTAAGACAGAAATCAAAAAGGGAAGGTTAAATGAGGACACAAGATGGCTTAAGTTCTTAGAATCCTATTATTAAGAGCAAACTAGACAGAGCATAGGTTCCTTTAAGGATTAGTGTGGTCATCTACATGTGGAGTAACAGGAGATGTCTTAAATGAATTCACAGAAATGATATCTTCGACATACCCATTATGAGGTACTAGGAACTCCCAAAGTGCATAGAACGCAGAACGGTGCAGCACAGGAACAGGCCATTCAGCCCATGATGTTATGGCTAAGTTTGCTGTTGATACAAAGTGGAGGGGCCTCCACCTATCTTTGTATCATCAGCAAACTTAGCCACAAAGCCATCTATTCCATAATCCAAATCGTTGATATACAACGTAAAAAGCAGCAGCCCCAACATGGACCCCTGCGGAACACCACTGGTAACTGGCTGCCAACCAGAATGGGATTCCTTTATTCTCACTGTTTCCTGCCAATCAACCAATGCTCTATCCACGTAAGCAAGGGAAAAAGTTGCTTAGGCCCTAGTAGAGATATTTGTATCTTCATCAAGTACTGGAAGACTGCAGGGTGGCTAATGTGTCCTTAAGGTGGTCTACTGGGACAAACCTGGGAATGACAGACCCACAAGCCTGACCTCAGTGGAGGGAAAGTTATGGAAGATATTCTGAAAGACAAAAATGTAACTGCATTGGGAAAGGCAAGGACTGATTATGGATAGTCACCATGCTTTCATGTGTATTACAAAAGTGTTTTCTTTTAAAAAGTGACCACAAAGATTAATGACAACTTAAACAAGTTTTTGATAAAAGTCTCACATGGTAGGCTGATCTGGACTATCAGATCACATGGAATTTATGATATAGTCAATTGGATACTAAATTGGCTCAGTGGTAGGTGTCAGAAGGTTGTTACGCAGATTAGAGGCCTGTGACCAGTAGCATGCCACAGGAATTATTGCTGGGTCCTCTGTTTGCCATCTATATTAATAATTTCAATTAGGAAGTTTGCAACTGACACCAAATTGGTGGGATAATGGACAGCAAAGAAAAATGTCTAAGATACAGTAGCATCTGGATCACCTAAGAAAGTGGGCAAGGGAGTGGCAGATGAAATTTAACTCAGTGCAGCAATTTGCAGTTAAACCAGTAAATGGCAGGGCCCTGAAGTGTATTGTGGAATGGAGACCTAGTGGTACAGGTATACAGTTCCCTGAACGTGGCAGCACCAGGAGACAGGATGGTGAAGGTGACTTACCTTTAGCAATCAGGACATTGAGTACACAAATTGGAGAGACCTCTCTTGAATTATGTACAGATCTTGTCACCTGCTAAAAAGGGTGCAGGGACTTATGGGGGACACAGAGGCTGAGAGGTGACCTTGTAGAGGTACACAAAATCATGATCAACATTGATAAGGTGGCTGATCATTGTCCCCCCCCCCCCCGTAAAACGAGTTTTATGAGATGTTATGAGGGCAACTTAAATTCCCTCATAATGGTGGGTATATGGAGGAAGAGGGTTGGTAAACATTTCAGACATCCCTCATTCCTGGAAACCAAACACTACACTTGTCCTCTTCTTTCTTCTCTCCCCTGCCCCCCATTATCCAGGAACTCCTCCAATTCCCTCTGCAAGACTGTGCCTCAGAACCACATCCTTACCCATGTCACTGGTGCAGTTGACTTGTGGTAATAACACTATGCTTTACCCCCCCCCCCCCCCCCCAACATGTGCACAGGTTGCTGAGCGACTTTAACCAGGCATTATCTAGACAGCACCATTCTACAGTCAAATTTGTTAGTGGATCTGCCACCTTAATTTTTATTTTTAACCAGGCTTGCAAAATAAGTATAACTTCAATCACCACTGGTTCCATAACCTCACTTTCAAGGACTCTTTACAACTCAAATTAGTATTTTCTTTGCACATTGGTTATTTGTCTTTATGTAGTTTTTCATAAATGCTATTGTATTTTTCTGTAAACTCCTGCAAAACTCAAGATAGGATAACAGTGGTAAACAAAGTAAATTATTGAAGTATGTGAACCATCTATTGTGACATGAATTTGATTGTGGCTGTGCTCTGATTTGTTAAATACTTTCACCTGAGAAGTTAAAATTTTGCCCATGTCTCCACAGTACTGGCGACTGACCCGAGTATTACCAGCATTCCATATTCCTGTTTGTACCTTTCTTGAAGGTCAGTGCTGGAGAGACTTTCTTCCACTGGTTAAGGCAGTAGGTGTTGGTTCACAACTATACAGTCAGTATTAATTTGTGTGTGCATTTAGCTTCTTCCAGTTCTTGGACCCTCCATTTCAGAATGTTTGTCCAATAAAGATTGGCTTTGTCACATGTACATCGAAACAGTGAAATGCAACATTTGCAACAATGACCAATGCAGCTAAATGATACACTGGGCCAGCCTGCAGGTGTCACTGGGGTTCTGGCACATAAGCATGCCCACAATTTAGTAATCTTTATATCTTCAGGATGTGAGAAGAAACCCATCTGGTCACAGGCAGAACTCCTTGAAGACAGCAGCAGGAATTGAGCCCCTATCACTGGCACTGTAAAATACTGCCATACCCTACCATATTGCCCTGTATAGAAGCAGTTTGCTGCTCCAAAACACAGGAATTCAACCCACCTGTCACAGAATCTGCAATGTAGCAATTGCAACTGAAGCAGAACTATTGCAGAAATTAGCTAAACACAATTAAAGACATACCTTTATTGCATTCCAAATAGCTGCACAAGTGAATTGAATCAGCTTGCTGCTCACTCAGCATACTGAAGGTTATGATCAGGACCTCATTGGAATCCCAAACTTGTTGGCATTTACCAAACAAAAGTTGCATTGCCTTGGGTAGATTGGTCTTGTCAGAAGCCAAGAGCAGGGCAGAGGCTTCAAGGACTCAAATCATCAGTGCCAACCAGTAGCTCCATGTCTCAGTAAATCCAAGTGTGCTCTTCATCTGCATTTCCACTGAACACTCATTGTTTAGCTCTTCCACAGACTTGGGACTCACATTATGAGCAGTCTCCTAACCCAATCAGATTAGACAAGTAGATCTATCCTTTCTCAATTTGCACTTTCACATTCAGTGAGTTTTACAATCTTCCCATCATTTGTCCATCCAATTTTCAATCCACAAACTTAAGTACTACATGTTTCCTGCAACTAACTTTGCCTTTAAGCCTCTGGCAGAGCTATTCAACCCCAATGTAATCATAAATTATCCTACAACCAAAACATATATACAAAAATTAAGTCACTCAATGGGTCCTCCTATGGCCGGAGTCACAAATATAGTTTAGAGCTTCATCTGTACTTCAGGCTCCTCTGCTATTGTTTAAAATGTTGCTTATGGACTCTGCAGCTGTCTCCTCTTCCCCCCCCCCACCCCCCATTTCAGAAGCCATGATCCTTTAGTATAATACAAATATCAACCTCTCAAGATCTTGCACTTCTCATCTACCAAATTAGAAATGCAAGCCTAGCCAGCCCAATCCTTTGGAGTCCAGACCAGTAAATATGAACATTTCCAATACATTAAAAGCCTTGAACTGTACACAGATGTAATCTCCCTAGAATACTCATTTTCTTTAGAAAACCCTGGATCTTTGCTTCCACCACGCTAGCAATCAGCAAGTTCCACTAGCCACTGCGCAAGCCTGTTCCTCTCCATTTTACCCAAAACCCCTTCCCCAAACTCTTGAAAAATGGGTCCTTTTGTTTACCTGTTTAAATCATAACAGCCTGTAAACAAACTGCTACTCTTCTGCTCCAAGGGGAAATGACTTACCTGGCAACCAGAAAAACTTGGAACTATTCTGATCAACTTTTCCAATTCCCCAAGACCTTGCTTTCCAGCTTAGTAACCACAATTGCACTTAGTGCAACAGACCAGAAGCATTCAATTCATTCACGCTGAACGAGATGCCTACTCAAGCTATAAACTATTTTCCCTTATCTACACATCTGTCAGTCTTTTAAAATGTGCTATACTTGTACAATGCTTTGTGACCCACAATGGGCTTTAAAAATACTCAGCCTAAAAGCACAATTGTTGTGTATGAATACCAAGATCTCACATGATTTGACTTCCCAAATGTCCTGATCCACAATGTGCTGGAACTTTTAGGTTCCCCTGCCATTTGTCTGTTAACCAATTTATCACAAATCAGAGACTGCTAGACAAGCTCTCAATTGAGAAAATGCTCTACTTAATGGTGCTCCTACCAAGTTTAGAAAAGTCAGGAAAGTTAATAGAAGTGAGTCACAACTGTTTAACACTCTTCCTTTATTGTAATGACACTTGATGTACGTTTGACATTGGATTTTTGCAGCATTTTTTTTTTACAAAAATTCACAAGAGTTTTTCCTGAAACATTTTTTTTTTATCAAAGGCAACATTTTTACTTTTCTTAAAAATCTAGAATCTTAAGTTTATTTGCACTTTACCACCCACCCCCCCCCCAAATGCAGACATGTACAGTTGCCCACCCTCCCCATTTAGAAGCTGCAGTGAACCATTTGTCAAAGATACAATTTATCATACTGAAGAAAATTTCTTAATGGAGCTGGTAAATAGCTGGAAAAAGCACCTCTTTTAGAAGCCATGGCTTAATGTACCCAATAGACCAGTACAATTAACCTGGAGGCTCAGTCTGTCTTTAAATCAATTTACCTCACTGAAGCTGATGCTGTGACCTGAGTCTTAAGGCAGTCACAGCTCTTCAGAAGCACCATCGTCTTTTTTTCGTGGAACTGGGCCTGAAAGACCAGGACAGATCAGGGTAATGTTGTAGCTGTTTCATCAAGACTGCTAGAAAATTAAACCTGTAGTAGAGACTACAGCTTAAAATATAGGACTGAAAGTCAGAGGATGTAACAGTCAAAATTGAGGGAAAATGGCCATTCTTACTGGATCAAGATAGTTCTCTACTGCCAGGTTAGTTTCCAGAGTGGAAATCTGTTCATTTTGCCCAAAAGGAATGTAGGTCAGTCACCCAAAAGGGAACAGCATTGAATCATTTCTCCCTCCCAAAATCTACCATTAAACTGATTTAGTAATCTGGGAATATCCACCAGCCAGATGTCTAAATCGGAACCAAAAACAAAAATTGCATATTTGAGGTATATTTGGAACTAGCAGCCCCATGAAACAAGGGCAAAATATGAGCAAGAATGCTACTGGGATGGAGATGCAAGAGGAATGCCCCTTTGCCACAAATCCTGGGTTTCCTCAAGGTCCAGTCAATTAGTAATCAGATGTGCTCTAGCACTGTCCCTGCAGACAGGATGGAGGTGGAGAAACAGACCACAGCAAGCCCTGAAGGTTGTGAGCAGATGGATTTTGTAATTAGATCTAGAAACCAAGCAGAGCCATATAGCCCTGGTTTGTACTTGTACTGGTCTACCAATGGGGGAAAAACATTGTACAGCACAATAGAATGGTCAACTCTCCTCTGATCCTGGGATCTAAACACTGGCAAGGCTTAGGCTTCCATTTCCAACCCCTAAAGAATTCTTATCTTACAAAATCAAGTATTCCAATTCCACATAACCAGATCAGAAGCACAGGAGAGTCAACAGCAGAAATGTTACTCATGCCCAAAGCAATGGATGGCCCTTACTTTCAGAACAGAATTTCCATACTGTACTGCAGGAGTTATTTACAGTGCATAGCAACAAATCAGAGGTCATAAAAGTTCCCCTTTCTTCTTACTTGGTCTAAATGAGAAGGGCAAGATAAGTATAGGGAAGAGGCAGGCATCGACTCTGAATACATTTGTTCTGCATCTTTCCTGCATTTAGACCAGGTTACAATTCCCCTGAAACAATCAAACTCATCTGGTACATATTTTTAAACATTAGAAGTCAAGTAATTAATCTTAATGAATTAAACTAGCAGACTAACTTTTGTTGCAAGTAACACCCTTAATTTCAGGAGAGTCAAGTTTATACAAATATGAACACACCTCAACACCGAGTTTCAAGTCCAGAGTGTATCTACAGCTATATCCCACCACAGCACAGTAAAAGGGGCAACAGAGAGTTGTGCCCTACCCAGTTACACAGCAAGATTGCATTTAAGGCCTTCAACTGAACTTCTGCCCCATTCACTTTTTCCAAATGCAGGGAGCTTTAAACAAACTCCCATCAAACAAACATGTACCAGAGGAGTTAAATATTTCAAGGGGGTGGCTGGTGAAAACTATGTCTTGGTGCTTCTTGAAAGGATTTGCCAATTCTCTCCCTCCCAAGGATGTGAGTGCTCACTGGAGAAAATCTGAGAGATTGGATAAGAAAGGGACATAGAGGAATTACATTTTGTTTTGGAATTAAGCAGTTAGTTCAGTGCAACTGATATCAGCCAGAAGTCACTCATGGAAAATTTCTGATAGACCAATCGGTCCCAACTTTATGCCATGGATCCCTATCATGGACCCCAGGCTGGGAACCTCAACACACCATTAGAGTGAGGGTTTACATACAGCATACTGCAATCATCTCCCAAAATACATTCCACTGGCTGTAAACCATGACATATTCCCATGGTAATGAAAGCCACAACATAACCCAAAACAATGAACTATGCTGCAACCTGAAAAATAGTCACATCCATTAGGCAAATTGCTCTCAGGAAGTAGTCCATTCTCCTCCGCAAGGGCGGGTGGGAATGACGTGGCTAGTTCCCCTTCAGTGGCCAATGAAAATATGATCTATTGCTTTGTGTAATCCAGCTTTAAATTTTCTCTATATGCCTTTCACCACCACCTTGGATTGAAGACCTACCAAAACAGTAGGAATTTGACAAGTGCAGTATTGCTGGAGGCAATGCCACTATTCTGAACGGTGAAAACCGCTCTTCGATTATTTAATGCATTTCCCTGCCCAGAGGTGCCCAAATCCAGCAAATGCAGTTACAACCCTAAAAATGCTTTATTACATTCGTGAGCCTTATAAAGCAGACTGAAAGAACAGCATGTCAATTTAAAACAACCAAAAAGGCAGTGCTCATGATGGACTAAGCGTCCCCTGTAGAATCTTCCATTGGCTTTAAAAAGAGGAGATGGTCAGGAAAGAGCCACCGATGAACGAAAGAAACAGAAACAGCAGCCAGAAACTGGCTTTGGAAGTCTTAGCTTGCACTGGATTGACGATTCTTGTGAAAGAGGTAAACGGGACGCTGGAATCCTGCCAAAAGAAAAAGTTTAATTGGCCTTTGGGGAAAAAACTCAATAAAAACAATGAATTAGAAAACCAGACGATACCCAGAATGTTGGTTTCTCAGTACAATACAAAACCCATAAATGATTTGTGTAGATTTGTCAATGCCTGGGAACCAGACAAGAAGCATGCCAAAGTAAAATTGTCTTGGACCAAAATTCAGAAACACATTCTTTTACTTTAAAGTCTTCAGCAACCCCTCTGCTGCAACTTCCCACATACAATTTCAGATTATGCCGCAAATACACTTGAAGTATTGGACAAACTTCTATAGAGGTGTAGTGGAAAGTATCAACTGGCTGCATCACAGCCTGGTATGGAAACACCAATGGAGAAGGTAGTGCATTCGACCCAGTCCATCAGAAGTAAAGCCCTTCCAACAATACAGTACATCTGCCTGAAACGCTGCCGCAGGAGAGCAGCATCACCACTCAGGACACGCTCTTTTCTTGCTGCTGCTATCAGGTAAAGGTACAACCTCACAATCATGAAGGGGATAACTTCACTCACTTGCCCTTCCATTGAAATGTTCCCACAACTAATGATCTCACTTTAATGACCAACTCATTATCTCGTTCTCATTATTTATTGAGATTAATTTACATCTGTACTTGTAATGTGTCACCTTCTGCAGTCCAGTTGATCTTTCATTGATCCTGTAATAGTTACTACCCTACAGAATTACTGAGGAAAATAGATCTCAAGGTTGTGCATGGTTACCAATGTACTTTAATAATAAATTTTATTTTGATAGTGAAATGGTCCGGATGTCCAAAGAAATACAATACCTGTACTCAGCTCCTAGTTTACAAACCTATATGATTTTAAAATATGGGCAATTGTTTTGGTAGTTTAGAAACTCCTGTATAAATTCACCCAAAAGCAAGCTGCAATGTTCAATATGGACATAACTAATCATTGTAGAAAGGTAACTGGCTCCCAAATGCCCTCTACATAGCTCAGATACAGGTAGACTGAGTTGATCAACTAATGAAGACATATTTCTGAATTTGGTTAATGTTGCTAAGTTAACACCCTTTTTTGGCATCTTCAAGTTGTGAGGTACTCTACAACACCGATACACACTGTAATTTAAAAGGTAAGCATTCACCTTCTAGTTTGTAATAGGGCTGCTAGTTTCCAACTGGCAGAAAATGCAGGTTATTGCCAAGCAGAACGTACCAAAATCCAAATACTATTAACGCCTACCTTCATAAGGCCTTGCACAGCCACACCATAGCCTAGTGGGGGAAATCACAAGAGATTCAGATGAAGATGGTTCTTTGCCCATTGGATTTCACTCTTGCAGGTACCAACTTTACCGTCCAACCATCCAAAACAGTTCCATTGATCACTCAAGGCAAGTACTTAACCAATGAGACTTGACCACGACTTCCAGGTGGTAATTCCTGGCGTATCTGAAAAGTATTGTCCTCCTCCTGCACCCCACTAGGCATCGTGTACTGTGAGGATCCAAAACAAAAGCAACCCTTCATTTCATTGCTTTTAACCCCGCTCCCAACCCAGAATTTCTGCAAAGTGTTTAGTGCTGGAGGAGGCCACAACCTGTGAGCATACTCCACCCCTCAAAAACCTCACCAGCTGAGCAAGCAATAAAAGAATATTGTTAACAGGATAAGATGCTGCTTTTACCTTTAAGCCCACCCTCTTACCTTTAGATGTGCTTTGAGGTGTTCCCACCAGCTCATAACTGGAAAATCCAACTTCTGGGGACAAAAGATAAGACGTAAACTGATCTGGTTTAAAGATGATTTTATAGTAGTTCCTGTAGATTGTCTCCTGCGGAAGAACAAGTTAAAATAGTGTAAACCATCTGCAGCTGAAAGGAGTAAAGCAACAGGAAGTCAGGTTCACTGGACAGTCCAGATTCCGGACTAAGGTGTTTTGGACCACCAAGCTCACTCTGGTAACACTATGCATAAACCCAGACTTTTAACTCTCCACAGCCAAAATACAACAAGCAAAACACCCAGAAGAAAATTAGACCATCTGTATCCAAATCCATGACACCTGACCTCTTGGTGAGGTCCACAAATGGATAACACCCCTCAATAAATAACTGCCTAAATCAAGGTGCATAGGTCAAAGATTTTGACCTTTATCAAAATCTACATATTTCAGTCAATGTATAAACAACTTCAGCTAATTATAATTGTACACTGACCTGCCTCTGGTGAAGATCGCTGAGGAAAGTTTACTTTAAACATGAGAAAACTGAACAGCATTGTGCATGGGTACAATACTTGCTACTAAAACCTCTGATTCTACACCTCCGCTGCCTTGCGGCCAGACCCACCCATAGGAAAGGCTTCTGGAATAAACCCGAGGAAAAATCCAGAGCTGGGGTCCCTAAGGCAGCTTGATGTTCTTTACAACTTCACTCCGGCAACCTCTGCGATGACACTGGTGTCAAGCTGTATCGGCGCTTGCCCTTCCCTTGGACTAGTGACGTGGAGAGGGGGAACCTGCTAATCTTCCTGCCCAGGAGAGGACCAGTCCACCAGAGGCTCAAACCCATGATCACTGAGATCGACGGCTGCCTACTACTACTAAAACAAACCAGGAGCAGGAGTTCCCAAGCGGAGGTCCACAAACCAACCACGTGCTTAATTGTACTGGTCCATGACATTAAGATTGGGAATCCCTGGTGTAGAGAAATCTCACTGTCCAAGCAGTATCTCAGGAGATAACCCCCAATTTCTTTCTTCCACAGTTGCTGCTGGATGAGATGTATTTCTCCAGAAAAAAAATCAGTAGTGGGTTTACACTGCACATAACCAGTTGAATTTTCTGATTGATAATCTAGATTCCAATCTTATACCATCACTACAGAAATATTAAGTGACAAATCACACTGGGCATTGCACCGATATGAAATAGCACAATTGTCCCGAGTTCATCTAGGGCAGGGGCTCCCAACCTTTTATGCCACAGAGCAAGGGATCAGGATCCAGGAAACGCTGACTAAATGTAATAAAACCAAACATGCAACATTTTGTTTGCCATCTGGGAATTTTAACAGTTTCCAATGTGCTGGGAGGAGCCAGGCTAACAAGACAAATGTTTGTGCGCTACAACTTCATTTTGACTCATTAAATTTGTGGCTTTCCTTTCACACGGGAGTCGTACAAGAACCTTCCAGCAGGCATAACAGCCAAATCAGAAAGATGTGAGTGATACATCACCTCAATTCCTTTACTACTCACGGTCAGGAAGCCAGTCTGAATTGATCCCACCAGTTTCTTTTCTCCCCACCTAACTGGGGAAAATGTCAAATACCAGAAGATATGAATTCAAAGTTGGCTAGTCTAAAGGAGGCTGGCAGAGCCTCCCCCCCCCCCCCCACCCCAAACAGTGGAAGGTGCCTTCAATGGTCTGCCAGTGACAGTGAAAGCACATACAATAGAGAATGTAGGGATTGGAGAGACATTGATCCCATACAGGCAGAAGAGCACTAACATAACTTATGTTTGGCCTAGTGGAGCTGAAGATCCTGATCCTGTACTGATCCTTTTAGAACCAGAGTCCATGCTTGCTGTTCAGCAATAAACCTGTTAGCATGAGCTCACTCCAGGCCCGTGGGCAACACCATGCTAATCCCACAGAGCAAGGTACTGAGGCCATAACCTCTGCAGCACCAGATATCAAGTACAGTCCAACTTGTAGTTCAGTGTGGGGGTGGGGGTGGGGAGAAGAGAAGAACTAACACCCTAACTTTTAAATTGCAATTCTATGATTCCTTGCTTGCTATGTTGGGATTGACAAGTACTTTTTGGCAACAAACTTCTACCGAACCCCCAGAGGAACCCTCCACTGAAGAGTTCAGCGAAGTTTGAGAAACATTGTTCAAAGCTCTTAAAGCACAGGTAGCATCTGCTACAGCCAATTAGTTTTCCTGCACCAATGATAAACTTGCTGCTCCAGGGCGAAGGGTCAATCAAGCCCACTGTGCCACCAGCTGGAGTTGCTCTCAACCAGATAACAGCAGACTACAGCACAAGAACAGGCCATTCAGCCCACAACATTGTGCCAAACCAGTTAAAGAGCAAAACATAATGTCCTACATAATGTCCATATCCCTCATCTTCATATCCATGTGCCTAACCAAACATTTCTTAAAAGCCTCTAATGCATTTGCCTCTACACAGGCAGACCCTTCAGACATTGACCAAAAAAAAAACTTGCCCTTCACATCCCCTTTGAGCCTACCTTCCCCTCACCTTTAATGCATGCCTGCTGTTATCAGCCATTTCAACCCTGGGAAACACTCCAGCTATGCTTCTAGTCTTGTAAACCTCCATCAGAACTCCCTTCAACCTCTGGTGCTCCAGTAAAGAAATCCCAAGTTTATCCAGCCTCTTGTGAAAGCACACGCCCAGCACCCTCTCTCCAAAGCATTAACATCCTTCTTACAGTGGGGCAACTGGGGGAGGGCAGGGGTAATTTTATGTTTAGCTCTAAAAGGAAACTACTGGCAGTGAAAGTTCTCAATTACATCAACTGTACCAACAAAAACCTCAGATCTCCAAGTCCTCCCCTTCATCTCATCCATTCCAATGGAACAAGTATTCAGATGTCACCATACCAAAACCTCAGTGTGCAAAAGCATTAAGCCTAACAATTTACCGTAAGTTTCCGTCGTTTTCCATAGGAAGACCAGGGCTGTGGCTCCAGGATGAAAATCCCGCCCGGCCGCAAATGCCTGTAGATGCGCTTGAACATTCGTTTCAGCCCGTCATCGCCCCAGTTGAGATGAATCCATTTTGTCAGACTCAAGCATAGGATGACATCATATTCTGGTCTCTGCGTTTCCAGCAACTCGTCCTTCTCCAACACGTAGTTTCCCTGTAGGAAGGTGAAAAGGTAGTATGGTCTTCAATGCAGGCTGTCCAACTGTTTTAAAGTTAAAATGTGCAGAGTGTCTGGGACAAGATCAAAAACAATCTATGATCACAAATCCACTGCACATCTAATCCATAATAATTACAGGAAGGTCTTGTTGTTACTCCCATTAGGGAGGTACAGTAGGCTGAAAACAGCTTCCCTTGCAATCCACAAACCCAACCACATTCCTTTCTTGTACTGTGTAACGTATATAGTTTGTTACATCTGTGTAACGCAAGGGGTTTCCAACCTTTACACCATGGACCAATACAATACCATTAAGCAAAGATCTGTGGACCCCAGGCTGGGAATCCCTAGTGTACAAATCTGTAGTTGCACAGGTTTGTCTACTTGCCCAGTAATACAAATACTACCAATAGGTATGAAGGCCATTGCCCTAATGAAGTTAGAAGCTGGACAATTGACCTAGCTTTAAATATGTCCCATTAATTTGATTACACAAGGCTTACAGGCACTACCTTAATTTAAAACCAATCACTGGAGAGAATTACTTATTGCTATATTGCCAACCAAAAACAACTTCCCTCATTCTCTCAGTTGCTTTAAATATACCTCATACTTTTGAGAAGTTTAAAATACATCTGTTTAGAGAAGCTAAATGGTTTCAAGCTTAGAGAATGAACCATTCAAGTGTGGTATCCAAACCAGGAGCATTTGGGAAATGTATCACCCATACAAAATAAATGGAGTAGCTTCATCCTAAAACATGATTTCCAACCCTGGGGTCCAGACCCCTCGCTTATGGCATAAAAAGTTTGGGAACCCCTGGAAGTAGAAGCCAACAAGTCCCAGGTTAGAGGCAAAATTGAAAGTTTGGTATAGAAATTAAGACCAGTTTAACTTGTTGGCAATTAGCAGTCAACTGCAACACCAAGTCATTGATACTGAGGTCAATTTGCGGCAGACTGCTACCAGAGACTCAGACTGAAGCCAGGACTTCTCCACCTAGTCAGCAATTAGTACTGTCTTAACAGCACAGGTAATAGAGCTGCTCCTGCTGCACAGCTCCAGCACTCCAGGTTCAATCCTCACCTCTGGAGCAATGTGATATTTGCACATTTTCCTTTAAACATTTATTTTAAAATAGTTGTAAACTGCCCCCTAGTGGATATGTGATGTGGGATCTGGGAGAGATTACATGATCAGTGTAAACTAGTACTGAACTGACAGTGGACTAGAGTTTTTCCTGCAGTGCTGCCATGCCAATTGCCGGCAGGTAGAATTAATAACTCTGCAATCCACAGTTAGAAACACTGTCAGACCACCCATTCAGCAACCAGCTGATTCCCCAGCCTGGCAGGACCACATCGGGCAATCTGTAGAGCCCCAACACAATTTAGAATCCTTGTACTGTGAAGATACCAAAGGACAACTTTCAGATGCAGCTTTTGCCTTCAATCTCCCAAGATCCATTAGTGGTTAATCTCTGGGAGATATTAAATTCTAAAGTAACGTGTCAAGGATCAAATCCCTCAGACTTTACAATTCAGTACGCAGCCATAGAAAAAATTAACTGCACATCACAAATGTTAATTTCACCAGATTTGGAGAAGAATCAAAAAAGCAAACTGTTCACCGACAACTGGGCATTTCAATTCTACTAAAAGTATATCAAATTAATGAGGGAATCCCTGCCAAACTCATGGTCATAGTATGGTAATTAAATTTGAGTGGTGTGCCTTTTACAATTAAAACACCTACAGTTTTATATCCACTATTGGGAAGTTTGATTGATAAAAGCAAGCAGAAAATCTTTTCCTTGTGAAATTCCAGCAAAAATTGGATTTCAGTGGCTGCTTTTGTCAGCTTTGAAGTTGAAAACATCCCTACCTCATTTAAAAATATTGGTTTAATATACAATTGCCACAAGGGCTTTCAATGCAAAAGCAATGGCCTGTTACAGGGCAAATCAAGTGTGCATAGGTGTTAACTACACCAGTACATCATTAGTTCAGTAGACCAAGCGGTCATCAAATTCCACAATTCGATTAGCAACAAACCAATCTAAGGGTTCACATGCTGGCAGATTTACCCCATGAAACTTCAGAACCTTGAAATCATTGTTTCCCCAACACCCATGACCTACCCTACACTGACAGACCTCTCGGCCTCCAAGGACCTATCGCTAACTGTCAGGAAATGACCACTTTGCAGGAATTAGGGCAGTTTATTCTCATACTTTTCAGTATCAGCAAGGCTAATTAACACCATGTCTTTGAATGAGGGGTCCAGTTGAGCTAATGGACATTTTCTGTGGGAACTGTGGGTCAAGATGGACCCGGTCCCTGGAGCAGCAGGACGATGCTCGCTGTGCACAACGACCTGCTTCATTATAAAAATGTCTTCCATTGGGATTTCACTGCAGTGAACCATTCACCACTCAGAGCAAACTACACCAGTTTTAGCACAGTACACTTGATAAGGCACTTCCAATGTTTAACGATGGCCTTGCAAAAAAACTTAAACCAAAAAGTGTTCAAGTCTTTTGAAAGCAAGTGCACACCAACAGCCAGGCAAACGGGAACTCACGAATGTTAAAGCCTTTATGTAGTGACAGATAAAACTACTTCAAAAAAAAATTCAGCTATTTGCATCTTCTCCAGCCAGTGATATTTACTTTTAACAGGTGGAAGCCCAAAATTTTTCAGCCCAAACAAAAACTGACATCAGTCTACACTTTAGCACAAGTGATAAACAAACTGAGGCTCAACCACCAACACTGCTGAGGTCCTGGACGAAAAGACGATCTTTGCCTCAGTAGACATAATTGCCATAGTGTGAGACAAAGGCTTATTAGAACAGCAGCTATCACCTCTTGGTCTGGAACTTGAGGGGCATTCTGAACAAAAACATTTTGACCACGTAAGAATGGATACAGAAATGTTTCCCTTGGTTTGGGAGGGAAAATGGTGAACACTCCAATGGCAAGAAGTATTTAAATAAATGAAGGTTTCAGATGAAAGGCAGCTGGATTAGAAGATCACTGAAGGAGTAGATATGGAACAGTAAAACAATAACCCATTCATTGTGGCTGTTGGTTCCTCAACCCCTCAAAGCCAGCACATCCTACAAATGCCAGTTTAGTCCAACACTGAACAGACCAGTGTTGGGCAACCAGAGACAACTGGGTAGGTTCATCCTCACCCCCCATTCCTCAAATATTCCCCTGGAACAGCCCAGCACTCACTCCACCCCAGCACTCACTCCACCCCAGCACCCTGACAGTCTCAACCCCCGACACTTTAATGGCCACTCCCCACCCCCTCCGATACTGTGAGTCTGACCCCCCCCCCCCGCCCCCAGCACCCCGACAGCCACTCAGTCACCCTGGTCTCTCCCCACCCCAGCACCCCGACAGCCACTCAGTCACCCTGGTCTCTCCCCACCCCAGCACCCCGACAGCCACTCAGTCACCCTGGTCTCTCCCCACCCCAGCACCCTGACAGTCACTCATTCACCCTGGTCTCTCCTCACCCCGGCACCCTGACAGTCACCCAGGTCTCTCCTCACCCCGGCATCCTGACAGTCACCCAGTCACCCTGGTCTCTCCTCACCCCTGCACCCTGACAGTCACCCTGGTCTCTCCTCACCCCTGCACCCTGACAGTCACCCAGTCACCCTGGTCTCTCCTCACCCCGGCACCCTGACAGTCACCCAGTCACCCTGGTCTCTCCTCACCCCTGCACCCTGACAGTCACCCTGGTCTCTCCCCACCCCGGCACCCTGACAGTCACCCTGGTCTCTCCCCACCCCGGCACCCTGACAGTCACCCAGGTCTCTCCCCACCCCGCACCCTCTCACCTGGACGAAGGTGACGTTGTTGGGGAAGCCGGGCACAGTCTGACGGTCGAGGGCGACGGGCGGCGCGGCGATCGGCCCCTTGCACTTGGCCAGCGATACGGGGAAGCGGCGGCCCGGGGCCCTCGCTTCCTCCGACAGGTAGTGGCGGATGTTGCGGCGGGCCGAGTGGACAAGGCCCCCGTCGATGTCAACTCCGACGATGCGGGCCGGCCGCAGGTCGCGGGCGATGCGCAGCGTGAGGTGGCCCGAGTTGCAGCCCAGGTCGAGGATGTCCTTACCGCGGAACCAGTCGGCCCGCAGGACGGCGAGGCGCGGATCGTCGCCGCGGTCCGGGTTGCGGTAGCCGTAGTACTTTGTGTAGTTCCCGTACTGGAAGCGCCGCTGGCGGCTCGGGAAGCTGGGCGGGCCGCCCTTACCCCGCGGCTTCTCCGGCGTCCATTTCTTCCCCTCCCCACTCTCCTCGCCCTGAGCCGGAGCCGGGGGCTTGCCCGGCTCCGACTTACTGCAAGTCCGCCGCCTCTTGCGGTGCCTGGTCCCTCCTCCGGCCGCCGAGCCCGGCTCCGCTCCCCGCAGCACCGGCGACACGATCTCCTCCCTGCAGTTGATGGCCGTGTTCAGCTCGTAGGGCTCGGGCTCCGCTACCACGTCGGCCGCCGCCGGCCCGGGAGGCTCCTCCACCGGGTGGTGCCCGTGCCGGTGCCGCCGCTTACGGCCCAGCTTGAGCGGCGACGGCGGCACCTCGGAGTCGCGGTTGAGGCTGAGCGGGTCCGTGATGTCGCGGGGCACCAGGATCTCGACCGGCTCCCGGCTGCGACTCGGCAGCGGCGATGACTTGGGCGTCTCGGCGTTGAGCGCCCGGCTCACCTCCTCGTCCAGCAGGCTGTTGAGGTTGAGCGGGTCGAAGATGTTGCCGCCCAGCAAGAAATTGCTGGGCAGCACCGGGTCGCAGTCCGAGGCCGCCCGCTGCCGCCGCTGCTGCTGCTTGAAGCCCGGGTGCTTGAAGCCGGAGCTGATGCTGCTGTGGCGCCGCTTGCAGCCGCGGGCCTGCAGACCGTTGCGGGGCCGACTCAGCTCGGCTCCGGGAGGAGCAGGAGCCGCCGCCGCCGCCGACTCAACCACCCGGTCGCCTTCCACCACCTCCTCCGCCACCTTGGACAGGTACTCGGGCTTGAGCAGGGTGCCGCTCCCGTCCTCCAGCGGCTGCTGCTTCTTCTTCATCATCATCATCATCGGGCTCATGCACGCTTCCTGCCGGCCTCCCCCGGCCCATGCACGGCCCCCTGTCCTCCCGCCTGCCCTCCCCCTGGTCCTCGCCGCCGCCGCCGCCGCCAAACTCGGGCTTCCCCCCTTCCGCCTGCGTCGCCCCGCCGCGTTTACGTCCAACTAACGGAATCCCACGTCGCCGGTGACGTCGCCACGTCTCATCTGCATAAATGAATTATTCATATTCCGCCACCCAGCGAACAATCAATTCAGCCCCTTCTCGCTTCTTCTCCTCCTCTTCCACCACGGGAGGATTTTTTGTTGTGTTTATCGACTACCTCTCTTTTCCTCCACTTGACAGTTTTTTTTCCAGCAAAGAAAAATCCAAAATGGCAACTTTAAAAGGTTCAATTGTCAAGTTTGTGGAACTTATAGGGTGCAGACATAAATCCTGCGCCGGCGGCTCGTGTTCGGATAAAGCAGCACGACTGTTTCTCTTAAAAAATAAAAAAAACACTTTGAAAGCTGTTTCCCTTCTTAAAGCCTGACTCCTCGAAACAGCCCTGCAGCCACAAACGCACACTCGCTCTGTCTCCTTAGACTGCGCTTGCGTCTATTTTTATACTAGGCTTGGACCTCGTTTTTCTTGACGGACGTGGCCTTTCACCAATGGACACCCGAGTAGACGAGGAGACCGTTCCAGGTGGAACTCCGCCTTCCACACTCAACCAATAATCGTTGACATTGTGGGAGGGGGCTAGCTCCTCGGGAAGATAGGAGTCTAGTAAGAAAATATTTTTTAATTTACTTCTGCGGTTCTAGTTTTTCACCCACTTTCATGGAAATATTTTCCAGAACAGGTCGCAAAAGACAGAGCAATAGCAAGGATATCAATTTTAAAAAGTGTTTTGCGATTGTCAATCAGGCATTGGCGTGGCCCCCTATCTTCTTCCACGCGACGATCATCGGATGAAAACAAACCGACTTAGGCTGGAAGCCAAGCGACAAAATTTCACATTCACGTCAGAGAATGATTTTTTCGAGCTCGTCGGCTGCGACTGTCATTTTGCGGGCGATATCGTTTATTTACTTTCGTTGCGTTGGTTTGCGCCAATTCCACTTCCGGCGCGAGAGCTCGGCGCCTCCACGTGACCCAGAGGGCAGCTATGCATACCGGGAGTTGTAGTTCATGACCTCTGCACCATGACACCTGCATTCCTCTGCTCTTTCGTTCCTGTGCCCACCCCCCACTTCCACAACTAACCAAACCCATCGATGGCCATCTTCCCTCCACCTCAACACACGGGGCAAAACAGATTCGTTACCCTCGTGGCACGTCAGCTGCTGAATATAATCCAGCTGAACCTTGACAGGAAGCAACTGCAGGATGGCAGCTGGTTGGAGATTAGTGTTGCAAAATGGCTCGTTTTTGCCTCAAGAAACAAAACGCAGCAACCAATATTTTTGCATTAACATTTCGTTAGTCAACCTGAAAATATTTCAGTGCTGCCAAAGTTGTGTTATTCACCAATAAACTCCAAGGCTTTCCAAAGTCATACCTCTAAGCATACGTGACTGAAGGATTTAAGGCCAACAATACTTCTCCTATATCTAACAAAAGTGCTGTGGAAATGCTTAACTGGTGAGGTTGGCACCTCCAAACAGAGGGAGCGAAATATAGAGTAAATGCTTCAGGTCACATTTTGCTGTTTATATTCCATCCATTTTCAAGACCTGAATAAAATCAAACTTTATTGTTGCTCTACCTCAAACCTTGCTATCGGGTATGGAAGCTTATGTACCTCACTGACCCAGAGATCCATGTTGGCTGGAGTCAGGGCTTTATGCTTTGGCTTTTGATAGGGTCACCCATGCCCTAAAGGTCAAAGGGTAGAGCCCAGACTAAGAGTTGTCCACCGGTCCTCCAGGTTCTGAGGATTCAGCTCAGGGCTGACAACCCTGACTGGTGAAACAAAATTGTTATGGAAACAGAAACGAAGAATCCTTCGACATCTGAGTGTGGCAGTATTCCTGCGTCTCCAGCCAGGACTTGCATCAATGACAGTAACGAAAATCAAGAGGAAGCTACGAGCACGATGAACACTGCCAAGACCAAGACCAAAACTGGCCAAGGACAGACAGAATGGAGGATCTTCATTGCTGCCCTAAAAGCTAGTGGCCTAAAAGGCAGTAACTAAATATTGTCATTACTCAAGAAAATGAGATCATGGTGCTACTCCAGTCCATGCAAAAACAGTTACTTACAATGCCCATGGCTTAAGTAAAAAAAAATCCCATATATACATGCAACAAGTGACTTTGATAGTGCATAACGCTCAAAGGTCTTTGGCGAGCCGGGGTGTAGCATTATTCAGCTGCACGACAGCCCTGGGGAAGAAGCTGTTTTTCAGTCTCACTGTCTTGGCCAAGATGTTTCTGTATCTCCTACAGGATGGCGGGAGGTTGAACAGACAGTGTCCAGGATGGGATGGGTCTTTAATGATGTAGGCGTTCTAGAGTTGTAGACTGTCTCCAGGTCTGGTAGTTGCGTCCCAGTGATGTGCTGAGCCATCCTAATCACCCGTTGGAGAGATCTGAAGAAGGGTCTCAACCCCAAGAGTTGACCTTCCCTCTGACACTCTTCCAGCTCTTGTCATGTTCAAGATTCAAAATTGTTTGTTGTCATTCATCAGTGCTGAATCAGAATCAGATTTAATATCAAATCAGATCAAAGCATAACCTGGGTGATAGGAGTCCTTAATGATGGATGCTGCCTTTTTGAGGCATCGCTCCTTGAAGATGTCCTGAAGACTACGGAGGCTAATGCCCATGATGGAGCAGACTCACTCTCTGAAGCTTATTTCAATCCTGTGCAGTACCTCCTCCTTCCCACCCCATACCAGATGGTGATGCAGCCAGTTAGAATATGCTACGTGATACATCCGCAGAATTTTATATAGACAATAGGTGCAGGAGTAGGCCATTCGGCCCTTCAAGCCAGCCCCGCCATTCGATGTGATCATGGCTGATCATCCACAATCAGTACCCCGTTCCTGCCTTCTCCCCACATCCCTTGACTCCGCTATCTTTAAGAGCTCGATCTAACTCTTTCTTGAAAGCATCCAGAGAATTGGCCTCCACTGCTTTCTGAGGCAGAGCATTCCATAGATCCACAACTCTCTGGGTGAAAAAGTTTTTCCTCAACTCTGTTCTAAATGACCTACCCCTTATTCTTAAACTGTGGCCTCTGGTTCTGGACTCCCCCAACATTGGGAACATCTTTCCTGCCTCCAATCCCTTAAAATCTTGTATGTTTCAATCAGATCTCCTCTCATCCTTCTAAATTCCAGTGTATACAAGCCCAGCCACTCCAATCTTTCAACATATGACAGTTCCGCCATCCTGGGAATTAACCTCGTGAACCTACACTGCACTCCCTCAATAGCAAGAATGTCCTTCCTCAAATTTGGAGACCAAAACTGCACACAATACTCCAGGTGGGGTCTCACCAGGGCCCTGTACAGCTGCAGAAGGACCTCTTTACTCCTATACTCAATTCCTCTTGTTATAAAGGCCAACACGCCATTAGCTTTCTTCACTGCCTGCTGTACCTGCATGCTTACTTTCGAGTGCTCTTGGTGACATACCAAATCCCCTCGAATTCCTAATGAAGTACAGCCACAGTCGTGCCTTCTCTTTAGCCGCATCGATATGTTGGACCCAGGTTTGGTCCTCAGAGATCTTGACACCCAGAAACTTGAAACTGCTCACTCTCTCCACTTCTGATCCCTCTATGTGTTCCTTCCTGAAGTCCACAATCTGTTCTTTAGTCTTACTAGTATTGGGTGGAAGGTTGTTGCTGCGATACCACTCAACTAGCTAATCTATCTCACTCCTGTACGTGAAAATTCAAAGTAAAATTTTTTTAATCAAAGTTCTGTACATATCTGTCACCATATACAACCCAGATATTCATTCATTTCCTTGCAGGAATACTCAATCAAGTTTAAGGAAAAACAAAATGATTGTTATGCGGGATCTGACGAAGCATAGAAAAACACAATAAACATGTGGACCACAAGAAATATAAATACATAATATTAACTTATACTATATACAGGGTGACCAGGGAGGGTCTGGTGAAGGGGCTAGGTGTGGCCATTCCAGGGCAGCTCACTCACCTTTGGTCCTCACCGGACACTCAGCTCTCAACTGTAGCTCCAGGTAGCTGTTTGCTTTCGACAGCAGCCACACCCCGGTACAGATGGGCTAAAGCAGGGAAGGGTAGACATCAGGCCTCTTACCCTGGTGAGATAGGGACGCGCCTGTCCCAGCGTGTGAAGTCAGCTTGGGTGGTTTGACACCAGGTATCTGCACTGTGACTCTGATGAGAGATGATAAGGTGGGCTGGACTAATGGGTGGAGGTGTTGATCAGCCTGACCACTTGGGGGGAGTAACTGTTTTTGAGTTTTGAAGTCCATATGTTGCGTAGCCTCCTTGACAGGAGTGGGACAACAGCCCATGAGCTGGGTGGGTGTGATCCTTCATGATGCTACTGGCCCTTTTCCAGCACATTTCCCTATATATGTCGGTGATCGGTGGGATGGCTGTTTCTCCAGGTTCCAGCACTGCCGTCTCTTGCGTCTTCGGCCTGATACGCTAACTCCACCTCTCCCTCCATCGACCTTGCCTGACATCAGAGAGTCACGAGGTGATTCAGAATTGGAACAGATCCTTTGGCCCATCTTGTCCCTACTGAACATTGTGCTAGTCCCGATCTCCTCCCAGTTACTGGGTTTGGCCCATATCCCACTGAACTGAGAGAACAGTGACGAGGAGGAATTTCTTTAGCCAGAGAGTGGTGAATCTGTGGAACTCATTGCCACAGACAGCCAGGGAGGCCAAGTTATTGGGTATATGGGGCAGAGGTTGACAGGTTTTCCATTAGTCAGGGTGTCAAAGGTTACGGGAAGAAGGCAGGAGAACGTGTATAGGAGGGAATATAAATCCACCACCACTAATGGAGGAACAGAGTCGATGACCCAAATGGCCTAACTATATCCTATGATCTAACCCCTCTGCATGTTTATCCAAATGTTTTTTAGATGTTGTTCGACCTGTCTCAAACTCTTCCTCTGGCAGTCAGTCAACGTGCGGACTACCATCCAAGTCCCATTTAAAAGTTTCCTATGTCCCCTTACTGTTGCTCTCCCTTCATTTGGATCTCGATAAATGCTACCTGACCTGCTGAATATCTCTGCCTTTTCTCTTTTTACTTCGTATTTCCCGCTTCTACAGATTAATTTCTAATTTTTTACCCCGTGACGTTTAATTGAAAGAAAGTTTTCTCAGCGTAGGGTTGTGATTGCGTCATCGTACTTTAAGGGTAGAAAGTTTGGCTCCAACTCTGAAGAGTCGACAAGGGATGTGATCACTTCGATGTTGTACAATGGTGATGGTTGTCCGCCAGTGACAGGAGACGTGTGAGGGAAAGTTTGTAAAGTGGAAAGGCCTTCACACTGGGACAGTTCCTCTCTCTTCACCTCAGCAGTCCAGGTCCAGCGGTACAAACTGGGGTCTACCCTGATTGCGGAGGACGACCTTGGCATATTCTGTGCCTTGCTGGAGCGCTGCAGTACCATCTTCCTAGCCATTGGATCTCATCAGAGCTTACTTCACGTGTTGGTACAGGCCTGGCCCTATCTCACCAGGGTACGAGGGAATTGACTACCCTCACCTGGTTTAGCCCCCCCCCACCCCCCATCGAAGTGGTGTTTCGGGGTGCAGCCGCTATCGCAAGCAAATAGCTACAGGTGAGGGTTGAGTGTCCGGTAGTGAGTGAGCTGCCC
This sequence comes from Hypanus sabinus, assembly GCF_030144855.1. NCBI lineage: Eukaryota > Metazoa > Chordata > Chondrichthyes > Myliobatiformes > Dasyatidae > Hypanus > Hypanus sabinus. The sequence continues at coordinate 85,264,148 of NC_082712.1, read as the reverse complement.
CAGAATGGACATGACTAGCTCCTTCACCAGAGCTGCTACCCCTCCCTGGATACCACGTACATCCCAATTTTTTTTTCTGCAAGGTGTGGTGTGCTGAATTTCACATGAAATCTCTCCCAAGATCCAGCCTGCTTACTGAAGAGCATAGTACTGATCTAAAGATGACCAGGAGATCCCCTTCCTCGTACTCTGGCCAATATTCATGCCTCAACCGACATCCATCTCCACAAAGCAGCTGCTATACGACAACAAAAGGTTGCTTAGGCTGCACTGTTTGTAGTTTTGGTCACTGCACTGAAGGAAAGACATGATTAAGTTAGGGCAGGGGTTAACAAAACGATTCACGAGGATGTTACCCAGAACTTCGATCTTGGGTGTTACCTGGGCCCAGTACACTAATGCAACCACAAAGGAGGCACTCTAACTGATTTATTTTGTTAAGACCTTGAAGAGCTCGAAGCACTGTCATTGGAAAGTACCATTCACTTTCCGAGATCCCCACCACCAAGGCCGTACTCTTTTCTTGCTTCTGCCATCAGGTAGAAGGTACAGGAGCCTCAGGACTCGCATCACCAGGTTCAGGAACAGTTACTACCCCTCAACTGTCAGGCCCTTGAACAAATGGGGATAACATTACTCAATTGCCCAACCACTGAGATGTTTCCAAAATCAATTATCTCACTTTAAGGACTCTTTTCCTCATTATCTCATGCTCTCATTATTTATCGCTGTTTATTTATATTTGCATTTGCACAGTTTGTTGTCTTCTGCACTCTGGTTGATCTTTGATCGATCCTGTTATAGTTACTATTGCACCAGTTGTCCGGCAGCTCGTTCCACACTCTCACCACCCTCTGAGTGAAGCAGTTTCCCCTCATGTTCCCCTCATGTTCACCTTTCACCCTTAGCCTTTCATCCGAAAGACATGCCAATCGGCCAACTCTGAGTGGAAGCCAGCCTCCAGAGGCTGGAGTTGGAGCAATGGCTGGGCAAGGGCAACGGGAACCGGTGTTTACGTTGGGAATTGAACATCCAATGTACCTCTTAGGTAAATTCCAGTGGCCCATGAAGCCAGGGAGAGGCTGGTTCAATGTGGTGTCAACTGGCCAATACTTTTAATAGTATTCCCAAGCACACAATATTCTCCAGAGCCACAGACACAAAATGCTGGAGGAACTCAGCAGGTCAGGCGGCGTCTATGGAAATGAGTAAACACTTGACATTTTGGGCCGAGACCCTTCTCCAGGACTGAGAAGGTGGGGGGGGGGGTGATGTCAGAATTAAAAGGTGGGGAGGGGAGGGGAAAGGGGCTGGCTGGAAGGTGATAGGTGTAGGTGAGTAGGAAAGGTTAAGGGCTGGAGAGGAAGGAATCTGATAAGAGAGGAGAGTGGGCCGTGGGAGAAAGTAGAAGAGTAGGAGGCTCGGGGGAATGATAGACAATAGACAATAGGTGCAGAAGTAGACTATTCGGCCCTTCGAGCCTGCACCGCCATTTTGAGATCATGGCTGATCATCTACTATCAATAAGCAGGTAAAAGGTCAGAGTGGGGAATAGAGGAAGGAAGGAGGGAGTGGATGGGTGGAACTGGAAATCCAGAGTCATCATCGTTGGGTGCCCTGTTGTATGACGTGGGCGATCAGTCTTTGCATGACCATGATTGTTCTGCAAATTTTTCAACAGAAGTGGATTGCCATTGTCTTCTCCTGGGCAGTGTCTTCACAAGACGGGTGACCCCAGCCATTATCAATACTCTTCAGAGATTGGCTGTCTGGCGTCAGTGGTCACATAACCAGGACTTGTGATCTGCACCGGCTGCTCATACGACCATCCACCACCTGCTCCCGTTTTCACATGACAGTGATAGGCGAGGGACTAAGCAGGTGCTACACCAAAGGTGACCTGCAGGCCAGCGGAGGGAAGGAGCACCTCACACCTCCTTCGGTAGAGACGTATCTCCACTCTACCACCCAAAATCCAGAGTAACGCACAGTAAATCAGCAACTCCTATGGATAGGAGTAAAGAGCGGATGGTTCAGGCTGAAACCCTTCATCAGGATTTACATCTTCACACATGTATTTTTTTTATACATAGCACCATGCCACTCACGCGGTCTCCTGGAATGATAGTTTGTTGAAGGGTTTCCCTGTGATCTCAGCCTCCAAAAGGACCGTGACCTTCTTGTGGTTCGGAGGCCTGCATGCCTCAATGAGCACATTGACCGGAGTTAGCGCTCCGGGGGTGGGGGGAGGGGGAGGTCATCCATGCCAAGCAGGCCAAAGGGCAAAGACTGGAGTAAGAGTGGGCTAAGACGAAGACTCACTGCTGAAGTGTGGCCTCACCTGGAAGGAGTGTTCGGGGCCATGAATGGTAGTGAGGGAGGAGGTGTAGGCACAAGTGTGGCACTTGTTCGGCTTGCAAGGGTAAGTGCCAGGAGAGAGATCAGTGGGCAGGAACGAATAGACAAGGGAGTTGCGTAGAGTGGAAAGTAGGGGAAGGGATAGATGTGATTGGTGGTGGGATCCCATTGGAGATGGCGGATGTAGCGGAGAATTATGTGCTGGATGTGGAGGCTGGTTGGATGGTAGGTGAGGAAAAGAGGAATCCTGTCCCTGGTAGGGTGGCAGGTGGATGGGGTGAGGGCAGGCATACGTGAATTGGAAGCGTTGAAGATGGACGAAGGAAAGCCCCTTTCTTTGAAGAAGGAGGACATCTCATTAGCTCTGGAATGGAAAGCCTCATCCTGAGAGCAGATGCGGTGGAGGCAGAGGAATTGAGAGAAGGGTATGCCATTTTTACAAGTGACGGGTGTGAAGAGGTACAGTATAGTCCAGGTAGCTATTAGTCCTAGTGGGTTTATAAAAGATATCATTGGATAACTGGCTCCAGCGAAAAGGGAGGGAGGTGTTGGAAGTGGACCAGGTAAATTTGAGGGCAGGGTGGAAGTGGATGAAGTTGAGCTCGGCATGGGTGCAGGAAGCAACACCAATGTGGTTGTCGATGTACATAGGAAAAGTTGGGAGAGCGAATCCAGTATAGGCTTGGAACATGGACTGTTCCACGTTGCAAACAAACAGGTAGGCCTAGCTGGGCCCCATGCGGGTGCCCATGGCTACACCTTTTGATTGAAGGAAGTGGGAGGAGCCAAAGGAGAAATTATTTAGAGTGAGGACAAGTTCCACTAGGCAGAGGAGAGTGGTGGTGGAGGGGAACTGGTTGGGTCTGGTTGGCTTTGAGGCCTTCCTGGTGGGGATGGAGATCCATAGTAACAAATGCAAAGGGGGCCAGGGAACCTGAAATCATTGAAAAGATCCAGAGTGTGTGAAGTGTCACGGATGTAGGTAGGAAGGGACTGAACTGGGGGATAAACCAGAGGCGAGGTATGCAGGTATGAGTTTACTGGTGCAGGAAAAGGCTGAAACAATGGATCTACCTGGACAGGCAGGTTTTTGGGTCTTGGGTAGGATGTAGAAACAAGGTTGGTGGCAATGGATGGGAGAACCCCAGAGCTAATCAGGTCAGTACAGGTGACCACGGCCTCCTACTCCTTAGAGGGGTCCTTTCCACCGGGCCCCAGTAAGGTAGAGGTCAGTCCGCTAGACTACGACAGCACCTCCCTTATCTGCAGGTTTGACGGCGAGGTTAGGATTGGTGTAGGAGGAGTAGAGAGCCGAGTGTTCTAAAGGGGTGAGGTTGGAATTGGAGAGAGGAGTGTTGAAGTCGAGATGGTTGATGTCCCATCAGCAGTTGACAATGAAAAGGTCCAGAGCAGGAGGAGAGCAAGGCAGGGTGTCCTGCAGGAGGAGGGTTGAGGACGGTAGAAGGGGGCATCAGTGTGGGGTGGAGATTCCTTGCCAAAGAAGTAGGCTCGGAGTAGGCAGCAGAAGAAGAGCTCAGTGTCATGACAGGCATGAAACTGGGTGCAGGGGGACAAAGGGCAGAACGTTCTTCCTCAGAGAGGGGAAGGTCAGAGGGGATGGTGAAGATCAGGCAGGGATGAGAGCTGGGATCGGAGGGGGGAGAAGGGTTGAAAGTGTTTGAGGAGAGGAGAGGATGGTTGAGGTATCTAGGGAAGGTGGGGAGGGAGGAAGATGGAGTCTCTGAGTTGGGCCCTGAGAGACGGGGGATAGCTGAGTGGTGGTGGGGGAAGGGGAGACAGGGATTCCAGTGGCAGTATGTGAAGACCCAGCCTGGGTGTGCCCTCTGTCAAGGTCCAGACTGCAACTGTGTAGGTTGTGTTGGCTTGAGTGTTGGGAATGGAATTACCTGTAGACTGAACTGGCAAAGGAGATGGAGTTATCTGTAGACCGAGCTGGAAGTGGGGATGGAGCTACCTCACGACCAGGCTGTGCGTGGTAATGGGCTCTCTTCTGGGGCAAGTATGATGTGTTCAAAAGTGACAGGTTGCACCTGAACCCAAGGAGGACCAGTATTCTCATGGGCAGGTTTGTTAGAGCTGTTTGGAAGGGCTTAAACACATTTGCCAGGGGTTGGGAACTGGATTGAAGGGACTCAGGATAGGGTGTATGGTAAAAAAACAAAGGTAACATGCAGGCAGATGATAGGACATAATTGCAACTAGCAGAGTGAGAATCAGTGCATTAGGGATGCAGAATCAAAAGGAGCACTCACAGTGTTATATCTCAATGCGTGGGGTATAAGAAATAAGGTGGAATGATCTTGTTGCACAGATTGTTGGGTATGATGTTGTGGCTGAATCATGGTTGAAGGATGGTTGCAGTTGGGAGTTGAACGTCCAAGGCTGCACATTATATTGGAGGGATAGGAAGGTAGGCGGGGGGGGGGGGGGGTGGTGTGGCTCTGCTGGTAAAGAATGGCATCAAATCAGTAGAAAGATGTGACATGGGGTCGGAAGATGTTGAATCCTTGTGGGTTGAGTTAAGAAACTGCGAGGGTGAAAGGACCCTGATGGCAGTTGTATACAGACCTCCCAATAGTAGCTGGGATGTGGATTGCAGATTACAAAGGGAAATAGTAAGGGCGTGTCAAAAGGGCAATATTATGATGATCATGGGAGATTTCAACAGGTCGATTGGGAAAATCAGGTTGGAAATGGATCTCAAGAGAGTGAGTTTGTTGAATGCCTACGAGATGGCTTTCTAAATTTGTTGTTGAGCCTACAAGAGCATCGACTGTACCGGACTGAGCGTTCTGTAATGAACCAGAGGTGATTAGGGAGCTTAAGGTAAAACAACCTCGAAGAGACGGTGATCATAACATGAATGAGTTCAATTTGAAATTTGATAGGGGGAAAGTAAAGTCTTATGTAGCAGTATTTTGGTAGAGTAAAGGAAATTACAGTGGTATGAGAGAGGAGTTGGCAAAAGTAAATTGAAAGGAGATGCTGGGAGGGATGACAGCAGAGCAGCAATGGCCTGAGTTTCTGGGAAAAATGAGGAAGGTGCAGGATAGATGTATTCCAAACACAAAGAAATACCATATTCAAATGGCAAAATAGTACAACCGTGACTGACAAGGGATGTCAAAGCCAATATAAAATCAAAAGAGGACATACAGCAAAGAAAAAATTAGTGGGAAGATAGAAGACTGGGAAGTTTTTAAAACCCGTCAGAGAGCAACTAAAAGAAGCATTAGGAGGGAGAAAATGAAATATAAAAGCAAGCTAGCAAACAATTTCAAAGTGGAGAGTAAAAGCTTTTTCAAGTATGTGAAAAATAAAAATGAGATGAGAGTGGATATAGAAAATGAGGCTGGAGAAATAATAATGGGGGACAAGGAGATGGTGATGAACTAAATGAGTAATTTGCATCAGTCTTCACTGTGGAGGACAGCGGCAGTGTGCAGATGTGAGGGAAGTGAGGTGGGTGCAATCACTGTTACAAGAGAGAAGGTGCTCAAAAAGCTGAAAGACCTAAGGGTACATAAATCACCCGGGCCAGATGAACTGCACCCTAGGTTCACCCTTCTGAAAGCGGTAGTGGTAGAGATTGTGGAGACATTAGAAATGATCTTCCAAATATCATTGACTCTGGCATGGTGCCAGAGGATTGGAAAATTGCAAATGTCATTCCACTCTTTAAGAAAGGAGGGAGGCACAGAAAGGAAATTATAGACCAGTTAGCCTGACCACAGTGGTTGGGAAGACGTTGGAATCAATTGTTAAGGATGATGTTATGGAGTACTTGGTGACACAGGACAAGATAGGACAACACCAGAATGATTTCGTTAAAGGGGAAATCTTGCCTGATGAAACTGTTAAATTGTTGACATTCTTTGAGGAGATTACAAGTAGGATAGATAAAGGGGTTGTAGTGGATGTTGTATATTTGGATTTTCAGAAGGCCTTTGACAAGGAGCCATACATGAGGCTGCTAACCAAGAGACCATGGTATTACAGGAAAGTTACTGGCATGGTTAGAGCATTGGCTGATTGGTAGGAGGCAGTGGTCGGTTGGCTGACAGTGACTAGTGGTGTTTAACAGGGGTCGGTGTTGAGACCACTTCTTTTTATGCTGTATATCAATAATTTAGCTGACAGAATAGATGGCTTTGTTGCCAAGCTTGCAGATGATATGAAGATTTGTGGAGGGGCAGGTAGTGTTGAGGAAACAGGTAGGCTGCAGAAGGATGTAGATAAATTAGGAGAACAGGCAAGAAAGTGGCAAATGAAATACAATGTTGGAAAATGCATGGTCATGCACTTTGGTAGTAGAAATAAATGTGTGGACTATTTTCTAAATGAGGAGAAAATCCAAAAGTCTGAGATTCAAAGGGACTTGGGAGTCCTTGTGCAGAACATCCTAAAGGTCAACTTTCAGGTTGTGTCGGTGGTGAGGAAGGCAAATGCAATGTTAGCGTTCGTTTCTAGAGGTTTAGAATACACGAGCAGGGATGTGATGCTGAGGCTTTATAAGCACTAGTGAGTCCTCACCTTCAGTATTGTGAAAAGTTTTGGGCTCCTCATCTAAGAAAAGAGAAGGTTTCAGAGGAAGATCTGAAGGTTGATTCTGGGAATGAAAGGATTATCATATGAGGGACGCTTGATGGCTTAGCGTCAGTATTAGAAGGATGAGAGGGATCTCATTGAAACCTATCAAATGTTGAAATGTGAAGACAGAGTAGATGTGAAAAGGATGTTTCCCAAGCTGTGGGAGTCTAGGATCTGAGGGCTCAGCCTCAGGATAGAGGGGCGTCCATTTAAAACATCTTCCATTAGCCAGAGGGTGGTGATTTTGTGAGATTTATTACCCCTGGCAGCTGCGATAGCCAGGTTGTTGGGTGTATTTAAGGCAGAACTTGATAGGTTCTTGTTTGGACGTGGTGTCAAAGGTTACTGAAAGAAGGCTGCGGAGGAGAAGAAAGGATCAGCCATAATTGAATGGCAGAGCAGGCTCTATGGAGCAAATACCCTAATCCTGCTCCTAAGTCAAATCGTCTAGTCATTTACCTATAGACTGAGTTGGGTTAGTATTGGAAATGCAATTACCTGTATACTATGATGTGAGTGGGGATATAGTTACCTGTGAATTGAGCTGGGAGTGGGGATGGAGTTACATGTGGAGAAAGCTGGGAATGGGGATGGACTTACCTGTGGACTCAACTGGGAATGGGATGGAATTTACAGTGGAGAGAGCTGGAAATCGGGATAGAGTAACCTGCGGAGAGAGCAGGGAATGGGGAAGGAGTTAACTGCGGAGAGAGCTGGGAATGGGGATGGAGTTACCTGCGGAGAGAGCTGGGAATGGGGATGGAGTTACCTGTTGACTGAGATGGGAATGGGGATGGAGCTTCCTGTTGACTGAGCTGGGAGTAGGGATGGAGTTACCTGTGGAGAGAGCTGGGAATGGGGATGGAGTTACCTGTGGACTGAGCTGGGAATGGGGAAGCAGTTTCCTGTGGAGAGAGCTGGGAATGGAAATGGAGTTACCTTTGGAGAGAGCAGGGAATGGGGATGGAGTTACCTGTGGACTGAGCTGGGAATGGGGAAGGAGTTACCTGTGGAGAGAGCAGGGAGTGCGGATGGAGTTACCTGTGGACTGAGATGGGAATGGGGATGGAGCTTCCTGTTGAGAGACTTGGGAATGGGGATGGAGTTACCTTTGGAGAGAGCTCGCAATGGGGATGGAGTTAACTGTATAGAGATCTGGGAATGGGAATGGAGTTACCTGTGGACTGAGCTGGGAATGGGGATGGAGTTACCTGTGGAGAGAGCGGGGAGTGCGGATGGAGTTACTTGTGGTCTGAGCTGGGAGTCGGGATGGAGTTACCTGTGGAGAGAGCTGGGAATGGGGATGGAGTTCCCTGTGGAGAGAGCTGGGAATGCGGATGGAGCTACCTGTGGAGAAAGCTGGGAATGTCGATGGAGTTACCTGTGGACTGAGTTGGGAATGGGGATGTAGTCAACTGAGGACATAGCTGGGAATGGGGATGGAGTTTACTGTGGACTGAGCTGGGAATGGGGATGGAGTCACCTGAGGACATAGCTGGGAATGGGGATGGAGTTAACTGAGGACTGAGCTGGGAGTGGGGATTTAGTGAACTGTGGAGAACTGGGAATTGGGATGGAGTTACCTGTGCAGAGACCTGGGAATGGGGATGGAGACACCTGAGGACATAGCTGGGAATGGGGATGGAGTTTACTGTGGACTGACCTGGGAATGGGGATGGAGTCACCTGAGGACATAGCTGGGAATGGGGATGGAGTTTACTGTGGACTGAGCTGGGAATGGGGATGGAGTTACCTGTGGAGAGAGCAGTGAGTGCGGATGGAGTTACCTGTGGACTGAGATGGGTGTCAGGATGGAGTTACCTGTGGAGAGACTTGGGAATGGGGATGGAGTTACCTTTGGAGAGAGCTCGCAATGGGGATGGAGTTAACTGTGTAGAGATCTGGGAATGGGAATGGAGTTACCTGTGGACTGAGCTGGGAATGGGGATGGAGTTACCTGTGGAGAGAGCGGGGAGTGCGGATGGAGTTACTTGTGGTCTGAGCTGGGAGTCGGGATGGAGTTACCTGTGGAGAGAGCTGGGAATGGCGATGGAGTTCCCTGTGGTGAGAGCTGGGAATGCGGACGGAGTCACCTGAGGACATAGCTGGGAATGGGGATGGAGTCACCTGAGGACATAGCTGGGAATGGGGATGGAGTTACCTGTGGAGAGAGCTGGGAATGGGGATGGAGTTACCTGTGGAGAGAACTGGAAATGGGGATGGAGTCACCTGAGGACATAGCTGGGAATGGGGATGGAGTTACCAGTGGAGAGAGCTGTGAGTGGGGATGGAGGTAACTGTGGACTGACCTGGGAGTGGGGGTGGAGTTACCTATGGACTGAGGTGGGAATGGGAATGGAGTCACCTGTGGAGAGAGCTGGGAAGGGAGATGGATTTACCTGTGGTGCGAGCTGCTAGTTGGGTGGAGTTACCTGTGAAGAGAGCTGGGAATGGGCATGGAGTTACCTTTCGAGGGAGCTGGGAGTGTCGATGGTGTTACCTGTGGACTAAACTGGGAGTGGGGATGGAGTTACCTGTGGACTAAACTGGGAGTGGGGATGGAGTTATCTGTGGAGAGAGCTGGGAATGGGGATGGAGTTACCTGTGAAGAGAGCTGGGAATGGGGATGGAGTTACCAGTGCTTTGATCTGGGAGTGGGGAGGGAGTTACCTGTGGACTGAACTGGGAGTTGGAATGGAGTTACCTGTGGTGCGAGCTGGGAGTTGGGTGGAGTTATCTGTGAAGAGAGCTGGGAGTTGGGTGGAGTTATCTGTGAAGAGAGCTGGGAATGGGGATGGAGTTACCTGTCGAGGGAGCTGGGAGTGGGGATGGAGTTACCGGTGGAGAGAGCTGGGAATGGGGATTGAGTTATCTGTGGAGGGAGCTGGGAATGGGGATGGAGTTATATGTTGAGAGAGCTGGGATTGTGGATGGAGTTACCTGCGGACTGAGCTGGGAATGGAGATGGAGTTACCTGTGGACTGAGCTCAGAATGGGGATGGAGTTACATGTGGAGACAGCTGGTAATGCGGATGGAGTTACCTGTCGAGGGAGCTGGGATTGGGGATGGAGTTACCTGTGGAGAGAGCGGGGAGTGCGGATGGAGTTACTTGTGGACTGAGCTGGGAGTCGGGATGGAGTTACCTGTGGAGAAAGCTGGGAATGGGGATAGAGTTACCTGTGGAGAGAGCTGGGAATGGGGATGGAGTTACCTGTTGAGAGAGCTGGGAATGAGCAAGGAGTTACCTGTGGAGAGAGCTGGGAATGGAGATTGAGATACCTGTGGGGGGAGCTGGGAATGGGGAAGGAGTTACCTGTGGAGAGAGCTGGGAATGGGGATGGAGTTACCTTTGAAGAGAGCTCGCAATGGGGTTGGAGATAATTGTGTAGAGATCTGGGAATTGGGATGGAGTTACCTGTGGAGAGAGCTTGGAATGGGGATGGAGTCAACTGTGGAGTGAGCTGGGAGTGGGGATGGAGTTACCTGTGCAGAGACCTGGGAATGGGGATGGAGACACCTGAGGTCATAGCTGGGAATGGGGATGGAGTTTACTGTGGACTGACCTGGGAATGGGGATGGAGTCACCTGAGGACATAGCTGGGAATGGGGATGGAGTTTACTGTGGACTGAGCTGGGAATGGGGATGGAGTTACCTGTGGAGAGAGCAGTGAGTGCGGATGGAGTTACCTGTGGACTGAGATGGGTGTCAGGATGGAGTTACCTGTGGAGAGACTTGGGAATGGGGATGGAGTTACCTTTGGAGAGAGCTCGCAATGGGGATGGAGTTAACTGTGTAGAGATCTGGGAATGGGAATGGAGTTACCTGTGGACTGAGCTGGGAATGGGGATGGAGTTACCTGTGGAGAGAGCGGGGAGTGCGGATGGAGTTACTTGTGGTCTGAGCTGGGAGTCGGGATGGAGTTACCTGTGGAGAGAGCTGGGAATGGCGATGGAGTTCCCTGTGGTGAGAGCTGGGAATGCGGACGGAGTCACCTGAGGACATAGCTGGGAATGGGGATGGAGTCACCTGAGGACATAGCTGGGAATGGGGATGGAGTTAACTGAGGACTGAGCTGGGAGTGGGGATTCAGTGCCTTGTGGAGAAAGCTGGGAATGTCGATGGAGTTACCTGTGGACATAGCTGGGAATGGGAATGGAGTCAACTGTGGAGCGAGCTGGGAGTGGGGATGGAGTTACCTGTGGACTGAGCTGGGAATGGGGATGGAGATTACTGTGGAGAGAGTTGGGAGTGGGGATGGAGTTACCTGAGCAGAGACCTGGGAATGGGGATGGAGTTTACTGTCGACTGACCTGGGAATGGGGATGGAGTTACCTGTGGAGAGAGCTGGGAATGGGGATGGAGTTACCTGTGGAGAGAGCTGGGAATGGGGATGGAGTTTACTGTGGACTGAGCTGGGAATGGGGATGGAGTCACCTGTGGAGCGAGCTGGGAATGGGGTTGCAGTTAGCTGTTGAGGGAGCTGGGAGTGTCGATGGAGTAACCTGTGGACTGATCTGGGAGTGGGGATGGAGTTACCTGTGGACTGAGTTGGGAATGGGGATGTAGTTAACTGAGGACATAGCTGGGAATGGGGATGGAGTTTACTGTGGACTGAGCTGGGAATGGGGATGGAGTTACCTGTGGACTGAGCTGGGAATGGGGATGGAGTTACCTGTGGACTGAGCTGGGAATGGGGAAGGAGTTACCTGTGGAGAGAGCAGGGAGTGCGGATGGAGTTACCTGTGGACTGAGATGGGAATGGGGATGGAGCTTCCTGTTGAGAGACTTGGGAATGGGGATGGAGTTACCTTTGGAGAGAGCTCGCAATGGGGATGGAGTTAACTGTATAGAGATCTGGGAATGGGAATGGAGTTACCTGTGGACTGAGCTGGGAATGGGGATGGAGTTACCTGTGGAGAGAGCGGGGAGTGCGGATGGAGTTACTTGTGGTCTGAGCTGGGAGTCGGGATGGAGTTACTTGTGGAGAGAGCTGGGAATGGGGATGGAGTTCCCTGTGGAGAGAGCTGGGAATGCGGATGGAGCTACCTGTGGAGAAAGCTGGGAATGTCGATGGAGTTACCTGTGGACTGAGTTGGGAATGGGGATGTAGTCAACTGAGGACATAGCTGGGAATGGGGATGGAGTTTACTGTGGACTGAGCTGGGAATGCGGACGGAGTCACCTGAGGACATAGCTGGGAAAGGGGATGGAGTCACCTGAGGACATAGCTGAGAATGGGGATGGAGTTAACTGAGGACTGAGCTGGGAGTGGGGATGGAGTTACCTGTGCAGAGACCTGGGAATGGGGATGGAGACACCTGAGGTCATAGCTGGGAATGGGGATGGAGTTTACTGTGGACTGACCTGGGAATGGGGATGGAGTCACCTGAGGACATAGCTGGGAATGGGGATGGAGTTTACTGTGGACTGAGCTGGCAATGGGGATGGAGTTAACTGTGTAGAGATCTGGGAATGGGAATGGAGTTACCTGTGGACTGAGATGGGTGTCAGGATGGAGTTACCTGTGGAGAGAGCGGGGAGTGCGGATGGAGTTACTTGTGGTCTGAGCTGGGAGTCGGGATGGAGCTACCTGTGGAGAGAGCTGGGAATGGCGATGGAGTTCCCTGTGGTGAGAGCTGGGAATGCGGACGGAGTCACCTGAGGACATAGCTGGGAATGGGGATGGAGTCACCTGAGGACATAGCTGGGAATGGGGATGGAGTTAACTGAGGACTGAGCTGGGAGTGGGGATTCAGTGCCTTGTGGAGAAAGCTGGGAATGTCGATGGAGTTACCTGTGGACATAGCTGGGAATGGGAATGGAGTCAACTGTGGAGCGAGCTGGGAGTGGGGATGGAGTTACCTGTGGACTGAGCTGGGAATGGGGATGGAGATTACTGTGGAGAGAGTTGGGAGTGGGGATGGAGTTACCTGAGCAGAGACCTGGGAATGGGGATGGAGTTTACTGTCGACTGACCTGGGAATGGGGATGGAGTTACCTGTGGAGAGAGCTGGGAATGGGGATGGAGTCACCTGTGGAGCGAGCTGGGCATGGGGTTGCAGTTAGCTGTTGAGGGAGCTGGGAGTGTCGATGGAGTAACCTGTGGACTGATCTGGGAGTGGGGATGGAGTTACCTGTGGACTGAGTTGGGAATGGGGATGTAGTTAACTGAGGACATAGCTGGGAATGGGGATGGAGTTTACTGTGGACTGAGCTGGGAATGGGGATGGAGTTTACTGTGGACTGAGCTGGGAATGGGGATGGAGTCACCTGTGGAGAGAGCTGGGAATGGGGATGGAGTTACCTGTAGACTGAACTGGGAGTTCGAATGGAGTTACCTGTGGTGCGAGCTGGGAGTTGGGTGGAGTTATCTGTGAAGAGAGCTGGGAGTTGGGTGGAGTTATCTGTGAAGAGAGCTGGGAATGGGGATGGAGTTACCTGTCGAGGGAGCTGGGAGTGGGGATGGAGTTACCGGTGGAGAGAGCTGGGAATGGGGATTGAGTTATCTGTGGAGGGAGCTGGGAATGGGGATGGAGTTATATGTTGAGAGAGCTGGGATTGTGGATGGAGTTACCTGCGGACTGAGCTGGGAATGGAGATGGAGTTACCTGTGGACTGAGCTCAGAATGGGGATGGAGTTACATGTGGAGACAGCTGGTAATGCGGATGGAGTTACTTGTGGACTGAGCTGGGAGTCGGGATGGAGTTACCTGTGGAGAAAGCTGGGAATGGGGATAGAGTTACCTGTGGAGAGAGCTGGGAATGGGGATGGAGTTACCTGTGGAGAGAGCTGGGAATGGGGATGGAGTTACCTGTTGAGAGAGCTGGGAATGAGCAAGGAGTTACCTGTGGAGAGAGCTGGGAATGGAGATTGAGATACCTGTGGGGGGAGCTGGGAATGGGGAAGGAGTTACCTGTGGAGAGAGCTGGGAATGGGGATGGAGTTACCTTTGAAGAGAGCTCGCAATGGGGTTGGAGATAATTGTGTAGAGATCTGGGAATCGGAATGGAGTTACCTGTGGACTGAGCTGGGATTGGGGATGGGGTTACCTGTGGAGAAAGCGGGGAGTGCGGATGGAGTTACTTGTGGACTGAGTTGGGAGTTGGGATGGGGTTACCTGTGGAGAGAGATGGGAATGGGGATGGAGTTCCCTGTGGTGAGAGCTGGGAATGTGGATGGAGTTACCTGTTGAGAGAGCTGGGAATGAGCAAGGAGTATCCTGTGGACTAAGCTGGGAGTGGGGATGGAGTTACCTGTGGAGAGAGCTGGGAATGGGGATGGTTACCTGTGGAGAGAGCTGGGAATGGGGATGGAGTTACCTGTGGAGAGAGCTGGGAATGGGGATGGAGTTACCTGTTGAGAGAGCTGGGAATAAGCAAGGAGTTACCTGTGGAGAGAGCTGGGAATGGGGATTGAGTTACCTGTGGAGGGAGCTGGCAATGGGGAAGGAGTTACCTGTGGAGAGAGCTGGGAATGGGGATGGAGTTACCTTTGAAGAGCTCGCAATGGGGTTGGAGATAACTGTGTAGAGATCTGGGAATCGGAATGGAGTTACTTGTGCACTGAGCTGGGAGTGGGGATGGAGTTACCTGTGGAGGGAGCTGGGAATGGGGATGGAGATACCTGTTGAGAGAGCTGGGAGTGGGGATGGAGTTACCTGTGGAGAGAGCTGGGAATGGGGATGGAGATACCTGTTGAGAGAGCTGGGAGTTGGGATGGAGTTACCGGTGGAGAGAGCTGGGAATGGGGATGGAGTTACCTGTGGACTGAGCTGGGAGTGGGGATGGAGTTACCTGTGGAGAGAGCTGGGAATGGGGATGGAGATACCTGTTGAGAGAGCTGGGAGTTGGGATGGAGTTACCTGTTGAGAGAGCTGGGAATGAGCAAGGAGTTACCTGTGGACTAAGCTGGGAGTGGGGATGGAGTTACCTGTGGAGAGAGATGGGAATGGGGATGGAGTTCCCTGTGGTGAGAGCTGGGAATGTGGATGGAGTTACCTGTTGAGAGAGCTGGGAATGAGCAAGGAGTATCCTGTGGACTAAGCTGGGAGTGGGGATGGAGTTACCTGTGGAGAGAGCTGGGAATGGGGATGGTTACCTGTGGAGAGAGCTGGGAATGGGGATGGAGTTTACTGTGGACTGAGCTGGGAATGGGGATGGAGTCACCTGTGGAGAGAGCTGGGAATGGGGATGGAGTTACCTGTGGAGAGAGCTGGGAATGGGGATGGAGTTACCTGTAGACTGAACTGGGAATTGGAATGGAGTTACCTGTGGTGCGAGCTGGGAGTTGGGTGGAGTTACCTGTCGAGGGTGCTGGGAGTGTCGATGGTGTTACCTGTGGAGAGAACTGGTAATGAGGGTGGAGTAACCTGTGGACTGAGCTGGGAATGGGGATGGAGGGACCTGTGGACTGAGCTGGGAGTGGGGATGGAGTTACCTGTGGTGAGAGCAGGGAATGGGGATGGAGTTACCTGTGGAGAGAGCTGGGAATGGGGATGGAGTTACCTGTCGAGGGTGCTGGGAGTTTCGATGGTGTTACCTGTGGAGAGAACTGGTAATGAGGGTGGAGTAACCTGTGGACTGAGCTGGGAATGGGGATGGAGGGACCTGTGGACTGAGCTGGGAGTGGGGATGGAGTTACCTGTGGTGAGAGCAGGGAATGGGGATGGAGTCAACTGTGGAGTGAGCTGGGAGTGGGGATGGAGTTACCTGTGCAGAGACCTGGGAATGGGGATGGAGACACCTGAGGTCATAGCTGGGAATGGGGATGGAGTTTACTGTGGACTGACCTGGGAATGGGGATGGAGTCACCTGAGGACATAGCTGGGAATGGGGATGGAGTTTACTGTGGACTGAGCTGGCAATGGGGATGGAGTTAACTGTGTAGAGATCTGGGAATGGGAATGGAGTTACCTGTGGACTGAGATGGGTGTCAGGATGGAGTTACCTGTGGAGAGAGCGGGGAGTGCGGATGGAGTTACTTGTGGTCTGAGCTGGGAGTCGGGATGGAGTTACCTGTGGAGAGAGCTGGGAATGGCGATGGAGTTCCCTGTGGTGAGAGCTGGGAATGCGGACGGAGTCACCTGAGGACATAGCTGGGAATGGGGATGGAGTCACCAGAGGACATAGCTGGGAATGGGGATGGAGTTAACTGAGGACTGAGCTGGGAGTGGGGATTCAGTGCCTTGTGGAGAAAGCTGGGAATGTCGATGGAGTTACCTGTGGACATAGCTGGGAATGGGAATGGAGTCAACTGTGGAGCGAGCTGGGAGTGGGGATGGAGTTACCTGTGGACTGAGCTGGGAATGGGGATGGAGATTACTGTGGAGAGAGTTGGGAGTGGGGATGGAGTTACCTGAGCAGAGACCTGGGAATGGGGATGGAGTTTACTGTCGACTGACCTGGGAATGGGGATGGAGTTACCTGTGGAGAGAGCTGGGAATGGGGATGGAGTCACCTGTGGAGCGAGCTGGGAATGGGGTTGCAGTTAGCTGTTGAGGGAGCTGGGAGTGTCGATGGAGTAACCTGTGGACTGATCTGGGAGTGGGGATGGAGTTACCTGTGGACTGAGTTGGGAATGGGGATGTAGTTAACTGAGGACATAGCTGGGAATGGGGATGGAGTTTACTGTGGACTGAGCTGGGAATGGGGATGGAGTTTACTGTGGACTGAGCTGGGAATGGGGATGGAGTCACCTGTGGAGAGAGCTGGGAATGGGGATGGAGTTACCTGTAGACTGAACTGGGAGTTCGAATGGAGTTACCTGTGGTGCGAGCTGGGAGTTGGGTGGAGTTACCTGTGAAGAGAGCTGGGAATGGGGATGGAGTTACCTGTCGAGGGTGCTGGGAGTGTCGATGGTGTTACCTGTGGAGAGAACTGGTAATGAGTGTGGAGTAACCTGTGGACTGAGCTGGGAATGGGGATGGAGTGACCTGTGGACTGAGCTGGGAGTGGGGATGGAGTTACCTGTGGTGAGAGCAGGGAATGGGGATGGAGTTACCTGTGGACATAGCTGGGAATGGGAATGGAGTCAACTGTGGAGCGAGCTGGGAGTGGGGATGGAGTTACCTGTGGTCTGAGCTGGGAGTCGGGATGGAGTTACCTGTGGAGAGAGCTGGGAATGGGGATGGAGTTCCCTGTGGATAGAGCTGGGAATGGGGATGGAGCTACCTGTGGAGAAAGCTGGGAATGTCGATGGAGTTACCTGTGGACATAGCTGGGAATGGGAATGGAGTCAACTGTGGAGCGAGCTGGGAGTGGGGATGGAGTTACCTGTGGACTGAGCTGGGAATGGGGATGGAGATTACTGTGGAGCGAGTTGGGAGTGGGGATGGAGTTACCTGAGCAGAGACCTGGGAATGGGGATGGAGTTTACTGTCGATTGACCTGGGAATGGGGATGGAGTTACCTGTGGAGAGAGCTGGGAATGGGGATGGAGTTACCTGTGGAGAGAGCTGGGAATGGGGATGGAGTTTACTGTGGACTGAGCTGGGAATGGGGATGGAGTCACCTGTGGAGCGAGCTGGGAATGGGGTTGCAGTTAGCTGTTGAGGGAGCTGGGAGTGTCGATGGAGTAACCTGTGGACTGATCTGGGAGTGGGGATGGAGTTACCTGTGGACTGAGTTGGGAATGGGGATGTAGTTAACTGAGGACATAGCTGGGAATGGGGATGGAGTTTACTTTGGACTGAGCTGGGAATGGGGATGGAGTTTACTGTGGACTGAGCTGGGAATAGGGATGAAGTTTACTGTGGACTGAGCTGGGAATGGGGATGGAGTCACCTGTGGAGAGAGCTGGGAATGGGGATGGAGTTACCTGTAGACTGAACTGCGAGTTCGAATGGAGTTACCTGTGGTGCGAGCTGGGAGTTGGGTGGAGTTACCTGTGAAGAGAGCTGGGAATGGGGATGGAGTTACCTGTCGAGGGTGCTGGGAGTGTCGATGGTGTTACCTGTGGAGAGAACTGGTAATGAGGGTGGACTAACCTGTGGACTGAGCTGGGAATGGGGATGGAGTGACCTGTGGACTGAGCTGGGAGTGGGGATGGAGTTACCTGTGGTGAGAGCAGGGAATGGGGATGGAGTTACCTGTGGACAGAGCTGGGAATGGGGATGGAGTTACCTGTGGTCTGAGCTGGGAATGGGGATGGACTCACCTGAGGAGAGAGCTGGGAATTGGGATGGAGTTACCTGTGGAGAGAGCTTGGAATGGGGATGGAGTCAACTGTGGAGCGAGCTGGGAGTGGGGATGGAGTTACCTGTGGACTGAGCTGGGAATGGGGATGGAGATTACTGTGGACTGAGGTGGGAATGGGGATGGAGTCCCCTGAGGTCATCGCTGGGAATGGGGATGGAGTTTACTGTGGACTGAGCTGGGAATGGGGATGGAGTCACCTGTGGAGAGAGCTGGGAATGGGGATGGAGTTACCTGTGGAGAGGGCTGGGAATGGGGATGGAGTTACCTGTAGACTGAACTGGGAATTGGAATGGAGTTACCTGTGGTGCGAGCTGGGAGTTGGGTGGAGTTACCTGTGAAGAGAGCTGGGAATGGGGATGGAGTTATCTGTCGAGGGTGCTGGGAGTGTCGATGGTGTTACCTGTGGAGAGAACTGGTATTGAGGGTGGAGTAACCTGTGGACTGAGCTGGGAATGGGGATGGAGTGACCTGTGGACTGAGCTGGGAATGGGGATGGTGTTACCTGTGGAGAGAACTGGTAATGAGGGTGGAGTAACCTGTGGACTGAGCTGGGAATGGGGATGGAGTTACCTGTGGAGAGAGCTGGGAATGGGGATGGAGTTACCAGTGGAGAGAGCTGTGAGTGGGGATGGAGCTAACTGTGGACTGACCTGGGAGTGGGGGTGGAGTTACCTATGGACTGAGGTGGGAATGGGAATGGAGTCACCTGTGGAGAGAGCTGGGAAGGGAGATGGATTTACCTGTGGTGCGAGCTGCTAGTCGGGTGGAGTTACCTGTGAAGAGAGCTGGGAATGGGCATGGAGTTACCTTTCGAGGGAGCTGGGAGTGTCGATGGTGTTACCTGTGGACTAAACTGGGAGTGGGGATGGAGTTACCTGTGGACTAAACTGGGAGTGGGGATGGAGTTATCTGTGGAGAGAGCTGGGAATGGGGATGGAGTTACCTGTGGAGAGAGCTGGGAATGGGGATGGAGTTACCAGTGCTTTGATCTGGGAGTGGGGAGGGAGTTACCTGTGGACTGAACTGGGAGTTGGAATGGAGTTACCTGTGGTGCGAGCTGGGAGTTGGGAGGAGTTATCTGTGAAGAGAGCTGGGAGTTGGGTGGAGTTATCTGTGAAGAGAGCTGGGAATGGGGATGGAGTTACCTGTCGAGGGAGCTGGGAGTGGGGATGGAGTTACCGGTGGAGAGAGCTGGGAATGGGGATTGAGTTATCTGTGGAGGGAGCTGGGAATGGGGATGGAGTTATATGTTGAGAGAGCTGGGATTGTGGATGGAGTTACCTGCGGACTGAGCTGGGAATGGAGATGGAGTTACCTGTGGACTGAGCTCAGAATGGGGATGGAGTTACATGTGGAAACAGCTGGTAATGCGGATGGAGTTACCTGTCGAGGGAGCTGGGATTGGGGATGGAGTTACCCGTGGAGAGAGCGGGGAGTGCGGATGGAGTTACTTGTGGACTGAGCTGGGAGTCGGGATGGAGTTACCTGTGGAGAAAGCTGGGAATGGGGATAGAGTTACCTGTGGAGAGAGCTGGGAATGGGGATGGAGTTACCTGTGGAGAGAACTGGGAATGGGGATGGAGTTACCTGTTGAGAGAGCTGGGAATGAGCAAGGAGTTACCTGTGGAGAGAGCTGGGAATGGAGATTGAGATACCTGTGGGGGGAGCTGGGAATGGGGAAGGAGTTACCTGTGGAGAGAGCTGGGAATGGGGATGGAGTTACCATTGAAGAGAGCTCGCAATGGGGTTGGAGATAATTGTGTAGAGATCTGGGAATCGGAATGGAGTTACCTGTGGACTGAGCTGGGATTGGGGATGGGGTTACCTGTGGAGAAAGCGGGGAGTGCGGATGGAGTTACTTGTGGACTGAGTTGGGAGTCGGGATGGGGTTACCTGTGGAGAGAGATGGGAATGGGGATGGAGTTCCCTGTGGTGAGAGCTGGGAATGTGGATGGAGTTACCTGTTGAGAGAGCTGGGAATGAGCAAGGAGTATCCTGTGGACTAAGCTGGGAGTGGGGATGGAGTTACCTGTGGAGAGAGCTGGGAATGGGGATGGTTACCTGTGGAGAGAGCTGGGAATGGGGATGGAGTTACCTGTGGAGAGAGCTGGGAATGGGGATGGAGTTACCTGTTGAGAGAGCTGGGAATGAGCAAGGAGTTACCTGTGGAGAGAGCTGGGAATGGGGATTGAGTTACCTGTGGAGGGAGCTGGCAATGGGGAAGGAGTTACCTGTGGAGAGAGCTGGGAATGGGGATGGAGTTACCTTTGAAGAGCTCGCAATGGGGTTGGAGATAACTGTGTAGAGATCTGGGAATCGGAATGGAGTTACCTGTGGACTGAGCTGGGATTGGGGATGGAGTTACCTGTGGAGAGAGTGGCGAGTGCGGATGGAGTTACTTGTGGACTGAGCTGGGAGTGGGGATGGAGTTACCTGTGGAGAGAGCTGGGAATGGGGATGGAGTTACCTGTGGAGAGAACTGGAAATGGGGATGGAGTCACCTGAGGACATAGCTGGGAATGGGGATGGAGTTACCAGTGGAGAGAGCTGTGAGTGGGGATGGAGGTAACTGTGGACTGACCTGGGAGTGGGGGTGGAGTTACCTATGGACTGAGGTGGGAATGGGAATGGAGTCACCTGTGGAGAGAGCTGGGAAGGGAGATGGATTTACCTGTGGTGCGAGCTGCTAGTCGGGTGGAGTTACCTGTGAAGAGAGCTGGGAATGGGCATGGAGTTACCTTTCGAGGGAGCTGGGAGTGTCGATGGTGTTACCTGTGGACTAAACTGGGAGTGGGGATGGAGTTACCTGTGGACTAAACTGGGAGTGGGGATGGAGTTATCTGTGGAGAGAGCTGGGAATGGGGATGGAGTTACCTGTGAAGAGAGCTGGGAATGGGGATGGAGTTACCAGTGCTTTGATCTGGGAGTGGGGAGGGAGTTACCTGTGGACTGAACTGGGAGTTGGAATGGAGTTACCTGTGGTGCGAGCTGGGAGTTGGGTGGAGTTATCTGTGAAGAGAGCTGGGAGTTGGGTGGAGTTATCTGTGAAGAGAGCTGGGAATGGGGATGGAGTTACCTGTCGAGGGAGCTGGGAGTGGGGATGGAGTTGCCGGTGGAGAGAGCTGGGAATGGGGATTGAGTTATCTGTGGAGGGAGCTGGGAATGGGGATGGAGTTATATGTTGAGAGAGCTGGGATTGTGGATGGAGTTACCTGCGGACTGAGCTGGGAATGGAGATGGAGTTACCTGTGGACTGAGCTCAGAATGGGGATGGAGTTACATGTGGAGACAGCTGGTAATGCGGATGGAGTTACCTGTCGAGGGAGCTGGGATTGGGGATGGAGTTACCTGTGGAGAGAGCGGGGAGTGCGGATGGAGTTACTTGTGGACTGAGCTGGGAGTCGGGATGGAGTTACCTGTGGAGAAAGCTGGGAATGGGGATAGAGTTACCTGTGGAGAGAGCTGGGAATGGGGATGGAGTTACCTGTGGAGGGAGCTGGGAATGGGGATGGAGTTACCTGTTGAGAGAGCTGGGAATGAGCAAGGAGTTACCTGTGGAGAGAGCTGGGAATGGAGATTGAGATACCTGTGGGGGGAGCTGGGAATGGGGAAGGTGTTACCTGTGGAGAGAGCTGGGAATGGGGATGGAGTTACCTTTGAAGAGAGCTCGCAATGGGGTTGGAGATAATTGTTTAGAGATCTGGGAATCGGAATGGAGTTACCTGTGGACTGAGCTGGGATAGGGGATGGGGTTACCTGTGGAGAAAGCGGGGAGTGCGGATGGAGTTACTTGTGGACTGAGTTGGGAGTCGGGATGGGGTTACCTGTGGAGAGAGATGCGAATGGGGATGGAGTTCCCTGTGGTGAGAGCTGGGAATGTGGATGGAGTTACCAGTTGAGAGAGCTGGGAATGAGCAAGGAGTTACCTTTGGAGAGAGCTGGGAATGGGGATTGAGTTACCTGTGGAGGGAGCTGGCAATGGGGAAGGAGTTACCTGTGGAGAGAGCTGGGAATGGGGATGGAGTTACCTTTGAAGAGCTCGCAATGGGGTTGGAGATAACTGTGTAGAGATCTGGGAATCGGAATGGAGTTACCTGTGGACTGAGCTGGGATTGGGGATGGAGTTACCTGTGGAGAGAGTGGCGAGTGCGGATGTAGTTACTTGTGGACTGAGCTGGGAGTGGGGATGGAGTAACCTGTGGAGAGAGCTGGGAATGGGGATGGAGATACCTGTTGAGAGAGCTGGGAGTTGGGATGGAGTTACCGGTGGAGAGAGCTGCGAATGGGGATGGAGTTACCTGTGGACTGAGCTGGGAGTGGGGATGGAGTTACCTGTGGAGAGAGCTGGGAATGGGGATGGAGATACCTGTTGAGAGAGCTGGGAGTTGGGATGGAGTTACCTGTTGAGAGAGCTGGGAATGAGCAAGGAGTTACCTGTGGACTAAGCTGGGAGTGGGGATGGAGTTACCTGTGGAGAGAGATGGGAATGGGGATGGAGTTCCCTGTGGTGAGAGCTGGGAATGTGGATGGAGTTACCTGTTGAGAGAGCTGGGAATGAGCAAGGAGTATCCTGTGGACTAAGCTGGGAGTGGGGATGGAGTTACCTGTGGAGAGAGCTGGGAATGGGGATGGTTACCTGTGGAGAGAGCTGGGAATGGGGATGGAGTTACCTGTGGAGAGAGCTGGGAATGAGCAAGGAGTTACCTGTGGAGAGAGCTGGGAATGGGCATGGAGTTACCTTTCGAGGGAGCTGGGAGTGTCGATGGTGTTACCTGTGGACTAAGCTGGGAATGGGGATGGAGTTACCTGTGGAGAGAGCGGGGAGTGCGGATTGAGTTACTTGTGGTCTGAGCTGGGAGTCGGGATGGAGTTACCTGTGGAGAGAGCTGGGAATGGCGATGGAGTTCCCTGTGGTGAGAGCTGGGAATGCGGACGGAGTCACCTGAGGACATAGCTGGCAATGGGGATGGAGTCACCTGAGGACATAGCTGGGAATGGGGATGGAGTTAACTGACTGAGCTGGGTGTGGGGATTCAGTGCCTTGTGGAGAAAGCTGGGAATGTCGATGGAGTTACCTGTGGACATAGCTGGGAATGGGAATGGAGTCAACTGTGGAGCGAGCTGGGAGTGGGGATGGAGTTACCTGTGGACTGAGCTGGGAATGGGGATGGAGATTACTGTGGAGAGAGTTGGGAGTGGGGATGGAGTTACCTGAGCAGAGACCTGGGAATGGGGATGGAGTTTACTGTCGACTGACCTGGGAATGGGGATGGAGTTACCTGTGGAGAGAGCTGGGAATGGGGATGGAGTTACCTGTGGAGAGAGCTGGGAATGGGGATGGAGTTTACTGTGGACTGAGCTGGGAATGGGGATGGAGTCACCTGTGGAGCGAGCTGGGAATGGGGTTGCAGTTAGCTGTTGAGGGAGCTGGGAGTGTCGATGGAGTAACCTGTGGACTGATCTGGGAGTGGGGATGGAGTTACCTGTGGACTGAGTTGGGAATGGGGATGTAGTTAACTGAGGACATAGCTGGGAATGGGGATGGAGTTTACTGTGGACTGAGCTGGGAATGGGGATGGAGTTTACTGTGGACTGAGCTGGGAATGGGGATGGAGTTAACTGTGGACTGAGCTGGGAGTGGGGATGGAGTTACCTGTGGTGAGAGCAGGGAATGGGGATGGAGTTACCTGTGGAGAGAGCTGGGAATGGGGATGGAGTTACCTGTGGAGAGAGCTGGGAATGGGGATGGAGTTACCTGTGGAGAGAACTGGGAATGGGGATGGAGTCACCTGAGGACATAGCTGGGAATGGGGATGGAGTTACCAGTGGAGAGAGCTGTGAGTGGGGATGGAGGTAACTGTGGACTGACCTGGGAGTGGGGGTGGCGTTACCTATGGACTGAGCTGGGAATGGGCATGGAGTTACCTTTCGAGGGAGCTGGGAGTGTCGATGGTGTTACCTGTGGACTAAACTGGGAGTGGGGATGGAGTTACCTGTGGACTAAACTGGGAGTGGGGATGGAGTTATCTGTGGAGAGAGCTGGGAATGTGGATGGAGTTACCTGTGGAGAGAGCTGGGAATGGGGATGGAGTTACCAGTGCTTTGATCTGGGAGTGGGGAGGGAGTTACCTGTGGACTGAACTGGGAGTTGGAATGGAGTTACCTGTGGTGCGAGCTGGGAGTTGGGTGGAGTTATCTGTGAAGAGAGCTGGGAGTTGGGTGGAGTTACCTGTGAAGAGAGCTGGGAATGGGGATGGAGTTACCTGTCGAGGGAGCTGGGAGTGGGGATGGAGTTACCGGTGGAGAGAGCTGGGAATGGGGATTGAGTTATCTGTGGAGGGAGCTGGGAATGGGGATGGAGTTATATGTTGAGAGAGCTGGGATTGTGGATGGAGTTACCTGCGGACTGAGCTGGGAATGGAGATGGAGTTACCTGTGGACTGAGCTCAGAATGGGGATGGAGTTACATGTGGAGACAGCTGGTAATGCGGATGGAGTTACCTGTCGAGGGAGCTGGGATTGGGGATGGAGTTACCTGTGGAGAGAGCTGGGAATGGGGATGGAGTTACCTGTTGAGAGAGCTGGGAATGAGCAAGGAGTTACCTGTGGAGAGAGCTGGGAATGGGGATGGAGTTACCTGTGGAGAGAGCTGGGAATGGGGATAGAGTTACCTGTGGAGAGAGCTGGGAATGGGGATGGAGTTACCTGTTGAGAGAGCTGGGAATGAGCAAGGAGTTACCTGTGGAGAGAGCTGGGAATGGAGATTGAGATACCTGTGGGGGGAGCTGGGAATGGGGAAGGAGTTACCTGTGGAGAGAGCTGGGAATGGGGATGGAGTTTCCTTTGAAGAGAGCTCGCAATGTGGTTGGAGATAATTGTGTAGAGATCTGGGAATCGGAATGGAGTTACCTGTGGACTGAGCTGGGATTGGGGATGGGGTTACCTGTGGTGAAAGCGGGGAGTGCGGATGGAGTTACTTGTGGACTGAGTTGGGAGTCGGGATGGGGTTACCTGTGGAGAGAGATGCGAATGGGGATGGAGTTCCCTGTGGTGAGAGCTGGGAATGTGGATGGAGTTACCTGTTGAGAGAGCTGGGAATGAGCAAGGAGTATCCTGTGGACTAAGCTGGGAGTGGGGATGGAGTTACCTGTGGAGAGAGCTGGGAATGGGGATGGTTACCTGTGGAGAGAGCTGGGAATGGGGATGGAGTTTACTGTGGACTGAGCTGGGAATGGGGATGGAGTCACCTGTGGAGAGAGCTGGGAATGGGGATGGAGTTACCTGTGGAGAGAGCTGGGAATGGGGATGGAGTTACCTGTAGACTGAACTGGGAATTGGAATGGAGTTACCTGTGGTGCGAGCTGGGAGTTGGGTGGAGTTACCTGTCGAGGGTGCTGGGAGTGTCGATGGTGTTACCTGTGGAGAGAACTGGTAATGAGGGTGGAGTAACCTGTGGACTGAGCTGGGAATGGGGATGGAGGGACCTGTGGACTGAGCTGGGAGTGGGGATGGAGTTACCTGTGGTGAGAGCAGGGAATGGGGATGGAGTTACCTGTGGAGAGAGCTGGGAATGGGGATGGAGTTACCTGTCGAGGGTGCTGGGAGTTTCGATGGTGTTACCTGTGGAGAGAACTGGTAATGAGGGTGGAGTAACCTGTGGACTGAGCTGGGAATGGGGATGGAGGGACCTGTGGACTGAGCTGGGAGTGGGGATGGAGTTACCTGTGGTAAGAGCAGGGAATGGGGATGGAGTTTACTGTGGACTGAGCTGGCAATGGGGATGGAGTTAACTGTGTAGAGATCTGGGAATGGGAATGGAGACACCTGAGGTCATAGCTGGGAATGGGGATGGAGTTTACTGTGGACTGACCTGGGAATGGGGATGGAGTCACCTGAGGACATAGCTGGGAATGGGGATGGAGTTTACTGTGGACTGAGCTGGCAATGGGGATGGAGTTAACTGTGTAGAGATCTGGGAATGGGAATGGAGTTACCTGTGGACTGAGATGGGTGTCAGGATGGAGTTACCTGTGGAGAGAGCGGGGAGTGCGGATGGAGTTACTTGTGGTCTGAGCTGGGAGTCGGGATGGAGTTACCTGTGGAGAGAGCTGGGAATGGCGATGGAGTTCCCTGTGGTGAGAGCTGGGAATGCGGACGGAGTCACCTGAGGACATAGCTGGGAATGGGGATGGAGTCACCAGAGGACATAGCTGGGAATGGGGATGGAGTTAACTGAGGACTGAGCTGGGAGTGGGGATTCAGTGCCTTGTGGAGAAAGCTGGGAATGTCGATGGAGTTACCTGTGGACATAGCTGGGAATGGGAATGGAGTCAACTGTGGAGCGAGCTGGGAGTGGGGATGGAGTTACCTGTGGACTGAGCTGGGAATGGGGATGGAGATTACTGTGGAGAGAGTTGGGAGTGGGGATGGAGTTACCTGAGCAGAGACCTGGGAATGGGGATGGAGTTTACTGTCGACTGACCTGGGAATGGGGATGGAGTTACCTGTGGAGAGAGCTGGGAATGGGGATGGAGTCACCTGTGGAGCGAGCTGGGAATGGGGTTGCAGTTAGCTGTTGAGGGAGCTGGGAGTGTCGATGGAGTAACCTGTGGACTGATCTGGGAGTGGGGATGGAGTTACCTGTGGACTGAGTTGGGAATGGGGATGTAGTTAACTGAGGACATAGCTGGGAATGGGGATGGAGTTTACTGTGGACTGAGCTGGGAATGGGGATGGAGTTTACTGTGGACTGAGCTGGGAATGGGGATGGAGTCACCTGTGGAGAGAGCTGGGAATGGGGATGGAGTTACCTGTAGACTGAACTGGGAGTTCGAATGGAGTTACCTGTGGTGCGAGCTGGGAGTTGGGTGGAGTTACCTGTGAAGAGAGCTGGGAATGGGGATGGAGTTACCTGTCGAGGGTGCTGGGAGTGTCGATGGTGTTACCTGTGGAGAGAACTGGTAATGAGTGTGGAGTAACCTGTGGACTGAGCTGGGAATGGGGATGGAGTGACCTGTGGACTGAGCTGGGAGTGGGGATGGAGTTACCTGTGGTGAGAGCAGGGAATGGGGATGGAGTTACCTGTGGACATAGCTGGGAATGGGAATGGAGTCAACTGTGGAGCGAGCTGGGAGTGGGGATGGAGTTACCTGTGGTCTGAGCTGGGAGTCGGGATGGAGTTAACTGTGGAGAGAGCTGGGAATGGGGATGGAGTTCCCTGTGGATAGAGCTGGGAATGGGGATGGAGCTACCTGTGGAGAAAGCTGGGAATGTCGATGGAGTTACCTGTGGACATAGCTGGGAATGGGAATGGAGTCAACTGTGGAGCGAGCTGGGAGTGGGGATGGAGTTACCTGTGGACTGAGCTGGGAATGGGGATGGAGATTACTGTGGAGCGAGTTGGGAGTGGGGATGGAGTTACCTGAGCAGAGACCTGGGAATGGGGATGGAGTTTACTGTCGATTGACCTGGGAATGGGGATGGAGTTACCTGTGGAGAGAGCTGGGAATGGGGATGGAGTTACCTGTGGAGAGAGCTGGGAATTGGGATGGAGTTTACTGTGGACTGAGCTGGGAATGGGGATGGAGTCACCTGTGGAGCGAGCTGGGAATGGGGTTGCAGTTAGCTGTTGAGGGAGCTGGGAGTGTCGATGGAGTAACCTGTGGACTGATCTGGGAGTGGGGATGGAGTTACCTGTGGACTGAGTTGGGAATGGGGATGTAGTTAACTGAGGACATAGCTGGGAATGGGGATGGAGTTTACTTTGGACTGAGCTGGGAATGGGGATGGAGTTTACTGTGGACTGAGCTGGGAATAGGGATGAAGTTTACTGTGGACTGAGCTGGGAATGGGGATGGAGTCACCTGTGGAGAGAGCTGGGAATGGGGATGGAGTTACCTGTAGACTGAACTGCGAGTTCGAATGGAGTTACCTGTGGTGCGAGCTGGGAGTTGGGTGGAGTTACCTGTGAAGAGAGCTGGGAATGGGGATGGAGTTACCTGTCGAGGGTGCTGGGAGTGTCGATGGTGTTACCTGTGGAGAGAACTGGTAATGAGGGTGGACTAACCTGTGGACTGAGCTGGGAATGGGGATGGAGTGACTTGTGGACTGAGCTGGGAGTGGGGATGGAGTTACCTGTGGTGAGAGCAGGGAATGGGGATGGAGTTACCTGTGGACAGAGCTGGGAATGGGGATGGAGTTACCTGTGGTCTGAGCTGGGAATGGGGATGGACTCACCTGAGGAGAGAGCTGGGAATTGGGATGGAGTTACCTGTGGAGAGAGCTTGGAATGGGGATGGAGTCAACTGTGGAGCGAGCTGGGAGTGGGGATGGAGTTACCTGTGGACTGAGCTGGGAATGGGGATGGAGATTACTGTGGACTGAGGTGGGAATGGGGATGGAGTCCCCTGAGGTCATCGCTGGGAATGGGGATGGAGTTTACTGTGGACTGAGCTGGGAATGGGGATGGAGTCACCTGTGGAGAGAGCTGGGAATGGGGATGGAGTTACCTGTGGAGAGGGCTGGGAATGGGGATGGAGTTACCTGTAGACTGAACTGGGAATTGGAATGGAGTTACCTGTGGTGCGAGCTGGGAGTTGGGTGGAGTTACCTGTGAAGAGAGCTGGGAATGGGGATGGAGTTATCTGTCGAGGGTGCTGGGAGTGTCGATGGTGTTACCTGTGGAGAGAACTGGTATTGAGGGTGGAGTAACCTGTGGACTGAGCTGGGAATGGGGATGGAGTGACCTGTGGACTGAGCTGGGAATGGGGATGGTGTTACCTGTGGAGAGAACTGGTAATGAGGGTGGAGTAACCTGTGGACTGAGCTGGGAATGGGGATGGAGTTACCTGTGGAGAGAGCTGGGAATGGGGATGGAGTTACCAGTGGAGAGAGCTGTGAGTGGGGATGGAGCTAACTGTGGACTGACCTGGGAGTGGGGGTGGAGTTACCTATGGACTGAGGTGGGAATGGGAATGGAGTCACCTGTGGAGAGAGCTGGGAAGGGAGATGGATTTACCTGTGGTGCGAGCTGCTAGTCGGGTGGAGTTACCTGTGAAGAGAGCTGGGAATGGGCATGGAGTTACCTTTCGAGGGAGCTGGGAGTGTCGATGGTGTTACCTGTGGACTAAACTGGGAGTGGGGATGGAGTTACCTGTGGACTAAACTGGGAGTGGGGATGGAGTTATCTGTGGAGAGAGCTGGGAATGGGGATGGAGTTACCTGTGGAGAGAGCTGGGAATGGGGATGGAGTTACCAGTGCTTTGATCTGGGAGTGGGGAGGGAGTTACCTGTGGACTGAACTGGGAGTTGGAATGGAGTTACCTGTGGTGCGAGCTGGGAGTTGGGAGGAGTTATCTGTGAAGAGAGCTGGGAGTTGGGTGGAGTTATCTGTGAAGAGAGCTGGGAATGGGGATGGAGTTACCTGTCGAGGGAGCTGGGAGTGGGGATGGAGTTACTGGTGGAGAGAGCTGGGAATGGGGATTGAGTTATCTGTGGAGGGAGCTGGGAATGGGGATGGAGTTATATGTTGAGAGAGCTGGGATTGTGGATGGAGTTACCTGCGGACTGAGCTGGGAATGGAGATGGAGTTACCTGTGGACTGAGCTCAGAATGGGGATGGAGTTACATGTGGAAACAGCTGGTAATGCGGATGGAGTTACCTGTCGAGGGAGCTGGGATTGGGGATGGAGTTACCCGTGGAGAGAGCGGGGAGTGCGGATGGAGTTACTTGTGGACTGAGCTGGGAGTCGGGATGGAGTTACCTGTGGAGAAAGCTGGGAATGGGGATAGAGTTACCTGTGGAGAGAGCTGGGAATGGGGATAGAGTTACCTGTGGAGAGAGCTGGGAATGGGGATGGAGTTACCTGTTGAGAGAGCTGGGAATGAGCAAGGAGTTACCTGTGGAGAGAGCTGGGAATGGAGATTGAGATACCTGTGGGGGGAGCTGGGAATGGGGAAGGAGTTACCTGTGGAGAGAGCTGGGAATGGGGATGGAGTTACCTTTGAAGAGAGCTCGCAATGGGGTTGGAGATAATTGTGTAGAGATCTGGGAATCGGAATGGAGTTACCTGTGGACTGAGCTGGGATTGGGGATGGGGTTACCTGTGGAGAAAGCGGGGAGTGCGGATGGAGTTACTTGTGGACTGAGTTGGGAGTCGGGATGGGGTTACCTGTGGAGAGAGATGCGAATGGGGATGGAGTTCCCTGTGGTGAGAGCTGGGAATGTGGATGGAGTTACCTGTTGAGAGAGCTGGGAATGAGCAAGGAGTATCCTGTGGACTAAGCTGGGAGTGGGGATGGAGTTACCTGTGGAGAGAGCTGGGAATGGGGATGGTTACCTGTGGAGAGAGCTGGGAATGGGGATGGAGTTACCTGTGGAGAGAGCTGGGAATGGGGATGGAGTTACCTGTTGAGAGAGCTGGGAATGAGCAAGGAGTTACCTGTGGAGAGAGCTGGGAATGGAGATTGAGATACCTGTGGGGGGAGCTGGGAATGGGGAAGGAGTTACCTGTGGAGAGAGCTGGGAATGGGGATGGAGTTACCTTTGAAGAGCTCGCAATGGGGTTGGAGATAACTGTGTAGAGATCTGGGAATCGGAATGGAGTTACCTGTGGACTGAGCTGGGATTGGGGATGGAGTTACCTGTGGAGAGAGTGGCGAGTGCGGATGGAGTTACTTG
This sequence comes from Hypanus sabinus, assembly GCF_030144855.1. Taxonomy (NCBI): domain Eukaryota; kingdom Metazoa; phylum Chordata; class Chondrichthyes; order Myliobatiformes; family Dasyatidae; genus Hypanus; species Hypanus sabinus. Next base: position 85,233,302 of record NC_082712.1, on the reverse strand, counting down.
TGGACTGAGCTGGGAGTGGGGATGGAGTTACCTGTGGAGAGAGCTGGGAATGGGGATGGAGATACCTGTTGAGAGAGCTGGGAGTTGGGATGGAGTTACCGGTGGAGAGAGCTGGGAATGGGGATGGAGTTACCTGTGGACTGAGCTGGGAATGGGGATGGAGTGACCTGTGGACTGAGCTGGGAGTGGGGATGGAGTTACCTGTGGTGAGAGCAGAGTATGGGGATGGAGTTACCTGTGGAGAGAGCTGGGAATGGGGATGGAGTTACCTGTGGAGAGAGCTGGGAATGGGGATGGAGTTACCTGTGGAGAGAACTGGAAATGGGGATGGAGTCACCTGAGGACATAGCTGGGAATGGGGATGGAGTTACCAGTGGAGAGAGCTGTGAGTGGGGATGGAGCTAACTGTGGACTGACCTGGGAGTGGGGGTGGAGTTACCTATGGACTGAGGTGGGAATGGGAATGGAGTCACCTGTGGAGAGAGCTGGGAAGGGAGATGGATTTACCTGTGGTGCGAGCTGCTAGTCGGGTGGAGTTACCTGTGAAGAGAGCTGGGAATGGGCATGGAGTTACCTTTCGAGGGAGCTGGGAGTGTCGATGGTGTTACCTGTGGACTAAACTGGGAGTGGGGATGGAGTTACCTGTGGACTAAACTGGGAGTGGGGATGGAGTTATCTGTGGAGAGAGCTGGGAATGGGGATGGAGTTACCTGTGAAGAGAGCTGGGAATGGGGATGGAGTTACCAGTGCTTTGATCTGGGAGTGGGGAGGGAGTTACCTGTGGACTGAACTGGGAGTTGGAATGGAGTTACCTGTGGTGCGAGCTGGGAGTTGGGTGGAGTTATCTGTGAAGAGAGCTGGGAGTTGGGTGGAGTTATCTGTGAAGAGAGCTGGGAATGGGGATGGAGTTACCTGTCGAGGGAGCTGGGAGTGGGGATGGAGTTGCCGGTGGAGAGAGCTGGGAATGGGGATTGAGTTATCTGTGGAGGGAGCTGGGAATGGGGATGGAGTTATATGTTGAGAGAGCTGGGATTGTGGATGGAGTTACCTGCAGACTGAGCTGGGAATGGAGATGGAGTTACCTGTGGACTGAGCTCAGAATGGGGATGGAGTTACATGTGGAGACAGCTGGTAATGCGGATGGAGTTACCTGTCGAGGGAGCTGGGATTGGGGATGGAGTTACCTGTGGAGAGAGCGGGGAGTGCGGATGGAGTTACTTGTGGACTGAGCTGGGAGTCGGGATGGAGTTACCTGTGGAGAAAGCTGGGAATGGGGATAGAGTTACCTGTGGAGAGAGCTGGGAATGGGGATGGAGTTACCTGTGGAGGGAGCTGGGAATGGGGATGGAGTTACCTGTTGAGAGAGCTGGGAATGAGCAAGGAGTTACCTGTGGAGAGAGCTGGGAATGGAGATTGAGATACCTGTGGGGGGAGCTGGGAATGGGGAAGGTGTTACCTGTGGAGAGAGCTGGGAATGGGGATGGAGTTACCTTTGAAGAGAGCTCGCAATGGGGTTGGAGATAATTGTGTAGAGATCTGGGAATCGGAATGGAGTTACCTGTGGACTGAGCTGGGATAGGGGATGGGGTTACCTGTGGAGAAAGCGGGGAGTGCGGATGGAGTTACTTGTGGACTGAGTTGGGAGTCGGGATGGGGTTACCTGTGGAGAGAGATGCGAATGGGGATGGAGTTCCCTGTGGTGAGAGCTGGGAATGTGGATGGAGTTACCAGTTGAGAGAGCTGGGAATGAGCAAGGAGTTACCTTTGGAGAGAGCTGGGAATGGGGATTGAGTTACCTGTGGAGGGAGCTGGCAATGGGGAAGGAGTTACCTGTGGAGAGAGCTGGGAATGGGGATGGAGTTACCTTTGAAGAGCTCGCAATGGGGTTGGAGATAACTGTGTAGAGATCTGGGAATCGGAATGGAGTTACCTGTGGACTGAGCTGGGATTGGGGATGGAGTTACCTGTGGAGAGAGTGGCGAGTGCGGATGTAGTTACTTGTGGACTGAGCTGGGAGTGGGGATGGAGTAACCTGTGGAGAGAGCTGGGAATGGGGATGGAGATACCTGTTGAGAGAGCTGGGAGTTGGGATGGAGTTACCGGTGGAGAGAGCTGCGAATGGGGATGGAGTTACCTGTGGACTGAGCTGGGAGTGGGGATGGAGTTACCTGTGGAGAGAGCTGGGAATGGGGATGGAGATACCTGTTGAGAGAGCTGGGAGTTGGGATGGAGTTACCTGTTGAGAGAGGGGGAATGAGCAAGGAGTTACCTGTGGACTAAGCTGGGAGTGGGGATGGAGTTACCTGTGGAGAGAGATGGGAATGGGGATGGAGTTCCCTGTGGTGAGAGCTGGGAATGTGGATGGAGTTACCTGTTGAGAGAGCTGGGAATGAGCAAGGAGTATCCTGTGGACTAAGCTGGGAGTGGGGATGGAGTTACCTGTGGAGAGAGCTGGGAATGGGGATGGTTACCTGTGGAGAGAGCTGGGAATGGGGATGGAGTTACCTGTGGAGAGAGCTGGGAATGAGCAAGGAGTTACCTGTGGAGAGAGCTGGGAATGGGCATGGAGTTACCTTTCGAGGGAGCTGGGAGTGTCGATGGTGTTACCTGTGGACTAAGCTGGGAATGGGGATGGAGTTACCTGTGGAGAGAGCGGGGAGTGCGGATTGAGTTACTTGTGGTCTGAGCTGGGAGTCGGGATGGAGTTACCTGTGGAGAGAGCTGGGAATGGCGATGGAGTTCCCTGTGGTGAGAGCTGGGAATGCGGACGGAGTCACCTGAGGACATAGCTGGCAATGGGGATGGAGTCACCTGAGGACATAGCTGGGAATGGGGATGGAGTTAACTGACTGAGCTGGGTGTGGGGATTCAGTGCCTTGTGGAGAAAGCTGGGAATGTCGATGGAGTTACCTGTGGACATAGCTGGGAATGGGAATGGAGTCAACTGTGGAGCGAGCTGGGAGTGGGGATGGAGTTACCTGTGGACTGAGCTGGGAATGGGGATGGAGATTACTGTGGAGAGAGTTGGGAGTGGGGATGGAGTTACCTGAGCAGAGACCTGGGAATGGGGATGGAGTTTACTGTCGACTGACCTGGGAATGGGGATGGAGTTACCTGTGGAGAGAGCTGGGAATGGGGATGGAGTTACCTGTGGAGAGAGCTGGGAATGGGGATGGAGTTTACTGTGGACTGAGCTGGGAATGGGGATGGAGTCACCTGTGGAGCGAGCTGGGAATGGGGTTGCAGTTAGCTGTTGAGGGAGCTGGGAGTGTCGATGGAGTAACCTGTGGACTGATCTGGGAGTGGGGATGGAGTTACCTGTGGACTGAGTTGGGAATGGGGATGTAGTTAACTGAGGACATAGCTGGGAATGGGGATGGAGTTTACTGTGGACTGAGCTGGGAATGGGGATGGAGTTTACTGTGGACTGAGCTGGGAATGGGGATGGAGTTAACTGTGGACTGAGCTGGGAGTGGGGATGGAGTTACCTGTGGTGAGAGCAGGGAATGGGGATGGAGTTACCTGTGGAGAGAGCTGGGAATGGGGATGGAGTTACCTGTGGAGAGAGCTGGGAATGGGGATGGAGTTACCTGTGGAGAGAACTGGGAATGGGGATGGAGTCACCTGAGGACATAGCTGGGAATGGGGATGGAGTTACCAGTGGAGAGAGCTGTGAGTGGGGATGGAGGTAACTGTGGACTGACCTGGGAGTGGGGGTGGAGTTACCTATGGACTGAGCTGGGAATGGGCATTGAGTTACCTTTCGAGGGAGCTGGGAGTGTCGATGGTGTTACCTGTGGACTAAACTGGGAGTGGGGATGGAGTTACCTGTGGACTAAACTGGGAGTGGGGATGGAGTTATCTGTGGAGAGAGCTGGGAATGTGGATGGTGTTACCTGTGGAGAGAGCTGGGAATGGGGATGGAGTTACCAGTGCTTTGATCTGGGAGTGGGGAGGGAGTTACCTGTGGACTGAACTGGGAGTTGGAATGGAGTTACCTGTGGTGCGAGCTGGGAGTTGGGTGGAGTTATCTGTGAAGAGAGCTGGGAGTTGGGTGGAGTTATCTGTGAAGAGAGCTGGGAATGGGGATGGAGTTACCTGTCGAGGGAGCTGGGAGTGGGGATGGAGTTACCGGTGGAGAGAGCTGGGAATGGGGATTGAGTTATCTGTGGAGGGAGCTGGGAATGGGGATGGAGTTATATGTTGAGAGAGCTGGGATTGTGGATGGAGTTACCTGCGGACTGAGCTGGGAATGGAGATGGAGTTACCTGTGGACTGAGCTCAGAATGGGGATGGAGTTACATGTGGAGACAGCTGGTAATGCGGATGGAGTTACCTGTCGAGGGAGCTGGGATTGGGGATGGAGTTACCTGTGGAGAGAGCTGGGAATGGGGATGGAGTTACCTGTTGAGAGAGCTGGGAATGAGCAAGGAGTTACCTGTGGAGAGAGCTGGGAATGGGGATGGAGTTACCTGTGGAGAGAGCTGGGAATGGGGATAGAGTTACCTGTGGAGAGAGCTGGGAATGGGGATGGAGTTACCTGTTGAGAGAGCTGGGAATGAGCAAGGAGTTACCTGTGGAGAGAGCTGGGAATGGAGATTGAGATACCTGTGGGGGGAGCTGGGAATGGGGAAGGAGTTACCTGTGGAGAGAGCTGGGAATGGGGATGGAGTTACCTTTGAAGAGAGCTCGCAATGTGGTTGGAGATAATTGTGTAGAGATCTGGGAATCGGAATGGAGTTACCTGTGGACTGAGCTGGGATTGGGGATGGGGTTACCTGTGGTGAAAGCGGGGAGTGCGGATGGAGTTACTTGTGGACTGAGTTGGGAGTCGGGATGGGGTTACCTGTGGAGAGAGATGCGAATGGGGATGGAGTTCCCTGTGGTGAGAGCTGGGAATGTGGATGGAGTTACCTGTTGAGAGAGCTGGGAATGAGCAAGGAGTATCCTGTGGACTAAGCTGGGAGTGGGGATGGAGTTACCTGTGGAGAGAGCTGGGAATGGGGATGGTTACCTGTGGAGAGAGCTGGGAATGGGGATGGAGTTACCTGTGGAGAGAGCTGGGAATGGGGATGGAGTTACCTGTTGAGAGAGCTGGGAATGAGCAAGGAGTTACCTGTGGAGAGAGCTGGGAATGGGGATTGAGTTACCTGTGGAGGGAGCTGGCAATGGGGAAGGAGTTACCTGTGGAGAGAGCTGGGAATGGGGATGGAGTTACCTTTGAAGAGCTCGCAATGGGGTTGGAGATAACTGTGTAGAGATCTGGGAATCGGAATGGAGTTACCTGTGGACTGAGCTGGGATTGGGGATGGAGTTACCCGTGGAGAGAGTGGCGAGTGCGGATGGAGTTACTTGTGGACTGAGCTGGGAGTCGGGATGGAGTTACCTGTGGATAGAGCTGGGAATGGGGATGGAGATACCTGTTGAGAGAGCTGGGAGTTGGGATGGAGTTACCGGTGGAGAGTGCTGGGAATGGGGATGGAGTTACCTGTGGACTGAGCTGGGAATGGGGAAGGAGTTACCTGTGGAGAGAGCTGGGAATGGGCATGGAGTTACCTTTCGAGGGAGTTGGGAGTGTCGATGGTGTTACCTGTGGACTGAGCTGGGAATGGGGATGGAGTTACCTGTGGAGAGAGCGGGGAGTGCGGATGGAGTTACTTGTGGTCTGAGCTGGGAGTCGGGATGGAGTTACCTGTGGAGAGAGCTGGGAATGGCGATGGAGTTCGCTGCGGTGAGAGCTGGGAATGCGGACGGAGTCACCTGAGGACATAGCTGGCAATGGGGATGGAGTCACCTGAGGACATAGCTGGGAATGGGGATGGAGTTAACTGACTGAGCTGGGTGTGGGGATTCAGTGCCTTGTGGAGAAAGCTGGGAATGTCGATGGAGTTACCTGTGGACATAGCTGGGAATGGGAATGGAGTCAACTGTGGAGCGAGCTGGGAGTGGGGATGGAGTTACCTGTGGACTGAGCTGGGAATGGGGATGGAGATTACTGTGGAGAGAGTTGGGAGTGGGGATGGAGTTACCTGAGCAGAGACCTGGGAATGGGGATGGAGTTTACTGTCGACTGACCTGGGAATGGGGATGGAGTTACCTGTGGAGAGAGCTGGGAATGGGGATGGAGTTACCTGTGGAGAGAGCTGGGAATGGGGATGGAGTTTACTGTGGACTGAGCTGGGAATGGGGATGGAGTCACCTGTGGAGCGAGCTGGGAATGGGGTTGCAGTTAGCTGTTGAGGGAGCTGGGAGTGTCGATGGAGTAACCTGTGGACTGATCTGGGAGTGGCGATGGAGTTACCTGTGGACTGAGTTGGGAATGGGGATGTAGTTAACTGAGGACATAGCTGGGAATGGGGATGGAGTTTACTGTGGACTGAGCTGGGAATGGGGATGGAGTTTACTGTGGACTGAGCTGGGAATCGGGATGGAGTTTACTGTGGACTGAGCTGGGAATGGGGATGGAGTCACCTGTGGAGAGAGCTGGGAATGGGGATGGAGTTACCTGTAGACTGAACTGCGAGTTCGAATGGAGTTACCTGTGGTGCGAGCTCGGAGTTGGGTGGAGTTACCTGTGAAGAGAGCTGGGAATGGGGATGGAGTTACCTGTCGAGGGTGCTGGGAGTGTCGATGGTGTTACCTGTGGAGAGAACTGGTAATGAGGGTGGACTAACCTGTGGACTGAGCTGGGAATGGGGATGGAGTGACCTGTGGACTGAGCTGGGAGTGGGGATGGAGTTACCTGTGGTTTAGAGCAGGGAATGGGGATGGAGTTACCTGTGGAGAGAGCTGGGAATGGGGATGGAGTTACCTGTGCTCTGAGCTGGGAATGGGGATGGACTCACCTGAGGAGAGAGCTGTGAATTGGGATGGAGTTACCTGTGGAGAGAGCTTGGAATGGGGATGGAGTCAACTGTGGAGCGAGCTGGGAGTGGGGATGGAGTTACCTGTGGACTGAGCTGGGAATGGGGATGGAGATTACTGTGGACTGAGGTGGGAATGGGGATGGAGTCCCCTGAGGTCATTGCTGGGAATGGGGATGGAGTTTACTGTGGACTGAGCTGGGAATGGGGATGGAGTCACCTGTGGAGAGAGCTGGGAATGGGGATGGAGTTACCTGTGGAGAGGGCTGGGAATGGGGATGGAGTTACCTGTAGACTGAACTGGGAATTGGAATGGAGTTACCTGTGGTGCGAGCTGGGAGTTGGAATGGAGTTACCTGTGAAGAGAGCTGGGAATGGGGATGGAGTTACCTGTCGAGGGTGCTGGGAGTGTCGATGGTGTTACCTGTGGAGAGAACTGGTAATGAGGGTGGAGTAACCTGTGGACTGAGCTGGGAATGGGGATGGAGTGACCTGTGGACTGAGCTGGGAGTGGGGATGGAGTTACCTGTGGTGAGAGCAGGGAATGGGGATGGAGTTACCTGTGGAGAGAGCTGGGAATGGGGATGGAGTTACCTGTGGAGAGAGCTGGGAATGGGGATGGAGTTACCTGTGGAGAGAGCTGGGAATGGGGATGGAGTCACCTGAGGACATAGCTGGGAATGGGAATGGAGTTACCAGTGGAGAGAGCTGTGAGTGGGGATGGAGGTAACTGTGGACTGACCTGGGAGTGGGGGTGGAGTTACCTATGGACTGAGGTGGGAATGGGAATGGAGTCACCTGTGGGGAGAGCTGGGAAGGGAGATGGATTTACCTTTGGTGAGAGCTGCTAGTCGGGTGGAGTTACCTGTGAAGAGAGCTGGGAATAGGCATGGAGTTACCTTTCGAGGGAGCTGGGAGTGTCGATGGTGTTACCTGTGGACTAAACTGGGAGTGGGGATGGAGTTACCTGTGGACTAAACTGGGAGTGGGGATGGAGTTATCTGTGCAGAGAGCTGGGAATGGGGATGGAGTTACCTGTGGAGAGAGCTGGGAATGGGGATGGAGTTACCAGTGGTTTGAGCTGGGAGTGGGGAGGGAGTTACCTGTGGACTGAACTGGGAGTTGGAATGGAGTTACCTGTGGTGCGAGCTGGGAGTTGGGTGGAGTTATCTGTTAAGATAGCTGGGAGTTGGGTGGAGTTATCTGTGAAGAGAGCTGGGAATGGGGATGGAGTTACCTGTCGAGGGAGCTGGGAGTGGGGATGGAGTTACTGGTGGAGAGAGCTGGGAATGGGGATTGAGTTATCTGTGGAGGGAGCTGGGAATGGGGATGGAGTTATATGTTGAGAGAGCTGGGATTGTGGATGGAGTTACCTGCGGACTGAGCTGGGAATGGAGATGGAGTCACCTGTGGACTGAGCTCAGAATGCGGATGGAGTTACATGTGGAGACAGCTGGTAATGCGAATGGAGTTACCTGTCGAGGGAGCTGGGATTGGGGATGGAGTTACCTGTGGAGAGAGCTGGGAATGGGGATGGAGTTACCTGTTGAGAGAGCTGGGAATGAGCAAGGAGTTACCTGTGGAGAGAGCTGGGAATGGAGATTGAGATACCTGTGGGGGGAGCTGGGAATGGGGAAGGAGTTACCTGTGGAGAGAGCTGGGAATGGGGATGGAGTTACCTTTGAAGAGAGCTCGCAATGGGGTTGGAGATAATTGTGTAGAGATCTGGGAATCGGAATGGAGTTACCTGTGGACTGAGCTGGGATTGGGGATGGGGTTACCTGTGGAGAAAGCGGGGAGTGCGGATGGAGTTACTTGTGGACTGAGTTGGGAGTCGGGATGGGGTTACCTGTGGAGAGAGATGGGAATGGGGATGGAGTTCCCTGTGGTGAGAGCTGGGAATGTGGATGGAGTTACCTGTTGAGAGAGCTGGGAATGAGCAAGGAGTATCCTGTGGACTAAACTGGGAGTGGGGATGGAGTTACCTGTGGAGAGAGCTGGGAATGGGGATGGTTACCTGTGGAGAGAGCTGGGAATGGGGATGGAGTTACCTGTGGACTGAGTTGGGAGTGGGGATGGAGTTACCTGTGGAGAGAGATGGGAATGGGGATGGAGTTCCCTGTGGTGAGAGCTGGGAATGGGGATGGAGTTACCTGTTGAGAGAGCTGGGAATGGGGATGGAGTATCCTGTGGACTAAGCTGGGAGTGGGGATGGAGTTACCTGTGGAGAGAGCTGGGAATGAGTAAGGAGTTACCTGTGGAGAGAGCTGGGAATGGGGATTGAGTTACCTGTGGAGGGAGCTGGCATTGGGGATGGAGTTACCTTTGAAGAGCTCGCAATGGGGTTGGAGATAACTGTGTAGAGATCTGGGAATCGGAATGGAGTTAACTGTGGACTGAGCTGGGATTGGGGATGGAGTTACCTGTGGAGAGAGCGGCGAGTGTGGATGGAGTTACTTGTGGACTGAGCTGGGAGTCGGGATGGAGTTACCTGTGGAGGGAGCTGGGAATGGGGATGGAGTTACCTGTGGACTGAGCTGGGAATGGGGAAGGAGTTACCTGTGGATAGAGCTGGGAATGGGCATGGAGTTACCTTTCGAGGGAGCTGGGAGTGTGGATGGTGTTACCTGTGCACTAAACTGGGAGTGGGGATGGAGTTACCTGTGGACTAAGCTGGGAATGGGGATGGAGTTACCTGTCGAGGGAGCTGGGAGTGGGGATGGAGTTACTGGTGGAGAGAGCTGGGAATGGGGATTGAGTTATCTGTGGAGACAGCTGGGAATGGGGATGGAGTTACCTGTTGAGAGAGCTGGGAATGAGTAAGGAGTTACCTGTGGAGAGAGCTGGGAATGTGGATGGAGCTACCTGTGGAGAAAGCTGGGAATGTCGATGGAGTTACCTGTGGACATAGCTGGGAATGGGAATGGAGTCAACTGTGGAGCGAGCTGGGAGTGGGGATGGAGTTACCTGTGGAGGGAGCTGGGAATGGGGATGGAGTTACCTGTGGACTGAGCTGGGAATGGGGAAGGAGTTACCTGTGGATAGAGCTGGGAATGGGCATGGAGTTACCTTTCGAGGGAGCTGGGAGTGTGGATGGTGTTACCTGTGCACTAAACTGGGAGTGGGGATGGAGTTACCTGTGGACTAAGCTGGGAATGGGGATGGAGTTACCTGTCGAGGGAGCTGGGAGTGGGGATGGAGTTACTGGTGGAGAGAGCTGGGAATGGGGATTGAGTTATCTGTGGAGACAGCTGGGAATGGGGATGGAGTTACCTGTTGAGAGAGCTGGGAATGAGCAAGGAGTTACCTGTGGAGAGAGCTGGGGATGGGGATTGAGTTACCTGTGGAGGGAGCTGGGAATGGGGATGGAGTTACCTGTGGAGAGAGCTGGGAATGGGGATGGAGTTACCTGTTGAGAGAGCTGGGAATGAGCAAGGAGTTACCTGTGGACTAAGCTGGGAGTGGGGTTGGAGTTACCTGTGGAGGGAGATGGGAATGGGGATGGAGTTCCCTGTGGTGAGAGCTGGGAATGTGGATGGAGTTACCTGTTGAGAGAGCTGGGAATGAGCAAGGAGTATCCTGTGGACTAAGCTGGGAGTGGGGATGGAGTTACCTGTGGAGAGAGCTGGGAATGGGGATGGTTACCTGTGGAGAGTGCTGGGTATGGGGTTGGAGTTACCTGTTGAGAGAGCTGGGAATGAGCAAGGAGTTACCTGTGGAGAGAGCTGGGAATGGGGATTGAGTTACCTGTGGAGGGAGCTGGTAATGGGGAAGGAGTTACCTGTGGAGAGAGCTGGGAATGGGGATGGAGTTACCTTTGAAGAGCTCGCAATGGGGTTGGAGATAACTGTGTAGAGATCTGGGAATAAGAATGGAGTTACCTGTGGACTGAGCTGGGATTGTGGATGGTTACCCGTGGAGAGAGCGGCGAGTGCGGATGGAGTTACTTGTGGACTGAGCTGGGAGTCGGGATGGAGTTACCTGTGGAGGGAGCTGGGAATGGGGATGGAGTTACCTGTGGAGAGAGTGGCGAGTGCGGATGGAGTTACTTGTGGACTGAGCTGGGAATGGGGATGGAGATACCTGTTGAGAGAGCTGGGAGTGTCGATGGAGTAACCTGTGGACTGAGCTGGGAGTTGGGATGGAGTTACCGGTGGAGCGAGCTGGGAATGGGGATGGAGTTTACTGTGGACTGAGCTGGGAATGGGGATGGAGATTACTGTGGAGAGAGTTGGGAGTGGGGATGGAGTTACCTGAGCAGAGACCTGGGAATGGGGATGAAGTTTACTGTCGACTGACCTGGGAATGGGGATGGAGTTACCTGTGGAGAGAGCTGGGAATGGGGATGGAGTTACCTGTGGAGAGAGCTGGGAATGGGGATGGAGTTTACTGTGGACTGAGCTGGGAATGGGGATGGAGTCACCTGTGGAGCGAGCTGGGAACGGGGTTGCAGTTAGCTGTTGAGGGAGCTGGGAGTGTCGATGGAGTAACCTGTGGACTGATCTGGGAGTGGGGATGGAGTTACCTGTGGACTGAGTTGGGAATGGGGATGTAGTTAACTGAGGACATAGCTGGGAATGGGGATGGAGTTTACTGTGGACTGAGCTGGGAATGGGGATGGAGTTTACTGTGGACTGACCTGGGAATCGGGATGGAGTTTACTGTGGACTGAGCTGGGAATGGGGATGCAGTCACCTGTGGAGAGAGCTGGGAATGGGGATGGAGTTACCTGTAGACTGAACTGGGAGTTCGAATGGAGTTACCTGTGGTGCGAGCTGGGAGTTGGGTGGAGTTACCTGTGAAGAGAGCTGGGAATGGGGATGGAGTTACCTGTCGAGGGTGCTGGGAGTGTCGATGGTGTTACCTGTGGAGAGAACTGTTAATGAGGGTGGAGTAACCTGTGGACTGAGCTGGGAATGGGGATGGAGTGACCTGTGGACTGAGCTGGGAGTGGGGATGGAGTTACCTGTGGTGAGAGCAGGGAATGGGGATGGAGTTACCTGTGGACATAGCTGGGAATGGGAATGGAGTCAACTGTGGAGCGAGCTGGGAGTGGGGATGGAGTTACCTGTGGTCTGAGCTGGGAGTCGGGATGGAGTTACCTGTGGAGAGAGCTGGGAATGGGGATGGAGTTCCCTGTGGAGAGAGCTGGGAATGTGGATGGAGCTACCTGTGGAGAAAGCTGGGAATGTCGATAGAGTTACCTGTGGACATAGCTGGGAATGGGAATGGAGTCAACTGTGGAGCGAGCTGGGAGTGGGGATGGAGTTACCTGTGGACTGAGCTGGGAATGGGGATGGAGATTACTGTGGAGCGAGTTGGGAGTGGGGATGGAGTTACCTGAGCAGAGACCTGGGAATGGGGAAGGAGTTTACTGTCGATTGACCTGGGAATGGGGATGGAGTTACCTGTGGAGAGAGCTGGGAATGGGGATGGAGTTACCTGTGGAGAGAGCTGGGAATGGGGATGGAGTTACCTGTGGAGAGAGCTGGGAATGGGGATGGAGTTTACTGTGGACTGAGTTGGGAATGGGGATGTAGTTAACTGAGGACATAGCTGGGAATGTGGATGGAGTTTACTTTGGACTGAGCTGGGAATGGGGATGGAATTTACTGTGGACTGAGCTTGGAATCGGGAAGAAGTTTACTGTGGACTGAGCTGGGAATGGGGATGGAGTCACCTGTGGAGCGAGCTGGGAATGGGGTTGCAGTTACCTGTCGAGGGTGCTGGGAGTGTCGATGGTGTTACCTGTGGAGAGAACTGGTAATGAGGGTGGACTAACCTGTGGACTGAGCTGGGAATGTGGATGGAGTGACCTGTGGACTGAGCTGGGAGTGGGGATGGAGTTACCTGTGGTGAGAGCAGGGAATGGGCATGGAGTTACCTGTGGAGAGAGCTGGGAATGGGGATGGAGTTACCTGTGGTCTGAGCTGGGAATGGGGATGGACTCACCTGAGGAGAGTGCTGGGAATTGGGATGGAGTTACCTGTGGAGAGAGCTTGGAATGGGGATGGAGTTACCTGTGGACTGAGCTGGGAATGGGGATGGAGATTACTGTGGACTGAGGTGGGAATGGGAATGGAGTCACCTGTGGAGAGAGCTGGGAAGGGAGATGGATTTACCTGTGGTGCGAGCTGCTAGTCGGGTGGAGTTACCTGTGAAGAGAGCTGGGAATGGGCATGGAGTTACCTTTCGAGGGAGCTGGGAGTGTCGATGGTGTTACCCGTGGACTAAACTGGGAGTGGGGATGGAGTTACCTGTGGACTAAACTGGGAGTGGGGATGGAGTTATCTGTGCAGAGAGCTGGGAATGGGGATGGAGTTACCTGTGGAGAGAGCTGGGAATGGGGATGGAGTTACCAGTGGTTTGATCTGGGAGTGGGGAGGGAGTTACCTGTGGAGAGAGCTGGGAATGGGGATGGAGTTACCTGTGGAGAGAGCTGGGAATGGGGATGGAGTTACCTGTGGAGAGAGCTGGGAATGGGGATGGAGTTACCTGTTGAGAGAGCTGGGAATGAGCAAGGAGTTACCTGTGGAGAGAGCTGGGAATGGAGATTGAGATACCTGTGGGGGGAGCTGGGAATGGGGAAGGAGTTACCTGTGGAGAGAGCTGGGAATGGGGATGGAGTTACCTTTGAAGAGAGCTCGCAATGGGGTTGGAGATAATTGTGTAGAGATCTGGGAATCAGAATGGAGTTACCTGTGGACTGAGCTGGGATTGGGGATGGGGTTACCTGTGGAGAAAGCGGGGAGTGCGGATGGAGTTACTTGTGGACTGAGTTGGGAGTGGGGATGGAGTTACCTGTGGAGAGAGATCGGAATGGGGATGGAGTTCCCTGTGGTGAGAGCTGGGAATGGGGATGGAGTTACCTGTTGAGAGAGCTGGGAATGAGCAAGGAGTATCCTGTGGACTAAGCTGGGAGTGGGGATGGAGTTACCTGTGGAGAGAGCTGGGAATGGGGATGGAGTTACCTGTGGAGAGAGCAGGGAATGGGGATGGAGTTACCTGTGGAGAGAGCTGGGAATGGGGATGGAGTTACCTGTGGTCTGAGCTGGGAATGGGGATGGACTCACCTGAGGAGAGTGCTGGGAATTGGGATGGAGTTACCTGTGGAGAGAGCTTGGAATGGGGATGGAGTTACCTGTGGACTGAGCTGGGAATGGGGATGGAGATTACTGTGGACTGAGGTGGGAATGGGAATGGAGTCACCTGTGGAGAGAGCTGGGAAGGGAGATGGATTTACCTGTGGTGCGAGCTGCTAGTCGGGTGGAGTTACCTGTGAAGAGAGCTGGGAATGGGCATGGAGTTACCTTTCGAGGGAGCTGGGAGTGTCGATGGTGTTACCCGTGGACTAAACTGGGAGTGGGGATGGAGTTACCTGTGGACTAAACTGGGAGTGGGGATGGAGTTATCTGTGCAGAGAGCTGGGAATGGGGATGGAGTTACCTGTGGAGAGAGCTGGGAATGGGGATGGAGTTACCAGTGGTTTGATCTGGGAGTGGGGAGGGAGTTACCTGTGGAGAGAGCTGGGAATGGGGATGGAGTTACCTGTGGAGAGAGCTGGGAATGGGGATGGAGTTACCTGTGGAGAGAGCTGGGAATGGGGATGGAGTTACCTGTTGAGAGAGCTGGGAATGAGCAAGGAGTTACCTGTGGAGAGAGCTGGGAATGGAGATTGAGATACCTGTGGGGGGAGCTGGGAATGGGGAAGGAGTTACCTGTGGAGAGAGCTGGGAATGGGGATGGAGTTACCTTTGAAGACAGCTCGCAATGGGGTTGGAGATAATTGTGTAGAGATCTGGGAATCAGAATGGAGTTACCTGTGGACTGAGCTGGGATTGGGGATGGGGTTACCTGTGGAGAAAGCGGGGAGTGCGGATGGAGTTACTTGTGGACTGAGTTGGGAGTGGGGATGGAGTTACCTGTGGAGAGAGATCGGAATGGGGATGGAGTTCCCTGTGGTGAGAGCTGGGAATGGGGATGGAGTTACCTGTTGAGAGAGCTGGGAATGAGCAAGGAGTATCCTGTGGACTAAGCTGGGAGTGGGGATGGAGTTACCTGTGGAGAGAGCTGGGAATGGGGATGGAGTTACCTGTGGAGAGAGCTGGGAATGGGGATGGAGTTACCTGTTGAGAGAGCTGGGAATGAGCAAGGAGTTACCTGTGGAGAGAGCTGGGAATGGGGATTGAGTTACCTGTGGAGGGAGCTGGCAATGGGGAAGGAGTTACCTGTGGAGAGAGCTGGGAATGGGGATGGAGTTACCTTTGAAGAGCTCGCAATGGGGTTGGAGATAACTGTGTAGAGATCTGGGAATCGGAATGGAGTTACCTGTGGACTGAGCTGGGATTGGGGATGGAGTTACCTGTGGAGAGAGCGGCGAGTGCGGATGGAGTTACTTGTGGAGGGAGCTGGGAATGGGGATGGAGTTACCTGTGGAGAGAGCTGGGAATGGGGATGGAGTTACCTGTGGAGAGAGCTGGGAATGGGGATGGAGTTACCTGTGGAGGGAGCTGGGAATGGGGATGGAGTTACCTGTGGAGAGAGCTGGGAATGGGGATGGAGTTACCTGTGGAGAGAGTGGCGAGTGCGGATGGAGTTACCTGTGGAGAGAGCTGGGAGTTGGGATGGAGTTACCTGTGAAGAGAGCTGGGAATGGGGATGGAGATACCTGTTGAGAGAGCTGGGAGTTGGGATGGAGTTACCTGTGGAGAGAGCTGGGAATGGGGATGGAGTTACCTGTGGAGGGAGCTGGGAATGGGGATGGAGTTACCTGTGGAGAGAGCTGGGAATGGGGATGGAGTTACCTGTGGAGAGAGTGGCGAGTGCGGATGGAGTTACCTGTGGAGAGAGCTGGGAGTGGGGATGGAGTTACCTGTGAAGAGAGCTGGGAATGGGGATGGAGATACCTGTTGAGAGAGCTGGGAGTTGGGATGGAGTTACCGGTGGAGAGAGCTGGGAATGGGGATAGAGTTACCTGTGGACTCAGCTGGGAATGGGGATGGAGTTACTTGTGGACTGAGCTGGGAGTGGGGATGGAATTTACTGTGGACTGAGCTGGGAATCGGGAAGAAGTTTACTGTGGACTGAGCTGGGAATGGGGATGGAGTCACCTGTGGAGCGAGCTGGGAATGGGGTTGCAGTTATCTGTCGAGGGTGCTGGGAGTGTCGATGGTGTTACCTGTGGAGAGAACTGGTAATGAGGGTGGACTAACCTGTGGACTGAGCTGGGAATGGGGATGGAGTGACCTGTGGACTGAGCTGGGAGTGGGGATGGAGTTACCTGTGGTGAGAGCAGGGAATGGGGATGGAGTTACCTGTGGAGAGAGCTGGGAATGGGGATGGAGTTACCTGTGGTCTGAGCTGGGAATGGGGATGGACTCACCTGAGGAGAGAGCTGGGAATTGGGATGGAGTTACCTGTGGAGAGAGCTTGGAATGGGGATGGAGTTACCTGTGGACTGAGCTGGGAATGGGGATGGAGATTACTGTGGACTGAGGTGGGAATGGGAATGGAGTCACCTGTGGAGAGAGCTGGGAAGGGAGATGGATTTACCTGTGGTGCGAGCTGCTAGTCGGGTGGAGTTACCTGTGAAGAGAGCTGGGAATGGGCATGGAGTTACCTTTCGAGGAAGCTGGGAGTGTCGATGGTGTTACCCGTGGACTAAACTGGGAGTGGGGATGGAGTTACCTGTGGACTAAACTGGGAGTGTGGATGGAGTTATCTGTGCAGAGAGCTGGGAATGGGGATGGAGTTACCTGTGGAGAGAGCTGGGAATGGGGATGGAGTTACCAGTGGTTTGATCTGGGAGTGGGGAGGGAGTTACCTGTGGAGAGAGCTGGGAATGGGGATGGAGTTACCTGTGGAGAGAGCTGGGAATGGGGATGGAGTTACCTGTGGAGAGAGCTGGGAATGGGGATGGAGTTACCTGTTGAGAGAGCTGGAAATGAGCAAGGAGTTACCTGTGGAGAGAGCTGGGAA
This sequence comes from Hypanus sabinus, assembly GCF_030144855.1. NCBI lineage: Eukaryota > Metazoa > Chordata > Chondrichthyes > Myliobatiformes > Dasyatidae > Hypanus > Hypanus sabinus. The sequence goes on along the minus strand of NC_082712.1, from coordinate 85,216,461 downwards.
TGGAGATTGAGATACCTGTGGGGGGAGCTGGGAATGGGGAAGGAGTTACCTGTGGAGAGAGCTGGGAATGGGGATGGAGTTACCTTTGAAGAGAGCTCGCAATGGGGTTGGAGATAATTGTGTAGAGATCTGGGAATCAGAATGGAGTTACCTGTGGACTGAGCTGGGATTGGGGATGGGGTTACCTGTGGAGAAAGCGGGGAGTGCGGATGGAGTTACTTGTGGACTGAGTTGGGAGTGGGGATGGAGTTACCTGTGGAGAGAGATGGGAATGGGGATGGAGTTCCCTGTGGTGAGAGCTGGGAATGGGGATGGAGTTACCTGTTGAGAGAGCTGGGAATGAGCAAGGAGTATCCTGTGGACTAAGCTGGGAGTGGGGATGGAGTTACCTGTGGAGAGAGCTGGGAATGGGGATGGAGTTACCTGTGGAGAGAGCTGGGAATGGGGATGGAGTTACCTGTTGAGAGAGCTGGGAATGAGCAAGGAGTTACCTGTGGAGAGAGCTGGGAATGGGGATTGAGTTACCTGTGGAGGGAGCTGGCAATGGGGAAGGAGTTACCTGTGGAGAGAGCTGGGAATGGGGATGGAGTTACCTTTGAAGAGCTCGCAATGGGGTTGGAGATAACTGTGTAGAGATCTGGGAATCGGAATGGAGTTACCTGTGGACTGAGCTGGGATTGGGGATGGAGTTACCTGTGGAGAGAGCGGCGAGTTCGGATGGAGTTACTTGTGGAGGGAGCTGGGAATGGGGATGGAGTTACCTGTGGAGAGAGCTGGGAATGGGGATGGAGTTACCTGTGGAGAGAGCTGGGAATGGGGATGGAGTTACCTGTGGAGGGAGCTGGGAATGGGGATGGAGTTACCTGTGGAGAGAGCTGGGAATGGGGATGGAGTTACCTGTGGAGAGAGTGGCGAGTGCGGATGGAGTTACCTGTGGAGAGAGCTGGGAGTGGGGATGGAGTTACCTGTGAAGAGAGCTGGGAATGGGGATGGAGATACCTGTTGAGAGAGCTGGGAGTTGGGATGGAGTTACCGGTGGAGAGAGCTGGGAATGGGGATGGAGTTACCTGTGGAGGGAGCTGGGAATGGGGATGGAGTTACTTGTGGAGAGAGCTGGGAATGGGGATGGAGTTACCTGTGGAGAGAGTGGCGAGTGCGGATGGAGTTACCTGTGGAGAGAGCTGGGAGTGGGGATGGAGTTACCTGTGAAGAGAGCTGGGAATGGGGATGGAGATACCTGTTGAGAGAGCTGGGAGTTGGGATGGACTTACCGGTGGAGAGAGCTGGGAATGGGGATAGAGTTACCTGTGGACTCAGCTGGGAATGGGGATGGAGTTACTTGTGGACTGAGCTGGGAGTGGGGATGGAGTTACCTGTGGAGAGAGCTGGGAGTGGGGATGGAGTAACCTGTGGAGAGAGCTGGGAATGGGGATGGAGATACCTGTTGAGAGAGCTGGGAGTTGGGATGGAGTTACCGGTGGAGAGAGCTGGGAATGGGGATGGAGTTACCTGTGGACTGAGCTGGGAATGGGGAAGGAGTTACCTGTGGAGAGAGCTGGGAATGGGCATGGAGTTACCTTTCGAGGGAGCTGGGAGTGTCGATGGTGTTACCTGTGGACTAAACTGGGAGTGGGAATGGAGTTACCTGTGGACTAAGCTGGGAATGGGGATGGAGTTACCTGTCGAGCGAGCTGGGAGTGGGGATGGAGTTACTGGTGGAGAGAGCTGGGAATGGGGATTGGGTTATCTGTGGAGACAGCTGGGAATGGGGATGGAGTTACCTGTTGAGAGAGCTGGGAATGAGCAAGGAGTTACCTGTGGAGAGAGCTGGCTATGGGGATTGAGTTACCTGTGGAGGGAGCTGGGAATGGGGATGGAGTTACCTGTGGAGAGAGCTGGGAATGGGGATGGAGTTCCCTGTGGTGAGAGCTGGGAATGTGGATGGAGTTACCTGTTGAGAGAGCTGGGAATGAGCAAGGATTATCCTGTGGACTAAGCTGGGAGTGGGGATGGAGTTACCTGTGGAGAGAGATGGGAATGGGGATGGAGTTCCCTGTGGTGAGAGCTGGGAATGTGGATGGAGTTACCTGTTGAGAGAGCTGGGAATGAGCAAGGATTATCCTGTGGACTAAGCTGGGAGTGGGGATGGAGTTACCTGTGGAGAGAGCTGGGAATGGGGATGGTTACCTGTGGAGAGAGCTGGGAATTGGGATGGAGTTACCTGTGGAGAGAGCTGGGAATGGGGATGGAGTTACCTGTTGAGAGAGCTGGGAATGAGCAAGGAGTTACCTGTGAAGAGAGCTGGGAAAGGGGATTGAGTTACCTGTGGAGGGAGCTGGCAATGGGGAAGGAGTTACCTGTGGAGAGAGCTGGGAATGGGGATGGAGTTACATTCGAAGAGCTCGCAATGGGGTTGGAGATAACTGTGTAGAGATCTGGGAATCGGAATGGAGTTACCTGTGGACTGAGCTGGGATTGGGGATGGAGTTACCCGTGGAGAGAGTGGCGAGTGCGGATGGAGTTACTTGTGGACTGAGCTGGGAGTGGGGATGGAGTTACCTGTGGACTGAGCTGGGAATGGGGAAGGAGTTACCTGTGGAGAGAGCTGGGAATGGGCATGGAGTTACCTTTCGAGGGAGCTGGGAGTGTCGATGGTGTTACCTGTGGACTAAACTGGGAGTGGGGATGGAGTTACCTGTGGACTAAGCTGGGAATGGGGATGGAGTTACCTGTCGAGGGAGCTGGGAGTGGGGATGGATTTACTGGTGGAGAGAGCTGGGAATGGGGATTGAGATATCTGTGAAGACAGCTGGGAATGGGGATGGATTTACCTGTTGAGAGAGCTGGGAATGAGCAAGGAGTTACCTGTGGAGAGAGCTGGGAATGGGGATGGAGTTACCTTTGAAGAGCTCGCAATGGGGTTGGAGATAACTGTGTAGAGATCTGGGAATCGGAATGGAGTTACCTGTGGACTGAGCTGGGATTGGGGATGGAGTTACCTGTGGAGAGAGCGGCGAGTTCGGATGGAGTTACTTGTGGAGGGAGCTGGGAATGGGGATGGAGTTACCTGTGGAGAGAGCTGGGAATGGGGATGGAGTTACCTGTGGAGAGAGCTGGGAATGGGGATGGAGTTACCTGTGGAGGGAGCTGGGAATGGGGATGGAGTTACCTGTGGAGAGAGCTGGGAATGGGGATGGAGTTACCTGTGGAGAGAGTGGCGAGTGCGGATGGAGTTACCTGTGGAGAGAGCTGGGAGTGGGGATGGAGTTACCTGTGAAGAGAGCTGGGAATGGGGATGGAGATACCTGTTGAGAGAGCTGGGAGTTGGGATGGAGTTACCGGTGGAGAGAGCTGGGAATGGGGATGGAGTTACCTGTGGAGGGAGCTGGGAATGGGGATGGAGTTACTTGTGGAGAGAGCTGGGAATGGGGATGGAGTTACCTGTGGAGAGAGTGGCGAGTGCGGATGGAGTTACCTGTGGAGAGAGCTGGGAGTGGGGATGGAGTTACCTGTGAAGAGAGCTGGGAATGGGGATGGAGATACCTGTTGAGAGAGCTGGGAGTTGGGATGGACTTACCGGTGGAGAGAGCTGGGAATGGGGATAGAGTTACCTGTGGACTCAGCTGGGAATGGGGATGGAGTTACTTGTGGACTGACCTGGGAGTGGGGATGGAGTTACCTGTGGAGAGAGCTGGGAATGGGGATGGAGATACCTGTTGAGAGAGCTGGGAGTTGGGATGGAGTTACCGGTGGAGAGAGCTGGGAATGGGGATGGAGTTACCTGTGGACTGAGCTGGGAATGGGGAAGGAGTTACCTGTGGAGAGAGCTGGGAATGGGCATGGAGTTACCTTTCGAGGGAGCTGGGAGTGTCGATGGTGTTACCTGTGGACTAAACTGGGAGTGGGAATGGAGTTACCTGTGGACTAAGCTGGGAATGGGGATGGAGTTACCTGTCGAGCGAGCTGGGAGTGGGGATGGAGTTACTGGTGGAGAGAGCTGGGAATGGGGATTGGGTTATCTGTGGAGACAGCTGGGAATGGGGATGGAGTTACCTGTTGAGAGAGCTGGGAATGAGCAAGGAGTTACCTGTGGAGAGAGCTGGCTATGGGGATTGAGTTACCTGTGGAGGGAGCTGGGAATGGGGATGGAGTTACCTGTGGAGAGAGCTGGGAATGGGGATGGAGTTCCCTGTGGTGAGAGCTGGGAATGTGGATGGAGTTACCTGTTGAGAGAGCTGGGAATGAGCAAGGATTATCCTGTGGACTAAGCTGGGAGTGGGGATGGAGTTACCTGTGGAGAGAGATGGGAATGGGGATGGAGTTCCCTGTGGTGAGAGCTGGGAATGTGGATGGAGTTACCTGTTGAGAGAGCTGGGAATGAGCAAGGATTATCCTGTGGACTAAGCTGGGAGTGGGGATGGAGTTACCTGTGGAGAGAGCTGGGAATGGGGATGGTTACCTGTGGAGAGAGCTGGGAATTGGGATGGAGTTACCTGTGGAGAGAGCTGGGAATGGGGATGGAGTTACCTGTTGAGAGAGCTGGGAATGAGCAAGGAGTTACCTGTGAAGAGAGCTGGGAAAGGGGATTGAGTTACCTGTGGAGGGAGCTGGCAATGGGGAAGGAGTTACCTGTGGAGAGAGCTGGGAATGGGGATGGAGTTACATTCGAAGAGCTCGCAATGGGGTTGGAGATAACTGTGTAGAGATCTGGGAATCGGAATGGAGTTACCTGTGGACTGAGCTGGGATTGGGGATGGAGTTACCCGTGGAGAGAGTGGCGAGTGCGGATGGAGTTACTTGTGGACTGAGCTGGGAGTGGGGATGGAGTTACCTGTGGACTGAGCTGGGAATGGGGAAGGAGTTACCTGTGGAGAGAGCTGGGAATGGGCATGGAGTTACCTTTCGAGGGAGCTGGGAGTGTCGATGGTGTTACCTGTGGACTAAACTGGGAGTGGGGATGGAGTTACCTGTGGACTAAGCTGGGAATGGGGATGGAGTTACCTGTCGAGGGAGCTGGGAGTGGGGATGGATTTACTGGTGGAGAGAGCTGGGAATGGGGATTGAGATATCTGTGAAGACAGCTGGGAATGGGGATGGATTTACCTGTTGAGAGAGCTGGGAATGAGCAAGGAGTTACCTGTGGAGAGAGCTGGGGATGGGGATTGAGTTACCTGTGGAGGGAGCTGGCAATGGGGATGGAGTTACCTGTGGAGAGAGCTGGGAATGGGGATGGAGTTACCTGTTGAGAGAGCTGGGAATGAGCAAGGAGTTACCTGTGGACTAAGCTGGGAGTGGGGATGGAGTTACCTGTGGTGAGAGCTGGGAATGGGGATGGAGTTACCTGTGGAGAGAGCTGGGAATGGGGATGGAGTTACCTGTGGAGAGAGCTGGGAATGGGGATGGAGTTACCTGTTGAGAGAGCTGGGAATGAGCAAGGAGTTACCTGTGGAGAGAGCTGGGAATGGGGATTGAGTTACCTGTGGAGAGAGCTGGCAATGGGGAAGGAGTTACCTGTGGAGAAAGCTGGGAATGCGGATGGAGTTACCTTTGAAGAGCTCGCAATGGGGTTGGAGATAACTGTGTAGAGATCTGGGAATCGGAATGGAGTTACCTGTGGACTGAGCTGGGATTGGGGATGGAGTTACCTGTGGAGAGAGCGGGGAGTGCGGATGGAGTTACTTGTGGAGGGAGCTGGGAATGGGGATGGAGTTACCTGTGGAGAGAACTCGCAATGGGGTTGTAGATAACTGTGTAGAGATCTGGGAATCGGAATGGAGTTACCTGTGGACTGAGCTGGGATTGGGGATGGAGTTACCTGTGGAGAGAGCGGGGAGTGCGGATGGAGTTACTTGTGGTCTGAGCTGGGAGTCGGGATGGGGTCATCTGTGGAGATAGATGGGAATGGGGATGGAGTTCTCTGTGGTGAGAGCTGGGAATGCGGACGGAGTCACCTGAGGACATAGCTGGGAATGGGGATGGAGTCACCTGAGGACATATCTGGGAATGGGGATGGAGTTAACTGAGGACTGAGCTGCGAGTGGGGATTTAGTGCCCTGTGGAGAACTGGGAATTAGGATGGTGTTACCTGTGGAGAGAGCTTGGAATGGGGATGGAGTCAACTGTGGAGCGAGTTGGCAGTGGGGATGGAGTTACCTGTGGAGAGACATAGGAATGGGGATGGAGATTACTGTGGACTGAGCTGGGAATGGGGATGGAGTCACCTGTGGAGCGAGCTGGGAATGGGGATGCAGTTACCTGTCGAGGGAGCGTGGAGTGTCGATGGTGTTACCTGTGGAGAGAACAGGTAATGAGGGTGGAGTAACCTGTGGACTGAGCTGGGAATGGGGATGGAGTTACCTGTGGAGAGAGCTGGGAATGGGGATGGAGATACCTGTTGAGAGAGCTGGGAGTGGGGATAGAGTTACCGGTGGAGAGAGCTGGGAATGGGGATTGAGTTACCTATGGAGGGAGCTGGGAATGGGGAAGGAGTTACCTGTGGAGAGAGCTGGGAATGGGGATGGAGTTACCAGTGGTCTGAGCTGGGAATGGGGATGGAGTTACCTGTGGACTGAGCTCAGAATGGGGATGGAGTTACATGTGGAGACAGCTGGTAATGCGGATGGAGTTACCTGTCGAGGGAGCTGGGATTGGGGATGGAGTTACCTGTGGAGAGAGCTGGGAATGGTGATGGAGTTACCTGTGGGGGGAGCTGGGAATGGGGATGGAGTTACCTGTTGAGAGAGCTGGGAATGAGCAAGGAGTTACCTGTGGAGAGAGCTGGGAATGGGGATTGACTTACCTGTGGAGGGAGCTGGGAAGGGAGATGATTTTACCTGTGGTACCAGCTGCGAGTCGGGTGGAGTTACCTGTGAAGAGAGCTGGGAATGGGGATGGAGTTACCTGTGGAGGGAGCTGGGATTGGGAAGGAGTAACCTGTGGAGGGAGCTGGGAATGGGGATGGAGTTACCTGTGGTCTGAGCTGGGAATGGGGATGGAGTTACCTGTGGACTGAGCACGGAGTGGGGATGGAGTTACATGTGGAGAGAGCTGGGAATGGGGATGGAGTTACCAGTGGTTAGATCTGGGAGTTGGAATGGAGTTACCTGTGGTGCCAACTGGGAGTTGGTGGAGTTATCTCTGAAGAGAGCTGGGAGTTGGGTGGAGTTATCTGTGAAGAGAGCTGGGAATGGGGATGGATTTACCTGTCGAGGGAGCTGGGAGTGGGGATGGAGTTACTGGTGGAGAGAGCTGGGAATGGGGATTGAGTTATCTGTGGAGGGAGCTGGGAATGGGGATGGAGTTACCTGCGGACTGAGCTGTGAATGGAGATGGAGTGACCTGTGGACTGAGCTCAGAATGGGGATGGAGTTATGTGTGGAGACAGCAGGTAATGCGGATGGAGTTACCTGTCGAGGGAGCTGGGATTGGGGATGGAGTTACCTGTGGAGAGAGCGGGGGTTGTGGATTGAGTTACTTGTGGACTGAGCTGGGAGTCGGGATGGAGATACCTGTGGAGAGAGCTGGGAATGGGGATGGAGTTACCTGTGGACTGAACGAGGAGTGGGGATGAAGTTAGCTGTAGACTGAGCTGGGAGTTTGAATGGAGTTATCTGTGGAGAGAGCTGGGAATGTGGATGGAGTTACCTGTGGTCTGAGCTGGGAGTGGGGATGGAGTTACCTGTGGAGAGGGCTGGGAATGGGGATGGAGTAACCTGCGGAGAGAGCTGGGAATGGGGATGGAATTACCTCTAGACTGAGCTGGGAATGGGGATTGAGTTACCTGTGGAGAGAACAGGGAATGGGGATGGAGTTACCTGTGTTCTGAGCTGGGAATGTGGATGGAGTTACCTGTGGAGAGAACTGGGAATAGGGATGGAGGTACCTGTGGAGAGAGCTGGGAATGGGGATGGAATTACCTTTGGACTGAGCTGAGAGTGGGGATGGAGTTACCTGTGGAGAGAGCTGGGAATGGGGATGGTGATACCTGTTGAGAGAGCTGGGAATGGGGATGGAGTTACCGGTGGAGAGTGCTGGGAATGGGGATTGAGTTACCTGTGGAGGGAGCTGGGATTGGGAAGGAGTAACCTGTGGAGGGAGCTGGGAATGGGGATGGAGTTACCAGTGGTCTGAGCTGGGAATAGGGATGGAGTTACCTGTGGACTGAGCTGGAGTGGGGATGGAGTTACATGTGGAGAGAGCTGGGAATGGGGATAGAGTTACCTGTGGACTGAGCTGGGAATGGGGATGGAGTTACCTGTGGACTAAGCTGGGAGTGCGGATGGAGTTACCTGTGGAGAGAGCTGGGAATGGGGATGGAGTTACCTCTGGAGAGAGCTGGGAATGGGGATGGAGTTACCTGCGGACTGAGCTGGGAATGGAGATGGAGTGACCTGTGGACTGAGCTCAGAATGGGGATGGAGTTATGTGTGGAGACAGCAGGTAATGCGGATGGAGTTACCTGTCGAGGGAGCTGGGATTGGGGATGGAGTTACCTGTGGAGAGAGCGGGGGTTGTGGATGGAGTTACTTGTGGACTGAGCTGGGAGTCGGGATGGAGATACCTGTGGAGAGAGCTGGGAATGGGGATGGAGTTACCTGTGGACTGAACGAGGAGTGGGGATGAAGTTAGCTGTAGACTGAGCTGGGAGTTTGAATGGAGTTATCTGTGGAGAGAGCTGGGAATGTGGATGGAGTTACCTGTGGTCTGAGCTGGGAGTGGGGATGGAGTTACCTGTGGAGAGGGCTGGGAATGGGGATGGAGTAACCTGCGGAGAGAGCTGGGAATGGGGATGGAATTACCTCTAGACTGAGCTGGGAATGGGGATTGAGTTACCTGTGGAGAGAACAGGGAAAGGGGATGGAGTTACCTGTGTTCTGAACTGGGAATGTGGATGGAGTTACCTGTGGAGAGAACTGGGAATAGGGATGGAGGTACCTGTGGAGAGAGCTGGGAATGGGGATGGAGTTACCTGTCGAGCGAGCTGGGAGTGTCGATGGTGTTACCTGTGGAGAGAACTGGTAATGAGGGTGGTGTAAGCTGTGGACTGAGCTGGGAATGGTGATGGAGTTTCCTGTGGAGGGAGCTGGGATTCGGGATGGAGATACCTGTGGAGAGAGCGGGGAGTGCCGATGGAGTTACTTGTGGACTGAGCTGGGAGTCGGGATGGAGTTACCTGTGGAGAGAGCTGGGAACAGGGATGGAGTTCCTTGTGGAGAGAGCTGGGAATCGGGATGGAGTTACCTGTGGACTAAACTGGGAGTGGGGATGGAGTTACCTGTGGACTAAACTGGGAGTGGGGATGGAGTTATCTGTGGAGAGAGCTGGGAATGGGGATGCAGTTACCTGTGGAGAGAGCTGGGAATGGGGATGGAGTTACCAGTGGTTAGATCTGGGAGTTGGAATGGAGTTACCTGTGGTGCCAACTGGGAGTTGGTGGAGTTATCTCTGAAGAGAGCTGGGAGTTGGGTGGAGTTATCTGTGAAGAGAGCTGGGAATGGGGATGGATTTACCTGTCGAGGGAGCTGGGAGTGGGGATTGAGTTATCTGTGGAGGGAGCTGGGAATGGGGATGGAGTTACCTGCGGACTGAGCTGGGAATGGAGATGGAGTGACCTGTGGACTGAGCTCAGAATGGGGATGGAGTTATGTGTGGAGACAGCAGGTAATGCGGATGGAGTTACCTGTCGAGGGAGCTGGGATTGGGGATGGAGTTACCTGTGGAGAGAGCGGGGGTTGTGGATGGAGTTACTTGTGGACTGAGCTGGGAGTCGGGATGGAGATACCTGTGGAGAGAGCTGGGAATGGGGATGGAGTTACCTGTGGACTGAACGAGGAGTGGGGATGAAGTTAGCTGTAGACTGAGCTGGGAGTTTGAATGGAGTTATCTGTGGAGAGAGCTGGGAATGTGGATGGAGTTACCTGTGGTCTGAGCTGGGAGTGGGGATGGAGTTACCTGTGGAGAGGGCTGGGAATGGGGATGGAGTAACCTGCGGAGAGAGCTGGGAATGGGGATGGAATTACCTCTAGACTGAGAAGGGAATGGGGATTGAGTTACCTGTGGAGAGAACAGGGAATGGGGATGGAGTTACCTGTGTTCTGAGCTGGGAATGTGGATGGAGTTACCTGTGGAGAGAACTGGGAATAGGGATGGAGGTACCTGTGGAGAGAGCTGGGAATGGGGATGGAATTACCTTTGGACTGAGCTGAGAGTGGGGATGGAGTTACCTGTGGAGAGAGCTGGGAATGGGGATGGTGATACCTGTTGAGAGAGCTGGGAATGGGGATGGAGTTACCGGTGGAGAGTGCTGGGAATGGGGATTGAGTTACCTGTGGAGGGAGCTGGGATTGGGAAGGAGTAACCTGTGGAGGGAGCTGGGAATGGGGATGGAGTTACCAGTGGTCTGAGCTGGGAATAGGGATGGAGTTACCTGTGGACTGAGCTGGAGTGGGGATGGAGTTACATGTGGAGAGAGCTGGGAATGGGGATAGAGTTACCTGTGGACTGAGCTGGGAATGGGGATGGAGTTACCTGTGGACTAAGCTGGGAGTGCGGATGGAGTTACCTGTGGAGAGAGCTGGGAATGGGGATGGAGTTACCTCTGGAGAGAGCTGGGAATGGGGATGGAGTTACCTGCGGACTGAGCTGGGAATGGAGATGGAGTGACCTGTGGACTGAGCTCAGAATGGGGATGGAGTTATGTGTGGAGACAGCAGGTAATGCGGATGGAGTTACCTGTCGAGGGAGCTGGGATTGGGGATGGAGTTACCTGTGGAGAGAGCGGGGGTTGTGGATGGAGTTACTTGTGGACTGAGCTGGGAGTCGGGATGGAGATACCTGTGGAGAGAGCTGGGAATGGGGATGGAGTTACCTGTGGACTGAACGAGGAGTGGGGATGAAGTTAGCTGTAGACTGAGCTGGGAGTTTGAATGGAGTTATCTGTGGAGAGAGCTGGGAATGTGGATGGAGTTACCTGTGGTCTGAGCTGGGAGTGGGGATGGAGTTACCTGTGGAGAGGGCTGGGAATGGGGATGGAGTAACCTGCGGAGAGAGCTGGGAATGGGGATGGAATTACCTCTAGACTGAGCTGGGAATGGGGATTGAGTTACCTGTGGAGAGAACAGGGAAAGGGGATGGAGTTACCTGTGTTCTGAACTGGGAATGTGGATGGAGTTACCTGTGGAGAGAACTGGGAATAGGGATGGAGGTACCTGTGGAGAGAGCTGGGAATGGGGATGGAGTTACCTGTCGAGCGAGCTGGGAGTGTCGATGGTGTTACCTGTGGAGAGAACTGGTAATGAGGGTGGTGTAAGCTGTGGACTGAGCTGGGAATGGTGATGGAGTTTCCTGTGGAGGGAGCTGGGATTCGGGATGGAGATACCTGTGGAGAGAGCGGGGAGTGCCGATGGAGTTACTTGTGGACTGAGCTGGGAGTCGGGATGGAGTTACCTGTGGAGAGAGCTGGGAACGGGGATGGAGTTCCTTGTGGAGAGAGCTGGGAATCGGGATGGAGTTACCTGTGGACTAAACTGGGAGTGGGGATGGAGTTACCTGTGGACTAAACTGGGAGTGGGGATGGAGTTATCTGTGGAGAGAGCTGGGATTGGGGATGCAGTTACCTGTGGAGAGAGCTGGGAATGGGGATGGAGTTACCAGTGGTTAGATCTGGGAGTTGGAATGGAGTTACCTGTGGTGCCAACTGGGAGTTGGTGGAGTTATCTCTGAAGAGAGCTGGGAGTTGGGTGGAGTTATCTGTGAAGAGAGCTGGGAATGGGGATGGATTTACCTGTCGAGGGAGCTGGGAGTGGGGATTGAGTTATCTGTGGAGGGAGCTGGGAATGGGGATGGAGTTACCTGCGGACTGAGCTGGGAATGGAGATGGAGTGACCTGTGGACTGAGCTCAGAATGGGGATGGAGTTATGTGTGGAGACAGCAGGTAATGCGGATGGAGTTACCTGTCGAGGGAGCTGGGATTGGGGATGGAGTTACCTGTGGAGAGAGCGGGGGTTGTGGATGGAGTTACTTGTGGACTGAGCTGGGAGTCGGGATGGAGATACCTGTGGAGAGAGCTGGGAATGGGGATGGAGTTACCTGTGGACTGAACGAGGAGTGGGGATGAAGTTAGCTGTAGACTGAGCTGGGAGTTTGAATGGAGTTATCTGTGGAGAGAGCTGGGAATGTGGATGGAGTTACCTGTGGTCTGAGCTGGGAGTGGGGATGGAGTTACCTGTGGAGAGGGCTGGGAATGGGGATGGAGTAACCTGCGGAGAGAGCTGGGAATGGGGATGGAATTACCTCTAGACTGAGAAGGGAATGGGGATTGAGTTACCTGTGGAGAGAACAGGGAATGGGGATGGAGTTACCTGTGTTCTGAGCTGGGAATGTGGATGGAGTTACCTGTGGAGAGAACTGGGAATAGGGATGGAGGTACCTGTGGAGAGAGCTGGGAATGGGGATGGAATTACCTTTGGACTGAGCTGAGAGTGGGGATGGAGTTACCTGTGGAGAGAGCTGGGAATGGGGATGGTGATACCTGTTGAGAGAGCTGGGAATGGGGATGGAGTTACCGGTGGAGAGTGCTGGGAATGGGGATTGAGTTACCTGTGGAGGGAGCTGGGATTGGGAAGGAGTAACCTGTGGAGGGAGCTGGGAATGGGGATGGAGTTACCAGTGGTCTGAGCTGGGAATAGGGATGGAGTTACCTGTGGACTGAGCTCGGAGTGGGGATGGAGTTACATGTGCAGAGAGCTGGGAATGGGGATAGAGTTACCTGTGGACTGAGCTGGGAATGGGGATGGAGTTACCTGTGGACTAAGCTGGGAGTGCGGATGGAGTTACCTGTGGAGAGAGCTGGGAATGGGGATGGAGTTACCTCTGGAGAGAGCTGGGAATGGGGATGGAGTTACCTGTTGAGAGAGCTGGGAATGGGGATGGAGTTACCTCTGGAGAGAGCTCGCAATGTGTTTGGACATAACTGTGCAGAGATCTGGGAAACGGAATGGAGTTACCTGTGGACTGAGCTGGGATTGGGGATGGAGTTACTTGTGGAGAGAGCGTGGAGTGCGGATGGAGTTACTTGTGGACTGAGCTGGGAATGGGGATGGAATTACCTTTGGACTGAGCTGAGAGTGGGGATGGAGTTACCTGTGGAGAGAGCTGGGAATGGGGATGGTGATACCTGTTGAGAGAGCTGGGAATGGGGATGGAGTTACCGGTGGAGAGTGCTGGGAATGGGGATTGAGTTACCTGTGGAGGGAGCTGGGATTGGGAAGGTGTAACCTGTGGAGGGAGCTGGGAATGGGGATGGAGTTACCAGTGGTCTGAGCTGGGAATAGGGATGGAGTTACCTGTGGACTGAGCTCGGAGTGGGGATGGAGTTACATGTGGAGAGAGCTGGGAATGGGGATAGAGTTACCTGTGGACTGAGCTGGGAATGGGGATGGAGTTACCTGTGGACTAAGCTGGGAGTGCGGATGGAGTTACCTGTGGAGAGAGCTGGGAATGGGGATGGAGTTACCTCTGGAGAGAGCTGGGAATGGGGATGGAGTTACCTGTTGAGAGAGCTGGGAATGAGCAAGGAGTTACCTGTGGAGAGAGCTGGGAATCGGGATTGAGTTACCTGTGGAGGGAACTGGGAATGGGGAAGGAGTTACCTGTGGAGAGAGCTGGGAATGGGGATGGAGTTCCCTGTGGAGAGTGCTGGGAATCGGGATGGAGTTACCTGTTGAGAGAACTGGGAATGGGGATGGAGTTACCTTTGAAGAGAGCTCGCAATGGGGTTGCAGATAACTGTGTAGAGATCTGGGAATCGTAATGGAGTTACCTGTGGACTGAGCTGGGATTGGGGATGGAGTTGCTTGTGGAGAGAGCGGGGAGTGCGGATGGAGTTACTTGTGGACTGAGCTGGGAGACGGGATGGGGTTACCTGTGGAGAGAGCTGGGAATGCGGACGGAGTCACCTGAGGACATAGCTGGGAATGGGGATGGAGTCACTTGAGGACATAGCTGGGAATGGGGATGGAGTTAACTGAGGACTGAGCTGGGTGTGGGGATTCAGTGCCCTGTGGAGAACAGGGAATTGGGATGGTGTTACCTGTGGAGCGAGCTTGGAATGGGGATGTAGTCAACTGTGGAGCGAGCTGGGAGTGAGGATGGAGTTACCTGTGGAGAGAACTGGGAATGGGAATGGACTTACCTTTGAAGAGAGCTCGCAATGTGTTTGGACATAACTGTGCAGAGATCTGGGAAACGGAATGGAGTTACCTGTGGACTGAGCTGGGATTGGGGATGGAGTTACTTGTGGAGAGAGCGTGGAGTGCGGATGGAGTTACTTGTGGACTGAGCTGGGAGTCGGGATGGGGTTACCTGTGGAGAGAGCTGGGAATGGGGATGGAGTTCCCTGTGGTGAGAGCTGGGAATGGGGATGGAGTTAACTGAGGACTGAGCTGGGAGTGGGGATTCAGTGCCCTGTGGAGAACTGGGAATTGGGATGGTGTTACCTGTGGAGAGAGCTTGGAATGGGGATGGAGTCAACTGTGGAGCGAGCTGGGAGTGGGGATTGAGTTACCTTTGGATTGAGCTGGGAATGGGGATGCAGTTACCTGTGGAGAGAGCTGGGAATGGGGATGGAGTTACCTCTGGAGAGAGCTCGGAATGCAGACGGAGTCACCTGAGGACCTAGCTGGGAATGGGGATGGAGTCACCTGAGGACATAGCTGGGAATGGGGATGGAGTTAACTGAGGACTGAGCTGGGAATGGGGATGGAGTTAACTGAGGACATAGCTGGTAATGGGGATGGAGTTAACTGAGGACTGAGCTGGGAGTGGGGATTCAGTGCCCTGTGGAGAACAGGGAATTGGGATGGTGTTACCTGTGGAGAGAGCTTGGAATGGGGATGTAGTCAACTGTGCAGCGAGCTGGGAGTGGGGATGGAGTTACCTGTGGAGAGAACTGGGAATGGGAATGGACTTACCTTTGAAGAGAGCTCGCAATGTGTTTGGACATAACTGTGCAGAGATCTGGGAATCGGAATGGAGTTACCTGTGGACTGAGCTGGGATTGGGGATGGAGTTACCTGTGGAGAGAGCTGCGAATGGGGATGGAGCTACCTGTGGAGAGAGCTGGGAATGGGGATGGAGTTACCTGTGGACTGAACTGGGAATGGGGATCGGGTTTACTGTGGAGCGAGTTGGGAGTGGGGATGGAGTTACCTGTGGAGAGAGCTGGGAATGGGGATGAAGCTACCTGTTGAGAGAGCTTGGAGTTGGGAGGGAGTTACCGGTGGAGAGAGCTGCGAATGGGGATGGAGCTACCTGTGGAGAGAGCTGGGAATGGGGATGGAATTACCTTTGGACTGAGCTGGGAATGGGGATGGAGTTACCTGTGGAGAGCGCGGGGAATGGGGATGGAATTACCTTTGGACTGAGCTGGGAGTGGGGAAGGAGTTACTTGTGGAGAGAGCGGGGAGTGCGGATGGAGTTACCTGTGGACTGAGATGGGAATGGGGATGGAGCTTCTTGTTGAGAGACTTGGGAATGGGGATGGAGTTACCTTTGGAGAGAGCTGGCAATGGGGATGGAGTCAACTGTGTAGGGATCTGGGAATGGGGATGGAGTTACCTGTGGACTGAGCTGGGAATGGGGAAGGAATTACCTGTGGAGAGAGCAGGGAGTGCGGATGGAGTTACCTGTGGACTGAGATGGGAATGGGGATGGAGCTTCTTGTTGAGAGACTTGGGAATGGGGATGGAGTTACCTTTGGAGAGAGCTCGCAATGGGGATAGAGTTAACTGTGTAGAGATTTGGGAATGGGGATGGAGCTACCTGTGGACTGAGCTGGGAATGGGGAAGGAGTTACCTGTGGAGAGAGCAGGGAATGCGGATGGAGTTACCTGTGGACTGAGATGGGAATGGGGATGGAGCTTCTTGTTGAGAGACTTGGGAATGGGGATGGAGTTACCTTTGGAGAGAGCTCGCAATGGGGATGGAGTTAACTGTGTAGAGATCTGGGAATGGGAATGGAGTTATCTGTGGACTGAGCTGGGAATGGGGATGGAGTTACCTGTGGAGAGAGCGGGGAGTGCGGATGGAGTTACTTGTGGTCTGAGCTGGGAGTCGGGATGGAGTTACCCGTGGAGAGAGCTGGGAATGGGGATGGAGTTACCTGTGGAGAGAACTGGGAATGGGGATGGAATCACCTGAGGAGAGAGATGGGAGTGGGGATGGAGTTAACTGGGGACTGAACAGGGAGTGGGGGTGGAGTTACCTGTGGACTGAGGTGGGAATCTGAATGGAGACACATGCGGAGAGAGCTGGGAAGTGAGATGAATTTACCTGTGGTGCGAGCTGCTAGTCGGGTGGAGTTACCTGTGAAGAGAGCTGGGAATGGGCATGGAGTTATCTTTCGAGGGAACTGGGAGTGTTGAAGGTGTTACATGTGGATAGAACTGGGAACGAGGGTGGAGTAAGCTGTGGACTGAGCTGGGAATGGGCATGGAGTTACCTGTGGAGGGAGCTGGGATTGGGGATGGAGTAACCTGTGGAGAGAGCGGGGAGTGCGGATGGAGTTACTTGCGGACTGAGCTGGGAGTCGGGATGGAGTTACCTGTGGAGAGAACTGGGAATGGGGATGCAGTTCCCTGTGGAGAGTGCTGGGAATGGGTATGGAGTTACCAGTGGTTTGATCTGGGAATGGGGATGGAGTTACCTGTGGACTGAACTGGGAATTGGAATGGAGTTACCTGTGGTGCGAGCTGGGAGTTGGGTGGAGTTATCTGTGAAGAGAGCTGGGAATGGGGATGGAGTTACCTGTCGAGGTAGCTGGGAGTGTCGATGGTGTTACTGTGGAGAGATCTGAGAATGAGGATGGAGTTACCTGTAGACTGAGCTGGGAATGGGGAAGGAGTTACCTGTGGAGAGAGCGGGGAGTGCGGATGGGGTTAATTGTGGACTGAGCTGGGAGTCGGAACGGAATTACCTGTGGAGAGAGCTGGGAATGGGGATTCAGTTACCTGTGGAGAGAGCTGGGAATGGGGATGGAGTTACCTGTGCAGAGATCTGAGAATGAGGATGGAGTTACCTGTGGACTGAGCTGGGAGTTGGATGGAGTCACCTGAGGACATAGCTGGGAATGGGGATGGAGATTACTGTGGACTGAGCTGGGAATGGGGATGGAGTCACCTGAGCACATAGCTGGGAATGGGGATGGAGATACCTGATGAGAGAGCTGGGAGTTGGGATGGAGTTACCGATGGAGAGAGCTGGGAATGGGGATGGAGTTACCTGTAGACTGAGCTGGGAATGGGGAAGGAGTTACCTGTGGAGAGGGCAGGGAGTGCGGATGGAGTTACCTGTGGACTGAGTTGGGAATGGGGATGTCGTCACCTGAGGACATAGCTGGGAATGGGGTTGGTGTTTACTGTGGACTGTGCTGGGAATGGGGATGGAGTCACGTGAGGACATCGCTGGGAATGGGGATGGAGTTAACTGAGGAATGAGCTGGGAGTGGGGATTTAGTGACCTGTGGAGAACTGGGAATTGGGATGGAGTTACCTGTGGAGAGAGCTTGGAATGGGGATGGAGTCAACTGTGGAGCGAGCTGGGAGTGGGGTTGGAGTTACCTGTGGACTGAGCTGGGAATGGGGATGGAGATTACTGTGGAGCAAGTTGGGAGTGGTGATGGAGTTACCTGTGCAGAGACCTGGGAATGTGAATGGAGTCACCTGAGGGCATCGCTGGGAATGGGGATGGAGTTTACTGTGGACTGAGCTGGGAATGGGGATGGAGTTACCTGTGGAGAGAGCGAGAAGTGCGGATGGAGTTACCTGTGGACTAAGCTGGGAGTGGGAATGGAGTTACCTGTGGACTGAACTGGGAGTTGGAATGGAGGTACCTGTGGTGCGAGCTGGGAATCGGGTGGATTTAGCTGTGAAGAGAACAGGGAATGGGGATGGAGTTACCGGTGGAGAGAGCTGGGAATGGGGATGGAGTTACCTGTAGAGAGAGCTGGGAATGGGGATGGAATTACCTTTGGACTGAGCAGGGAGTGGGGATGGAGTTACCTGTGGAGAGAGCTGGGAATGGGGATGGAGATACCTGTTGAGAGAGCTGGGAGTTGGGATGGAGTTACCGTTGGAGAGAGCTGGGAATGGGGATGGAGTTAACTGAGGACTGAGCTGGGAGTGGGGATTTAGTGCCCTGTGGATAACTGGGAATTGGGATGGTGTTATCTGTGGAGTGAGCTTGGAATGGGGATGGAGTTACCTGTGGAGAGAACTGGGAATGGGGATGGAATCACCTGAGGAGAGAGATGGGAGTGGGGATGGAGTTAACTGGGGACTGAACAGGGAGTGGGGGTGGAGTTACCTGTGGACTGAGGTGGGAATCTGAATGGAGACACATGCGGAGAGAGCTGGGAAGTGAGATGAATTTACCTGTGGTGCGAGCTGCTAGTCGGGTGGAGTTACCTGTGAAGAGAGCTGGGAATGGGCATGGAGTTATCTTTCGAGGGAACTGGGAGTGTTGAAGGTGTTACATGTGGATAGAACTGGGAACGAGGGTGGAGTAAGCTGTGGACTGAGCTGGGAATGGGCATGGAGTTACCTGTGGAGGGAGCTGGGATTGGGGATGGAGTAACCTGTGGAGAGAGCGGGGAGTGCGGATGGAGTTACTTGCGGACTGAGCTGGGAGTCGGGATGGAGTTACCTGTGGAGAGAACTGGGAATGGGGATGCAGTTCCCTGTGGAGAGTGCTGGGAATGGGTATGGAGTTACCAGTGGTTTGATCTGGGAATGGGGATGGAGTTACCTGTGGACTGAACTGGGAATTGGAATGGAGTTACCTGTGGTGCGAGCTGGGAGTTGGGTGGAGTTATCTGTGAAGAGAGCTGGGAATGGGGATGGAGTTACCTGTCGAGGTAGCTGGGAGTGTCGATGGTGTTACTGTGGAGAGATCTGAGAATGAGGATGGAGTTACCTGTAGACTGAGCTGGGAATGGGGAAGGAGTTACCTGTGGAGAGAGCGGGGAGTGCGGATGGGGTTAATTGTGGACTGAGCTGGGAGTCGGAACGGAATTACCTGTGGAGAGAGCTGGGAATGGGGATTCAGTTACCTGTGGAGAGAGCTGGGAATGGGGATGGAGTTACCTGTGCAGAGATCTGAGAATGAGGATGGAGTTACCTGTGGACTGAGCTGGGAGTTGGATGGAGTCACCTGAGGACATAGCTGGGAATGGGGATGGAGATTACTGTGGACTGAGCTGGGAATGGGGATGGAGTCACCTGAGCACATAGCTGGGAATGGGGATGGAGATACCTGATGAGAGAGCTGGGAGTTGGGATGGAGTTACCGATGGAGAGAGCTGGGAATGGGGATGGAGTTACCTGTAGACTGAGCTGGGAATGGGGAAGGAGTTACCTGTGGAGAGAGCAGGGAGTGCGGATGGAGTTACCTGTGGACTGAGATGGGAATGGGGATGGAGCTTCTTGTTGAGAGACTTGGGAATGGGGATGGAGTTACCTTTGGAGAGAGCTCGCAATGGGGATGGAGTTAACTGTGTAGAGATCTGGGAATGGGAATGGAGTTACCTGTGGACTGAGCTGGGAATGGGGATGGAGTTACCTGTGGAGAGAGCGGGGAGTGCGGATGGAGTTACTTGTGGTCTGAGCTGGGAGTCGGGATGGAGTTACCCATGGAGAGAGCTGGGAATGGGGATGGAGTTCCCTGTGGAGAGAGCTGGGAATTTCGATGGAGTTACCTGTGGACTGAGTTGGGAATGGGGATGGGGTTTACTGTGGAGCGAGTTCGGAGTGGGGATGGAGTTACCTGTGGAGAGACCTGGGAATGGGGATGGAGTTTACTGTGGACTAAGCTGGGAGTGGGGATGTCGTCACCTGAGGACATAGCTGGGAATGGGGTTGGTGTTTACTGTGGACTGTGCTGGGAATGGGGATGGAGTCACGTGAGGACATCGCTGGGAATGGGGATGGAGTTAACTGAGGAATGAGCTGGGAGTGGGGATTTAGTGACCTGTGGAGAACTGGGAATTGGGATGGAGTTACCTGTGGAGAGAGCTTGGAATGGGGATGGAGTCAACTGTGGAGCGAGCTGGGAGTGGGGTTGGAGTTACCTGTGGACTGAGCTGGGAATGGGGATGGAGATTACTGTGGAGCAAGTTGGGAGTGGTGATGGAGTTACCTGTGCAGAGACCTGGGAATGTGAATGGAGTCACCTGAGGGCATCGCTGGGAATGGGGATGGAGTTTACTGTGGACTGAGCTGGGAATGGGGATGGAGTTACCTGTGGAGAGAGCGAGAAGTGCGGATGGAGTTACCTGTGGACTAAGCTGGGAGTGGGAATGGAGTTACCTGTGGACTGAACTGGGAGTTGGAATGGAGGTACCTGTGGTGCGAGCTGGGAATCGGGTGGATTTAGCTGTGAAGAGAACAGGGAATGGGGATGGAGTTACCGGTGGAGAGAGCTGGGAATGGGGATGGAGTTACCTGTAGAGAGAGCTGGGAATGGGGATGGAATTACCTTTGGACTGAGCAGGGAGTGGGGATGGAGTTACCTGTGGAGAGAGCTGGGAATGGGGATGGAGATACCTGTTGAGAGAGCTGGGAGTTGGGATGGAGTTACCGTTGGAGAGAGCTGGGAATGGGGATGGAGTTAACTGAGGACTGAGCTGGGAGTGGGGATTTAGTGCCCTGTGGAGAACTGGGAATTGGGATGGTGTTACCTGTGGAGAGAACTGGGAATGGGGATGGAATCACCTGAGGAGAGAGATGGGAGTGGGGATGGAGTTAACTGGGGACTGAACAGGGAGTGGGGGTGGAGTTACCTGTGGACTGAGGTGGGA
This sequence comes from Hypanus sabinus, assembly GCF_030144855.1. Classification (NCBI taxonomy): domain Eukaryota; kingdom Metazoa; phylum Chordata; class Chondrichthyes; order Myliobatiformes; family Dasyatidae; genus Hypanus; species Hypanus sabinus. Next base: position 85,195,609 of record NC_082712.1, on the reverse strand, counting down.
ATCTGAATGGAGACACATGCGGAGAGAGCTGGGAAGTGAGATGAATTTACCTGTGGTGCGAGCTGCTAGTCGGGTGGAGTTACCTGTGAAGAGAGCTGGGAATGGGCATGGAGTTATCTTTCGAGGGAACTGGGAGTGTTGAAGGTGTTACATGTGGATAGAACTGGGAACGAGGGTGGAGTAAGCTGTGGACTGAGCTGGGAATGGGCATGGAGTTACCTGTGGAGGGAGCTGGGATTGGGGATGGAGTAACCTGTGGAGAGAGCGGGGAGTGCGGATGGAGTTACTTGCGGACTGAGCTGGGAGTCGGGATGGAGTTACCTGTGGAGAGAACTGGGAATGGGGATGCAGTTCCCTGTGGAGAGTGCTGGGAATGGGTATGGAGTTACCAGTGGTTTGATCTGGGAATGGGGATGGAGTTACCTGTGGACGGAACTGGGAATTGGAATGGAGTTACCTGTGGTGCGAGCTGGGAGTTGGGTGGAGTTATCTGTGAAGAGAGCTGGGAATGGGGATGGAGTTACCTGTCGAGGTAGCTGGGAGTGTCGATGGTGTTACTGTGGAGAGATCTGAGAATGAGGATGGAGTTACCTGTAGACTGAGCTGGGAATGGGGAAGGAGTTACCTGTGGAGAGAGCGGGGAGTGCGGATGGGGTTAATTGTGGACTGAGCTGGGAGTCGGAACGGAATTACCTGTGGAGAGAGCTGGGAATGGGGATTCAGTTACCTGTGGAGAGAGCTGGGAATGGGGATGGAGTTACCTGTTGAGAGAGCTTGGAGTTGGGATGCAGTTACCGGTGGAGAGATCTGGGAATGGGGATGCAGTTACCTGTCGAGGGAGCTGGGAGTGTCGATGGTGTTACCTGTGGAGAGAACTGGTAATGAGGGTGGAGTAACCTGTGGAATGAGCTGGGAATGGGGATGGAGTTACCTGTGGAGAGAGCTGGGATTGGGGATGGAGTTAACTGTGGAGAGAGCGGAGATTGCGGATGGAGTTACCTGTGGAGAGAGCTGGGAATGCAGATGGAGTAACCTGCGGAGAGAGCTGGGAATGGGGATAGAATTTTCCTCTAGACTGAGCTGGGAATGGGGATTGAGTTACCTGTGGAGAGAACAGGGAATGGGGATGGAGTTACCTGAGAACTGAGCTGGGAATGGGGATGGAGTTTCCTGTGGACTGAACTGGGAATGGGGATGGGGTTTACTGTGGAGCGAGTTGGGAGTGGGGATGGAGTTACCTGTGGAGAGAGCTGGGAATGGGGATGGAGCTACCTGTTGAGAGAGCTGGGAGTTGGGATGGAGTTACCGTTGGAGAGAGCTGGGAATGGGGATGGAGTTAACTGAGGACTGAGCTGGGAATGGGGAAGGAGTTACCTGTGGAGAGAGAAGGGAGTGCGGATGGAGTTACCTGTGGACTGAGATGGGAATGGGGATGGAGCTTCTTGTTGAGAGACTTGGGAATGGGGATGGAATTACCTTTGGAGAGAGCTCGCAATGGGGATGGAGTTAACTGTGTAGAGATGTGGGAATGGGAATGGAGCTACCTGTGGACTGAGCTGGGAATGGGGATGGAGTTCCCTGCGGACTGAACTGGGAATGGGGATGGAGTTTCCTGTGGACTGAACTGGGAATGGGGATGGGGTTTACTGTGGAGCGAGTTGGGAGTGGGGATGGAGTTACCTGTGGAGAGAGCTGGGAATGGGGATGGAGCTACCTGTTGAGAGAGCTTGGAGTTGCGATGGAGTAACCGGTGAAGAGAGCTGGGAATGGGGATGGAGTTACCTGTGGAGAGAGCTGGGAATGGGGATGGAGTTACCTGTGGAGAGAGCTGGGAATGGGGATGGAGCTACCTGTGGAGAGAGCTGGGAATGGGGATGGAGCTACCTGTGGAGAGAGCTGGGAATGGGGATGGAGTTACCTGTTGAGAGAGCTGGGATTTGGGATGGAGTTACCGTTGGAGAGAGCTGGGAATGGGGATGGAGTTACCTGAGGACTGAGCTGGGAATGGGGAAGGAGTTACCTGTGGAGAGAGAAGGGAGTGCGGATGGAGTTACCTGTGGACTGAGATGGGAATGGGGATGGAGCTTCTTGTTGAGAGACTTGGGAATGGGGATGGAATTACCTTTGGAGAGAGCTCGCAATGGGGATGGAGTTAACTGTGTAGAGATGTGGGAATGGGAATGGAGCTACCTGTGGACTGAGCTGGGAATGGGGATGGAGTTCCCTGCGGACTGAACTGGGAATGGGGATGGAGTTTCCTGTGGACTGAACTGGGAATGGGGATGGGGTTTACTGTGGAGCGAGTTGGGAGTGGGGATGGAGTTACCTGTGGAGAGAGCTGGGAATGGGGATGGAGCTACCTGTTGAGAGAGCTTGGAGTTGCGATGGAGTTACCGGTGGAGAGAGCTGGGAATGGGGATGGAGTTACCTGTGGAGAGAGCTGGGAATGGGGATGGAGTTACCTGTGGAGAGAGCTGGGAATGGGGATGGAGCTACCTGTGGAGAGAGCTGGGAATGGGGATGGAGCTACCTGTGGAGAGAGCTGGGAATGGGGATGGAGTTACCTGTTGAGAGAGCTGGGAGTTGGGATGGAGTTACCGTTGGAGAGAGCTGGGAATGGGGATGGAGTTACCTGAGGACTGAGCTGGGAGTGGGGATTTAGTGCCCTGTGGAGAACTGGGAATTGGGATGGTGTTACCTGTGGAGTGAGCTTGGAATGGGGATGGAGTTACCTGTGGAGAGAACTGGGAATGGGGATGGAATCACCTGAGGAGAGAGATGGGAGTGGGGATGGAGTTAACTGGGGACTGAACTGGGAGTGGGGGTGGAGTTACCTGTGGACTGAGGTGGGAATGGGAATGGAGTCACCTGCGGAGAGAGCTGGGAAGAGAGATGAATTTACCTGTGGTGCGAGCTGCTAGTCGGGTGGAGTTACCTGTGAAGAGAGCTGGGAATGGGCATGGAGTTATCTTTCGAGGGAGCTGGGAGTGTCGAAGGTGTTACATGTGGAGAGAACTGGGAACGAGGGTGGAGTAAGCTGTGGACTAAACTGGGAGTGGGGATGGAGTTACCAGTGGAGAGAGCTGGGAATGGGGATGGAGTTACCTGTGGAGAGAGCTCGGAATGTGTATGGAGTTACCAGTGGTTTGATCTTGGAATGGGGATGGAGTTACCTGTAGACTGAACTGGGAATTGGAATGGAGTTACCTGTGGTGCGAGCTGGGAGTTGGGTGGAGTTATCTGTGAAGAGAGCTGGGAATGGTGATGGAGTTACCTGTCGAAGTAGCTGGGAGTGTCGATGGTGTTACCTGTGGAGAGAACTGGTAATGAGTGTGGAGTAACCTGTGGACTGAGCTGGGAATGGGGATGGAGTTACCTGTGGAGAGAGCTGGGATTGGGGTGGAGTTAACTGTGGAGAGAGCGGGGAGTGCGGATGGGGTTACTTGTGGACTGAGCTGGGAGTCAGGACGGAATTACCTGTGGAGAGAGCTGGGAATGGGGATGGAGTTACCTGTGGAGAGAGAAGGGAGTGCGGATGGAGTTACCTGTGGACTGAGATGGGAATGGGGATGGAGCTTCTTGTTGAGAGACTTGGGAATGGGGATGGAATTACCTCTGGAGAGAGCTCGCAATGGGGATGGAGTTAACTGTGTAGAGATGTGGGAATGGGAATGGAGCTACCTGTGGACTGAGCTGGGAATGGGGATGGAGTTACCTGCGGACTGAACTGGGAATGGGGATGGGGTTTACTGTGGAGCGAGTTGGGAATGGGGATGGAGTTACCTGTGGAGAGAGCTGGGAATGGGGATGGAGCTACCTGTTGAGCGAGCTTGGAGTTGGGATGCAGTTACCGGTGGAGAGAGCTGGGAATGGGGATGGAGTTACCTGTGGACTGAACTGGGAGTTGGAATGGAGGTACCTGTGGTGCGAGCTGGGAATCGGGTGGAGTTACCTGTGAAGAGAACTGGGAATGGGGATGGAGTTACCTGTCGAGGTAGCTGGGAGTGTCGATGGTGTTACCTGTGGAGAGAACTGGTAATGAGTGTGGAGTAACCTGTGGACTGAGCTGGGAATGGGGATGGAGTTACCTGTGGGGAGAGCTGGGATTGGGGATGGAGTTAACTGTGGAGAGAGCGGGGATTGCGGATGGAGTTACCTGTGGAGAGAGCTGGGAATGGGGATGGAGTAACCTGCGGAGAGAGCTGGGAATGGGGATAGAATTACCTCTAGACTGAGCTGGGCATGCGGATTGAGTTACCTGTGGAGAGAACAGGGAATGGGGATGGAGTTACCTGAGAACTGAGCTGGGAATGGGGATGGAGTTACCTGCTGACTGAACTGGGAATGGGGATGGGGTTTACTGTGGAGCGAGTTGGGATTGGGGATGGAGTTACCTGTGGAGAGAGCTGGGAATGGGGATGGAGCTACCTGTCGAGGGAGCTGGGAGTGTCGATGGTGTTACCTGTGGAGAGAACTGGTAATGAGGGTGAAGTAACCTGTGGAATGAGCTGGGAATGGGGATGGAGTTACCTGTGGAGAGAGCTGGGATTGGGGATGGAGTTAACTGTGGAGAGAGCGGAGATTGCGGATGGAGTTACCTGTGGAGAGAGCTGGGAATGCAGATGGAGTAACCTGCGGAGAGAGCTGGGAATGGGGATAGAATTACCTCTAGACTGAGCTGGGAATGGGGATTGAGTTACCTGTGGAGAGAACAGGGAATGGGGATGGAGTTACCTGAGAACTGAGCTGGGAATGGGGATGGAGTTTCCTGTGGACTGAACTGGGAATGGGGATGGGGTTTACTGTGGAGCGAGTTGGGAGTTGGGAGGGAGTTACCGGTGGAGAGAGCTGGGAATGGGGATGGAGTTACCTGTGGAGAGAGCTGGGAATGGGAATGCAGCTACCTGTGGAGAGAGCTGGGAATGGGGATGGAATTACCTTTGGACTGAGCAGGGAGTGGGGATGGAGTTACCTGTGGAGAGAGCTGGGAATGGCGATGGAGATACCTGTTGAGAGAGCTGGGAGTTGGGATTGAGTTACCGTTGGAGAGAGCTGGGAATGGGGATGGAGTTAACTGAGGACTGAGCTGGGAGTGGGGATGGAGATACCTGTTGAGAGAGCTGGGAGTTGGGATTGAGTTACCGTTGGAGAGAGCTTGGAATGGGGATGGAGTTACCTGTGGAGAGAACTGGGACTGGGGATGGAATCACCTGAGGAGAGAGATGGGAGTGGGGATGGAGTTAACTGGGGACTGAACTGGGAGTGGGGGTGGAGTTACCTGTGGACTGAGGTGGGAATGGGAATGGAGGCACCTGCGGAGAGAGCTGGGAAGGGAGATGAATTTACCTGTGGTGCGAGCTGCTAGTCGGGTGGAGTTACCTGTGAAGAGAGCTGGGAATGGGCATGGAGTTACCTTTCGAGGGAGCTGGGAGTGTCGAAGGTGTTACATGTGGAGAGAACTGGGAACGAGGGTGGAGTAAGCTGTGGACTGAGCTGGGAATGGGCATGGAGTTACCTGTGGAGGGAGCTGGGATTGGGGATGGAGTAACCTGTGGAGAGAGCGGGGAGTGCGGATGGAGTTACTTGCGGACTGAGCTGGGAGTCGGGATGGAGTTACCTGTGGAGAGAACTGGGAATGGGGATGCAGTTCCCTGTGGAGAGTGCAGGGAATCGGGATGGAGTTACCTGTGGACTAAACTGGGAGTGGGGATGGAGTTACCAGTGGAGAGAGCTGGGAATGGGGATGGAGTTACCTGTCGAGGTAGCTGGGAGTGTCGATGGTGTTACCTGTGGAGAGAACTGGTAATGAGTGTGGAGTAAACTGTGGACTGAGCTGGGAATGGGGATGGAGTTACCTGTGGAGAGAGCTGGGATTGGGGATGGAGTTAACTGTGGAGAGAGCGGGGAGTGCGGATGGGGTTACCTTTGGAGAGAGCTCGCAATGGGGATGGAGTTAACTGTGCAGAGATCTGGGAATGGGAATGGAGCTACCTGTGGACTGAGCTGGGAATGGGGATGGAGTTACCTGCGGACTGAACTGGGAATGGGGATGGGGTTTACTGTGGAGCGAGTTGGGAATGGGGGATGGAGTTACCTGTGGAGAGAGCTGGGAATGGGGATGGAGCTACCTGTTGAGCGAGCTTGGAGTTGGGATGCAGTTACCGGTGGAGAGAGCTGGGAATGGGGATGGAGTTACCTGTCGAGGGAGCTGGGAGTGTCGATGGTGTTACCTGTGGAGAGAACTGGTAATGAGGGTGGAGTAACCTGTGGAATGAGCTGGGAATGGGGATGGAGTTACCTGTGGAGAGAGCTGGGATTGGGGATGGAGTTAACTGTGGAGAGAGCGGGGATTGCGGATGGAGTTACCTGTGGAGAGAGCTGGGAATGCGGATGGAGTAACCTGCGGAGAGAGCTGGGAATGGGGATAGAATTACCTCTAGACTGAGCTGGGAATGGGGATTGAGTTACCTGTGGAGAGAACAGGGAATGGGGATGGAGTTACCTGAGAACTGAGCTGGGAATGGGGATGGAGTTACCTGTGGACTGAACTGGGAATGGGGATAGGGTTTACTGTGGTGCGAGTTTGGAGTGGGGATGGAGTTACCTGTGGAGAGAGCTGGGAATGGGGATGGAGTTACCTGTGGAGAGAGCTGGGAATGGGGATGGAGCTACCTGTTGAGAGAGCGTGGAGTTGGGATGGAGTTACCGGTGGAGAGAGCGGGGAATGGGGATGGAGTTACCTGTGGAGATAGCTGGGAATGGGGATGGAGCTACCTGTGGAGAGAGCTGGGAATGGGGATGGAATTACCTTTGGACTGAGCAGGGAGTGGGGATGGAGTTACCTGTGGAGAGAGCTGGGAATGGGGATGGAGCTACCTGTTGAGAGAGCGTGGAGTTGGGATGGAGTTACCGGTGGAGAGAGCTGGGAATGGGGATGGAGTTACCTGTGGAGGGAGCTGGGAATGGGGATGGAGTTACCTGTGGAGAGAGCTGGGAATGGGGATGGAGCTACCTGTGGAGAGAGCTGGGAATGGGGATGGAATTACCTTTGGACTGAGCAGGGAGTGGGAATGGAGTTACCTGTGGAGAGAGCTGGGAATGGGGATGGAGTTACCTGTAGACTGAGCTGGGAATGGGGACGGAGTTACCTGTGGAGAGAGCGGGGAGTGCGGATGGGATTACTTGTGGACTGAGCTGGGATTCGGAACGGAATTACCTGTGGAGAGAGCTGGGAATGGGGATTCAGTTACCTGTGGAGAGAGCTGGGAATGGGGATGGAGTTACCTGTGGAGAGATCTGAGAATGAGGTTGGAGTTACCTGTGGACTGAGCTGGGATTCGGATGGAGTCACCTGAGGACATAGCTGGGAATGGGGATGGAGATTACTGTGGACTGAGCTGGGAATGGGGATGGAGTCACGTGAGCACTTAGCTGGGAATGGGGATGGAGATACCTGTTGAGAGAGCTGGGAGTGCGGATGGAGTTACCTGTGGACTGAGATGGGAATGGGGATGGAGCTTCTTGTTGAGAGACTTGGGAATGGGGATGGAGTTACCTTTGGAGAGAGCTCGCAATGGGGATAGTGTTAACTGTGTAGAGATCTGGGAATGGGAATGGAGCTACCTGTGGACTGAGCTTGGGAATGGGGATGGAGTTACCTGTGGAGGGAGCTGGGAATGGGGATGGAGTTACCTGTGGAGAGAGCTGGGAATGGGGATGGAGCTACCTGTGGAGAGAGCTGGGAATGGGGATGGAATTACCTTTGGACTGAGCAGGGAGTGGGGATGGAGTTACCTGTGGAGAGAGCTGGGAATGGGGATGGAGTTACCTGTAGACTGAGCTGGGAATGGGGACGGAGTTACCTGTGGAGAGAGCGGGGAGTGCGGATGGGATTACTTGTGGACTGAGCTGGGATTCGGAACGGAATTACCTGTGGAGAGAGCTGGGAATGGGGATTCAGTTACCTGTGGAGAGAGCTGGGAATGGGGATGGAGTTACCTGTGGAGAGATCTGAGAATGAGGTTGGAGTTACCTGTGGACTGAGCTGGGAGTCGGATGGAGTCACCTGAGGACATAGCTGGGAATGGGGATGGAGATTACTGTGGACTGAGCTGGGAATGGGGATGGAGTCACGTGAGCACTTAGCTGGGAATGGGGATGGAGATACCTGTTGAGAGAGCTGGGAGTGCAGATGGAGTTACCTGTGGACTGAGATGGGAATGGGGATGGAGCTTCTTGTTGAGAGACTTGGGAATGGGGATGGAGTTACCTTTGGAGAGAGCTCGCAATGGGGATAGTGTTAACTGTGTAGAGATCTGGGAATGGGAATGGAGCTACCTGTGGACTGAGCTTGGGAATGGGGATGGAGTTACCTGTGGAGGGAGCTGGGAATGGGGATGGAGTTACCTGTGGAGAGAGCTGGGAATGGGGATGGAGCTACCTGTGGAGAGAGCTGGGAATGGGGATGGAATTACCTTTGGACTGAGCAGGGAGTGGGGATGGAGTTACCTGTGGAGAGAGCTGGGAATGGGGATGGAGTTACCTGTAGACTGAGCTGGGAATGGGGACGGAGTTACCTGTGGAGAGAGCGGGGAGTGCGGATGGGATTACTTGTGGACTGAGCTGGGAGTCGGAACGGAATTACCTGTGGAGAGAGCTGGGAATGGGGATTCAGTTACCTGTGGAGAGAGCTGGGAATGGGGATGGAGTTACCTGTGGAGAGATCTGAGAATGAGGTTGGAGTTACCTGTGGACTGAGCTGGGAGTCGGATGGAGTCACCTGAGGACATAGCTGGGAATGGGGATGGAGATTACTGTGGACTGAGCTGGGAATGGGGATGGAGTCACCTGAGCACTTAGCTGGGAATGGGGATGGAGATACCTATTGAGAGAGCTGGGAGTGCGGATGGAGTTACCTGTGGACTGAGATGGGAATGGGGATGGAGCTTCTTGTTGAGAGACTTGGGAATGGGGATGGATTTACCTTTGGAGAGAGCTCGCAATGGGGATAGTGTTAACTGTGTAGAGATCTGGGAATGGGAATGGAGCTACCTGTGGACTGAGCTGGGAATGGGGATGGAGTTACCTGTGGAGAGAGCGGGGAGTGCGGATGGAGTTACTTGTGGTCTGAGCTGGGAGTCGGGATGGAGTTACCCATGGAGAGAGCTGGGAATGGGGATGGAGTTCCCTGTGGAGAGAGCTGGGAATGTCGATGGAGTTACCTGTGGACTGAGTTGGGAATGGGGATGGGGTTTACTCTGGAGCGAGTTCGGAGTGGGGATGGAGTTACCTGTGGAGAGACCTGGGAATGGGGATGGAGTTACCTGTGGAGAGAGCTGGGAATGGGGATGGAGCTACCTGTTGAGCGAGCTTGGAGTTGGGATGCAGTTACCGGTGGAGAGAGCTGGGAATGGGGATGGAGTTACCTGTGGACTGAACTGGGAGTTGGAATGGAGGTACCTGTGGTGCGAGCTGGGAATCGGGTGGAGTTACCTGTGAAGAGAACTGGGAATGGGGATGGAGTTACCTGTCGAGGTAGCTGGGAGTGTCGATGGTGTTACCTGTGGAGAGAACTGGTAATGAGTGTGGAGTAACCTGTGGACTGAGCTGGGAATGGGGATGGAGTTACCTGTGGGGAGAGCTGGGATTGGGGATGGAGTTAACTGTGGAGAGAGCGGGGATTGCGGATGGAGTTACCTGTGGAGAGAGCTGGGAATGGGGATGGAGTAACCTGCGGAGAGAGCTGGGAATGGGGATAGAATTACCTCTAGACTGAGCTGGGAATGCGGATTGAGTTACCTGTGGAGAGAACAGGGAATGGGGATGGAGTTACCTGAGAACTGAGCTGGGAATGGGGATGGAGTTACCTGCTGACTGAACTGGGAATGGGGATGGGGTTTACTGTGGAGCGAGTTGGGATTGGGGATGGAGTTACCTGTGGAGAGAGCTGGGAATGGGGATGGAGCTACCTGTCGAGGGAGCTGGGAGTGTCGATGGTGTTACCTGTGGAGAGAACTGGTAATGAGGGTGAAGTAACCTGTGGAATGAGCTGGGAATGGGGATGGAGTTACCTGTGGAGAGAGCTGGGATTGGGGATGGAGTTAACTGTGGAGAGAGCGGAGATTGCGGATGGAGTTACCTGTGGAGAGAGCTGGGAATGCAGATGGAGTAACCTGCGGAGAGAGCTGGGAATGGGGATAGAATTACCTCTAGACTGAGCTGGGAATGGGGATTGAGTTACCTGTGGAGAGAACAGGGAATGGGGATGGAGTTACCTGAGAACTGAGCTGGGAATGGGGATGGAGTTTCCTGTGGACTGAACTGGGAATGGGGATGGGGTTTACTGTGGAGCGAGTTGGGAGTTGGGAGGGAGTTACCGGTGGAGAGAGCTGGGAATGGGGATGGAGTTACCTGTGGAGAGAGCTGGGAATGGGAATGCAGCTACCTGTGGAGAGAGCTGGGAATGGGGATGGAATTACCTTTGGACTGAGCAGGGAGTGGGGATGGAGTTACCTGTGGAGAGAGCTGGGAATGGCGATGGAGATACCTGTTGAGAGAGCTGGGAGTTGGGATTGAGTTACCGTTGGAGAGAGCTGGGAATGGGGATGGAGTTAACTGAGGACTGAGCTGGGAGTGGGGATGGAGATACCTGTTGAGAGAGCTGGGAGTTGGGATTGAGTTACCGTTGGAGAGAGCTTGGAATGGGGATGGAGTTACCTGTGGAGAGAACTGGGACTGGGGATGGAATCACCTGAGGAGAGAGATGGGAGTGGGGATGGAGTTAACTGGGGACTGAACTGGGAGTGGGGGTGGAGTTACCTGTGGACTGAGGTGGGAATGGGAATGGAGGCACCTGCGGAGAGAGCTGGGAAGGGAGATGAATTTACCTGTGGTGCGAGCTGCTAGTCGGGTGGAGTTACCTGTGAAGAGAGCTGGGAATGGGCATGGAGTTACCTTTCGAGGGAGCTGGGAGTGTCGAAGGTGTTACATGTGGAGAGAACTGGGAACGAGGGTGGAGTAAGCTGTGGACTGAGCTGGGAATGGGCATGGAGTTACCTGTGGAGGGAGCTGGGATTGGGGATGGAGTAACCTGTGGAGAGAGCGGGGAGTGCGGATGGAGTTACTTGCGGACTGAGCTGGGAGTCGGGATGGAGTTACCTGTGGAGAGAACTGGGAATGGGGATGCAGTTCCCTGTGGAGAGTGCAGGGAATCGGGATGGAGTTACCTGTGGACTAAACTGGGAGTGGGGATGGAGTTACCAGTGGAGAGAGCTGGGAATGGGGATGGAGTTACCTGTCGAGGTAGCTGGGAGTGTCGATGGTGTTACCTGTGGAGAGAACTGGTAATGAGTGTGGAGTAAACTGTGGACTGAGCTGGGAATGGGGATGGAGTTACCTGTGGAGAGAGCTGGGATTGGGGATGGAGTTAACTGTGGAGAGAGCGGGGAGTGCGGATGGGGTTACCTTTGGAGAGAGCTCGCAATGGGGATGGAGTTAACTGTGCAGAGATCTGGGAATGGGAATGGAGCTACCTGTGGACTGAGCTGGGAATGGGGATGGAGTTACCTGCGGACTGAACTGGGAATGGGGATGGGGTTTACTGTGGAGCGAGTTGGGAATGGGGGATGGAGTTACCTGTGGAGAGAGCTGGGAATGGGGATGGAGCTACCTGTTGAGCGAGCTTGGAGTTGGGATGCAGTTACCGGTGGAGAGAGCTGGGAATGGGGATGGAGTTACCTGTGGACTGAACTGGGAGTTGGAATGGAGGTACCTGTGGTGCGAGCTGGGAATCGGGTGGAGTTACCTGTGAAGAGAACTGGGAATGGGGATGGAGTTACCTGTCGAGGTAGCTGGGAGTGTCGATGGTGTTACCTGTGGAGAGAACTGGTAATGAGTGTGGAGTAACCTGTGGACTGAGCTGGGAATGGGGATGGAGTTACCTGTGGGGAGAGCTGGGATTGGGGATGGAGTTAACTGTGGAGAGAGCGGGGATTGCGGATGGAGTTACCTGTGGAGAGAGCTGGGAATGGGGATGGAGTAACCTGCGGAGAGAGCTGGGAATGGGGATAGAATTACCTCTAGACTGAGCTGGGAATGCGGATTGAGTTACCTGTGGAGAGAACAGGGAATGGGGATGGAGTTACCTGAGAACTGAGCTGGGAATGGGGATGGAGTTACCTGCTGACTGAACTGGGAATGGGGATGGGGTTTACTGTGGAGCGAGTTGGGATTGGGGATGGAGTTACCTGTGGAGAGAGCTGGGAATGGGGATGGAGCTACCTGTCGAGGGAGCTGGGAGTGTCGATGGTGTTACCTGTGGAGAGAACTGGTAATGAGGGTGAAGTAACCTGTGGAATGAGCTGGGAATGGGGATGGAGTTACCTGTGGAGAGAGCTGGGATTGGGGATGGAGTTAACTGTGGAGAGAGCGGAGATTGCGGATGGAGTTACCTGTGGAGAGAGCTGGGAATGCAGATGGAGTAACCTGCGGAGAGAGCTGGGAATGGGGATAGAATTACCTCTAGACTGAGCTGGGAATGGGGATTGAGTTACCTGTGGAGAGAACAGGGAATGGGGATGGAGTTACCTGAGAACTGAGCTGGGAATGGGGATGGAGTTTCCTGTGGACTGAACTGGGAATGGGGATGGGGTTTACTGTGGAGCGAGTTGGGAGTTGGGAGGGAGTTACCGGTGGAGAGAGCTGGGAATGGGGATGGAGTTACCTGTGGAGAGAGCTGGGAATGGGAATGCAGCTACCTGTGGAGAGAGCTGGGAATGGGGATGGAATTACCTTTGGACTGAGCAGGGAGTGGGGATGGAGTTACCTGTGGAGAGAGCTGGGAATGGCGATGGAGATACCTGTTGAGAGAGCTGGGAGTTGGGATTGAGTTACCGTTGGAGAGAGCTGGGAATGGGGATGGAGTTACCTGTGGAGAGAGCTGGGAATGGGAATGCAGCTACCTGTGGAGAGAGCTGGGAATGGGGATGGAATTACCTTTGGACTGAGCAGGGAGTGGGGATGGAGTTACCTGTGGAGAGAGCTGGGAATGGCGATGGAGATACCTGTTGAGAGAGCTGGGAGTTGGGATTGAGTTACCGTTGGAGAGAGCTGGGAATGGGGATGGAGTTAACTGAGGACTGAGCTGGGAGTGGGGATGGAGATACCTGTTGAGAGAGCTGGGAGTTGGGATTGAGTTACCGTTGGAGAGAGCTTGGAATGGGGATGGAGTTACCTGTGGAGAGAACTGGGACTGGGGATGGAATCACCTGAGGAGAGAGATGGGAGTGGGGATGGAGTTAACTGGGGACTGAACTGGGAGTGGGGGTGGAGTTACCTGTGGACTGAGGTGGGAATGGGAATGGAGGCACCTGCGGAGAGAGCTGGGAAGGGAGATGAATTTACCTGTGGTGCGAGCTGCTAGTCGGGTGGAGTTACCTGTGAAGAGAGCTGGGAATGGGCATGGAGTTACCTTTCGAGGGAGCTGGGAGTGTCGAAGGTGTTACATGTGGAGAGAACTGGGAACGAGGGTGGAGTAAGCTGTGGACTGAGCTGGGAATGGGCATGGAGTTACCTGTGGAGGGAGCTGGGATTGGGGATGGAGTAACCTGTGGAGAGAGCGGGGAGTGCGGATGGAGTTACTTGCGGACTGAGCTGGGAGTCGGGATGGAGTTACCTGTGGAGAGAACTGGGAATGGGGATGCAGTTCCCTGTGGAGAGTGCAGGGAATCGGGATGGAGTTACCTGTGGACTAAACTGGGAGTGGGGATGGAGTTACCAGTGGAGAGAGCTGGGAATGGGGATGGAGTTACCTGTCGAGGTAGCTGGGAGTGTCGATGGTGTTACCTGTGGAGAGAACTGGTAATGAGTGTGGAGTAAACTGTGGACTGAGCTGGGAATGGGGATGGAGTTACCTGTGGAGAGAGCTGGGATTGGGGATGGAGTTAACTGTGGAGAGAGCGGGGAGTGCGGATGGGGTTACCTTTGGAGAGAGCTCGCAATGGGGATGGAGTTAACTGTGCAGAGATCTGGGAATGGGAATGGAGCTACCTGTGGACTGAGCTGGGAATGGGGATGGAGTTACCTGCGGACTGAACTGGGAATGGGGATGGGGTTTACTGTGGAGCGAGTTGGGAATGGGGGATGGAGTTACCTGTGGAGAGAGCTGGGAATGGGGATGGAGCTACCTGTTGAGCGAGCTTGGAGTTGGGATGCAGTTACCGGTGGAGAGAGCTGGGAATGGGGATGGAGTTACCTGTGGACTGAACTGGGAGTTGGAATGGAGGTACCTGTGGTGCGAGCTGGGAATCGGGTGGAGTTACCTGTGAAGAGAACTGGGAATGGGGATGGAGTTACCTGTCGAGGTAGCTGGGAGTGTCGATGGTGTTACCTGTGGAGAGAACTGGTAATGAGTGTGGAGTAACCTGTGGACTGAGCTGGGAATGGGGATGGAGTTACCTGTGGGGAGAGCTGGGATTGGGGATGGAGTTAACTGTGGAGAGAGCGGGGATTGCGGATGGAGTTACCTGTGGAGAGAGCTGGGAATGGGGATGGAGTAACCTGCGGAGAGAGCTGGGAATGGGGATAGAATTACCTCTAGACTGAGCTGGGAATGCGGATTGAGTTACCTGTGGAGAGAACAGGGAATGGGGATGGAGTTACCTGAGAACTGAGCTGGGAATGGGGATGGAGTTACCTGCTGACTGAACTGGGAATGGGGATGGGGTTTACTGTGGAGCGAGTTGGGATTGGGGATGGAGTTACCTGTGGAGAGAGCTGGGAATGGGGATGGAGCTACCTGTCGAGGGAGCTGGGAGTGTCGATGGTGTTACCTGTGGAGAGAACTGGTAATGAGGGTGAAGTAACCTGTGGAATGAGCTGGGAATGGGGATGGAGTTACCTGTGGAGAGAGCTGGGATTGGGGATGGAGTTAACTGTGGAGAGAGCGGAGATTGCGGATGGAGTTACCTGTGGAGAGAGCTGGGAATGCAGATGGAGTAACCTGCGGAGAGAGCTGGGAATGGGGATAGAATTACCTCTAGACTGAGCTGGGAATGGGGATTGAGTTACCTGTGGAGAGAACAGGGAATGGGGATGGAGTTACCTGAGAACTGAGCTGGGAATGGGGATGGAGTTTCCTGTGGACTGAACTGGGAATGGGGATGGGGTTTACTGTGGAGCGAGTTGGGAGTTGGGAGGGAGTTACCGGTGGAGAGAGCTGGGAATGGGGATGGAGTTACCTGTGGAGAGAGCTGGGAATGGGAATGCAGCTACCTGTGGAGAGAGCTGGGAATGGGGATGGAATTACCTTTGGACTGAGCAGGGAGTGGGGATGGAGTTACCTGTGGAGAGAGCTGGGAATGGCGATGGAGATACCTGTTGAGAGAGCTGGGAGTTGGGATTGAGTTACCGTTGGAGAGAGCTGGGAATGGGGATGGAGTTACCTGTGGAGAGAGCTGGGAATGGGAATGCAGCTACCTGTGGAGAGAGCTGGGAATGGGGATGGAATTACCTTTGGACTGAGCAGGGAGTGGGGATGGAGTTACCTGTGGAGAGAGCTGGGAATGGCGATGGAGATACCTGTTGAGAGAGCTGGGAGTTGGGATTGAGTTACCGTTGGAGAGAGCTGGGAATGGGGATGGAGTTAACTGAGGACTGAGCTGGGAGTGGGGATGGAGATACCTGTTGAGAGAGCTGGGAGTTGGGATTGAGTTACCGTTGGAGAGAGCTTGGAATGGGGATGGAGTTACCTGTGGAGAGAACTGGGACTGGGGATGGAATCACCTGAGGAGAGAGATGGGAGTGGGGATGGAGTTAACTGGGGACTGAACTGGGAGTGGGGGTGGAGTTACCTGTGGACTGAGGTGGGAATGGGAATGGAGGCACCTGCGGAGAGAGCTGGGAAGGGAGATGAATTTACCTGTGGTGCGAGCTGCTAGTCGGGTGGAGTTACCTGTGAAGAGAGCTGTGAATGGGCATGGAGTTACCTTTCGAGGGAGCTGGGAGTGTCGAAGGTGTTACATGTGGAGAGAACTGGGAACGAGGGTGGAGTAAGCTGTGGACTGAGCTGGGAATGGGCATGGAGTTACCTGTGGAGGGAGCTGGGATTGGGGATGGAGTAACCTGTGGAGAGAGCGGGGAGTGCGGATGGAGTTACTTGCGGACTGAGCTGGGAGTCGGGATGGAGTTACCTGTGGAGAGAACTGGGAATGGGGATGCAGTTCCCTGTGGAGAGTGCAGGGAATCGGGATGGAGTTACCTGTGGACTAAACTGGGAGTGGGGATGGAGTTACCAGTGGAGAGAGCTGGGAATGGGGATGGAGTTACCTGTCGAGGTAGCTGGGAGTGTCGATGGTGTTACCTGTGGAGAGAACTGGTAATGAGTGTGGAGTAAACTGTGGACTGAGCTGGGAATGGGGATGGAGTTACCTGTGGAGAGAGCTGGGATTGGGGATGGAGTTAACTGTGGAGAGAGCGGGGAGTGCGGATGGGGTTACCTTTGGAGAGAGCTCGCAATGGGGATGGAGTTAACTGTGCAGAGATCTGGGAATGGGAATGGAGCTACCTGTGGACTGAGCTGGGAATGGGGATGGAGTTACCTGCGGACTGAACTGGGAATGGGGATGGGGTTTACTGTGGAGCGAGTTGGGAATGGGGGATGGAGTTACCTGTGGAGAGAGCTGGGAATGGGGATGGAGCTACCTGTTGAGCGAGCTTGGAGTTGGGATGCAGTTACCGGTGGAGAGAGCTGGGAATGGGGATGGAGTTACCTGTGGACTGAACTGGGAGTTGGAATGGAGGTACCTGTGGTGCGAGCTGGGAATCGGGTGGAGTTACCTGTGAAGAGAACTGGGAATGGGGATGGAGTTACCTGTCGAGGTAGCTGGGAGTGTCGATGGTGTTACCTGTGGAGAGAACTGGTAATGAGTGTGGAGTAACCTGTGGACTGAGCTGGGAATGGGGATGGAGTTACCTGTGGGGAGAGCTGGGATTGGGGATGGAGTTAACTGTGGAGAGAGCGGGGATTGCGGATGGAGTTACCTGTGGAGAGAGCTGGGAATGGGGATGGAGTAACCTGCGGAGAGAGCTGGGAATGGGGATAGAATTACCTCTAGACTGAGCTGGGAATGCGGATTGAGTTACCTGTGGAGAGAACAGGGAATGGGGATGGAGTTACCTGAGAACTGAGCTGGGAATGGGGATGGAGTTACCTGCTGACTGAACTGGGAATGGGGATGGGGTTTACTGTGGAGCGAGTTGGGATTGGGGATGGAGTTACCTGTGGAGAGAGCTGGGAATGGGGATGGAGCTACCTGTCGAGGGAGCTGGGAGTGTCGATGGTGTTACCTGTGGAGAGAACTGGTAATGAGGGTGAAGTAACCTGTGGAATGAGCTGGGAATGGGGATGGAGTTACCTGTGGAGAGAGCTGGGATTGGGGATGGAGTTAACTGTGGAGAGAGCGGAGATTGCGGATGGAGTTACCTGTGGAGAGAGCTGGGAATGCAGATGGAGTAACCTGCGGAGAGAGCTGGGAATGGGGATAGAATTACCTCTAGACTGAGCTGGGAATGGGGATTGAGTTACCTGTGGAGAGAACAGGGAATGGGGATGGAGTTACCTGAGAACTGAGCTGGGAATGGGGATGGAGTTTCCTGTGGACTGAACTGGGAATGGGGATGGGGTTTACTGTGGAGCGAGTTGGGAGTTGGGAGGGAGTTACCGGTGGAGAGAGCTGGGAATGGGGATGGAGTTACCTGTGGAGAGAGCTGGGAATGGGAATGCAGCTACCTGTGGAGAGAGCTGGGAATGGGGATGGAATTACCTTTGGACTGAGCAGGGAGTGGGGATGGAGTTACCTGTGGAGAGAGCTGGGAATGGCGATGGAGATACCTGTTGAGAGAGCTGGGAGTTGGGATTGAGTTACCGTTGGAGAGAGCTGGGAATGGGGATGGAGTTAACTGAGGACTGAGCTGGGAGTATGGATGGAGATACCTGTTGAGAGAGCTGGGAGTTGGGATTGAGTTACCGTTGGAGAGAGCTTGGAATGGGGATGGAGTTACCTGTGGAGAGAACTGGGACTGGGGATGGAATCACCTGAGGAGAGAGATGGGAGTGGGGATGGAGTTAACTGGGGACTGAACTGGGAGTGGGGGTGGAGTTACCTGTGGACTGAGGTGGGAATGGGAATGGAGGCACCTGCGGAGAGAGCTGGGAAGGGAGATGAATTTACCTGTGGTGCGAGCTGCTAGTCGGGTGGAGTTACCTGTGAAGAGAGCTGGGAATGGGCATGGAGTTACCTTTCGAGGGAGCTGGGAGTGTCGAAGGTGTTACATGTGGAGAGAACTGGGAACGAGGGTGGAGTAAGCTGTGGACTGAGCTGGGAATGGGCATGGAGTTACCTGTGGAGGGAGCTGGGATTGGGGATGGAGTAACCTGTGGAGAGAGCGGGGAGTGCGGATGGAGTTACTTGCGGACTGAGCTGGGAGTCGGGATGGAGTTACCTGTGGAGAGAACTGGGAATGGGGATGCAGTTCCCTGTGGAGAGTGCAGGGAATCGGGATGGAGTTACCTGTGGACTAAACTGGGAGTGGGGATGGAGTTACCAGTGGAGAGAGCTGGGAATGGGGATGGAGTTACCTGTCGAGGTAGCTGGGAGTGTCGATGGTGTTACCTGTGGAGAGAACTGGTAATGAGTGTGGAGTAAACTGTGGACTGAGCTGGGAATGGGGATGGAGTTACCTGTGGAGAGAGCTGGGATTGGGGATGGAGTTAACTGTGGAGAGAGCGGGGAGAGCGGATGGGGTTACCTTTGGAGAGAGCTCGCAATGGGGATGGAGTTAACTGTGCAGAGATCTGGGAATGGGAATGGAGCTACCTGTGGACTGAGCTGGGAATGGGGATGGAGTTACCTGCGGACTGAACTGGGAATGGGGATGGGGTTTACTGTGGAGCGAGTTGGGAATGGGGGATGGAGTTACCTGTGGAGAGAGCTGGGAATGGGGATGGAGCTACCTGTTGAGCGAGCTTGGAGTTGGGATGCAGTTACCGGTGGAGAGAGCTGGGAATGGGGATGGAGTAACCTGTGGAATGAGCTGGGAATGGGGATGGAGTTACCTGTGGAGAGAGCTGGGATTGGGGATGGAGTTAACTGTGGAGAGAGCGGGGATTGCGGATGGAGTTACCTGTGGAGAGAGCTGGGAATGCGGATGGAGTAACCTGCGGAGAGAGCTGGGAATGGGGATAGAATTACCTCTAGACTGAGCTGGGAATGGGGATTGAGTTACCTGTGGAGAGAACAGGGAATGGGGATGGAGTTACCTGAGAACTGAGCTGGGAATGGGGATGGAGTTACCTGTGGACTGAACTGGGAATGGGGATAGGGTTTACTGTGGTGCGAGTTTGGAGTGGGGATGGAGTTACCTGTGGAGAGAGCTGGGAATGGGGATGGAGTTACCTGTGGAGAGAGCTGGGAATGGGGATGGAGCTACCTGTTGAGAGAGCGTGGAGTTGGGATGGAGTTACCGGTGGAGAGAGCGGGGAATGGGGATGGAGTTACCTGTGGAGATAGCTGGGAATGGGGATGGAGCTACCTGTGGAGAGAGCTGGGAATGGGGATGGAATTACCTTTGGACTGAGCAGGGAGTGGGGATGGAGTTACCTGTGGAGAGAGCTGGGAATGGGGATGGAGCTACCTGTTGAGAGAGCGTGGAGTTGGGATGGAGTTACCGGTGGAGAGAGCTGGGAATGGGGATGGAGTTACCTGTGGAGGGAGCTGGGAATGGGGATGGAGTTACCTGTGGAGAGAGCTGGGAATGGGGATGGAGCTACCTGTGGAGAGAGCTGGGAATGGGGATGGAATTACCTTTGGACTGAGCAGGGAGTGGGAATGGAGTTACCTGTGGAGAGAGCTGGGAATGGGGATGGAGTTACCTGTAGACTGAGCTGGGAATGGGGACGGAGTTACCTGTGGAGAGAGCGGGGAGTGCGGATGGGATTACTTGTGGACTGAGCTGGGATTCGGAACGGAAT
The DNA here is from genome assembly GCF_030144855.1 of Hypanus sabinus. Lineage (NCBI taxonomy): Eukaryota > Metazoa > Chordata > Chondrichthyes > Myliobatiformes > Dasyatidae > Hypanus > Hypanus sabinus. The sequence continues at coordinate 85,175,583 of NC_082712.1, read as the reverse complement.
TACCTGTGGAGAGAGCTGGGAATGGGGATTCAGTTACCTGTGGAGAGAGCTGGGAATGGGGATGGAGTTACCTGTGGAGAGATCTGAGAATGCAGTTGGAGTTACCTGTGGACTGAGCTGGGAGTCGGATGGAGTCACCTGAGGACATAGCTGGGAATGGGGATGGAGATTACTGTGGACTGAGCTGGGAATGGGGATGGAGTCACGTGAGCACTTAGCTGGGAATGGGGATGGAGATACCTGTTGAGAGAGCTGGGAGTGCGGATGGAGTTACCTGTGGACTGAGATGGGAATGGGGATGGAGCTTCTTGTTGAGAGACTTGGGAATGGGGATGGAGTTACCTTTGGAGAGAGCTCGCAATGGGGATAGTGTTAACTGTGTAGAGATCTGGGAATGGGAATGGAGCTACCTGTGGACTGAGCTTGGGAATGGGGATGGAGTTACCTGTGGAGGGAGCTGGGAATGGGGATGGAGTTACCTGTGGAGAGAGCTGGGAATGGGGATGGAGCTACCTGTGGAGAGAGCTGGGAATGGGGATGGAATTACCTTTGGACTGAGCAGGGAGTGGGGATGGAGTTACCTGTGGAGAGAGCTGGGAATGGGGATGGAGTTACCTGTAGACTGAGCTGGGAATGGGGACGGAGTTACCTGTGGAGAGAGCGGGGAGTGCGGATGGGATTACTTGTGGACTGAGCTGGGATTCGGAACGGAATTACCTGTGGAGAGAGCTGGGAATGGGGATTCAGTTACCTGTGGAGAGAGCTGGGAATGGGGATGGAGTTACCTGTGGAGAGATCTGAGAATGAGGTTGGAGTTACCTGTGGACTGAGCTGGGAGTCGGATGGAGTCACCTGAGGACATAGCTGGGAATGGGGATGGAGATTACTGTGGACTGAGCTGGGAATGGGGATGGAGTCACGTGAGCACTTAGTTGGGAATGGGGATGGAGATACCTGTTGAGAGAGCTGGGAGTGCGGATGGAGTTACCTGTGGACTGAGATGGGAATGGGGATGGAGCTTCTTGTTGAGAGACTTGGGAATGGGGATGGAGTTACCTTTGGAGAGAGCTCGCAATGGGGATAGTGTTAACTGTGTAGAGATCTGGGAATGGGAATGGAGCTACCTGTGGACTGAGCTTGGGAATGGGGATGGAGTTACCTGTGGAGGGAGCTGGGAATGGGGATGGAGTTACCTGTGGAGAGAGCTGGGAATGGGGATGGAGCTACCTGTGGAGAGAGCTGGGAATGGGGATGGAATTACCTTTGGACTGAGCAGGGAGTGGGGATGGAGTTACCTGTGGAGAGAGCTGGGAATGGGGATGGAGTTACCTGTAGACTGAGCTGGGAATGGGGACGGAGTTACCTGTGGAGAGAGCGGGGAGTGCGGATGGGATTACTTGTGGACTGAGCTGGGAGTCGGAACGGAATTACCTGTGGAGAGAGCTGGGAATGGGGATTCAGTTACCTGTGGAGAGAGCTGGGAATGGGGATGGAGTTACCTGTGGAGAGATCTGAGAATGAGGTTGGAGTTACCTGTGGACTGAGCTGGGAGTCGGATGGATTCACCTGAGGACATAGCTGGGAATGGGGATGGAGATTACTGTGGACTGAGCTGGGAATGGGGATGGAGTCACCTGAGCACTTAGCTGGGAATGGGGATGGAGATACCTATTGAGAGAGCTGGGAGTGCGGATGGAGTTACCTGTGGACTGAGATGGGAATGGGGATGGAGCTTCTTGTTGAGAGACTTGGGAATGGGGATGGATTTACCTTTGGAGAGAGCTCGCAATGGGGATAGTGTTAACTGTGTAGAGATCTGGGAATGGGAATGGAGCTACCTGTGGACTGAGCTGGGAATGGGGATGGAGTTACCTGTGGAGAGAGCGGGGAGTGCGGATGGAGTTACTTGTGGTCTGAGCTGGGAGTCGGGATGGAGTTACCCATGGAGAGAGCTGGGAATGGGGATGGAGTTCCCTGTGGAGAGAGCTGGGAATGTCGATGGAGTTACCTGTGGACTGAGTTGGGAATGGGGATGGGGTTTACTCTGGAGCGAGTTCGGAGTGGGGATGGAGTTACCTGTGGAGAGACCTGGGAATGGGGATGGAGTTTACTGTGGACTAAGCTGGGAATGGGGATGGAGTCACCTGTGGAGCGAGCTGGGAATGCGGATAGAGTCACCTGCAGAGAGAGCTGGGAATGGGGATGGAGTTACCTGTGGACTGAACTGGGAGTTGGAATGGAGGTACCTGTGGTGCGAGCTGGGAGTTGGGTGGAGTTACCTGTGAAGAGAACTGGGAATGGGGATGCAGTTACCTGTCGAGGGAGCTGGGAGTGTCGGTGTTACCTGTGGAGAGAACTGGTAATGAGGGTGCAGTAACCTGTGGAATGAGCTGGGAATGGGGATGGAGCTACCTGTGGAGAGAGCTGGGATTGGGGATGGAGTTAACTGTGGAGAGAGCGGGGATTGCGGATGGAGTTACCTGTGGAGAGAGCTGGGAATGCGGATGGAGTAACTTGCGGAGAGAGCTGGGAATGGGAATAGAATTACCTCCAGACTTAGCTGGGAATGGGGATTGAGTTACCTGTGGAGAGAAGAGGGAATGGGGATGGGGTTTACTGTGGAGCGAGTTGGGAGTGGCGATGGAGTTACCTGTGGAGAGAGCTGGGAATGGGGATGAAGCTACCTGTTGAGAGAGCTTGGAGTTGGGAGGGAGTTACCGGTGGAGAGAGCTGGGAATGGGGATGGAGCTACCTGTGGAGAGAGCTGGGAATGGGGATGGAATTACCTTTGGACTGTGCAGGGAGTGGGGATGGAGTTACCTGTGGAGAGAGCTGGGAATGGGGATGGAGATACCTGTTGAGAGAGCTGGAAATGGGGATGGAGTTAACTGAGGACTGAGCTGGGAGTGGGGATTTAGTGCCCTGTGGAGAACTGGGAATTGGGATGGTGTTACCTGTGGAGTGAGCTTGGAATGGGGATGGAGTTAACTGGGGACTGAACTGGGAGTGGGGGTGGAGTTACCTGTGGACTGAGGTGGGAATGGGAATGGAGTCACCTGCGGAGAGAGCTGGGAAGGGAGATGAATTTACCTGTGGTGCGAGCTGCTAGTCGGGTGGAGTTACCTGTGAACAGAGCTGGGAATGGGCATGGAGTTACCTTTCGAGGGAGCTGGGAGTGTCGAAGGTGTTACATGTGGAGAGAACTGGGAATGGGGGTGGAGTAAGCTGTGGACTGAGCTGGGAATGGGCATGGAGTTACCTGTGGAGGGAGCTGGGATTGGGGATGGAGTAACCTGTGGAGAGAGCGGGGAGTGCGGATGGAGTTACTTGCGGACTGAGCTGGGAGTCGGGATGGAGTTACCTGTGGAGAGAACTGGGAATGGGGATGCAGTTCCCTGTGGAGAGTGCTGGGAATCGGGATGGAGTTACCTGTGGACTAAACTGGGAGTGGGGATGGAGTTACCAGTGGAGAGAGCTGGGAATGGGGATGGAGTTACCTGTGGAGAGAGCTGGGAATGGGGATGGAGTTAACTGTGGAGACAGCTGGGATTGGGGATGGAGTTAACTGTGGAGAGAGCGGGGATTGCGGATGGAGTTACCTGTGGACTGAACTGGGAATGGGGATGGGGTTTACTGTGGAGCGAGTTGGGAGTGGGGATGGAGTTACCTGTGGAGAGAGCTGGGAATGGGGATGGAGCTACCTGTTGAGAGAGCTTGGAGTTGGGAGGGAGTTACCGGTGGAGAGAGCTGGGAATGGGGATGGAGTTACCTGTGGAGAGAGCTGGGAATGGGAATGCTGCTACCTGTGGAGAGAGCTGGGAATGGGGATGGAATTACCTTTGGACTGAGCAGGGAGTGGGGATGGAGTTTCCAGTGGAGAGAGCTGGGAATGGGGATGGAGTTACCTGTGGAGAGAGCTGGGAATGGGGATGGAGTTACCTGTGGAGAGAGCTGGGAATGGGGATGGAGTTACCTGTGGAGAGAGCTGGGATTGGGGATGGAGTTAACTGTGGAGAGAGCGGGGATTGCGGATGGAGTTACCTGTGGACTGAACTGGGAATGGGGATGGGGTTTACTGTGGAGCGAGTTGGGAGTGGGGATGGAGTTACCTGTGGAGAGAGCTGGGAATGGGGATGGAGCTACCTGTTGAGAGAGCTTGGAGTTGGGAGGGAGTTACCGGTGGAGAGAGCTGGGAATGGGGATGGAGTTACCTGTGGAGAGAGCAGGGAATGGGAATGCAGCTACCTGTGGAGAGAGCTGGGAATGGGGATGGAGTTACCTGTGGACTGAACTGGGAATGGGGATGGGGTTTACTGTGGAGCGAGTTGGGAGTGGGGATGGAGTTACCTGTGGAGAGAGCTGGGAATGCGGATGGAGTAACCTGCGGAGAGAGCTGGGAATGGAGATAGAATTACCTCTAGACTTAGCTGGGAATGGGGATTGAGTTATCTGTGGAGAGAACAGGGAATGGGGATGGAGTTACCTGTGGACTGAACTGGGAATGGGGATGGGGTTTACTGTGGAGCGAGTTGGGAGTGGGGATGGAGTTACCTGTGGTTTGATCTAGGAATAGGGATGGAGTTACCTGTGGACTGAACTGGGAATTGGAATGGAGTTACCTGTGGTGCAAGCTGGGAGTTGGGTGGAGTTATCTGTGAAGAGAGCTGGGAATGGGGAAGGAGTTACCTGTCGAGGTAGCTGGGATTGTCGAGGGTGTTACCTGTGGAGAGAACTGGTAATGAGTGTGGAGTAAACTGTGGACTGAGCTGGGAATGGGGATGGAGTTACCTGTGGAGAGAGCTGGGATTGGGGATGGAGTTAACTGTGGAGAGAGCGGGGAGTGCGGATGGGGTTACCTTTGGAGAGAGCTCGCAATGCGGATGGAGTTAACTGTGTAGAGATCTGGGAATGGGAATGGAGTTACCTGCGGACTGAACTGGGAATGGGGATGGGGTTTACTGTGGAGAGAGCGGGGATTGCGGATGGAGTTACCTGTGGAGAGAGCTGGGAATGCGGATGGAGTAACCTGCGGAGAGAGCTGGGAATGGGGATGGAGTTACCTGTGGAGAGAGCTGGGATTGGGGATGGAGTTAACTGTGGAGAGAGCGGGGATTGCGGATGGAGTTACCTGTGGACTGAACTGGGAATGGGGATGGGGTTTACTGTGGAGCGAGTTGGGAGTGGGGATGGAGTTACCTGTGGAGAGAGCTGGGAATGGGGATGGAGCTACCTGTTGAGAGAGCTTGGAGTTGGGAGGGAGTTACCGGTGGAGAGAGCTGGGAATGGGGATGGAGTTACCTGTGGAGAGAGCTGGGAATGGGAATGCAGCTACCTGTGGAGAGAGCTGGGAATGGGGATGGAATTACCTTTGGACTGAGCAGGGAGTGGGGATGGAGTTACCTGTGGAGAGAGCTGGGAATGGGGATGGAGATACCTGTGGAGAGAGCTGGGAATGGGGATGGAGTTACCTGTGGAGAGAGCTGGGATTGGGGATGGAGTTAACTGTGGAGAGAGCGGGGATTGCGGATGGAGTTACCTGTGGACTGAACTGGGAATGGGGATGGGGTTTACTGTGGAGCGAGTTGGGAGTGGGGATGGAGTTACCTGTGGAGAGAGCTGGGAATGCGGATGGAGTAACCTGCGGAGAGAGCTGGGAATGGGGATAGAATTACCTCTAGACTTAGCTGGGAATGGGGATTGAGTTATCTGTGGAGAGAACAGGGAATGGGGATGGAGTTACCTGTCGACTGAACTGGGAATGGGGATGGAATTACCTCTAGACTTAGCTGGGAATGGGGATTGAGTTATCTGTGGAGAGAACAGGGAATGGGGATGGAGTTACCTGTGGACTGAACTGGGAATGGGGATGGGGTTTACTGTGGAGCGAGTTGGGAGTGGGGATGGGGTTACCTGTGGTTTGATCTAGGAATAGGGATGGAGTTACCTGTGGACTGAACTGGGAATTGGAATGGAGTTACCTGTGGTGCAAGCTGGGAGTTGGGTGGAGTTATCTGTGAAGAGAGCTGGGAATGGGGAAGGAGTTACCTGTCGAGGTAGCTGGGAGTGTCGATGGTGTTACCTGTGGAGAGAACTGGTAATGAGTGTGGAGTAAACTGTGGACTGAGCTGGGAATGGGGATGGAGTTACCTGTGGAGAGAGCTGGGATTGGGGATGGAGTTAACTGTGGAGAGAGCGGGGAGTGCGGATGGAGTTACCTTTGGAGAGAGCTCGCAATGCGGATGGAGTTAACTGTGTAGAGATCTGGGAATGGGAATGGAGTTACCTGCGGACTGAACTGGGAATGGGGATGGGGTTTACTGTGGAGAGAGCGGGGATTGCGGATGGAGTTACCTGTGGAGAGAGCTGGGAATGCGGATGGAGTAACCTGCGGAGAGAGCTGGGAATGGGGATGGAGTTACCTGTGGAGAGAGCTGGGATTGGGGATGGAGTTAACTGTGGAGAGAGCGGGGATTGCGGATGGAGTTACCTGTGGACTGAACTGGGAATGGGGATGGGGTTTACTGTGGAGCGAGTTGGGAGTGGGGATGGAGTTACCTGTGGAGAGAGCTGGGAATGGGGATGGAGCTACCTGTTGAGAGAGCTTGGAGTTGGGAGGGAGTTACCGGTGGAGAGAGCTGGGAATGGGGATGGAGTTACCTGTGGAGAGAGCTGGGAATGGGAATGCAGCTACCTGTGGAGAGAGCTGGGAATGGGGATGGAATTACCTTTGGACTGAGCAGGGAGTGGGGATGGAGTTACCTGTGGAGAGAGCTGGGAATGGGTATGGAGATACCTGTGGAGAGAGCTGGGAATGGGGATGGAGTTACCTGTGGAGAGAGCTGGGATTGGGGATGGAGTTAACTGTGGAGAGAGCGGGGATTGCGGATGGAGTTACCTGTGGACTGAACTGGGAATGGGGATGGTGTTTACTGTGGAGCGAGTTGGGAATGGGGTTGGAGTTACCTGTGGAGAGAGCTGGGAATGCGGATGGAGTAACCTGCGGAGAGAGCTGGGAATGGGGATAGAATTACCTCTAGACTTAGCTGGGAATGGGGATTGAGTTATCTGTGGAGAGAACAGGGAATGGGGATGGAGTTACCTGTGGACTGAACTGGGAATGGTGATGGGGTTTACTGTGGAGTGAGTTGGGAGTGGGGATGGAGTTACCTGTGGTTTGATCTAGGAATAGGGATGGAGTTACCTGCGGACTGAACTGGGAATTGGAATGGAGTTACCTGTGGTGCAAGCTGGGAGTTGGGTGGAGTTATCTGTGAAGAGAGCTGGGAATGGGGAAGGAGTTACCTGTCGAGGTAACTGGGAGTGTCGATGGTGTTACCTGTGGAGAGAACTGGTAATGAGTGTGGAGTAAACTGTGGACTGAGCTGGGAATGGGGATGGAGTTACCTGTGGAGAGAGCTGGGATTGGGGATGGAGTTAACTGTGGACTGAACTGGGAATGGGGATGGGGTTTACTGTGGAGAGAGCGGGGATTGCGGATGGAGTTACCTTTGGAGAGAGCTCGCAATGCGGATGGAGTTAACTGTGTAGAGATCTGGGAATGGGAATGGAGTTACCTGCGGACTGAACTGGGAATGGGGATGGGGTTTACTGTGGAGAGAGCGGGGATTGCGGATGGAGTTACCTGTGGAGAGAGCTGGGAATGCGGATGGAGTAACCTGCGGAGAGAGCTGGGAATGGGATAGAATTACCTCTAGACTGAGCTGGGAATGGGGATTGAGTTACCTGTGGAGAGAACAGGGAATGGGGATGGAGTTACCTGAGAACTGAGCTGGGAATGGGGATGGAGTTACCTGTGGACTGAACTGGGAATGGGGATAGGGTTTACTGTGGAGCGAGTTGGGAGTGGGGATGGAGTTACCTGTGGAGAGAGCTGGGAATGGGGATGGAGTTACCTGTGGAGAGAGCTGGGAATGGGGATGGAGCTACCTGTGGAGAGAGCTGGGAATGGGGATGGAATTACCTTTGGACTGAGCAGGGAGTGGGGATGGAGTTACCTGAGGAGAGAGCTGGGAATGGGGATGGAGTTAACTGAGGATTGAGCTGGGAGTGTGGATTTAGTGCCCTGTGGAGAAATGGGAATTGGGATGGTGTTACCTGTGGAGAGAGTTTGGAATGGGGATGGAGTCAACTGTGGAGCGAGCTGGGAGTGGGGATGGAGTTACCTGTAGATTGAGCTGGGAATGGGGATTGGGTTTACTGTGGCGCGAGTTGGGAGTGGGGATGGAGTTACCTGTGGAGAGAGCTGGGAATGGGGATGGAGCTACCTGTGGAGAGAGCTGGGAATGGGCATGGAATTACCTTTGGACTGAGCTGGAAGTGGGGATGGAGTTACCTGTGGAGAGAGCGGGGAATGGGGATGGAATTACCTTTGGACTGAGCTGGGAGTGGGGATGGAGTTACCTGTGGACAGAGCTGGGAATGGGGATGGAGATACCTGTTGAGAGAGCAGGGAGTTGGGATGGAGTTACCGGTGGAGAGAGCTGGGAATGGGGATGGAGTTACCTGTGGACTGAGCTGGGAATGGGGAAGGAGTTACCTGTGGAGAGAGCGGGGAGTGCGGATGGAGTTACCTGTGGACTAAGCTGGGAGTTCGGATGGAGTTACCTGTGGAGAGAGCTGGGAATGGGGATGGAATTACCTGTGGAGAGAGCTGGGAATGGGGATGGAGTTAACTGTGGAGAATCCTGGGAATGGGGAAGGAGTTACCTGTGGAGAGAGCTGGGAATGGGGATGGAGCTACCTGTGGAGGGAGCTGGGAATGGGGATGGAGTTACCTGTCGAGGGAGCTGGGAGTGTCGATGGTTTTACCTGTGGAGAGAACTGGTAATGAGGGTGGAGTAACCTGTGGAATGAGCTGGGAATGGGGATGGAGTTACCTGTGGAGAGAGCTGGGATTGGGGATGGAGTTAACTGTGGAGAGAGCGGAGATTGCGGATGGAGTTACCTGTGGAGAGAGCTGGGAATGCAGATGGAGTAACCTGCGGAGAGAGCTGGGAATGGGGATAGAATTACCTCTAGACTGAGCTGGGAATGGGGATTGAGTTACCTGTGGAGAGAACAGGGAATGGGGATGGAGTTACCTGAGAACTGAGCTGGTAATGGGGATGGAGTTACCTGTGGACTGAACTGGGAATGGGGACGGGGCTTACTGTGGAGCGAGTTGGGAGTGGGGATGGAGTTACCTGTGGAGAGAGCTGGGAATGGGGATGGAATGACCTTTGGACTGAGCAGGGAGTGGGGATGGAGTTACCAGTGGAGAGAGTTGGGAATGGGGATGGAGATACCTGTTGAGAGAGCTGGGAGTTGGGATGGAGTTACCGTTGTAGAGAGCTGGGAATGGGGATGGAGTTAACTGAGGACTGAGCTGGGAGTGGGGATTTAGTGCCCTGTGGAGAAATGGGAATTGGGATGGTGTTACCTGTGGAGAGAGTTTGGAATGGGGATGGAGTCAATTGTGGAGCGAGCTGGGAGTGCGGATGGAGTTACCTGTAGATTGAGCTGGGAATGGGGATTGGGATTACTGTGGAGCGAGTTGGGAGTGGGGATGGAGTTACCTGTGGAGAGAGCTGGGAATGGGGATGGAGCTACCTGTGGAGAGAGCTGGGAATGGGCATGGAATTACCTTTGGACTGAGCTGGAAGTGGGGATGGAGTTACCTGTGGAGAGAGCGGGGAATGGGGATGGAATTACCTTTGGACTGAGCTGGGAGTTGGGATGGAGTTACCGGTGGAGAGAGCTCGGAATGGGGATGGAGTTACCTGTGGACTGAGCTGGGAATGGGGAAGGAGTTACCTGTGGAGAGAGCGGGGAGTGCCGATGGAGTTACCTGTGGACTAAGCTGGGAATGCAGATGGAGTAATCTGCGGAGAGAGCTGGGAATGGGGATAGAATTACCTCTAGACCGAGCTGGGAATGGGGATTGAGTTACCTGTGGAGAGAACAGGGAATGGGGATGGAGTTACCTGAGAACTGAGCTGGGAATGGGGATGGAGTTACCTGTGGAGAGAACAGGGAATGGGGATGGAGCTACCTGTTGAGCGAGCTTGGAGTTGGGATGCAGTTACCGGTGGAGAGAGCTGGGCATGGGGATGGAGTTACCTGTGGACTGAACTGGGAGTTGGAATGGAGGTACCTGTGGTGCGAGCTGGGAGTTGGGTGGAGTTACCTGTGAAGAGAACTGGGAATGGGGATGGAGTTACCTGTTGAGGGAGCTGGGAGTGTCGATGGTGTTACCTGTGGAGAGAACTGGTAATGAGGGTGGAGTAACCTGTGGAATGAGCTGGGAATGGGGATGGAGTTACCTGTGGAGAGAGCTGGGATTGGGGATGGAGTTAACTGTGGAGAGAGCGGGGATTGCGGATGGAGTTACCTGTGGAGAGAGCTGGGAATGCGGATGGAGTAACCTGCGGAGAGAGCTGGGAATGGGGATAGAATTACCTCTAGACTTAGCTGGGAATGGGGATTGAGTTACCTGTGGAGAGAACAGAGAATGGGGATGGAGTTACCTGTGGACTGAACTGGGAATGGGGATGGGGTTTACTGTGGAGCGAGTTGGGAGTGGGGATAGAGTTACCTGTGGAGAGAGCTGGGAATGGGGATGGAGCTACCTGTTGAGAGAGCTTGGAGTTGGGAGGGAGTTACCGGTGGAGAGAGCTGGGAATGGGGATGGAGTTACCTGTGGAGAGAGCTGGGAATGGGGATGGAACTACCTGTGGAGAGAGCTGGGAATGGGGATGGAATTACCTTTGGACTGAGCAGGGAGTTGGGATGGAGTTACCGTTGGAGAGAGCTGGGAATGGGGATGGAGTTAACTGAGGACTGAGCTGGGAGTGGGGATTTAGTGCCCTGTGGAGAAATGGGAATTGGGATGGTGTTACCTGTGGAGAGAGCTTGGAATGGGGATGGAGTCAACTGTGGAGCGAGTTGGGAGTGGGATGGAGTTACCTGTGGAGAGAGCTGGGAATGGGGATGGAGCTACCTGTGTAGAGAGCTGGGAATGGGGATGGAATTACCTTTGGACTGAGCAGGGAGTTGGGATGGAGTTACCGTTGGAGAGAGCTGGGAATGGGGATGGAGTTAACTGAGGACTGAGCTGGGAGTGGGGATTTAGTGCCCTGTGGAGAAATGGGAATTGGGATGGTGTTACCTGTGGAGAGAGCTTGGAATGGGGATGGAGTCAACTGTGGAGCGAGTTGGGAGTGGGGATGGAGTTACCTGTGGAGAGAGCTGGGAATGGGGATGGAGCTACCTGTGTAGAGAGCTGGGAATGGGGATGGAATTACCTTTGGACTGAGCTGGAAGTGGGGATGGAGTTACCTGTGGAGAGAGCGGGGAATGGGGATGGAATTACCTTTGGACTGAGCTGGGAGTGGGGATGGAGTTACCTGTGGACAGAGCTGGGAATGGGGATGGAGTTACCTGTGGAGAGACCTGGGAATGGGGAAGGAGTTACCTGTAGAGAAGCTGGGAATGGGGATGGAGTTACAAGTGGTCTGAACTGGGAATGGGGATGGAGTTACCTGTGGACGGAGCTCGGAGTGGGGATGGAGTTACATGTGGAGAGAGCTGGGAATTGGGATAGAGTTACCTGTGTACTGAGCTGGGAATGGGGATGGAGTTACCTGTGGACTGAGCTGGGATTGGGGATGGAGTTACCTGTGGAGAGAGCGGGGAGTGCGCTTGGAGTTACTTGTGGACTGAGCTGAGAATCGGAATGGGGTTACCTGTGGAGAGAGCTGGGAATGGGGATGGAGTTCCCTGTTGTGAGAGCTCGGAATGCGGACGGAGTCACCTGAGGACATAGCTGGGAATGAGGATGGAGTCACCTGAGGACATAGCTGGGAATGGGGATGGAGTTAACTGAGGACTGAGCTGGGAGTGGGGATTTAGTGCCCTGTGGTGAACTGGGAATTGGGATGTTGTTACCTGTGGAGAGAGCTTGGAATGGGGATGTAGTCAACTGTGGAGCGAGCTGGGAGTGGGGATGGAGTTACCTGTGGAGAGAACTCGCAATGGGGTTGGAGATAACTGTGTAGAGATCTGGGAATCGGAATGGAGTTACCTGTGGACTGAGCTGGGATTGGGGATGGAGTTACCTGTGGAGAGAGCGGGGAGTGCGGATGGAGTTACTTGTGGACTGAGCTGGGAGTCGGGATGGGGTTACCTGTGGAGAGAGCTGGGAATGGGGATGGAGTTCCCTGCGGTGAGAGCTGGGAATGCGGACGGAGTCACCTGTGGACATAGCTGGGAATGGGGATGGAGTCACCTGAGGGCATAGCTGGGAATGGGGATGGAGTTAACTGAGGACTGAGCTGGAAGTGGGGATACAGTGCTCTGTAGAGAACTGGGAATTGGGATGGTGTTACCTGTGGAGAGAGCTTGGAATGGGGATGGAGTCAACTGTGGACTGAGCTGGGAATGGGGATAGAGTCACCTGCAGAACGAGCTGGGAATGGGGATGGAGTTACCTGTGGACTGAACTGGGAGTTGGAATGGAGGTACCTGTGGTGCGAGCTATGAATGGGGATGGAGTCACCTGTGGAGAGAGCTGGGAATGCGGATGGAGTAACCTGCGGAGAGAGCTGGGAATGGGGATAGAATTACCTCTAGACTTAGCTGGGAATGGGGATTGAGTTACCTGTGGAGAGAACAGAGAATGGGGATGGAGTTACCTGTGGACTGAACTGGGAATGGGGATGGGGTTTACTGTGGAGCGAGTTGGGAGTGGGGATGGAGTTACCTGTGGAGAGAGCTGGGAATGGGGATGGAGCTACCTGTTGAGAGAGCTTGGAGTTGGGAGGGAGTTACCGGTGGAGAGAGCTGGGAATGGGGATGGAGTTACCTGTGGAGAGAGCTGGGAATGGGGATGGAACTACCTGTGGAGAGAGCTGGGAATGGGGATGGAATTACCTTTGGACTGAGCAGGGAGTTGGGATGGAGTTACCGTTGGAGAGAGCTGGGAATGGGGATGGAGTTAACTGAGGACTGAGCTGGGAGTGGGGATTTAGTGCCCTGTGGAGAAATGGGAATTGGGATGGTGTTACCTGTGGAGAGAGCTTGGAATGGGGATGGAGTCAACTGTGGAGCGAGTTGGGAGTGGGGATGGAGTTACCTGTGGAGAGAGCTGGGAATGGGGATGGAGCTACCTGTGTAGAGAGCTGGGAATGGGGATGGAATTACCTTTGGACTGAGCAGGGAGTTGGGATGGAGTTACCGTTGGAGAGAGCTGGGAATGGGGATGGAGTTAACTGAGGACTGAGCTGGGAGTGGGGATTTAGTGCCCTGTGGAGAAATGGGAATTGGGATGGTGTTACCTGTGGAGAGAGCTTGGAATGGGGATGGAGTCAACTGTGGAGCGAGTTGGGAGTGGGGATGCAGTTACCTGTGGAGAGAGCTGGGAATGGGGATGGAGCTACCTGTGTAGAGAGCTGGGAATGGGGATGGAATTACCTTTGGACTGAGCTGGAAGTGGGGATGGAGTTACCTGTGGAGAGAGCGGGGAATGGGGATGGAATTACCTTTGGACTGAGCTGGGAGTGGGGATGGAGTTACCTGTGGACAGAGCTGGGAATGGGGATGGAGTTACCTGTGGAGAGACCTGGGAATGGGGAAGGAGTTACCTGGAGAGAAGCTGGGAATGGGGATGGAGTTACAAGTGGTCTGAACTGGGAATGGGGATGGAGTTACCTGTGGACGGAGCTCGGAGTGGGGATGGAGTTACATGTGGAGAGAGCTGGGAATTGGGATAGAGTTACCTGCTTACTGAGCTGGGAATGGGGATGGAGTTACCTGTGGACTGAGCTGGGATTGGGGATGGAGTTACCTGTGGAGAGAGCGGGGAGTGCGCTTGGAGTTACTTGTGGACTGAGCTGAGAATCGGGATGGGGTTACCTGTGGAGAGAGCTGGGAATGGGGATGGAGTTCCCTGTTGTGAGAGCTCGGAATGCGGACGGAGTCACCTGAGGACATAGCTGGGAATGGGGATGGAGTCACCTGAGGACATAGCTGGGAATGGGGATGGAGTTAACTGAGGACTGAGCTGGGAGTGGGGATTTAGTGCCCTGTGGTGAACTGGGAATTGGGATGGTGTTACCTGTGGAGAGAGCTTGGAATGGGGATGTAGTCAACTGTGGAGCGAGCTGGGAGTGGGGATGGAGTTACCTGTGGAGAGAACTCGCAATGGGGTTGGAGATAACTGTGTAGAGATCTGGGAATCGGAATGGAGTTACCTGTGGACTGAGCTGAGATTGGGGATGGAGTTACCTGTGGAGAGAGCGGGGAGTGCGGATGGAGTTACTTGTGGACTGAGCTGGGAGTCGGGATGGGGTTACCTGTGGAGAGAGCTGGGAATGGGGATGGAGTTCCCTGCGGTGAGAGCTGGGAATGCGGACGGAGTCACCTGTGGACATAGCTGGGAATGGGGATGGAGTCACCTGAGGGCATAGCTGGGAATGGGGATGGAGTTAACTGAGGACTGAGCTGGAAGTGGGGATACAGTGCTCTGTAGAGAACTGGGAATTGGGATGGTGTTACCTGTGGAGAGAGCTTGGAATGGGGATGGAGTCAACTGTGGACTGAGCTGGGAATGGGGATAGAGTCACCTGCAGAACGAGCTGGGAATGGGGATGGAGTTACCTGTGGACTGAACTGGGAGTTGGAATGGAGGTACCTGTGGTGCGAGCTATGAATGGGGATGGAGTCACCTGTGGAGAGAGCTGGGAATGAGCAAGGAGTTACCTGTGGACTGAACTGGGAGTTGGAATGGAGGTACCTGTGGTGCGAGCTGGGAATCGGGTGGAGTTACCTGTGAAGAGAACTGGGAATGGGGATGGAGTTATCTGTCGAGGGAGCTGGGAGTGTCGATGGTGTTACCTGTGGAGAGAACTGGTAATGAGGGTGGAGTAACCTGTGGAATGAGCTGGGAATGGGGATGGAGCTACCTGTGGAGAGAGCTGGGATTGGGGATGGAGTTAACTGTGGAGAGAACTGGTAATGAGGGTGGAGTAACCTGTGGAATGAGCTGGGAATGGGGATGGAGCTACCTGTGGAGAGAGCTGGGATTGGGGATGGAGTTAACTGTGGAGAGAGCGGGGATTGCGGATGGAGTTACCTGTGGAGAGAGCTGGGAATGCGGATGGAGTAACTTGCGGAGAGAGCAGGGAATGGGAATAGAATTACCTCTAGACTTAGCTGGGAATGGGGTTTGAGTTACCTGTGGAGAGAAGAGGGAATGGGGATGGGGTTTACTGTGGAGCGAGTTGGGAGTGGCGATGGAGTTACCTGTGGAGAGAGCTGGGAATGCGGATGGAGTAACCTGCGGAGAGAGCTGGGAATGGGGATAGAATTACCTCTAGACTTAGCTGGGAATGGGGATTGAGTTACCTGTGGAGAGAACAGGGAATGGGGATGGAGTTACCTGTGGACTGAACTGGGAATGGGGATGGGGTTTACTGTGGAGCGAGTTGGGAGTGGGGATGGAGTTACCTGTGGAGAGAGCTGGGAATGAGGATGAAGCTACCTGTTGAGAGAGCTTGGAGTTGGGAGGGAGTTACCTTTGGAGATAGCTCGGAATGGGGATGGAGTCACCTGTGGTGAGAGCTGGGAATGCGGATGGAGTTACCTGTGGAGAGATCTCGGAATGGGGATGGAGTTACCTGTGGAGAGAACTGGGAATGGGGATGGAGTCACCTGAGGACATAGCTGGGAATGGGGATGGAGTTACCTGTGGAGAGAGATGGGAGTGGGGATGGAGTTAACTGTGGACTGTCCTGGGAGTGGGGGTGGAGTTACCTGTGGACTGAGGTGGGAATGGGAATGGAATCACCTGCGGAGAGAGCGGGGAAGGGAGATGAATTTACCTGTGGTGCGAGCTGCGTGTCGGGTGGAGTTACCTGTGAAGAGAGCTGGGAATGGGCATGGAGTTTACTGTGGAGCGAGTTGGGAGTGGGGATGGAGTTACCTGTGGAGAGAGCTGGGAATGGGGATGGAGCTACCTGTGGAGAGAGCTGGGAATGGGGATGGAATTACCTTTGGACTGAGTAGGGAGTGGGGATGGAGTTACATGTGGAGAGAGCTGGGAATGGGGATGGAGCTACCTGTGGAGAGAGCTGGGAATGGGGATGGAATTACCTTTGGATTGAGCTGGGAGTGGGGATGAAGTTACTTGTGGACTGAGATGGGAATGGGGATGGAGCTTCCTGTTGAGAGACTTGGGAATGGGGAAGGAGTTACCTGTGGAGAGAGCGGGGAGTGCGGATGGAGTTACCTGTGGACTGAGATGGGAATGGGGATGTAGTCACCTGAGGACATAGCTGGGAATGGGGTTGGAGTTTACTGTGGACTGAGCTGGGAATGGGGATGGAGTCACCTGAGGACATAGCTGGGAATGGGAATGGTGTCACCTGTGGAGAGAGCTGGGAATGGGAATAGAATTACCTCTAGACTTAGCTGGGAATGGGGTTTGAGTTACCTGTGGAGAGAAGAGGGAATGGGGATGGGGTTTACTGTGGAGCGAGTTGGGAGTGGCGATGGAGTTACCTGTGGAGAGAGCTGGGAATGCGGATTGAGTAACCTGCGGAGAGAGCTGGGAATGGGGATAGAATTACCTCTAGACTTAGCTGGGAATGGGGATTGAGTTACCTGTGGAGAGAACAGGGAATGGGGATGGAGTTACCTGTGGACTGAACTGGGAATGGGGATGGGGTTTACTGTGGAGCGAGTTGGGAGTGGGGATGGAGTTACCTGTGGAGAGAGCTGGGAATGGGGATGAAGCTACCTGTTGAGAGAGCTTGGAGTTGGGAGGGAGTTACCTTTGGAGATAGCTCGGAATGGGGATGGAGTCACCTGTGGTGAGAGCTGGGAATGCGGATGGAGTTACCTGTGGAGAGATCTCGGAATGGGGATGGAGTTACCTGTGGAGAGAACTGGGAATGGGGATGGAGTCACCTGAGGACATAGCTGGGAATGGGGATGGAGTTACCTGTGGAGAGAGATGGGAGTGGGGATGGAGTTAACTGTGGACTGTCCTGGGAGTGGGGGTGGAGTTACCTGTGGACTGAGGTGGGAATGGGAATGGAATCACCTGCGGAGAGAGCGGGGAAGGGAGATGAATTTACCTGTGGTGCGAGCTGCGTGTCGGGTGGAGTTACCTGTGAAGAGAGCTGGGAATGGGCATGGAGTTTACTGTGGAGCGAGTTGGGAGTGGGGATGGAGTTACCTGTGGAGAGAGCTGGGAATGGGGATGGAATTACCTTTGGACTGAGTAGGGAGTGGGGATGGAGTTACATGTGGAGAGAGCTGGGAATGGGGATGGAGCTACCTGTGGAGAGAGCTGGGAATGGGGATGGAATTACCTTTGGACTGAGCTGGGAGTGGGGATGGAGTTACTTGTGGACTGAGATGGGAATGGGGATGGAGCTTCCTGTTGAGAGACTTGGGAATGGGGAAGGAGTTACCTGTGGAGAGAGCTGGGAGTCGGATGGAGTTACCTGTGGAGAGATCTGGGAATGAGGATGGAGTTACCTGTGGAGTGAGCTGGGAGTCGGATGGAGTCACATGAGGAAATAGCTGGGAATGGGGATGGAGTCAACTGTGGAGCGAGCTGGGAGTGGGGATGGAGTTACCTGTTGACTGAGCTGGGAATGTGGATGGAGTTTACTGTGGAGCGAGCTGGGAGTGGGGATGGAGTTTACTGTGGAGCGAGCTGGGAATGGGGATGGAGTCACCTGAGGACATAGCTGGGAATCGGGATGGAGTTTACTGTGGACTGTGCTGGGAATGGGGATGGAGTTTACTGTGGACTGACCTGGGAGTGGGGATGGAGTCACCTGAGGACATAGCTTGGAATGGGGATGGAGTTACCTGTGGAGAGAGCTGGGAATGGGCATGGAGTTACCTTTCGAGGGAGCTGGGAGTGTCGAAGGTGTTACATGTGGAGAGAACTGGGAATGAGTGTGGAGTAACCTGTGGTCTGAGCTGGGAGTCGGGATGGAGTTACCTGTCAAGAGAGCTGGGAATGGGCATGGAGTTTACTGTGGAGCGAGTTGGGAGTGGGGATGGAGTTACCTGTGGAGAGAGCTGGGAATGGGGATGGAATTACCTTTGGACTGAGTAGGGAGTGGGGATGGAGTTACATGTGGAGAGAGCTGGGAATGGGGATGGAGCTACCTGTGGAGAGAGCTGGGAATGGGGATGGAATTACCTTTGGACTGAGCTGGGAGTGGGGATGGAGTTACTTGTGGACTGAGATGGGAATGGGGATGGAGCTTCCTGTTGAGAGACTTGGGAATGGGGAAGGAGTTACCTGTGGAGAGAGCTGGGAGTCGGATGGAGTTACCTGTGGAGAGATCTGGGAATGAGGATGGAGTTACCTGTGGAGTGAGCTGGGAGTCGGATGGAGTCACATGAGGAAATAGCTGGGAATGGGGATGGAGTCAACTGTGGAGCGAGCTGGGAGTGGGGATGGAGTTACCTGTTGACTGAGCTGGGAATGTGGATGGAGTTTACTGTGGAGCGAGCTGGGAGTGGGGATGGAGTTTACTGTGGAGCGAGCTGGGAATGGGGATGGAGTCACCTGAGGACATAGCTGGGAATCGGGATGGAGTTTACTGTGGACTGTGCTGGGAATGGGGATGGAGTTTACTGTGGACTGAGCTGGGAGTGGGGATGGAGTCACCTGAGGACATAGCTTGGAATGGGGATGGAGTTACCTGTGGAGAGAGCTGGGAATGGGCATGGAGTTACCTTTCGAGGGAGCTGGGAGTGTCGAAGGTGTTACATGTGGAGAGAACTGGGAATGAGTGTGGAGTAACCTGTGGTCTGAGCTGGGAGTCGGGATGGAGTTACCTGTCAAGAGAGCTGGGAATGGGCATGGAGTTTACTGTGGAGCGAGTTGGGAGTGGGGATGGAGTTACCTGTGGAGAGAGCTGGGAATGGGGATGGAATTACCTTTGGACTGAGTAGGGAGTGGGGATGGAGTTACATGTGGAGAGAGCTGGGAATGGGGATGAAGCTACCTGTGGATAGAGCTGGGAATGGGGATGGAATTACCTTTGGACTGAGCTGGGAGTGGGGATGGAGTTACTTGTGGACTGAGATGGGAATGGGGATGTAGTCACCTGAGGACATAGCTGGGAATGGGGTTGGAGTTTACTGTGGACTGAGCTGGGAATGGGGATGGAGTCACCTGAGGACATAGCTGGGAATGGGAATGGTGTCACCTGTGGAGAGAGCTGGGAATGGGGATGGAGCTACCTGTGGAGAGAGCTGGGAATGGGGATGGAATTACCTTTGTACTGAGCTGGGAGTGGGGATGGAGTTACCTGTGGACTGAGCTGGGAATGGGGATGGGGTTTTCTGTGGAGCGAGTTGGGAGTGGGGATAGAGTTACCTGTGGAGCGGGCTGGGAATTGGGATGGAGTTACATGTGGAGAGAGCTGAGAATGGGGATGGAATTACCTTTGGACTGAGCAGGGAGTGGGGATGGAGTTACCTGTGGAGAGAGCTGGGAATGGGGATGGAGCTACCTGTGGAGAGAGCTGGGAATGGGGATGGAATTACCTTTGGACTGAGCTGGGAGTGGGGATGGAGTTACCTGTGGAGAGAGCTGGGAATGGGGATGGAGTTACCTGTGGACTGAGCTGGGAATGTGGATGGAGTTACCGGTGGAGAGAGCGGGCAGTGCGGATGGAGTTACTTGTGGTCTGAGCTGGGAGTCGGGATGGAGTTACCTGTGAAGAGAGCTGGGAATGGGGATGGAGTTACCTGTCGAGGGTGCTGGGAGTGTCGATGGTGTTACTTGTGGAGAGAACTGGTAATGGGGATGGAGTCACCTGAGGACATAGCTGGGAATGGGGATGGAGTTACCTGTGGAGAGAGATGGGAGTGGGGCTGGAGTTAACTGGGGACTGACCTGGGAGTGGGGGTGGAGTTACCTGTGGACTGAGGTGGGAATCGGAATGGAGTCACCTGCGGCGAGAGCTGGGTAGGGAGATGAATTTACCTGTGGTGCGAGCTGCGAGTACGGTGGAGTTACCTGTGAAGAGAGCTGGGAATGGGCATGGAGTTACCTTTCGAGGGAGCTGGGAGTGTCGAAGGTGTTGCATGTGGAGAGAACTGGGAATGAGTGTGGAGTAACCTGTGGACTGAGCTAGGAATGGGGATGGAGTTACCTGTGGAGAGAGCTGGGATTGGGGATGGAGTTAACTAAGGAGAGCGGGGGGAGTCCGGATGGAGTTACTTGTAGACTGAGCTGGGAGTCGGGACGGAATTACCTGTGGAGAGAGCTGGGAATGGGGTTTCAGTTGCCTGTGGAGAGAGCTGGGAATGGGGATGGAGTTACCTGTGGACTGAGCTCGGAGTTGGAATGGAGCTACCTGTGGAGAGTGCTGGGAATGGGGATGGAGTTACCTGTGGACTGAGCTCGGAGTTGGAATGGAGTTACCTGTGGAGAGAGCTGGGAGTCGGATGGAGTTACCTGTGGAGAGATCTGGGAATGAGGATGGAGTTACCTGTGGAGTGAGCTGGGAGTCGGATGGAGTCACCTGAGGAAATAGCTGGGAATGGGGATGGAGTCAACTGTGGAGCGAGCTGGGAGTGGGGATGGAGTTACCTGTTGACTGAGCTGGGAATGTGGATGGAGTTTACTGTGGAGCGAGCTGGGAGTGGGGATGGAGTTTACTGTGGAGCGAGCTGGGAATGGGGATGGAGTCACCTGAGGACATAGCTGGGAATCGGGATGGAGTTTACTGTGGACTGTGCTGGGAATGGGGATGGAGTTTACTGTGGACTGACCTGGTAATGGGGATGTAGTCACCTGAGGAGAGAGATGGGAGTGGGGATGGAGTTAACTGGGGACTGACCTGGGAGTGGGGATGGAGTCACCTGAGGACATAGCTGGGAATGGGGATGGAGTTACCTGTGGAGAGAGATGGGAGTGGGGCTGGAGTTAACTGGGGACTGACCTGGGAGTGGGGGTGGAGTTACCTGTGGACTGAGGTGGGAATCGGAATGGAGTCACCTGCGGCGAGAGCTGGGTAGGGAGATGAATTTACCTGTGGTGCGAGCTGCGAGTACGGTGGAGTTACCTGTGAAGAGAGCTGGGAATGGGCATGGAGTTACCTTTCGAGGGAGCTGGGAGTGTCGAAGGTGTTGCATGTGGAGAGAACTGGGAATGAGTGTGGAGTAACCTGTGGACTGAGCTAGGAATGGGGATGGAGTTACCTGTGGAGAGAGCTGGGATTGGGGATGGAGTTAACTAAGGAGAGCGGGGGGAGTCCGGATGGAGTTACTTGTAGACTGAGCTGGGAGTCGGGACGGAATTACCTGTGGAGAGAGCTGGGAATGGGGTTTCAGTTGCCTGTGGAGAGAGCTGGGAATGGGGATGGAGTTACCTGTGGACTGAGCTCGGAGTTGGAATGGAGCTACCTGTGGAGAGTGCTGGGAATGGGGATGGAGTTACCTGTGGACTGAGCTCGGAGTTGGAATGGAGTTACCTGTGGAGAGAGCTGGGAGTCGGATGGAGTTACCTGTGGAGAGATCTGGGAATGAGGATGGAGTTACCTGTGGAGTGAGCTGGGAGTCGGATGGAGTCACCTGAGGAAATAGCTGGGAATGGGGATGGAGTCAACTGTGGAGCGAGCTGGGAGTGGGGATGGAGTTACCTGTTGACTGAGCTGGGAATGTGGATGGAGTTTACTGTGGAGCGAGCTGGGAGTGGGGATGGAGTTTACTGTGGAGCGAGCTGGGAATGGGGATGGAGTCACCTGAGGACATAGCTGGGAATCGGGATGGAGTTTACTGTGGACTGTGCTGGGAATGGGGATGGAGTTTACTGTGGACTGACCTGGTAATGGGGATGTAGTCACCTGAGGAGAGAGATGGGAGTGGGGATGGAGTTAACTGGGGACTGACCTGGGAGTGGGGATGGAGTCACCTGAGGACATAGCTGGGAATGGGGATGGAGTTACCTGTGGAGAGAGATGGGAGTGGGGCTGGAGTTAACTGGGGACTGACCTGGGAGTGGGGGTGGAGTTACCTGTGGACTGAGGTGGGAATCGGAATGGAGTCACCTGCGGCGAGAGCTGGGTAGGGAGATGAATTTACCTGTGGTGCGAGCTGCGAGTACGGTGGAGTTACCTGTGAAGAGAGCTGGGAATGGGCATGGAGTTACCTTTCGAGGGAGCTGGGAGTGTCGAAGGTGTTGCATGTGGAGAGAACTGGGAATGAGTGTGGAGTAACCTGTGGACTGAGCTAGGAATGGGGATGGAGTTACCTGTGGAGAGAGCTGGGATTGGGGATGGAGTTAACTAAGGAGAGCGGGGGGAGTCCGGATGGAGTTACTTGTAGACTGAGCTGGGAGTCGGGACGGAATTACCTGTGGAGAGAGCTGGGAATGGGGTTTCAGTTGCCTGTGGAGAGAGCTGGGAATGGGGATGGAGTTACCTGTGGACTGAGCTCGGAGTTGGAATGGAGCTACCTGTGGAGAGTGCTGGGAATGGGGATGGAGTTACCTGTGGACTGAGCTCGGAGTTGGAATGGAGTTACCTGTGGAGAGAGCTGGGAGTCGGATGGAGTTACCTGTGGAGAGATCTGGGAATGAGGATGGAGTTACCTGTGGAGTGAGCTGGGAGTCGGATGGAGTCACCTGAGGAAATAGCTGGGAATGGGGATGGAGTCAACTGTGGAGCGAGCTGGGAGTGGGGATGGAGTTACCTGTTGACTGAGCTGGGAATGTGGATGGAGTTTACTGTGGAGCGAGCTGGGAGTGGGGATGGAGTTTACTGTGGAGCGAGCTGGGAATGGGGATGGAGTCACCTGAGGACATAGCTGGGAATCGGGATGGAGTTTACTGTGGACTGTGCTGGGAATGGGGATGGAGTTTACTGTGGACTGACCTGGTAATGGGGATGTAGTCACCTGAGGAGAGAGATGGGAGTGGGGATGGAGTTAACTGGGGACTGACCTGGGAGTGGGGATGGAGTCACCTGAGGACATAGCTGGGAATGGGGATGGAGTTACCTGTGGAGAGAGATGGGAGTGGGGCTGGAGTTAACTGGGGACTGACCTGGGAGTGGGGGTGGAGTTACCTGTGGACTGAGGTGGGAATCGGAATGGAATCACCTGCGGAGAGAGCGGGGAAGGGAGATGAATTTACCTGTGGTGCGAGCTGCGAGTACGGTGGAGTTACCTGTGAAGAGAGCTGGGAATGGGCATGGAGTTACCTTTCGAGGGAGCTGGGAGTGTCGAAGGTGTTACATGTGGAGAGAACTGGGAATGAGTGTGGAGTAACCTGTGGACTGAGCTAGGAATGGGGATGGAGTTACCTGTGGAGAGAGCTGGGATTGGGGATGGAGTTAACTATGGAGAGAGGGGGGAGTCCGGATGGAGTTACTTGTAGACTGAGCTGGGAGTCGGGACGGAATTACCTGTGGAGAGAGCTGGGAATGTGGTTTCAGTAGCCTGTGGAGAGAGCTGGGAATGGGGATGGAGTTACCTGTGGACTGAGCTCGGAGTTGGAATGGAGCTACCTGTGGAGAGTGCTGGGAATGGGGATGGAGTTACCTGTGGACTGAGCTCGGAGTTGGAATGGAGTTACCTGTGGAGAGATCTGGGAATGAGGATGGAGTTACCTGTGGACAGAGCTGGGAGTCGGATGGAGTCACCTGAGGAAATAGCTGGGAATGGGGATGGACTCATCTGTGGAGCGAGCTGGGAGTGGGGATGGAGTTACCTGTTGACTGAGCTGGGAGTGGGGATGGAGTTACCTGTGGAGAGAGCTGGGAATGGGGATGGAGTTACCTGTGGACTGAGCTGGGAGTCGGATGGAGTCACCTGAGGAAATAGCTGGGAATGGGGATGGAGTCAACTGTGGAGCGAGCTGGGAGTGGGGATGGAGTTACCTGTTGACTGAGCTGGGAATGTGGATGGAGTTTACTGTGGAGCGAGCTGGGAGTGGGGATGGAGTTTACTGTGGAGCGAGCTGGGAATGGGGATGGAGTCACCTGAGGACATAGCTGGGAATCGGGATGGAGTTTACTGTGGACTGTGCTGGGAATGGGGATGGAGTTTACTGTGGACTGACCTGGGAGTGGGGATGGAGTCACCTGAGGACATAGCTGGGAATGGGGATGGAGTTACCTGTGGAGAGAGATGGGACTGGGGATGGAGTTAACTGGGGACTGACCTGGGAGTGGGGGTGGAGTTACCTGTGGACTGAGGTGGGAATCGGAATGGAATCACCTGCGGAGAGAGCGGGGAAGGGAGATGAATTTACCTGTGGTGCGAGCTGCGAGTACGGTGGAGTTACCTGTGAAGAGAGCTGGGAATGGGCATGGAGTTACCTTTCGAGGGAGCTGGGAGTGTCGAAGGTGTTACATGTGGAGAGAACTGGGAATGAGTGTGGAGTAACC
The DNA here is from genome assembly GCF_030144855.1 of Hypanus sabinus. Lineage (NCBI taxonomy): Eukaryota > Metazoa > Chordata > Chondrichthyes > Myliobatiformes > Dasyatidae > Hypanus > Hypanus sabinus. The sequence continues at coordinate 85,151,155 of NC_082712.1, read as the reverse complement.
TGTGGACTGAGCTAGGAATGGGGATGGAGTTACCTGTGGAGAAAGCTTGGATTGGGGATGGAGTTAACTATGGAGAGAGGGGGGAGTCCGGATGGAGTTACTTGTAGACTGAGCTGGGAGTCGGGACGGAATTACCTGTGGAGAGAGCTGGGAATGTGGTTTCAGTAGCCTGTGGAGAGAGCTGGGAATGGGGATGGAGTTACCTGTGGACTGAGCTCGGAGTTGGAATGGAGCTACCTGTGGAGAGTGCTGGGAATGGGGATGGAGTTACCTGTGGACTGAGCTCGGAGTTGGAATGGAGTTACCTGTGGAGAGAGCTGGGAGTCGGATGGAGTTACCTGTGGAGAGATCTGGGAATGAGGATGGAGTTACCTGTGGACAGAGCTGGGAGTCGGATGGAGTCACCTGAGGAAATAGCTGGGAATGGGGATGGACTCATCTGTGGAGCGAGCTGGGAGTGGGGATGGAGTTACCTGTTGACTGAGCTGGGAATGTGGATGGAGTTTACTGTGGAGCGAGCTGGGAGTGGGGATGGAATTTACTGTGGAGCGAGCTGGGAATGGGGATGGAGTTTACTGTGGACTGACCTGGGAATGGGGATGGAGTCACCTGAGGACATAGCTGGGAATGGGGATGGAGTTACCTGTGGAGAGAGATGGGAGTGGGGATGGAGTTATCTGGGGACTGACCTGGGAGTGGGGGTGGAGTTACCTGTGGACTGAGGTGGGAATGGGGATGGAGTTTACTGTGGACTGACCTGGGAATGGGGATGGAGTCACCTGAGGACATAGCTGGGAATGGGGATGGAGTTACCTGTGGAGAGAGATGGGAGTGGGGATGGAGTTATCTGGGGACTGACCTGGGAGTGGGGGTGGAGTTACCTGTGGAGAGAGATGGGAGTGGGGATGGAGTTATCTGGGGACTGACCTGGGAGTGGGGGTGGAGTTACCTGTGGACTGAGGTGGGAATCGGAATGGAATCACCTGCGGAGAGAGCGGGGAAGGGAGATGAATTTACCTGTGGTGCGAGCTGCGAGTCGGGTGGAGTTACCTGTGAAGAGAGCTGGGAATGGGCATGGAGTTTACTGTGGAGCGAGTTGGGAGTGGGGATGGAGTTACCTGTGGAGAGAGCTGGGAATGGGGATGGAATTACCTTTGGACTGAGCTGGGAGTGGAGATGGAGTTACTTGTGGACTGAGATGGGAATGGGGATGGAGCTTCCTGTGGAGAGAGCGGGGAGTGCGGATGGAGTTACCTGTGGACTGAGATGGGAATGTGGATGTAGTCACCTGAGGACATAGTTGGGAATGGGGTTGGAGTTTACTGTGGACTGAGCTGGGAATGGGGATGGAGTCACCTGAGGACATAGCTGGGAATGGGAATGGTGTCACCTGCGGAGAGTGCTGGGAAGGGACATGAATTTACCTGTGGTGCGAGCTGCTAGTCGGATGGAGTTACCTGTGAAGAGAGCTGGGAATGGGCATGGAGTTACCTTTCGAGGGAGCTGGGAGTGTCGAAGGTGTTACATGTGGAGAGAACTGTGAATGAGGGTGGAGTAAGCTGTGGACTGAGCTGGGAATGGGGATGGAGTCAACTGTGGAGCGAGCTGGGAGTGGGGATGGAGTTACCTGTGGAGAGACCTGGGAATAGGGATGGAGTTTACTGTGGACTGACCTGGGAATGGGGATGCAGTCACCTGAGGACATCGCTCGGAATGGGGATGGAGTTTACTGTGGACTGAGTTGGGAATAGGGATGGAGTTTACTGTGGACTGATCTGGGACTGGGGGCGGAGTAACCTGTGGAGAGAGCTGGGAGTTGGAATGGAGTTACCTGTGGTGCGAGCTGGGAGTTGGGTGGAGTTACCTGTGGAGAGAGCTGGGAATGGGGTTGGAGTTACCTGTGGGGAGAGCTGGGAATGGGGATGGAGTTAACTATGGAGAGAGGGGGGAGTCCGGATGGAGTTACTTGTGGACTGAGCTGGGAGTTGGGACGGAATTACCTGTGGAGAGTGCTTGGAATGGGGTTTCAGTTGCCTGTGGAGAGAGCTGGGAATGGGGATGGAGTTACCTGTGGACTGAGCTCGGAGTTGGAATGAAGTTACCTGTGGAGAGAGCTGGGAATGGGGATGGAGTTACCTGTGGACTGAGCTCGGAGTTGGAATGGAGTTACCTGTGGAGAGAGCTGGGAGTCGGATGGAGTTACCTGTGGAGAGATCTGGGAATGAGGATGGAGTTACCTTTGGACTGAGCTGGGAGTCGGATGGAGTCACCTGAGGAAATAGCTGGGAATGGGGATGGAGTCAACTGTGGAGCGAGCTGGGAGTGGGGATGGAGTTACCTGTTGACTGAGCTGGGAATGTGGATGGAGTTTACTGTGGAGCGAGCTGGGAGTGGGGATGGAGTTTACTGTGGAGCGAGCTGGGAATGGGGATGGAGTCACCTGAGGACATAGCTGGGAATCGGGATGGAGTTTACTGTGGACTGTGCTGGGAATGGGGATGGAGTTTACTGTGGACTGACCTGGTAATGGGGATGGAGTCACCTGAGGAGAGAGATGGGAGTGGGGATGGAGTTAACTGGGGACTGACCTGGGAGTGGGGTTGGAGTTACCTGTGGACTGAGGTGGGAATCGGAATGGAATCACTTGCGGAGAGAGCGGGCAAGGGAGATGAATTTACCTGTGGTGCGATCTGCGAGTCGGGTGGAGTTACCTGTGAAGAGAGCTGGGAATGGCCATGGAGTTTACTGTGGAGCGAGTTGGGAGTGGGGATGGAGTTACCTGTGGAGAGAGCTGGGAATGGGGATGGAGCTACCTGTGGAGAGAGCTGGGAATGGGGATGGAATTACCTTTGGACTGAGCAGGGAGTGGGGTTGGAGTTACATGTGGAGAGAGCTGGGAATGGGGATGGAGCTACCTGTGGAGAGAGCTGGGAATGGGGATGGAAAAACCTTTGGACTGAGCTGGGAGTGGGGATGGAGTTACTTGTGGACTGAGATGGGAATGGGGATGGAGCTTCCTGTTGAGAGACTTTGGAATGGGGAAGGAGTTACCTGTGGAGAGAGCAGGGAGTGCGGATGGAGTTACCTGTGGACTTAGATGGGAATGCGGATGTAGTCACCTGAGGACATAGCTGTGAATGGGAATGGTGTCACCTGTGGAGAGAGCTGGGAAGGGACATGAATTTACCTGTGGTGCGAGCTGCTAGTCGGATGGAATTACCTGTGAAGAGAGCTGGGAATGGGCATGGAGTTACCTTTCGAGGGAGCTGGGATTGGGGATGGATTAACCTGTGGAAAGAGCGGGGAGTGCGGATGGAGTTACCTGTGGAGCGAACTGGGAATGGGGATGGAGTTCCCTGTGGAGTGTGCTGGGAATAGGGATGGAGTTTACTGTGGACTGACCTGGGAATGGGGATGGAGTCACCTGAGGACATCGCTGTGAATGGGGATGGAGTTTACTGTGGACTGAGCTGGGAATGTGGATGGAGTTACCTGTGGAGAGAGCTGGGAGTTGGAATGGAGTTACCTGTGGTGCGAGCTGGGAGTTGGGTGGAGTTATCTGTGAAGAGAGCTGGGAATGGGGATGGAGTTACCTGTCGAGGGTGCTGGGAGTGTCGATGGTGTTACCTGTGGAGAGAACTGGTAATGAGGGTGGAGTAAACTGTGGACTGAGCTGGGAATGGAGATGGAGTTACCTGTGGAGAGAGCTGGGAATGGGGATGGAGTTACCTGTGGAGAGAACTGGGAATGGGGATGGAGTCACCTGAGGACATAGCTGGGAATGGGGATGGAGTTACCTGTGGAGAGAGATGGGAGTGGGGTTGTAGTTTACTGTGGACTGAGCTGGGAATGGGGATAGAGTCACCTGAGGACATAGCTGGGAATGGGAATGGTGTCACCTGCGGAGAGAGCTGGGAAGGGACATGAATTTACCTGTGGTGCGAGCTGCTAGTCGGATGGAGTTACCTGTGAAGAGAGCTGGGAATGGGGATGGAGTTACCTGTGGAGAGATCTGGGAATGAGGATGGAGTTACCTGTGGACTGAGCTGGCAGTCGGATGGAGTCACCTGAGGAAATAGCTGGGAATGGGGATGGAGTCAACTGTGGAGCGTGCTGGGAGTGGGGATGGAGTTACCTGTTGACTGAGCTGGGAATGTGGATGGAGTTTACTGTGGAGCGAGCTGGGAGTGGGGATGGAGTTTACTGTGGACTTAGCTGGCAATGGGGATGGAGTTACCTGTGGAGAGAGATGGGAGTGGGGATGGAGTTAACTGTGGACTGACCTGGTAGTGGGGGTGGAGTTACCTGTGGACTGAGGTGGGAATCGGAATGGATTCACCTGCGGAGAGAGCTGGGAAGGGAGATGAATTTACCTGTGGTGCGAGCAGCGAGTAGGGTGGAGTTACCTGTGAAGAGAGCTGGGAATGGGCATGGAGTTACCTTTCGAGGGAGCTGGGAGTGTCGAAGATGTTACATGTGGAGAGAACTGGGAATGAGGGCAGAGTAAGCTGTGGACTGAACTGGGAATGGGGATGTAGTTACCTGTGGAGGGAGCTGGGATTGGGGATGGAGTAACCTGTGGAGAGAGCATGGAGTGCGGATGGAGTTGCCTGTGGAGCGAACTGGGAATGGGGATGGAGTTCCCTGTGGAGTGTGCTGGGAATTGGGATGGAGTTACCTGTGGAATAAACTGGGAGTGGGGATGGAGTTACCTGTGGAGAGAGCTGGGAATGGGGATGGAGTTACCTGTGGAGAGAGCTTGGAATGGGGATGGAGTTACCAGTGGTTTGATCTGGGAATGGGGATGGAGTTACCTGTGGAGAGAGCTGGGAATGGGGATGGAGTTACCTGTCGAGGGTGCTGGGAGTTTCGATGGTGTTACTTGTGGAGAGAACTTGTAATGAGGGTGGAGTAAACTGTGGACTGAGCTGGGAATGGGGATGGAGTTACCTGTGGACTGAGCTCGGAGTTGGAATGGAGTTACCTGTGAAGAGAGCTGGGAATGGGGATGGAGTTACCTGTCGAGGGTGCTGGGAGTTTCGATGGTGTTACTTGTGGAGAGAACTGGTAATGAGGGTGGAGTAAACTGTGGACTGAGCTGGGAATGGGGATGAAGTTACCTGTGGACTGAGCTGGGAGTGGGGATGGAGTTACCTGTGTTGAGAGCTGGGAATGGGGTTGGAGTTACCTGTGGGGAGAGCTGGGAATGGGGATGGAGTTAACTATGGAGAGAGGGGGGAGTCCGGATGGAGTTACTTGTGGACTGAGCTGGGAGTTGGGACGGAATTACCTGTGGAGAGTGCTTGGAATGGGGTTTCAGTTGCCTGTGGAGAGAGCTGGGAATGGGGATGGAGTTACCTGTGGACTGAGCTCGGAGTTGGAATGAAGTTACCTGTGGAGAGAGCTGGGAATGGGGATGGAGTTACCTGTGGACTGAGCTCGGAGTTGGAATGGAGTTACCTGTGGAGAGATCTGGGAATGAGGATGGAGTTACCTTTGGACTGAGCTGGGAGTCGGATGGAGTCACCTGAGGAAATAGCTGGGAAAGGGGATGGAGTCAACTGTGGAGCGAGCTGGGAGTGGGGATGGAGTTACCTGTTGACTGAGCTGGGAATGTGGATGGAGTTTACTGTGGAGCGAGCTGGGAGTGGGGATGGAGTTTACTGTGGAGCGAGCTGGGAATGGGGATGGAGTCACCTGAGGACATAGCTGGGAATCGGGATGGAGTTTACTGTGGACTGTGCTGGGAATGGGGATGGAGTTTACTGTGGACTGACCTGGTAATGGGGATGTAGTCACCTGAGGAGAGAGATGGGAGTGGGGATGGAGTTAACTGGGGACTGACCTGGGAGTGGGGTTGGAGTTACCTGTGGACTGAGGTGGGAATCGGAATGGAATCAATTGCGGAGAGAGCGGGCAAGGGAGATGAATTTACCTGTGGTGCGATCTGCGAGTCGGGTGGAGTTACCTGTGAAGAGAGCTGGGAATGGGCATGGAGTTTACTGTGGAGCGAGTTGGGAGTGGGGATGGAGTTACCTGTGGAGAGAGCTGGGAATGGGGATGGAGCTACCTGTGGAGAGAGCTGGGAATGGGGATGGAATTACCTTTGGACTGAGCAGGGAGTGGGGTTGGAGTTACATGTGGAGAGAGCTGGGAATGGGGATGGAGCTACCTGTGGAGAGAGCTGGGAATGGGGATGGAAAAACCTTTGGACTGAGCTGGGAGTGGGGATGGAGTTACTTGTGGACTGAGATGGGAATGGGGATGGAGCTTCCTGTTGAGAGACTTGGGATAGGGAAGGAGTTACCTGTGGAGAGAGCGGGGAGTGCGGATGGAGTTACCTGTGGACTTAGATGGGAATGCGGATGTAGTCACCTGAGGACATAGCTGTGAATGGGAATGGTGTCACCTGTGGCGAGAGCTGGGAAGGGACATGAATTTACCTGTGGTGCGAGCTGCTAGTCGGATGGAATTACCTGTGAAGAGAGCTGGGAATGGGCATGGAGTTACCTTTCGAGGGAGCTGGGATTGGGGATGGATTAACCTGTGGAAAGAGCGGGGAGTGCGGATGGAGTTACCTGTGGAGCGAACTGGGAATGGGGATGGAGTTCCCTGTGGAGTGTGCTGGGAATAGGGATGGAGTTTACTGTGGACTGACCTGGGAATGGGGATGGAGTCACCTGAGGACATCGCTGGGAATGGGGATGGAGTTTACTGTGCACTGAGCTGGGAATGGGGATGGAGTTTACTGTGGACTGAGCTGGGAATGGGGATGGAGTTACCTGTGGAGAGAGCTGGGAGTTGGAATGGAGTTACCTGTGGTGCGAGCTGGGAGTTGGGTGGAGTTACTTGTGAAGAGAGCTGTGAATGGGGATGGAGTTACCTGTCGAGGGTGCTGGGAGTGTCGATGGTGTTACTTGTGGAGAGAACTGGTAATGAGGGTGGAGTAAACTGTGGACTGAGCTGGGAATGGAGATGGAGTTACCTGTGGACTGAGCTGGGAGTGGGGATGGAGTTACCTGTGGAGAGAGCTGGGAATGGGGATGGAGTTACCTGTGGAGAGAACTGGGAATGGGGATGGAGTCACCTGAGGACATAGCTGGGAATGGGGATGGAGTTACCTGTGGAGAGAGATGGGTGTGGGGTTGTAGTTTACTGTGGACTGAGCTGGGAATGGGGATAGAGTCACCTGAGGACATAGCTGGGAATGGGAATGGTGTCACCTGCGGAGAGAGCTGGGAATGGGGATGGATTTACCTGTGGTGCGAGCTGCGTGTCGGGTGGAGTTACCTGTGAAGAGAGCTGGGAATGGGCATGGAGTTTACTGTGGAGCGAGTTGGGAGTGGGGATGGAGTTACCTGTGGAGAGAGCTGGGAATGGGGATGGAATTACCTTTGGACTGAGTAGGGAGTGGGGATGGAGTTACATGTGGAGAGAGCTGGGAATGGGGATGGAGCTACCTGTGGAGAGAGCTGGGAATGGGGATGGAATTACCTTTGGACTGAGCTGGGAGTGGGGATGGAGTTACTTGTGGACTGAGATGGGAATGGGGATGGAGCTTCCTGTTGAGAGACTTGGGAATGGGGAAGGAGTTACCTGTGGAGAGAGCGGGGAGTGCGGATGGAGTTACCTGTGGACTGAGATGGGAATGGGGATGTAGTCACCTGAGGACATAGCTGGGAATGGGGTTGGAGTTTACTGTGGACTGAGCTGGGAATGGGGATGGAGTCACCTGAGGACATAGCTGGGAATGGGAATGGTGTCACCTGTGGAGAGAGCTGGGAATGGGGATGGAGCTACCTGTGGAGAGAGCTGGGAATGGGGATGGAATTACCTTTGTACTGAGCTGGGAGTGGGGATGGAGTTACCTGTGGACTGAGCTGGGAATGGGGATGGGGTTTTCTGTGGAGCGAGTTGGGAGTGGGGATGGAGTTACCTGTGGAGAGAACTGGTAATGGGGATGGAGTCACCTGAGGACATAGCTGGGAATGGGGATGGAGTTACCTGTGGAGAGAGATGGGAGTGGGGATGGAGTTAACTGGGGACTGACCTGGGAGTGGGGGTGGAGTTACCTGTGGACTGAGGTGGGAATCGGAATGGAGTCACCTGCGGCGAGAGCTGGGTAGGGAGATGAATTTACCTGTGGTGCGAGCTGCGAGTACGGTGGAGTTACCTGTGAAGAGAGCTGGGAATGGGCATGGAGTTACCTTTCGAGGGAGCTGGGAGTGTCGAAGGTGTTACATGTGGAGAGAACTGGGAATGAGTGTGGAGTAACCTGTGGACTGAGCTAGGAATGGGGATGGAGTTACCTGTGGAGAGAGCTGGGATTGGGGATGGAGTTAACTAAGGAGAGAGGGGGGAGTCCGGATGGAGTTACTTGTAGACTGAGCTGGGAGTCGGGACGGAATTACCTGTGGAGAGAGCTGGGAATGGGGTTTCAGTTGCCTGTGGAGAGAGCTGGGAATGGGGATGGAGTTACCTGTGGACTGAGCTCGGAGTTGGAATGGAGCTACCTGTGGAGAGTGCTGGGAATGGGGATGGAGTTACCTGTGGACTGAGCTCGGAGTTGGAATGGAGTTACCTGTGGAGGGAGCTGGGAGTCGGATGGAGTTACCTGTGGAGAGATCTGGAAATGAGGATGGAGTTACCTGTGGAGTGAGCTGGGAGTCGGATGGAGTCACCTGAGGAAATAGCTGGGAATGGGGATGGAGTCAACTGTGGAGCGAGCTGGGAGTGGGGATGGAGTTACCTGTTGACTGAGCTGGGAATGTGGATGGAGTTTACTGTGGAGCGAGCTGGGAGTGGGGATGGAGTTTACTGTGGAGCGAGCTGGGAATGGGGATGGAGTCACCTGAGGACATAGCTGGGAATCGGGATGGAGTTTACTGTGGACTGTGCTGGGAATGGGGATGGAGTTTACTGTGGACTGACCTGGTAATGGGGATGGAGTCACCTGAGGAGAGAGACGGGAGTGGGGATGGAGTTAACTGGGGACTGACCTGGGAGTGGGGTTGGAGTTACCTGTGGACTGAGGTGGGAATCGGAATGGAGTCACTTGCGGAGAGAGCGGGCAAGGGAGATGAATTTACCTGTGGTGCGATCTGCGAGTCGGGTGGAGTTACCTGTGCAGAGAGCTGTGAATGGGCATGGAGTTTACTGTGGAGCGAGTTGGGAGTGGGGATGGAGTTACCTGTGGAGAGAGCTGGGAATGGGGATGGAGCTACCTGTGGAGAGAGCTGGGAATGGGGATGGAATTACCTTTGGACTGAGCAGGGAGTGGGGTTGGAGTTACATGTGGAGAGAGCTGGGAATGGGGATTGAGCTACCTGTGGAGAGAGCTGGGAATGGGGATGGAAAAACCTTTCGACTGAGCTGGGAGTGGGGATGGAGTTACTTGTGGACTGAGATGGGAATGGGGATGGAGCTTCCTGTTGAGAGACTTGGGAATGGGGAAGGAGTTACCTGTGGAGAGAGCGGGGAGTGCGGATGGAGTTACCTGTGGACTTAGATGGGAATGCGGATGTAGTCACCTGAGGACATAGCTGTGAATGGGAATGGTGTCACCTGTGGAGAGAGCTGGGAAGGGACATGAATTTACCTGTGGTGCGAGCTGCTAGTCGGATGGAATTACCTGTGAAGAGAGCTGGGAATGGGCATGGAGTTACCTTTCGAGGGAGCTGGGATTGGGGATGGATTAACCTGTGGAAAGAGCGGGGAGTGCGGATGGAGTTACCTGTGGAGCGAACTGGGAATGGGGATGGAGTTCCCTGTGGAGTGTGCTGGGAATAGGGATGGAGTTTACTGTGGACTGACCTGGGAATGGGGATGGAGTTTACTGTGGAGCGAGCTGGGAGTGGGGATGGAGTTTACTGTGGAGCGAGCTGGGAATGGGGATGGAGTCACCTGAGAACATAGCTGGGAATCGGGATGGAGTTTACTGTGGACTGTGCTGGGAATGGGGATGGAGTTTACTGTGGACTGACCTGGTAATGGGGATGGAGTCACCTGAGGAGAGAGATGGGAGTGGGGATGGATTTAACTGGGGACTGACCTGGGAGTGGGGTTGGAGTTACCTGTGGACTGAGGTGGGAATCGGAATGGAATCACTTGCGGAGAGAGCGGGCAAGGGAGATGAATTTACCTGTGGTGCGATCTGCGAGTCGGGTGGAGTTACCTGTGAAGAGAGCTGGGAATGGGCATGGAGTTTACTGTGGAGCAAGTTGGGAGTGGGGATGGAGTTACCTGTGGAGAGAGCTGGGAATGGGGATGGAGCTACCTGTGGAGAGAGCTGGGAATGGGGATGGAATTACCTTTGGACTGAGCAGGGAGTGGGGTTGGAGTTACATGTGGAGAGAGCTGGGAATGGGGATGGAGCTACCTGTGGAGAGACCTGGGAATGGGGATGGAGTTACCTGTGGACTGAGCTGGGAATGGGGATGGACTCACCTGAGCACATAGCTGGGAATGGGGATGGAGTCAACTGTGGAGCGAGCTGGGAGTGGGGATAGAGTTACCTCTTGACTGAGCTGGGAATGGGGATGCAGTTTACTGTGGAGCGAGCTGGGAGTGGGGATGGAGTCACCTGAGCACATAGCTGGGAATGGGGATGGAGTCAACTGTGGAGCGAGCTGGGAGTGGGGATAGAGTTACCTGTTGACTGAGCTGGGAATGGGGATGCAGTTTACTGTGGAGCGAGCTGGGAGTGGGGATGGAGTTACCTGTGGAGAGACCTGGGAATGGGGATGGAGTTACCTGTGGACTGAGCTGGGAATGGGGATGGACTCACCTGAGCACATAGCTGGGAATGGGGATGGAGTCAACTGTGGAGCGAGCTGGGAGTGGGGATAGAGTTACCTGTTGACTGAGCTGGGAATGGGGATGCAGTTTACTGTGGAGCGAGCTGGGAGTGGGGATGGAGTTACCTGTGGAGAGACCTGGGAATGGGGTTGGAGTTACCTGTGGAGAGAGCTGGGAATGGGGATGGAGTTACCTGTGGACTGTTCTCGGAGTTGGAATGGAGTTACCTGTGGAGAGATCTGGGAATGAGGATGGAGTTACCTGTGGACTCAGCTGGGAGTCGGATGGAGTCACCTGAGGAAATAGCTGGGAATGGGGATGGAGTTACTGTGGACTGACCTGGGAATGGGGATGGAGTTACCTGTGAAGAGAGCTGGGAATGGGGATGGAGTTACCTGTCGAGGGTGCTGGGAGTGTCGATGGTGTTACATGTGGAGAGAACTGATAATGAGGGTGGAGTAACCTGTGGTCTGAGGCGGGAATGGTAATGGAGTCACCTGCGGAGAGAGCTGGGAAGGGAGATGAATTTACCTGTGGTGCGAGCTGCTAGTCGGGTGGAGTTACCTGTGGCGAGAACTGGGAATGTGGTTGGAGTTACCTGTGGAGAGACCTGGGAATAGGGATGGAGTTACCTGTGGACTGAGCTCGGAGTTGGAATGGAGTTACCTGTGGAGAGAGCTGGGAATGCGGATGGAGTCACCTGTTGAGAGATCTGGGAATGAGGATGGAGTTACCTGTGGACTCAGCTGGGAGTCGGATGGAGTCACCTGAGGAAATAGCTGGGAATGGGAATGGAGTTTACTGTGGACTGAGCTGGGAATGGGGATGGAGTCACCTGAGCACATAGCTGGGAATGGGGATGGAGTCAACTGTGGAGCGAGCTGGGAGTGGGGATAGAGTTACCTGTTGACTGAGCTGGGAATGGGGATGCAGTTTACTGTGGAGCGAGCTGGGAGTGGGGATGGAGTTACCTGTGGAGAGACCTGGGAATGGGGATGGAGTTACCTGTGGACTGAGCTGGGAATGGGGATGGAGTCACCTGAGCACATAGCTGGGAATGGGGATGGAGTCAACTGTGGAGCGAGCTGGGAGTGGGGATAGAGTTACCTGTTGACTGAGCTGGGAATGGGGATGCAGTTTACTGTGGAGCGAGCTGGGAGTGGGGATGGAGTTACCTGTGGAGAGACCTGGGAATGGGGTTGGAGTTACCTGTGGAGAGAGCTGGGAATGGGGATGGAGTTACCTGTGGACTGTTCTCGGAGTTGGAATGGAGTTACCTGTGGAGAGATCTGGGAATGAGGATGGAGTTACCTGTGGACTCAGCTGGGAGTCGGATGGAGTCACCTGAGGAAATAGCTGGGAATGGGGATGGAGTTACTGTGGACTGACCTGGGAATGGGGATGGAGTTACCTGTGAAGAGAGCTGGGAATGGGGATGGAGTTACCTGTCGAGGGTGCTGGGAGTGTCGATGGTGTTACATGTGGAGAGAACTGATAATGAGGGTGGAGTAACCTGTGGTCTGAGGCGGGAATGGTAATGGAGTCACCTGCGGAGAGAGCTGGGAAGGGAGATGAATTTACCTGTGGTGCGAGCTGCTAGTCGGGTGGAGTTACCTGTGGTGAGAACTGGGAATGTGGTTGGAGTTACCTGTGGAGAGACCTGGGAATAGGGATGGAGTTACCTGTGGACTGAGCTCGGAGTTGGAATGGAGTTACCTGTGGAGAGAGCTGGGAATGCGGATGGAGTCACCTGTTGAGAGATCTGGGAATGAGGATGGAGTTACCTGTGGACTCAGCTGGGAGTCGGATGGAGTCACCTGAGGAAATAGCTGGGAATGGGAATGGAGTTTACTGTGGACTGAGCTGGGAATGGGGATGGAGTCACCTGAGCACATAGCTGGGAATGGGGATGGAGTCAACTGTGGAGCGAGCTGGGAGTGGGGATAGAGTTACCTGTTGACTGAGCTGGGAATGGGGATGCAGTTTACTGTGGAGCGAGCTGGGAGTGGGGATGGAGTTACCTGTGGAGAGACCTGGGAATGGGGATGGAGTTACCTGTGGACTGAGCTGGGAATGGGGATGGAGTCACCTGAGCACATAGCTGGGAATGGGGATGGAGTCAACTGTGGAGCGAGCTGGGAGTGGGGATAGAGTTACCTGTTGACTGAGCTGGGAATGGGGATGCAGTTTACTGTGGAGCGAGCTGGGAGTGGGGATGGAGTTACCTGTGGAGAGACCTGGGAATGGGGTTGGAGTTACCTGTGGAGAGAGCTGGGAAAGGGGATGGAGTTACCTGTGGACTGTTCTCGGAGTTGGAATGGAGTTACCTGTGGAGAGATCTGGGAATGAGGATGGAGTTACCTGTGGACTCAGCTGGGAGTCGGATGGAGTCACCTGAGGAAATAGCTGGGAATGGGGATGGAGTTACTGTGGACTGACCTGGGAATGGGGATGGAGTTACCTGTGAAGAGAGCTGGGAATGGGGATGGAGTTACCTGTCGAGGGTGCTGGGAGTGTCGATGGTGTTACATGTGGAGAGAACTGATAATGAGGGTGGAGTAACCTGTGGTCTGAGGCGGGAATGGTAATGGAGTCACCTGCGGAGAGAGCTGGGAAGGGAGATGAATTTACCTGTGGTGCGAGCTGCTAGTCGGGTGGAGTTACCTGTGGTGAGAACTGGGAATGTGGTTGGAGTTACCTGTGGAGAGACCTGGGAATAGGGATGGAGTTACCTGTGGACTGAGCTCGGAGTTGGAATGGAGTTACCTGTGGAGAGAGCTGGGAATGCGGATGGAGTCACCTGTTGAGAGATCTGGGAATGAGGATGGAGTTACCTGTGGACTCAGCTGGGAGTCGGATGGAGTCACCTGAGGAAATAGCTGGGAATGAGAATGGAGTTTACTGTGGACTGAGCTGGGAATGGGGATGGAGTCACCTGAGCACATAGCTGGGAATGGGGATGGAGTCAACTGTGGAGCGAGCTGGGAGTGGGGATAGAGTTACCTGTTGACTGAGCTGGGAATGGGGATGCAGTTTACTGTGGTGCGAGCTGTGAGTGGGGATGGAGTTACCTGAGCACATAGCTGGGAATGGGGATGGAGTCAACTGTGGAGCGAGCTGGGAGTGGGGATGGAGTTACCTGTGGAGAGACCTGGGAATGGGGATGGAGTTACCTGTGGACTGAGCTGGGAATGGGGATGGACTCACCTGAGCACATAGCTGGGAATGGGGATGGAGTCAACTGTGGAGCGAGCTGGGAGTGGGGATAGAGTTACCTGTTGACTGAGCTGGGAATGGGGATGCAGTTTACTGTGGTGCGAGCTGTGAGTGGGGATGGAGTTACCTGAGCACATAGCTGGGAATGGGGATGGAGTCAACTGTGGAGCGAGCTGGGAGTGGGGATGGAGTTACCTGTGGACTGAGCTGGGAATGGGGATGGAGATTACTGTGGACTGAGGTGGGAATGGGGATGGAGTCCCCTGAGGTCATCGCTGGGAATTGGGATGGAGTTTACTGTGGACTGAGCTGGGAATGGGAATGGAGTCACCTGAGCACATAGCTGGGAATGGGGATGGAGTCAACTGTGGAGCGAGCTGGGAGTAGGGATGGAGTTTACTGTGGACAGACCTGGGAATGGGGATGGAGTCACCTGAGGACATCGCTGGGAATGGGGATCGAGTTTACTGTGGATGAGCTGGGAATGGGGATGGAGTTTACTGTGGATTGAGCTGGGAATGTGGATGGAGTTACCTGTGGAGAGAGCTGGGAGTTGGAATGGAGTTACCTGTGGTGCGAGCTGGGAGTTGGGTGGAGTTATCTTTGAAGAGAGCTGGGAATGGGGATGGAGTCACCTGTTGAGAGATCTGGGAATGAGGATGGAGTTACCTGTGGACTCAGCTGGGAGTCGGATGGAGTCACCTGAGGAAATAGCTGGGAATGGGGATGGAGTTACCTGTGGACTGTGCTTGGAGTTGGAATGGAGTTACCTGTGGAGAGAGCTGGGAATGCGGATGGAGTTACCTGTGGAGAGATCTGGGAATGAGGATGGAGTTACCTGTGGACTCAGCTGGGAGTCGGATGGAGTCACCTGAGGAAATAGCTGGGAATGGGGATGGAGTTACTGTGGACTGACCTGGGAATGGGGATGGAGTTACCTGTGAAGAGAGCTGGGAATGGGGATGGAGTTACCTGTCGAGGGTGCTGGGAGTGTCGATGGTGTTACATGTGGAGAGAACTGATAATGAGGGTGGAGTAACCTGTGGTCTGAGGCGGGAATGGTAATGGAGTCACCTGCGGAGAGAGCTGGGAAGGGAGATGAATTTACCTGTGGTGCGAGCTGCTAGTCGGGTGGAGTTACCTGTGGCGAGAACTGGGAATGTGGTTGGAGTTACCTGTGGAGAGACCTGGGAATAGGGATGGAGTTACCTGTGGACTGAGCTCGGAGTTGGAATGGAGTTACCTGTGGAGAGAGCTGGGAATGCGGATGGAGTCACCTGTTGAGAGATCTGGGAATGAGGATGGAGTTACCTGTGGACTCAGCTGGGAGTCGGATGGAGTCACCTGAGGAAATAGCTGGGAATGGGAATGGAGTTTACTGTGGACTGAGCTGGGAATGGGGATGGAGTCACCTGAGCACATAGCTGGGAATGGGGATGGAGTCAACTGTGGAGCGAGCTGGGAGTGGGGATAGAGTTACCTGTTGACTGAGCTGGGAATGGGGATGCAGTTTACTGTGGAGCGAGCTGGGAGTGGGGATGGAGTTACCTGTGGAGAGACCTGGGAATGGGGATGGAGTTACCTGTGGACTGAGCTGGGAATGGGGATGGACTCACCTGAGCACATAGCTGGGAATGGGGATGGAGTCAGCTGTGGAGCGAGCTGGGAGTGGGGATAGAGTTACCTGTTGACTGAGCTGGGAATGGGGATGCAGTTTACTGTGGTGCGAGCTGTGAGTGGGGATGGAGTTACCTGAGCACATAGCTGGGAATGGGGATGGAGTCAACTGTGGAGCGAGCTGGGAGTGGGGATGGAGTTACCTGTGGACTGAGCTGGGAATGGGGATGGAGATTACTGTGGACTGAGGTGGGAATGGGGATGGAGTCCCCTGAGGTCATCGCTGGGAATTGGGATGGAGTTTACTGTGGACTGAGCTGGGAATGGGAATGGAGTCACCTGAGCACATAGCTGGGAATGGGGATGGAGTCAACTGTGGAGCGAGCTGGGAGTAGGGATGGAGTTTACTGTGGACTGACCTGGGAATGGGGATGGAGTCACCTGAGGACATCGCTGGGAATGGGGATCGAGTTTACTGTGGATGAGCTGGGAATGGGGATGGATTTTACTGTGGATTGAGCTGGGAATGTGGATGGAGTTACCTGTGGAGAGAGCTGGGAGTTGGAATGGAGTTACCTGTGGTGCGAGCTGGGAGTTGGGTGGAGTTATCTGTGAAGAGAGCTGGGAATGGGGATGGAGTTATCTGTCGAGGGTGCTGGGAGTGTCGATGGAGTTACCTGTGGAGAGAACTGGTAATGAGGGTGGAGTAAACTGTGGACTGAGCTGGGAATGGGGATGGAGTTACCTGTGGAGAGACCTGGGAATGGGGATGGAGTTTACTGTGGACTGACCTGGGAATGGGGATGGAGTCACCTGAGGTCATCGCTGGGAATGGGGATGGAGTTTACTGTGGACTGAGCTGGGAGTCGGATGGAGTCACCTGAGGAAATAGCTGGGAGTGGGGATGGAGTTTACTGTGGACTGAGCTGGGAATGGGAATGGAGTCACCTGAGCACATAGCTGGGAATGGCGATGGAGTTTACTGTGGACTGAGCTGGGAATGGGGATGGAGTTACCTGTGGAGAGAGCTGGGAATGGGGATGGAGTTTACTGTGGACTGAGCTGGGAATGGCGATGGTGTTTACTGTGGACTGAGCTGGGAATGGGGATGGAGTTACCTGTGGAGAGAGCTGGGAATGGGGATGGAGTTACCTGTGGAGAGGGCTGGGAATGGGGATGGAGTTATTTGTGGACTGAACTGGGAGTTGGAATGGAGTTACCTGTGGTGCGAGCTAGGAGTTGGGTGGAGTTACCTGTGAAGAGAGCTGGGAATGTGGATGGAGTTACCTGTGGACTGAGCTGGGAGTTGGGATGGAGTTACCTGTGGTGAGAGCTGGGAATGGGGATGGAGTTACCTGTGGAGAGAGCTGGGAATGGGGATGGAGTTACCTGTGGAGAGAGATGGGAGTGGGGATGGAGTTAACTGGGGACTGATCTGGGAGTGGGGGTGGAGTTACCTATCGACTGAGGTGGGAAATGGAATGGAGTCACCTGTGGAGAGAGCTGGGAAGGGAGATGTATTTACCTGTGGTGCGAGCTGCGAGGCGGGTGGAGTTACCTGTGAAGAGAGCTCGGAATGGGGATGGAGCTACCTGTCGAGGGAGCTGGGATTGGGGATGGAGTTACCTGTGGAGAGAGCTGGGAATGGGGATGGAGTTACCTGTGGAGAAGGCTGGGAATGGGGATGGAGTTACCTGTGGACTGAACTGGGAGATGGAAGGGAGTTACCTGTGGTGCGAGCTGGGAGTTGGGTGGAGTTATCTGTGAAGAGAGCTGGGAATGGGGATGGAGTTACCTGTCGAGGTAGCTGGGAGTGTCGATGGTGTTACCTGTGGAGAGAACTGGTAATGAGTGTGGAGTAACCTGTGGACTGAGCTGGGAATGGGGATGGAGTTTACTGTGGACTGACCTGGGAATGGGGATGGAGTCACCTGAGGACATCGCTGGGAATGGGGATCAAGTTTACTGTGGGTGAGCTGGGAATGGGGATGGAGTTTACTGTGGATTGAGCTGGGAATGTGGATGGAGTTACCTGTGGAGAGAGCTGGGAGTTGGAATGGAGTTACCTGTGGTGCGAGCTGGGAGTTGGGTGGAGTTATCTGTGAAGAGAGCTGGGAATGGGGATGGAGTTACCTGTCGAGGGTGCTGGGAGTGTCGATGGTGTTACCTGTGGAGAGAACTGGTAATGAGGGTGGAGTAAACTGTGGACTGAGCTGGGAATGGGGATGGAGTTACCTGTGGAGAGACCTGGGAATGGGGATGGAGTTTACTGTGGACTGACCTGGGAATGGGGATGGAGTCACCTGAGGTCATCGCTGGGAATGGGGATGGAGTTTACTGTGGACTGAGCTGGGAGTCGGATGGAGTCACCTGAGGAAATAGCTGGGAGTGGGGATGGAGTTTACTGTGGACTGAGCTGGGAATGGAAATGGAGTCACCTGAGCACATAGCTGGGAATGGCGATGCAGTTTACTGTGGACTGAGCTGGGAATGGGGTTGGAGTTACCTGTGGAGAGAGCTGGGAATGGGGATGGAGTTTACTGTGGACTGAGCTGGGAATGGCGATGGAGTTTACTGTGGACTGAGCTGGGAATGGGGATGGAGTTACCTGTGGAGAGAGCTGGGAATGGGGATGGAGTTACCTGTGGAGAGGGCTGGGAATGGGGATGGAGTTATTTGTGGTGAGAGCTGGGAATGGGGATGGAGTTACCTGTGGAGAGAGCTGGGAATGTGGATGGAGTTACCTGTGGACTGAGCTGGGAGTTGGGATGGAGTTACCTGTGGTGAGAGCTGGGAATGGGGATGGAGTTACCTGTGGAGAGAGCTGGGAATGGGGATGGAGTTACCTGTGGAGAGAGATGGGAGTGGGGATGGAGTTAACTGGGGACTGATCTGGGAGTGGGGGTGGAGTTACCTATGGACTGAGGTGGGAAATGGAATGGAGTCACCTGTGGAGAGAGCTGGGAAGGGAGATGTATTTACCTGTGGTGCGAGCTGCGAGTCGGGTGGAGTTACCTGTGAAGAGAGCTCGGAATGGGGATGGAGTTACCTGTCGAGGGAGCTGGGATTGGGGATGGAGTTACCTGTGGAGAGAGCTGGGAATGGGGATGGAGTTACCTGTGGAGAAGGCTGGGAATGGGGATGGAGTTACCTGTGGACTGAACTGGGAGATGGAATGGAGTTACCTGTGGTGTAGCTGGGAGTTGGGTGGAGTTATCTGTGAAGAGAGCTGGGAATGGGGATGGAGTTACCTGTCGAGGTAGCTGGGAGTGTCGATGGTGTTACCTGTGGAGAGAACTGGTAATGAGTGTGGAGTAACCTGTGGACTGAGCTGGGAATGTGGATGGAGTTACCTGTGGAGAGAGCTGGGATTTGGGATGGAGTTAACTGTGGAGAGCGTGGGGAGTGCGGATGGAGTTACCTGTGGAGAGATCTGGGAATGAGGATGGAGTTACCTGTGGACTGAGCTGGGAGTCGGATGGAGTCACCTGAGGACATAGCTGGGAATGGGGATGGAGATTACTGTGGACTGAGCTGGGAATGGGGATGGAGTCACCTGAGGACATAGCTGGGAATGGGGATGCAGATTACTGTGGACTGAGCTGGGGATGGGGATGGAGTCAACTGTGGAGCGAGCTGGGAGAGGGGATGGAGTTACCTGTGGAGAGAACCGGGAATGGGGATGGAGTCACCTGAGGACATAGCTGGGAATGGGGATGGAGTTACCTGTGGAGAGAACCGGGAATGGGGATGGAGTCACCTGAGGACATAGCTGGGCATGGGGATGGAGTTACCTGTGGAGAGAACTCGGAATGGGGATGGAGTCACCTGAGGACATAGCTGGGAATGGGGATTAAGTTACCTGTGGAGAGAGATGGGAGTGGGGATGGAGTTAACTGGGGACTGACCTGGGAGTGGGGGTGGAGTTACCTGTGGACTGAGGTGGGAATGGGAATGGAGTCACCTGCGGAGAGAGCTGGGAATGGGGATGGAGTTACCTGTGGAGAGAGCTCGGAATGGGGATGGAGTTACCAGTGGTTTGATCTGGGAGTGGGGATGGAGTTACCTGTGGACTGAACTGGGAGTTGGAATGGAGTTACCTGTGGTGCAAGCTGGGAGTTGGGTGGAGTTATCTGTGAAGAGAGCTGGGAATAGGGATGGAGTTACCTGTCGAGGGAGCTGGGAGTGTCGATGGTGTTACCTGTGGAGAGAACTGGTAATGAGTGTGGAGTAACCTGTGGACTGAGTTGGGAATGGGGATGGAGTTACCTGTGGAGAGAGCTGGGATTGGGGATGGAGTTAACTGTGGAGAGAGCGGGGAGTGCGGATGGAGTTACTTGTGGCCTGAGCTGGGAGTCGGGACGGAATTACCTGTGGAGAGAGCTGGGAATGGGGATGGAGTTACCTGTGGAGAGGGCTGGGAATGGGGATGGAGTTACCTGTGGACTGAACTGGGAGATGGAATGGAGTTACCTGTGGTGCGAGCTGGGAGTTGGGTGGAGTTATCTGTGAAGAGAGCTGGGAATGGGGATGGAGTTACCTGTCGAGGTAGCTGGGAGTGTCGATGGTGTTACCTGTGGAGAGAACTGGTAATGAGTGTGGAGTAACCTGTGGACTGAGCTGGGAATGTGGATGGAGTTACCTGTGGAGAGAGCTGGGATTTGGGATGGAGTTAACTGTGGAGAGCGTGGGGAGTGCGGATGGAGTTACCTGTGGAGAGATCTGGGAATGAGGATGGAGTTACCTGTGGACTGAGCTGGGAGTCGGATGGAGTCACCTGAGGACATAGCTGGGAATGGGGATGGAGATTACTGTGGACTGAGCTGGGAATGGGGATGGAGTCACCTGAGGACATAGCTGGGAATGGGGATGCAGATTACTGTGGACTGAGCTGGGGATGGGGATGGAGTCAACTGTGGAGCGAGCTGGGAGTGGGGATGGAGTTACCTGTGGAGAGAACTGGGAATGGGGATGGAGTTACCTGTGGACTGAGCTGGGAATCGGGATGGAGTTTACTGTGGTGCGAGCTGGGAGTGGGGATGGAGTTACCTGTGGAGAGAGCTGTCAATGGAGATGGAGTTACCTGTGAGGAGAGCTCGGAATGGGGATGGAGTTACCAGTGGTTTGATCTGGGAGTGGGGCTGGAGTTACCTGTGGACTGAACTGGGAGTTGGAATGGAGTTACCTGTGGTGCAAGCTGGGAGTTGGGTGGAGTTATCTGTGAAGAGAGCTGGGAATAGGGATGGAGTTACCTATCGAGGGAGCTGGGAGTGTCGATGGTGTTACCTGTGGAGAGAACTGGTAATGAGGGTGGAGTAACCTGTGGACTGAGCTGGGAATGGGGATGGAGTTTACTGTGGACTGAGCTGGGAGTCGGATGGAGTCACCTGAGGAAATAGCTGGGAGTGGGGATGGAGTTTACTGTGGACTGAGCTGGGAATGGAAATGGAGTCACCTGAGCACATAGCTGGGAATGGCGATGCAGTTTACTGTGGACTGAGCTGGGAATGGGGTTGGAGTTACCTGTGGAGAGAGCTGGGAATGGGGATGGAGTTTACTGTGGACTGAGCTGGGAATGGCGATGGAGTTTACTGTGGACTGAGCTGGGAATGGGGATGGAGTTACCTGTGGAGAGAGCTGGGAATGGGGATGGAGTTACCTGTGGAGAGGGCTGGGAATGGGGATGGAGTTATTTGTGGTGAGAGCTGGGAATGGGGATGGAGTTACCTGTGGAGAGAGCTGGGAATGTGGATGGAGTTACCTGTGGACTGAGCTGGGAGTTGGGATGGAGTTACCTGTGGTGAGAGCTGGGAATGGGGATGGAGTTACCTGTGGAGAGAGCTGGGAATGGGGATGGAGTTACCTGTGGAGAGAGATGGGAGTGGGGATGGAGTTAACTGGGGACTGATCTGGGAGTGGGGGTGGAGTTACCTATGGACTGAGGTGGGAAATGGAATGGAGTCACCTGTGGAGAGAGCTGGGAAGGGAGATGTATTTACCTGTGGTGCGAGCTGCGAGTCGGGTGGAGTTACCTGTGAAGAGAGCTCGGAATGGGGATGGAGTTACCTGTCGAGGGAGCTGGGATTGGGGATGGAGTTACCTGTGGAGAGAGCTGGGAATGGGGATGGAGTTACCTGTGGAGAAGGCTGGGAATGGGGATGGAGTTACCTGTGGACTGAACTGGGAGATGGAATGGAGTTACCTGTGGTGTAGCTGGGAGTTGGGTGGAGTTATCTGTGAAGAGAGCTGGGAATGGGGATGGAGTTACCTGTCGAGGTAGCTGGGAGTGTCGATGGTGTTACCTGTGGAGAGAACTGGTAATGAGTGTGGAGTAACCTGTGGACTGAGCTGGGAATGTGGATGGAGTTACCTGTGGAGAGAGCTGGGATTTGGGATGGAGTTAACTGTGGAGAGCGTGGGGAGTGCGGATGGAGTTACCTGTGGAGAGATCTGGGAATGAGGATGGAGTTACCTGTGGACTGAGCTGGGAGTCGGATGGAGTCACCTGAGGACATAGCTGGGAATGGGGATGGAGATTACTGTGGACTGAGCTGGGAATGGGGATGGAGTCACCTGAGGACATAGCTGGGAATGGGGATGCAGATTACTGTGGACTGAGCTGGGGATGGGGATGGAGTCAACTGTGGAGCGAGCTGGGAGAGGGGATGGAGTTACCTGTGGAGAGAACCGGGAATGGGGATGGAGTCACCTGAGGACATAGCTGGGAATGGGGATGGAGTTACCTGTGGAGAGAACCGGGAATGGGGATGGAGTCACCTGAGGACATAGCTGGGCATGGGGATGGAGTTACCTGTGGAGAGAACTCGGAATGGGGATGGAGTCACCTGAGGACATAGCTGGGAATGGGGATTAAGTTACCTGTGGAGAGAGATGGGAGTGGGGATGGAGTTAACTGGGGACTGACCTGGGAGTGGGGGTGGAGTTACCTGTGGACTGAGGTGGGAATGGGAATGGAGTCACCTGCGGAGAGAGCTGGGAATGGGGATGGAGTTACCTGTGGAGAGAGCTCGGAATGGGGATGGAGTTACCAGTGGTTTGATCTGGGAGTGGGGATGGAGTTACCTGTGGACTGAACTGGGAGTTGGAATGGAGTTACCTGTGGTGCAAGCTGGGAGTTGGGTGGAGTTATCTGTGAAGAGAGCTGGGAATAGGGATGGAGTTACCTGTCGAGGGAGCTGGGAGTGTCGATGGTGTTACCTGTGGAGAGAACTGGTAATGAGTGTGGAGTAACCTGTGGACTGAGTTGGGAATGGGGATGGAGTTACCTGTGGAGAGAGCTGGGATTGGGGATGGAGTTAACTGTGGAGAGAGCGGGGAGTGCGGATGGAGTTACTTGTGGCCTGAGCTGGGAGTCGGGACGGAATTACCTGTGGAGAGAGCTGGGAATGGGGATGGAGTTACCTGTGGAGAGGGCTGGGAATGGGGATGGAGTTACCTGTGGACTGAACTGGGAGATGGAATGGAGTTACCTGTGGTGCGAGCTGGGAGTTGGGTGGAGTTATCTGTGAAGAGAGCTGGGAATGGGGATGGAGTTACCTGTCGAGGTAGCTGGGAGTGTCGATGGTGTTACCTGTGGAGAGAACTGGTAATGAGTGTGGAGTAACCTGTGGACTGAGCTGGGAATGTGGATGGAGTTACCTGTGGAGAGAGCTGGGATTTGGGATGGAGTTAACTGTGGAGAGCGTGGGGAGTGCGGATGGAGTTACCTGTGGAGAGATCTGGGAATGAGGATGGAGTTACCTGTGGACTGAGCTGGGAGTCGGATGGAGTCACCTGAGGACATAGCTGGGAATGGGGATGGAGATTACTGTGGACTGAGCTGGGAATGGGGATGGAGTCACCTGAGGACATAGCTGGGAATGGGGATGCAGATTACTGTGGACTGAGCTGGGGATGGGGATGGAGTCAACTGTGGAGCGAGCTGGGAGTGGGGATGGAGTTACCTGTGGAGAGAACTGGGAATGGGGATGGAGTTACCTGTGGACTGAGCTGGGAATCGGGATGGAGTTTACTGTGGTGCGAGCTGGGAGTGGGGATGGAGTTACCTGTGGAGAGAGCTGTCAATGGAGATGGAGTTACCTGTGAGGAGAGCTCGGAATGGGGATGGAGTTACCAGTGGTTTGATCTGGGAGTGGGGCTGGAGTTACCTGTGGACTGAACTGGGAGTTGGAATGGAGTTACCTGTGGTGCAAGCTGGGAGTTGGGTGGAGTTATCTGTGAAGAGAGCTGGGAATAGGGATGGAGTTACCTATCGAGGGAGCTGGGAGTGTCGATGGTGTTACCTGTGGAGAGAACTGGTAATGAGGGTGGAGTAACCTGTGGACTGAGCTGGGAATGGGGATGGAGTTACCTGTGGAGAGAGCTGGGATTGGGGATGGAGTTAACTGTGGAGAGAGCGGGGAGTGAGGTTGGAGTTACTTGTGGACTGAGCTGGGAGTCGGGACGGAATTACCTGTGGAGAGAGCTGGGAATGGGGATTCAGTTACCTGTGGAGAGAGCTGGGAATGGGGATGGAGTTACCTGTGGACTGAGCTCGGAGTTGGAATGGAGTAACCTGTGGAGAGAGCTGGGAATGGGGATGGAGTTACCTGTGGACTGAGCTCGGAGTTGGAATGGAGTTACCTGTGGAGAGAGCTGGGAATGGGGATGGAGTAACCTGTGGAGAGATCTGGGAATGAGGATGGAGTTACCTGTGGACTGAGTTGGGAGTCGGATGGAGTCACCTGAGGACATAGCTGGGAATGGGGATGGAGATTACTCTGTACTGAGCTGGGAATGGGGATGGAGTCACCTGAGCACCTAGCTGGGAATGGGGATGGAGTCAACTGTGGAGCGAGCTGGGAGTGGGGATCGAGTTACCTGTTGACTGAGCTGGGAATGGGGATTGGGTTTACTGTGGAGCGAGCTGGGAGTGGGGATGGAGTTCCCTGTGGAGAGACCTGGGAATGGGGATGGAGTTTACTGTGGACTGAGCTGTGAATGGGGATGGAGTTACCTGTGGAGAGAGCTGGGAATGGGGATGGAGTTACCTGTTGAGAGGGCTGGGAATGGGGATGGAGTTATTTGTGGACTGAGCTGGGAGTTGTCATGCAGCTACCTGTGGTGCGAGCTAGGAGTTGGGTGGAGTTACCTGTGAAGAGAGCTGGGAATGTGGATGGAGTTACCTGTGGACTGAGCTGGGAGTTGGGATGGTGTTACCTGTGGTGAGAGCTGGGAATGGGGATGGAGTTACCTGTGGAGAGAGCTGGGAATGGGGATGGAGTTACCTGTTGTGAGAGATGGGAGTGTGGATGGAGTTAACCGGGGACTGACCTGGGAATGGGGGTGGAGTTACCTATGGACTGAGGTGGGAAATGGAATGGAGTCACCTGCGGAGAGAGCTGGGAAGGGAAATGTATTTACCTGTGGTGCGAGCTGCGAGTCGGGTGGAGTTACCTGTGAAGAGAGCTGGGAATGGGGATGGAGTTACCTGTCAAGGGAGCTGGGATTGGGGATTCAGTTACCTGTGGAGAGAGCTGGGAATGGGGATGGAGTTACCTGTGGAGAGGGCTGGGAATGGGGATGGAGTTACCTGTGGACTGAACTGGGAGATGGAATGGAGTTACCTGTGGTGCGAGCTGGGAGTTGGGTGGAGTTATCTGTGAAGAGAGCTGGGAGTGTCGATGGTGTTACCTGTGGAGAGAACTGGTAATGAGTGTGGAGTAACCTGTGGACTGAGCTGAGAATGGGGATGGAGTTACCTGTGGAGAGAGCTGGGATTGGGGATGGAGTTAACTGTGGATAGAGCGGGGAGTGCGGATGGAGTTACTTGTGGACTGAGCTGGGAGTCAGGACGGAATTACCTGTGGAGAGAGCTGGGAATG
This sequence comes from Hypanus sabinus, assembly GCF_030144855.1. Classification (NCBI taxonomy): domain Eukaryota; kingdom Metazoa; phylum Chordata; class Chondrichthyes; order Myliobatiformes; family Dasyatidae; genus Hypanus; species Hypanus sabinus. Next base: position 85,125,641 of record NC_082712.1, on the reverse strand, counting down.
GGGATTCAGTTACCTGTGGAGAGAGCTGGGAATGAGGATGGAGTTACCTGTGGACTGAGATGGGAGTCGGATGGAGTCACCTGAGGACATAGCTGGGAATGGGGATGGAGATTACTGTGGACTGAGCTGGGAATGGGGATGGAGTCACCTGAGGACATAGCTGGGAATGGGGATGGAGATTACTGTGGACTGATCTGGGAATGGGGATGGAGTCAACTGTGGAGCGAGCTGGGAATAGGGATGGAGTTTACTGTGGACTGACCTGGGAATGGGGATGGAGTCACCTGAGGTCATCGCTGGGAATGTGGATGGAGTTTACTGTGGACTGACCTGGGAATGGGGATGGAGTCACCTGAGGTCATTGCTGGGAATGGGGATGGAGTTACCTGTGGACTGAGCTGGGAATCGGGATGGAGTTTACTGTGGATTGAGCTGGGAATGTGGATGGAGTTACCTGTGGAGAGAGCTGGGAATGGGGATGGAGTTACCTGTGGAGAGGGCTGGGAATGGGGATGGAGTTACCTGCACAGAGAGCTGGGATTGGGGTTGGAGTTACCTGTGGACTGAACTGGGAGATGGAATGGATTTACCTGTGGTGCGAGCTGGGAGTTGGGTGGAGTTACCTGTGAAGAGAGCTGGGAATGGGGATGGAGTTAACTGTGGACTGAGCTGGGAATGGGGATGGAGTCACCTGAGCACATAGCTGGGAATGGGGTTGGAGTCAACTGTGGAGAGAGCTGGGATTGGGGATGGAGTTAACTGTGGAGAGAGCTGGGAATGAGGATGGAGTTACCTGTGGACTGGGCTGGGAGTCGGATGGAGTCACCTGAGGACATAGCTGGGAATGGGGATGGAGATTACTGTGGACTGAGCTGGGAATGGGGACGGAGTCACCTGAGGTCATCGCTGGGAATGGGGAAGGAGTTTACTATGGACTGAGCTGGGAATCGGGATGGAGTTTACTGTGGACTGAGCTGGGAATGGGGATGGAGTTACCTGTGGAGAGAGCAGGGAATGGGGATGGAGTTACCTGTGGAGAGTGCTGGGAATGGGGATGGATTTACCTGTGGACTGAACTGGGAGTTGGGTGGAGTTTCCTGTGAAGAGAGCTGGGAATAGGGATGGAGTTACCTGTCGAGGGTGCTGGGAGTGTCGATGGTGTTACCTGCGGAGAGCACTGGTAATGAGGGTGGAGTAACCTGTGGACTGAGCTGGGAATGGGGATGGAGTTACCTGTGGACTGAGCTGGGAGTGGGGATGGAGTTACCTGTGGTGAGAGCTGGGAATGGGGTTGGAGTTACCTGTGGAGAGAGCTGGGCATGGGGATGGAGTTACCTGTGGAGAGAACTCGGAATGGGGATGGAGTCACCTGAGGACATAGCTGGGAATGGGGATTAAGTTACCTGTGGAGAGAGATGGGAGTGGGGATGGAGTTAACTGGGGACTGACCTGGGAGTGGGGGTGGAGTTACCTGTGGACTGAGGTGGGAATGGGAATGGAGTCACCTGCGGAGAGAGCTGGGAATGGGGATGGAGTTACCTGTGGAGAGAGCTCGGAATGGGGATGGAGTTACCAGTGGTTTGATCTGGGAGTGGGGATGGAGTTACCTGTGGACTGAACTGGGAGTTGGAATGGAGTTACCTGTGGTGCAAGCTGGGAGTTGGGTGGAGTTATCTGTGAAGAGAGCTGGGAATAGGGATGGAGTTACCTGTCGAGGGAGCTGGGAGTGTCGATGGTGTTACCTGTGGAGAGAACTGGTAATGAGTGTGGAGTAACCTGTGGACTGAGTTGGGAATGGGGATGGAGTTACCTGTGGAGAGAGCTGGGATTGGGGATGGAGTTAACTGTGGAGAGAGCGGGGAGTGCGGATGGAGTTACTTGTGGCCTGAGCTGGGAGTCGGGACGGAATTACCTGTGGAGAGAGCTGGGAATGGTGATTCAGTTACCTGTGGAGAGAGCTGGGAATGGGGATTCAGTTACCTGTGGAGAGAGCTGGGAATGGGGATGGAGTTACCTGTGGACTGAGCTCGGAGTTGGAATGGAGTTACCTGTGGAGAGAGCTGGGAATGGGGTTGGAGTTACCTGTGGACTGAGCTCGGAGTTGGAATGGAGTTACCTGTGGAGAGAGCTGGGAATGGGGATGGAGTAACCTGTGGAGAGATCTGGGAATGAGGATGGAGTTACCTGTGGACTGAGCTGGGAGTCGGATGGAGTCACCTGAGGACATAGCTGGGAATGGGGATGGAGTTTACTGTGGAGCGAGCTGGGAGTGGGGATGGAGTTACCTGTGGAGAGACGTGGGAATAGGGATGGAGTTTACTGTGGACTGACCTGCGAATGGGGATGGAGTCACCTGAGGTCATCGCTGGGAATGGGGATGGAGTTTACTGTGGACTGACCTGGGAGTGGGGATGGAGTTACCTGTGGAGAGAGCTGGGAATGGGGATGGAGTTACCTGTGGAGAGGGCTGGGAATGGGGATGGAGTTACCTGCAGAGAGAGCTGGGAATGTGGATGGAGTTACCTGTGGACTGAACTGGGAGTTGGAATGGATTTACCTGTGGTGCGAGCTGGGAGTTGGGTGGATTTACCTGTGAAGAGAGCTGGGAATGGGGATGGAGTCACCTGAGCATATAGCTGGGAATGGGGTTGGAGTCAACTGTGGTCTGAGCTGGGAATGGGGATGGAGTTACCTGTGGACTGAGCTGGGAGTGGGGATGGAGTTACCTGTGGTGAGAGCTGGGAATGGGTTTGGAGTTACCTGTGGAGAGAGCTGGGCATGGGGATGGAGTTACCTGTGGTGAGAACTCGGAAAGGGGATGGAGTCACCTGAGGACATAGCTGGGAATGGGGATGGAGTTACCTGTGGAGAGAGATGGGAGTGGGGATGGAGTTAACTGGGGACTGACCTGGGAGTGGGGGTGGAGTTACCTGTGGACTGAGGTGGGAATGGGAATGGAGTCACCTGCGGAGAGAGCTGGGAATGGGGATGGAGTTACCTGTGGAGAGAGCTCGGAATGGGGATGGAGTTACCAGTGGTTTGATCTGGGAGTGGGGATGGAGTTACCTGTGGACTGAACTGGGAGTTGGAATGGAGTTAGCTGTGGCGCGAGCTGGGAGTTGGGTGGAGTTATCTGTGAAGAGAGCTGGGAATGGGGATGGAGTTACCTGTCGAGGGAGCTGGGAGTGTCGATGGTGTTACGTGTGGAGAGAACTGGTAATGAGTGTGGAGTAACCTGTGGACTGAGCTGGGAATGGGGATGGAGTTACCTGTGGAGAGCGCTGGGATTGGGGATGGAGTTAACTGTGGAGAGAGCAGCTAGTGCGGATGTTGTGACTTGTGGACTGAGCTGGGAGTCAGGACGGAATTACATGTGGAGAGATCTGGGAATGGGGATTCAGTTGCCTGTGGAGAGAGCTGGGAATGGGGATGGAGTTACTTGTGGACTGAGCTCGGAGTTGGAATGGAGTTACCTGTGGAGAGAGCTGGGAATGGGGATGGAGTAACCTGTGGACAGATCTGGGAATGAGGATGGAATTACCTGTGGACTGAGCTGGGAGTCGGATGGAGTCACCTGAGGTCATAGCTGGGAATGGGGATGGAGATTACTGTGGACTGTGCTGGGAATGGGGATGGAGTTTACTGTGGACTGAGCTGGGAATGGGGATGGAGTTACCTGAGGAGGCAGCTGGGAATGGGGATGGAGTTATCTGTCGAGGGTGCTGGGAGTGTCGATGGTGTTACCTGTGGAGAGAACTGGTAATGAGTGTGGAGTAACCTGTGGACTGAGCTGGGAATGGGGATGGAGTTACGTGTGGACTGAGCTCGGAATCGGGATGGAGTTACCAGTGGTTTGATCTGGGAGTAGGAATGGAGTTACCTGTCGACTGAACTGGGAGTTGGAATGGAGTTACCTGTGGTGCGAGCTGGGACTATGGTGGAGTTACCTGTGAAGAGAGCTGGGAATGGGGATGGAGTTACCTGTCGAGGGTGCTGGGAGTGTCGATGGTGTTACCTGTGGAGAGAACTGGTAATGAGGGTGGAATAACCTGCGGACTGAGCTGGGAATGGGGATGGAGTTACCTGTGGACTGAGCTGGGAGTTGGGATGGAGTTACCTGTGGTGAGAGCTGGGAGTTGGGTGGAGTTACCTGTGAAGAGAGCTGGGAATGGGGATGGAGTTACCTGTCGAGGATGCTGGGAGTGTCAATGGTGTTACCTGTGGAGAGAACTGGTAATGAGTGTGGAGTAACCTGTGGACTGAGCTGGGAATGGGGATGGAGTTACCTGTGGAGAGAACCGGGAATGGGGATGGAGTCACCTGAGGACATAGCTGGGAATGGGGATGGAGTTACCTGTGGAGAGAACCGGGAATGGGGATGGAGTCACCTGAGGACATAGCTGGGCATGGGGATGGAGTTACCTGTGGAGAGAACTCGGAATGGGGATGGAGTCACCTGAGGACATAGCTGGGAATGGGGATTAAGTTACCTGTGGAGAGAGATGGGAGTGGGGATGGAGTTAACTGGGGACTGACCTGGGAGTGGGGGTGGAGTTACCTGTGGACTGAGGTGGGAATGGGAATGGAGTCACCTGCGGAGAGAGCTGGGAATGGGGATGGAGTTACCTGTGGAGAGAGCTCGGAATGGGGATGGAGTTACCAGTGGTTTGATCTGGGAGTGGGGATGGAGTTACCTGTGGACTGAACTGGGAGTTGGAATGGAGTTACCTGTGGTGCAAGCTGGGAGTTGGGTGGAGTTATCTGTGAAGAGAGCTGGGAATAGGGATGGAGTTACCTGTCGAGGGAGCTGGGAGTGTCGATGGTGTTACCTGTGGAGAGAACTGGTAATGAGTGTGGAGTAACCTGTGGACTGAGTTGGGAATGGGGATGGAGTTACCTGTGGAGAGAGCTGGGATTGGGGATGGAGTTAACTGTGGAGAGAGCGGGGAGTGCGGATGGAGTTACTTGTGGCCTGAGCTGGGAGTCGGGACGGAATTACCTGTGGAGAGAGCTGGGAATGGGGATGGAGTTACCTGTGGAGAGGGCTGGGAATGGGGATGGAGTTACCTGTGGACTGAACTGGGAGATGGAATGGAGTTACCTGTGGTGCGAGCTGGGAGTTGGGTGGAGTTATCTGTGAAGAGAGCTGGGAATGGGGATGGAGTTACCTGTCGAGGTAGCTGGGAGTGTCGATGGTGTTACCTGTGGAGAGAACTGGTAATGAGTGTGGAGTAACCTGTGGACTGAGCTGGGAATGTGGATGGAGTTACCTGTGGAGAGAGCTGGGATTTGGGATGGAGTTAACTGTGGAGAGCGTGGGGAGTGCGGATGGAGTTACCTGTGGAGAGATCTGGGAATGAGGATGGAGTTACCTGTGGACTGAGCTGGGAGTCGGATGGAGTCACCTGAGGACATAGCTGGGAATGGGGATGGAGATTACTGTGGACTGAGCTGGGAATGGGGATGGAGTCACCTGAGGACATAGCTGGGAATGGGGATGCAGATTACTGTGGACTGAGCTGGGGATGGGGATGGAGTCAACTGTGGAGCGAGCTGGGAGTGGGGATGGAGTTACCTGTGGAGAGACCTGGGAATGGGGATGGAGTTACCTGTGGACTGAGCTGGGAATCGGGATGGAGTTTACTGTGGTGCGAGCTGGGAGTGGGGATGGAGTTACCTGTGGAGAGAGCTGTCAATGGAGATGGAGTTACCTGTGAGGAGAGCTCGGAATGGGGATGGAGTTACCAGTGGTTTGATCTGGGAGTGGGGCTGGAGTTACCTGTGGACTGAACTGGGAGTTGGAATGGAGTTACCTGTGGTGCAAGCTGGGAGTTGGGTGGAGTTATCTGTGAAGAGAGCTGGGAATAGGGATGGAGTTACCTGTCGAGGGAGCTGGGAGTGTCGATGGTGTTACCTGTGGAGAGAACTGGTAATGAGTGTGGAGTAACCTGTGGACTGAGTTGGGAATGGGGATGGAGTTACCTGTGGAGAGAGCTGGGATTGGGGATGGAGTTAACTGTGGAGAGAGCGGGGAGTGCGGATGGAGTTACTTGTGGCCTGAGCTGGGAGTCGGGACGGAATTACCTGTGGAGAGAGCTGGGAATGGGGATGGAGTTACCTGTGGAGAGGGCTGGGAATGGGGATGGAGTTACCTGTGGACTGAACTGGGAGATGGAATGGAGTTACCTGTGGTGCGAGCTGGGAGTTGGGTGGAGTTATCTGTGAAGAGAGCTGGGAATGGGGATGGAGTTACCTGTCGAGGTAGCTGGGAGTGTCGATGGTGTTACCTGTGGAGAGAACTGGTAATGAGTGTGGAGTAACCTGTGGACTGAGCTGGGAATGTGGATGGAGTTACCTGTGGAGAGAGCTGGGATTTGGGATGGAGTTAACTGTGGAGAGCGTGGGGAGTGCGGATGGAGTTACCTGTGGAGAGATCTGGGAATGAGGATGGAGTTACCTGTGGACTGAGCTGGGAGTCGGATGGAGTCACCTGAGGACATAGCTGGGAATGGGGATGGAGATTACTGTGGACTGAGCTGGGAATGGGGATGGAGTCACCTGAGGACATAGCTGGGAATGGGGATGCAGATTACTGTGGACTGAGCTGGGGATGGGGATGGAGTCAACTGTGGAGCGAGCTGGGAGTGGGGATGGAGTTACCTGTGGAGAGACCTGGGAATGGGGATGGAGTTACCTGTGGACTGAGCTGGGAATCGGGATGGAGTTTACTGTGGTGCGAGCTGGGAGTGGGGATGGAGTTACCTGTGGAGAGAGCTGTCAATGGAGATGGAGTTACCTGTGAGGAGAGCTCGGAATGGGGATGGAGTTACCAGTGGTTTGATCTGGGAGTGGGGCTGGAGTTACCTGTGGACTGAACTGGGAGTTGGAATGGAGTTACCTGTGGTGCAAGCTGGGAGTTGGGTGGAGTTATCTGTGAAGAGAGCTGGGAATAGGGATGGAGTTACCTATCGAGGGAGCTGGGAGTGTCGATGGTGTTACCTGTGGAGAGAACTGGTAATGAGGGTGGAGTAACCTGTGGACTGAGCTGGGAATGGGGATGGAGTTACCTGTGGAGAGAGCTGGGATTGGGGATGGAGTTAACTGTGGAGAGAGCGGGGAGTGAGGTTGGAGTTACTTGTGGACTGAGCTGGGAGTCGGGACGGAATTACCTGTGGAGAGAGCTGGGAATGGGGATTCAGTTACCTGTGGAGAGAGCTGGGAATGGGGATGGAGTTACCTGTGGACTGAGCTCGGAGTTGGAATGGAGTAACCTGTGGAGAGAGCTGGGAATGGGGATGGAGTTACCTGTGGACTGAGCTCGGAGTTGGAATGGAGTTACCTGAGGACATAGCTGGGAATGGGGATGGAGATTACTCTGTACTGAGCTGGGAATGGGGATGGAGTCACCTGAGCACATAGCTGGGAATGGGGATGGAGTCAACTGTGGAGCGAGCTGGGAGTGGGGATCGAGTTACCTGTTGACTGAGCTGGGAATGGGGATTGGGTTTACTGTGGAGCGAGCTGGGAGTGGGGATGGAGTTCCCTGTGGAGAGACCTGGGAATGGGGATGGAGTTTACTGTGGACTGAGCTGTGAATGGGGATGGAGTTACCTGTGGAGAGAGCTGGGAATGGGGATGGAGTTACCTGTTGAGAGGGCTGGGAATGGGGATGGAGTTATTTGTGGACTGAGCTGGGAGTTGTAATGCAGCTACCTGTGGTGCGAGCTAGGAGTTGGGTGGAGTTACCTGTGAAGAGAGCTGGGAATGTGGATGGAGTTACCTGTGGACTGAGCTGGGAGTTGGGATGGTGTTACCTGTGGTGAGAGCTGGGAATGGGGATGGAGTTACCTGTGGAGAGAGCTGGGAATGGGGATGGAGTTACCTGTTGTGAGAGATGGGAGTGTGGATGGAGTTAACCGGGGACTGACCTGGGAATGGGGGTGGAGTTACCTATGGACTGAGGTGGGAAATGGAATGGAGTCACCTGCGGAGAGAGCTGGGAAGGGAAATGTATTTACCTGTGGTGCGAGCTGCGAGTCGGGTGGAGTTACCTGTGAAGAGAGCTGGGAATGGGGATGGAGTTACCTGTCGAGGGAGCTGGGATTGGGGATTCAGTTACCTGTGGAGAGAGCTGGGAATGGGGATGGAGTTACCTGTGGAGAGGGCTGGGAATGGGGATGGAGTTACCTGTGGACTGAACTGGGAGATGGAATGGAGTTACCTGTGGTGCGAGCTGGGAGTTGGGTGGAGTTATCTGTGAAGAGAGCTGGGAGTGTCGATGGTGTTACCTGTGGAGAGAACTGGTAATGAGTGTGGAGTAACCTGTGGACTGAGCTGAGAATGGGGATGGAGTTACCTGTGGAGAGAGCTGGGATTGGGGATGGAGTTAACTGTGGAGAGAGCGGGGAGTGCGGATGGAGTTACTTGTGGACTGAGCTGGGAGTCGGGACGGAATTACCTGTGGAGAGAGCTGGGAATGGGGATTCAGTTACCTGTGGAGAGAGCTGGGAATGAGGATGGAGTTACCTGTGGACTGAGATGGGAGTCAGATGGAGTCACCTGAGGACATAGCTGGGAATGGGGATGGAGATTACTGTGGACTGAGCTGGGAATGGGGATGGAGTCACCTGAGGACATAGCTGGGAATGGGGATGGAGATTACTGTGGACTGAGCTGGGAATGGGGATGGAGTCAACTGTGGAGCGAGCTGGGAATAGGGATGGAGTTTACTGTGGACTGACCTGGGAATGGGGATGGAGTCACCTGAGGTCATCGCTGGGAATGTGGATGGAGTTTACTGTGGACTGACCTGGGAATGGGGATGGAGTCACCTGAGGTCATTGCTGGGAATGGGGATGGAGTTACCTGTGGACTGAGCTGGGAATCGGGATGGAGTTTACTGTGGATTGAGCTGGGAATGTGGATGGAGCTACCTGTGGAGAGAGCTGGGAATGGGGATGGAGTTACCTGTGGAGAGGGCTGGGAATGGGGATGGAGTTACCTGCACAGAGAGCTGGGATTGGGGTTGGAGTTACCTGTGGACTGAACTGGGAGATGGAATGGATTTACCTGTGGTGCGAGCTGGGAGTTGGGTGGAGTTACCTGTGAAGAGAGCTGGGAATGGGGATGGAGTTAACTGTGGACTGAGCTGGGAATGGGGATGGAGTCACCTGAGCACATAGCTGGGAATGGGGTTGGAGTCAACTGTGGAGAGAGCTGGGATTGGGGATGGAGTTAACTGTGGAGAGAGCTGGGAATGAGGATGGAGTTACCTGTGGACTGGGCTGGGAGTCGGATGGAGTCACCTGAGGACATAGCTGGGAATGGGGATGGAGATTACTGTGGACTGAGCTGGGAATGGGGACGGAGTCACCTGAGGTCATCGCTGGGAATGGGGAAGGAGTTTACTATGGACTGAGCTGGGAATCGGGATGGAGTTTACTGTGGACTGAGCTGGGAATGGGGATGGAGTTACCTGTGGAGAGAGCAGGGAATGGGGATGGAGTTACCTGTGGAGAGTGCTGGGAATGGGGATGGATTTACCTGTGGACTGAACTGGGAGTTGGGTGGAGTTTCCTGTGAAGAGAGCTGGGAATAGGGATGGAGTTACCTGTCGAGGGTGCTGGGAGTGTCGATGGTGTTACCTGCGCAGAGCACTGGTAATGAGGGTGGAGTAACCTGTGGACTGAGCTGGGAATGGGGATGGAGTTACCTGTGGACTGAGCTGGGAGTGGGGATGGAGTTACCTGTGGTGAGAGCTGGGAATGGGGTTGGAGTTACCTGTGGAGAGAGCTGGGCATGGGGATGGAGTTACCTGTGGAGAGAACTCGGAATGGGGATGGAGTCACCTGAGGACATAGCTGGGAATGGGGATTAAGTTACCTGTGGAGAGAGATGGGAGTGGGGATGGAGTTAACTGGGGACTGACCTGGGAGTGGGGGTGGAGTTACCTGTGGACTGAGGTGGGAATGGGAATGGAGTCACCTGCGGAGAGAGCTGGGAATGGGGATGGAGTTACCTGTGGAGAGAGCTCGGAATGGGGATGGAGTTACCAGTGGTTTGATCTGGGAGTGGGGATGGAGTTACCTGTGGACTGAACTGGGAGTTGGAATGGAGTTACCTGTGGTGCAAGCTGGGAGTTGGGTGGAGTTATCTGTGAAGAGAGCTGGGAATAGGGATGGAGTTACCTGTCGAGGGAGCTGGGAGTGTCGATTGTGTTACCTGTGGAGAGAACTGGTAATGAGTGTGGAGTAACCTGTGGACTGAGTTGGGAATGGGGATGGAGTTACCTGTGGAGAGAGCTGGGATTGGGGATGGAGTTAACTGTGGAGAGAGCGGGGAGTGCGGATGGAGTTACTTGTGGCCTGAGCTGGGAGTCGGGACGGAATTACCTGTGGAGAGAGCTGGGAATGGTGATTCAGTTACCTGTGGAGAGAGCTGGGAATGGGGATTCAGTTACCTGTGGAGAGAGCTGGGAATGGGGATGGAGTTACCTGTGGACTGAGCTCGGAGTTGGAATGGAGTTACCTGTGGAGAGAGCTGGGAATGGGGTTGGAGTTACCTGTGGACTGAGCTCGGAGTTGGAATGGAGTTACCTGTGGAGAGAGCTGGGAATGGGGATGGAGTAACCTGTGGAGAGATCTGGGAATGAGGATGGAGTTACCTGTGGACTGAGCTGGGAGTCGGATGGAGTCACCTGAGGACATAGCTGGGAATGGGGATGGAGTTTACTGTGGAGCGAGCTGGGAGTGGGGATGGAGTTACCTGTGGAGAGACGTGGGTATAGGGATGGAGTTTACTGTGGACTGACCTGCGAATGGGGATGGAGTCACCTGAGGTCATCGCTGGGAATGGGGATGGAGTTTACTGTGGACTGACCTGGGAATGGGGATGGAGTTACCTGTGGAGAGAGCTGGGAATGGGGATGGAGTTACCTGTGGAGAGGGCTGGGAATGGGGATGGAGTTACCTGCAGAGAGAGCTGGGAATGTGGATGGAGTTACCTGTGGACTGAACTGGGAGTTGGAATGGATTTACCTGTGGTGCGAGCTGGGAGTTGGGTGGATTTACCTGTGAAGAGAGCTGGGAATGGGGATGGAGTCACCTGAGCATATAGCTGGGAATGGGGTTGGAGTCAACTGTGGAGAGAGCTGGGATTGGGGATGGAGTTAACTGTGAAGAGAACTGGGAATGGGGATGGAGTCACCTGAGGACATAGCTGGGAATGGGGATGGAGTTACCTGTGGAGAGAGATGGGAGTGGGGATGGAGTTAACTGGGGACTGACCTGGGAGTGGGGGTGGAGTTACCTGTGGACTGAGGTGGGAATGGGAATGGAGTCACCTGCGGAGAGAGCTGGGAATGGGGACGGAGTTACCTGTGGAGAGAGCTCGGAATGGGGATGGAGTTACCAGTGGTTTGATCTGGGAGTGGGGATGGAGTTACCTGTGGACTGAACTGGGAGTTGGAATGGAGTTAGCTGTGGTGCGAGCTGGGAGTTGGGTGGAGTTATCTGTGAAGAGAGCTGTGAATAGGGATGGAGTTACCTGTCGAGGGAGCTGGGAGTGTCGATGGTGTTACCTGTGGAGAGAACTGGTAATGAGTGTGGAGTAACCTGTGGACTGAGTTGGGAATGGGGATGGAGTTACCTGTGGAGAGAGCTGGGATTGGGGATGGAGTTAACTGTGGAGAGAGCGGGGAGTGCGGATGGAGTTACTTGTGGCCTGAGCTGGGAGTCGGGACGGAATTACCTGTGGAGAGAGCTGGGAATGGGGATGGAGTTACCTGTGGAGAGGGCTGGGAATGGGGATGGAGTTACCTGTGGACTGAACTGGGAGATGGAATGGAGTTACCTGTGGTGCGAGCTGGGAGTTGGGTGGAGTTATCTGTGAAGAGAGCTGGGAATGGGGATGGAGTTACCTGTCGAGGTAGCTGGGAGTGTCGATGGTGTTACCTGTGGAGAGAACTGGTAATGAGTGTGGAGTAACCTGTGGACTGAGCTGGGAATGTGGATGGAGTTACCTGTGGAGAGAGCTGGGATTTGGGATGGAGTTAACTGTGGAGAGCGTGGGGAGTGCGGATGGAGTTACCTGTGGAGAGATCTGGGAATGAGGATGGAGTTACCTGTGGACTGAGCTGGGAGTCGGATGGAGTCACCTGAGGACATAGCTGGGAATGGGGATGGAGATTACTGTGGACTGAGCTGGGAATGGGGATGGAGTCACCTGAGGACATAGCTGGGAATGGGGATGCAGATTACTGTGGACTGAGCTGGGGATGGGGATGGAGTCAACTGTGGAGCGAGCTGGGAGTGGGGATGGAGTTACCTGTGGAGAGACCTGGGAATGGGGATGGAGTTACCTGTGGACTGAGCTGGGAATCGGGATGGAGTTTACTGTGGTGCGAGCTGGGAGTGGGGATGGAGTTACCTGTGGAGAGAGCTGTCAATGGAGATGGAGTTACCTGTGGGGAGAGCTCGGAATGGGGATGGAGTTAACTGTGAAGAGAACTGGGAATGGGGATGGAGTCACCTGAGGACATAGCTGGGAATGGGGATGGAGTTACCTGTCGAGGGAGCTGGGAGTGTCGATGGTGTTACGTGTGGAGAGAACTGGTAATGAGTGTGGAGTAACCTGTGGACTGAGCTGGGAATGGGGATGGAGTTACCTGTGGAGAGCGCTGGGATTGGGGATGGAGTTAACTGTGGAGAGAGCAGCTAGTGTGGATGTTGTGACTTGTGGACTGAGCTGGGAGTCAGGACGGAATTACATGTGGAGAGATCTGGGAATGGGGATTCAGTTGCCTGTGGAGAGAGCTGGGAATGGGGATGGAGTTACTTGTGGACTGAGCTCGGAGTTGGAATGGAGTTACCTGTGGAGAGAGCTGGGAATGGGGATGGAGTAACCTGTGGACAGATCTGGGAATGAGGATGGAATTACCTGTGGACTGAGCTGGGAGTCGGATGGAGTCACCTGAGGTCATAGCTGGGAATGGGGATGGAGATTACTGTGGACAGTGCTGGGAATGGGGATGGAGTTTACTGTGGACTGAGCTGGGAATGGGGATGGAGTCACCTGAGGTCATCGCTGGGAATGGGGATGGAGTTTACTGTGGACTGAGCTGGGAATGGGGATGGAGTTTACTGTGGACTGAGCTGGGAATGGGGATGGAGTTACCTGTCGACTGAACTGGGAGTTGGAATGGAGTTACCTGTGGTGCGAGCTGGGAGTAGGGTGGAGTTACCTGTGAAGAGAGCTGGGAATGGGGATGGAGTTACCTGTCGAGGGTGCTGGGAGTGTCGATGGTGTTACCTGTGGAGAGAACTGGTAATGAGGGTGGAATAACCTGCGGACTGAGCTGGGAATGGGGATGGAGTTACCTGTGGACTGAGCTGGGAGTTGGGATGGAGTTACCTGTGGTGAGAGCTGGGAGTTGGGTGGAGTTACCTGTGAAGAGAGCTGGGAATGGGGATGGAGTTACCTGTCGAGGATGCTGGGAGTGTCAATGGTGTTACCTGTGGAGAGAACTGGTAATGAGTGTGGAGTAACCTGTGGACTGAGCTGGGAATGGGGATGGAGTTACCTGTGGAGAGAACCGGGAATGGGGATGGAGTCACCTGAGGACATAGCTGGGAATGGGGATGGAGTTACCTGTGGAGAGAACCGGGAATGGGGATGGAGTCACCTGAGGACATAGCTGGGCATGGGGATGGAGTTACCTGTGGAGAGAACTCGGAATGGGGATGGAGTCACCTGAGGACATAGCTGGGAATGGGGATTAAGTTACCTGTGGAGAGAGATGGGAGTGGGGATGGAGTTAACTGGGGACTGACCTGGGAGTGGGGGTGGAGTTACCTGTGGACTGAGGTGGGAATGGGAATGGAGTCACCTGCGGAGAGAGCTGGGAATGGGGATGGAGTTACCTGTGGAGAGAGCTCGGAATGGGGATGGAGTTACCAGTGGTTTGATCTGGGAGTGGGGATGGAGTTACCTGTGGACTGAACTGGGAGTTGGAATGGACTTACCTGTGGTGCAAGCTGGGAGTTGGGTGGAGTTATCTGTGAAGAGAGCTGGGAATAGGGATGGAGTTACCTGTCGAGGGAGCTGGGAGTGTCGATGGTGTTACCTGTGGAGAGAACTGGTAATGAGTGTGGAGTAACCTGTGGACTGAGTTGGGAATGGGGATGGAGTTACCTGTGGAGAGAGCTGGGATTGGGGATGGATTTAACTGTGGAGAGAGCGGGGAGTGCGGATGGAGTTACTTGTGGCCTGAGCTGGGAGTCGGGACGGAATTACCTGTGGAGAGAGCTGGGAATGGTGATTCAGTTACCTGTGGAGAGAGCTGGGAATGGGGATTCAGTTACCTGTGGAGAGAGCTGGGAATGGGGATGGAGTTACCTGTGGACTGAGCTCGGAGTTGGAATGGAGTTACCTGTGGAGAGAGCTGGGAATGGGGTTGGAGTTACCTGTGGACTGAGCTCGGAGTTGGAATGGAGTTACCTGTGTAGAGAGCTGGGAATGGGGATGGAGTAACCTGTGGAGAGATCTGGGAATGAGGATGGAGTTACCTGTGGACTGAGCTGGGAGTCGGACGGAGTCACCTGAGGACATAGCTGGGAATGGGGATGGAGTTTACTGTGGAGCGAGCTGGGAGTGGGGATGGAGTTACCTGTGGAGAGACCTGGGAATAGGGATGGAGTTTACTGTGGACTGACCTGGGAATGGGGATGGAGTCACCTGAGGTCATCGCTGGGAATGGGGATGGAGTTTACTGTGGACTGACCTGGGAATGGGGATGGAGTTACCTGTGGAGAGAGCTGGGAATGGGGATGGAGTTACCTGTGGAGAGGGCTGGGAATGGGGATGGAGTTACCTGCAGAGAGAGCTGGGAATGGGGATGGAGTTACCTGTGGACTGAACTGGGAGTTGGAATGGATTTACCTGTGGTGCGAGCTGGGAGTTGGGTGGATTTACCTGTGAAGAGAGCTGGGAATGGGGATGGAGTCAACTGTGGAGAGAGCTGGGATTGGGGATGGAGTTAACTGTGGAGAGAGCTGGGAATGAGGATGGAGTTACCTGTGGACTTGGCTTGGAGTCGGATGGAGTCACCTGAGGACATAGCTGGGAATGGGGATGGAGATTACTGTGGACTGAGCTGGGAATGGGGACGGAGTCACCTGAGGTCATCGCTGGGAATGGGGAAGGAGTTTACTGTGGACTGAGCTGGGAATGGGGATGGAGTTACCTGTGGAGAGAGCTGGGAATGGGGATGGAGTTACCTGTGGAGAGTGCTGGGAATGGGGATGGATTTACCTGTGGACTGAACTGGGAGTTGGGTGGAGTTACCTGTGAAGAGAGCTGGGAATGGGGATGGAGTTACCTGTCGAGGGTGCTGGGAGTGTCGATGGTGTTACCTGTGGAGAGCACTGGTAATGAGGGTGGAGTAACCTGTGGACTGAGGTGGGAATGGGAATGGAGTCACCTGCGGAGAGAGCTGGGAATGGGGATGGAGTTACCTGTGGAGAGAGCTCGGAATGGGGATGGAGTTACCAGTGGTTTGATCTGGGAGTGGGGATGGAGTTACCTGTGGACTGAACTGGGAGTTGGAATGGAGTTAGCTGTGGTGCGAGCTGGGAGTTGGGTGGAGTTATCTGTGAAGAGAGCTGGGAATGGGGATGGAGTTACCTGTCGAGGGAGCTGGGAGTGTCGATGGTGTTACCTGTGGAGAGAACTGGTAATGAGTGTGGAGTAACCTGTGGACTGAGCTTTAATGGGGATGGAGTTACCTGTGGAGAGCGCTGGGATTGGGGATGGAGTTAACTGTGGAGAGAGCAGCTAGTGCGGATGTTGTGACTTGTGGACTGAGCTGGGAGTCAGGACGGAATTACATGTGGAGAGATCTGGGAATGGGGATTCAGTTGCCTGTGGAGAGAGCTGGGAATGGGGATGGAGTTACTTGTGGACTGAGCTCGGAGTTGGAATGGAGTTACCTGTGGAGAGAGCTGGGAATGGGGATGGAGTAACCTGTGGACAGATCTGGGAATGAGGATGGAATTACCTGTGGACTGAGCTGGGAGTCGGATGGAGTCACCTGAGGTCATAGCTGGGAATGGGGATGGAGATTACTGTGGGCTGTGCTGGGAATGGGGATGGAGTTTACTGTGGACTGAGCTGGGAATGGGGATGGAGTCACCTGAGGTCATCGCTGGGAATGGGGATGGAGTTTACTGTGGACTGAGCTGGGAATGGGGATGGAGTTTACTGTGGACTGAGCTGGGAATGGGGATGGAGTTACCTGTCGAGGGTGCTGGGAGTGTCGATGGTGTTACCTGTAGAGAGAACTGGTAATGAGGGTGGAGTAACCTGTGGACTCAGCTGGGAATGGGGATGGAGTTATGTGTGGACTGAGCTCGGAATCGGGATGGAGTTACCAGTGGTTTGATCTGGGAGTAGGGATGGAGTTACCTGTCGACTGAACTGGGAGTTGGAATGGAGTTACCTGTGGTGCGAGCTGGGAGTAGGGTGGAGTTACCTGTGAAGAGAGCTGGGAATGGGGATGGAGTTACCTGTCGAGGGTGCTGGGAGTGTCGATGGTGTTACCTGTGGAGAGAACTGGTAATGAGGGTGGAATAACCTGCGGACTGAGCTGGGAATGGGGATGGAGTTACCTGTGGACTGAGCTGGGAGTTGGGATGGAGTTACCTGTGGTGAGAGCTGGGAGTTGGGTGGAGTTACCTGTGAAGAGAGCTGGGAATGGGGATGGAGTTACCTGTCGAGGATGCTGGGAGTGTCAATGGTGTTACCTGTGGAGAGAACTGGTAATGAGTGTGGAGTAACCTGTGGACTGAGCTGGGAATGGGGATGGAGTTACCTGTGGAGAGAACCGGGAATGGGGATGGAGTCACCTGAGGACATAGCTGGGAATGGGGATGGAGTTACCTGTGGAGAGAGATGGGAGTGGGGATGGAGTTAACTGGGGACTGACCTGGGAGTGGGGGTGGAGTTACCTGTGGACTGAGGTGGGAGTTGGGATGGAGTTACCTGTGGTGAGAGCTGGGAGTTGGGTGGAGTTACCTGTGAAGAGAGCTGGGAATGGGGATGGAGTTACCTGTCGAGGATGCTGGGAGTGTCAATGGTGTTACCTGTGGAGAGAACTGGTAATGAGTGTGGAGTAACCTGTGGACTGAGCTGGGAATGGGGATGGAGTTACCTGTGGAGAGAACCGGGAATGGGGATGGAGTCACCTGAGGACATAGCTGGGAATGGGGATGGAGTTACCTGTGGAGAGAGATGGGAGTGGGGATGGAGTTAACTAGGGACTGACCTGGGAGTGGGGGTGGAGTTACCTGTGGACTGAGGTGGGAATGGGAATGGAGTCTCCTGCGGAGAGAGCTGGGAATGGGGATGGAGTTCCCTGTGGAGAGTGCTGGGAATCGGGTTGGAGTTACCTGTGGTTTGATCTGGGAGTGGGGATGGAGTTACCTGTGGACTGAACTGGGAGTTGGAATGGAGTTAGCTGTGGTGCGAGCTGGGAGTTGGGTGGAGTTATCTGTGAAGAGAGCTTGGAATGTGGATGGAGTTACCTGTCGAGGGAGCTGGGAGTGTCGATGGTGTTACCTGTGGAGAGAACTGGTAATGAGTGTGGAGTAACCTGTGGACTGAGCTGGGAATGGGGATGGAGTTACCTGTGGAGAGAGCTGGGATTGGGGATGGAGTTAACTGTGGAGAGAGCAGCTACTGCGGATGGTGTTACTTGTGGACTGAGCTGGTAGTCGGGACGGAATTACATGTGGAGAGATCTGGGAACGGGGATTCAGTTGCCTGTGGAGAGAGCTGGGAATGGGGATGGAGTTACTTGTGGACTGAGCTGGGAGTCGGATGGAGTCACCTGAGGTCATAGCTGGGAATGGGGATGGAGATTACTGTGGACTGTGCTGGGAATGGGGATGGAGTTTACTGTGGACTGAGCTGGGAATGGGGATGGAGTCACCTGAGGTCATCGCTGGGAATGGGGATGGAGTTTACTGTGGACTGAGCTGGGAATGGGGATGGAGTTTACTGTGGACTGAGCTGGGAATGGGGATGGAGTTACGTGTGGACTGAGCTCGGAATTGGGATGGAGTTACCAGTGGTTTGATCTGGGAGTAGGGATGGAGTTACCTGTCGACTGAACTGGGAGTTGGAATGGAGTTACCTGTGGTGCGAGCTGGGAGTAGGGTGGAGTTACCTGTGAAGAGAGCTGGGAATGGGGATGGAGTTACCTGTCGAGGGTGCTGGGAGTGTCGATGGTGTTACCTGTGGAGAGAACTGGTAATGAGGGTGGAGTAACCTGTGGACTGAGCTGGGAATGGGGATGGAGTTACCTGTGGACTGAGCTGGGAGTTGGGATGGAGTTACCTGTGGTGAGAGCTGGGAATGGGGATGGAGTTACCTGTGGAGAGAGCTGGGAATTTGGATGTAGTTACCTGTGGAGAGAGATGGGAGTGGGGATGGAGTTAACTGGGGACTGACCTGGGAGTGGGGGGTGGTGTTACCTGTGGACTGAGGTGGGAATGGGAATGGAGTCACCTGCGGAGAGAGCTGGGAAGGGAGATGTATTTACCTGTGGTGCGTGCTGCGAGTCGGTGGAGTTACCTGTGAAGAGAGCTGGGAATGGGGATGGAGTTACCTGTCGAGGGAGCTGGGATTGGGGATTCAGTTACCTGTGGAGAGAGCTGGGAATGGGGATGGAGTTACCTGTGGAGAGGGCTGGGAATGGGGATGGAGTTACCTGTGGACTGAACTGGGAGATGGAATGGAATTACCTGTGGTGCCAGCTGGGAGTTGGGTGGAGTTATCTGTGAAGAGAGCTTGGAATGGGGATAGAGTTACCTGTGGACTGAGCTGGGAGTGGGGATGGAGTTACCTGTGGTGAGAGCTGGGAATGGGGTTGGAGTTACCTGTGGAGAGAGCTGGGAATGGGGATGGAGTTACCTGTGGAGAGAACTGGGAATGGGGATGGAGTCACCTGAGGACATAGCTGTGAATGGGGATGGAGTTACCTGTGGAGAGAGATGGGAGTGGGGATGGAGTTAACTGGGGACTGACCTGGGAGTGGGGGTGGAGTTACCTGTGGACTGAGGTGGGAGTCGGGACGGAATTACATGTGGAGAGATCTGGGAATGGGGTTTCAGTTGCCTGTGGAGAGAGCCTGGAATGGGGATGGAGTTACCTGTGGACTGAGCTCGGAGTTGGAATGGAGTTACCTGTGGAGAGAGCTGGGAATGGGGATGGAGTAACCTGTGGACAGATCTGGGAATGAGGATGGAGTTACCTGTGGACTGAGCTGGGAGTCGGATGGAGTCACCTGAGGTCATAGCTGGGAATGGGGATGGAGATTACTGTGGACTGTGCTGGGAATGGGGATGGAGTTTACAGTGGACTGAGCTGGGAATGGGGATGGAGTTTACTGTGGACTGAGCTGGGAATGGGGATGGAGTTTACCGTGTACTCAGCTGGGAATGGGGATGAAGTTACCTGTCGAGGGTGCTGGGAGTGTCGATGGTGTTACCTGTGGAGAGAACTGGTAATGAGGGTGGAGTAACCTGTGGACTGAGCTGGGAATGGGGATGGAGTTACGTGTGGACTGATCTCGGAATCGGGATGGAGTTACCAGTGGTTTGATCTGGGAGTAGGGATGGAGTTACCTGTCGACTGAACTGGGAGTTGGAATGGAGTTACCTGTGGTGCGAGCTGGGAGTAGGGTGGAGTTACCTGTGAAGAGAGCTGGGAATGGGGATGGAGTTACCTGTCGAGGGTGCTGGGAGTGTCGATGGTGTTACCTGTGGAGAGAACTGGTAATGAGGGTGGAATAACCTGCGGACTGAGCTGGGAATGGGGATGGAGTTACCTGTGGAGAGTGCTGGGAATGGGGATGGAGTTAACTGGGGACTGACCTGGGAGTGGGGGGTGGTGTTACCTGTGGACTGAGGTGGGAATGGGAATGGAGTCACCTGCGGAGAGAGCTGGGAAGGGAGTTGTATTTACCTGTGGTGCGAGCTGCGAGTCGGGTGAAGTTACCTGTGAAGAGAGCTGGGAATGGGGATGGAGTTACCTGTCGAGGGAGCTGGGATTGGGGATTCATGTACCTGTGGAGAGAGCTGGGAATGGGGATGGAGTTACCTGTGGAGAGGGCTGGGAATGGGGATGGAGTTACCTGTGCACTGAACTGGGAGATGGAATGGAGTTACCTGTGGTGCGAGCTGGGAGTTGGGTGGAGTTATCTGTGAAGAGAGCTGGGAATGGGGATGGAGTTACCTGTGGACTGAGCTGGGAGTGGGGATGGAGTTACCTGTGGTGAGAGCTGGGAATGGGGTTGGAATTACCTGTGGAGAGAGCTGGGAATGGGGATGGAGTTACCTGTGGAGAGAACTGGGAATGGGGATGGAGTCACCTGAGGACATAGCTGGGAATGGGGATGGAGTTACCTGTGGAGAGAGATGGGAGTTGGGTTGGAGTTAACTGGGGACTGACCTGGGAGTGGGTGTGGAGTTACCTGTGGACTGAGGTGGGAATGGGAATGGAGTCACCTGCGGAGAAAGCTGGGAAGGGAGATGTATTTACCTGTGGTGTGAGCTGCGAGTCGGGTGGAGTTACCTGTGTAGAGAGCTGGGAATGGAGATGGAGTTACCTGTCGAGGGAGCTGGGATTGGGGATTCAGTTACCTGTGGAGAGAGCTGGGAATGGGGATGGAGTTACCTGTGGAGAGGGCTGGGAATGGGGATGGAGTTACCTGTGGACTGAACTGGGAGATGGAATGGAGTTACCTGTGGTGCGAGCTGGGAGTTGCGTGGAGTTACCTGTGAAGAGAGCTGGGAATGGGGATGGAGTTACCTGTCGAGGGTGCTGGGAGTGTCGATGGTGTTACCTGTGGAGAGAACTGGTAATGAGGGTGGAGTAACCTGTGGACTGAGCTGGGAATGGGGATGGAGTTACCTGTGGACTGAGGTGGGAATGGGAATGGAGTCACCTGCGGAGAGAGCTGGGAAGGGAGATGTATTTACCTGTGGTGCGAGCTGCGAGTCGGGTGGAGTTACCTGTGAAGAGAGCTGGGAATGGGGATGGAGTTACCTGTCGAGGGAGCTGGGATTGGGGATTCAGTTACCTGTGGAGAGAGCTGGGAATGGGGATGGAGTTACCTGTGGAGAGGGCTGGGAATGGGGATGGAGTTACCTGTGGACTGAACTGGGAGTTGGGATGGTGTTACCTGTGGTGAGAGCTGGGAATGGGGATGGAGTTACCTGTGGAGAGAGCTGGGAATGGGGATGGAGTAACCTGTTGTGAGAGATGGGAGTGTGGATGGAGTTAACCGGGGACTGACCTGGGAATGGGGGTGGAGTTACCTATGGACTGAGGTGGGAAATGGAATGGAGTCACCTGCGGAGAGAGCTGGGAAGGGAAATGTATTTACCTGTGGTGCGAGCTGCGAGTCGGGTGGAGTTACCTGTGAAGAGAGCTGGGAATGGGGATGGAGTTACCTGTCGAGGGAGCTGGGATTGGGGATTCAGTTACCTGTGGAGAGAGCTGGGAATGGGGATGGAGTTACCTGTGGAGAGGGCTGGGAATGGGGATGGAGTTACCTGTGGACTGAACTGGGAGATGGAATGGAGTTACCTGTGGTGCGAGCTGGGAGTTGGGTGGAGTTATCTGTGAAGAGAGCTGGGAGTGTCGATGGTGTTACCTGTGGAGAGAACTGGTAATGAGTGTGGAGTAACCTGTGGACTGAGCTGAGAATGGGGATGGAGTTACCTGTGGAGAGAGCTGGGATTGGGGATGGAGTTAACTGTGGAGAGAGCGGGGAGTGCGGATGGAGTTACTTGTGGACTGAGCTGGGAGTCGGGACGGAATTACCTGTGGAGAGAGCTGGGAATGGGGATTCAGTTACCTGTGGAGAGAGCTGGGAATGAGGATGGAGTTACCTGTGGACTGAGATGGGAGTCGGATGGAGTCACCTGAGGACATAGCTGGGAATGGGGATGGAGATTACTGTGGACTGAGCTGGGAATGGGGATGGAGTCACCTGAGGACATAGCTGGGAATGGGGATGGAGATTACTGTGGACTGAGCTGGGAATGGGGATGGAGTCAACTGTGGAGCGAGCTGGGAATAGGGATGGAGTTTACTGTGGACTGACCTGGGAATGGGGATGGAGTCACCTGAGGTCATCGCTGGGAATGTGGATGGAGTTTACTGTGGACTGACCTGGGAATGGGGATGGAGTCACCTGAGGTCATTGCTGGGAATGGGGATGGAGTTACCTGTGGACTGAGCTGGGAATCGGGATGGAGTTTACTGTGGATTGAGCTGGGAATGTGGATGGAGTTACCTGTGGAGAGAGCTGGGAATGGGGATGGAGTTACCTGTGGAGAGGGCTGGGAATGGGGATGGAGTTACCTGCACAGAGAGCTGGGATTGGGGTTGGAGTTACCTGTGGACTGAACTGGGAGATGGAATGGATTTACCTGTGGTGCGAGCTGGGAGTTGGGTGGAGTTACCTGTGAAGAGAGCTGGGAATGGGGATGGAGTTAACTGTGGACTGAGCTGGGAATGGGGATGGAGTCACCTGAGCACATAGCTGGGAATGGGGTTGGAGTCAACTGTGGAGAGAGCTGGGATTGGGGATGGAGTTAACTGTGGAGAGAGCTGGGAATGAGGATGGAGTTACCTGTGGACTGGGCTGGGAGTCGGATGGAGTCACCTGAGGACATAGCTGGGAATGGGGATGGAGATTACTGTGGACTGAGCTGGGAATGGGGACGGAGTCACCTGAGGTCATCGCTGGGAATGGGGAAGGAGTTTACTATGGACTGAGCTGGGAATCGGGATGGAGTTTACTGTGGACTGAGCTGGGAATGGGGATGGAGTTACCTGTGGAGAGAGCAGGGAATGGGGATGGAGTTACCTGTGGAGAGTGCTGGGAATGGGGATGGATTTACCTGTGGACTGAACTGGGAGTTGGGTGGAGTTTCCTGTGAAGAGAGCTGGGAATAGGGATGGAGTTACCTGTCGAGGGTGCTGGGAGTGTCGATGGTGTTACCTGCGCAGGGCACTGGTAATGAGGGTGGAGTAACCTGTGGACTGAGCTGGGAATGGGGATGGAGTTACCTGTGGTGAGAGCTGGGAATGGGGTTGGAGTTACCTGTGGAGAGAGCTGGGCATGGGGATGGAGTTACCTGTGGAGAGAACTCGGAATGGGGATGGAGTCACCTGAGGACATAGCTGGGAATGGGGATTAAGTTACCTGTGGAGAGAGATGGGAGTGGGGATGGAGTTAACTGGGGACTGACCTGGGAGTGGGGGTGGAGTTACCTGTGGACTGAGGTGGGAATGGGAATGGAGTCACCTGCGGAGAGAGCTGGGAATGGGGATGGAGTTACCTGTGGAGAGAGCTCGGAATGGGGATGGAGTTACCAGTGGTTTGATCTGGGAGTGGGGATGGAGTTACCTGTGGACTGAACTGGGAGTTGGAATGGACTTACCTGTGGTGCAAGCTGGGAGTTGGGTGGAGTTATCTGTGAAGAGAGCTGGGAATAGGGATGGAGTTACCTGTCGAGGGAGCTGGGAGTGTCGATGGTGTTACCTGTGGAGAGAACTGGTAATGAGTGTGGAGTAACCTGTGGACTGAGTTGGGAATGGGGATGGAGTTACCTGTGGAGAGAGCTGGGATTGGGGATGGAGTTAACTGTGGAGAGAGCGGGGAGTGCGGATGGAGTTACTTGTGGCCTGAGCTGGGAGTCGGGACGGAATTACCTGTGGAGAGAGCTGGGAATGGTGATTCAGTTACCTGTGGAGAGAGCTGGGAATGGGGATTCAGTTACCTGTGGAGAGAGCTGGGAATGGGGATGGAGTTACCTGTGGACTGAGCTCGGAGTTGGAATGGAGTTACCTGTGGAGAGAGCTGGGAATGGGGTTGGAGTTACCTGTGGACTGAGCTCGGAGTTGGAATGGAGTTACCTGTGGAGAGAGCTGGGAATGGGGATGGAGTAACCTGTGGAGAGATCTGGGAATGAGGATGGAGTTACCTGTGGACTGAGCTGGGAGTCGGATGGAGTCACCTGAGGACATAGCTGGGAATGGGGATGGAGTTTACTGTGGAGCGAGCTGGGAGTGGGGATGGAGTTACCTGTGGAGAGACGTGGGAATAGGGATGGAGTTTACTGTGGACTGACCTGGGAATGGGGATGGAGTTACCTGTGGAGAGAGCTGGGAATGGGGATGGAGTTACCTGTGGAGAGGTCTGGGAATGGGGATGGAGTTACCTGCAGAGAGAGCTGGGAATGTGGATGGAGTTACCTGTGGACTGAACTGGGAGTTGGAATGGATTTACCTGTGGTGCGAGCTGGGAGTTGGGTGGATTTACCTGTGAAGAGAGCTGGGAATGGGGATGGAGTCACCTGAGCATATAGCTGGGAATGGGGTTGGAGTCAACTGTGGAGAGAGCTGGGATTGGGGATGGAGTTAACTGTGAAGAGAACTGGGAATGGGGATGGAGTCACCTGAGGACATAGCTGGGAATGGGGATGGAGTTACCTGTGGAGAGAGATGTGAGTGGGGATGGAGTTAACTGGGGACTGACCTGGGAGTGGGGGTGGAGTTACCTGTGGACTGAGGTGGGAATGGGAATGGAGTCACCTGCGGAGAGAGCTGGGAATGGGGATGGAGTTACCTGTGGAGAGAGCTCGGAATGGGGATGGAGTTACCAGTGGTTTGATCTGGGAGTGGGGATGGAGTTACCTGTGGACTGAACTGGGAGTTGGAATGGAGTTAGCTGTGGTGCGAGCTGGGAGTTGGGTGGAGTTATCTGTGAAGAGAGCTGGGAATGGGGATGGAGTTACCTGTCGAGGGAGCTGGGAGTGTCGATGGTGTTACGTGTGGAGAGAACTGGTAATGAGTGTGGAGTAACCTGTGGACTGAGCTGGGAATGGGGATGGAGTTACCTGTGGAGAGCGCTGGGATTGGGGATGGAGTTAACTGTGGAGAGAGCAGCTAGTGCGGATGTTGTGACTTGTGGACTGAGCTGGGAGTCAGGACGG
This sequence comes from Hypanus sabinus, assembly GCF_030144855.1. NCBI lineage: Eukaryota > Metazoa > Chordata > Chondrichthyes > Myliobatiformes > Dasyatidae > Hypanus > Hypanus sabinus. The sequence continues at coordinate 85,100,574 of NC_082712.1, read as the reverse complement.
AATTACATGTGGAGAGATCTGGGAATGGGGATTCAGTTGCCTGTGGAGAGAGCTGGGAATGGGGATGGAGTTACTTGTGGACTGAGCTCGGAGTTGGAATGGAGTTACCTGTGGAGAGAGCTGGGAATGGGGATGGAGTAACCTGTGGACAGATCTGGGAATGAGGATGGAATTACCTGTGGACTGAGCTGGGAGTCGGATGGAGTCACCTGAGGTCATAGCTGGGAATGGGGATGGAGTTTACTGTGGACTGAGCTGGGAATGGGGATGGAGTCACCTGAGGTCATCGCTGGGAATGGGGATGGAGTTTACTGTGGACTGAGCTGGGAATGGGGATGGAGTTTACTGTGGACTGAGCTGGGAATGGGGATGGAGTTACCTGTCGACTGAACTGGGAGTTGGAATGGAGTTACCTGTGGTGCGAGCTGGGAGTAGGGTGGAGTTACCTGTGAAGAGAGCTGGGAATGGGGATGGAGTTACCTGTCGAGGGTGCTGGGAGTGTCGATGGTGTTACCTGTGGAGAGAACTGGTAATGAGGGTGGAATAACCTGCGGACTGAGCTGGGAATGGGGATGGAGTTACCTGTGGACTGAGCTGGGAGTTGGGATGGAGTTACCTGTGGTGAGAGCTGGGAGTTGGGTGGAGTTACCTGTGAAGAGAGCTGGGAATGGGGATGGAGTTACCTGTCGAGGATGCTGGGAGTGTCAATGGTGTTACCTGTGGAGAGAACTGGTAATGAGTGTGGAGTAACCTGTGGACTGAGCTGGGAATGGGGATGGAGTTACCTGTGGAGAGAACCGGGAATGGGGATGGAGTCACCTGAGGACATAGCTGGGAATGGGGATGGAGTTACCTGTGGAGAGAACCGGGAATGGGGATGGAGTCACCTGAGGACATAGCTGGGCATGGGGATGGAGTTACCTGTGGAGAGAACTCGGAATGGGGATGGAGTCACCTGAGGACATAGCTGGGAATGGGGATTAAGTTACCTGTGGAGAGAGATGGGAGTGGGGATGGAGTTAACTGGGGACTGACCTGGGAGTGGGGGTGGAGTTACCTGTGGACTGAGGTGGGAATGGGAATGGAGTCACCTGCGGAGAGAGCTGGGAATGGGGATGGAGTTACCTGTGGAGAGAGCTCGGAATGGGGATGGAGTTACCAGTGGTTTGATCTGGGAGTGGGGATGGAGTTACCTGTGGACTGAACTGGGAGTTGGAATGGACTTACCTGTGGTGCAAGCTGGGAGTTGGGTGGAGTTATCTGTGAAGAGAGCTGGGAATAGGGATGGAGTTACCTGTCGAGGGAGCTGGGAGTGTCGATGGTGTTACCTGTGGAGAGAACTGGTAATGAGTGTGGAGTAACCTGTGGACTGAGTTGGGAATGGGGATGGAGTTACCTGTGGAGAGAGCTGGGATTGGGGATGGAGTTAACTGTGGAGAGAGCGGGGAGTGCGGATGGAGTTACTTGTGGCCTGAGCTGGGAGTCGGGACGGAATTACCTGTGGAGAGAGCTGGGAATGGTGATTCAGTTACCTGTGGAGAGAGCTGGGAATGGGGATTCAGTTACCTGTGGAGAGAGCTGGGAATGGGGATGGAGTTACCTGTGGACTGAGCTCGGAGTTGGAATGGAGTTACCTGTGGAGAGAGCTGGGAATGGGGTTGGAGTTACCTGTGGACTGAGCTCGGAGTTGGAATGGAGTTACCTGTGTAGAGAGCTGGGAATGGGGATGGAGTAACCTGTGGAGAGATCTGGGAATGAGGATGGAGTTACCTGTGGACTGAGCTGGGAGTCGGACGGAGTCACCTGAGGACATAGCTGGGAATGGGGATGGAGTTTACTGTGGAGCGAGCTGGGAGTGGGGATGGAGTTACCTGTGGAGAGACCTGGGAAGAGGGATGGAGTTTACTGTGGACTGACCTGGGAATGGGGATGGAGTCACCTGAGGTCATCGCTGGGAATGGGGATGGAGTTTACTGTGGACTGACCTGGGAATGGGGATGGAGTTACCTGTGGAGAGAGCTGGGAATGGGGATGGAGTTACCTGTGGAGAGGGCTGGGAATGGGGATGGAGTTACCTGCAGAGAGAGCTGGGAATGGGGATGGAGTTACCTGTGGACTGAACTGGGAGTTGGAATGGATTTACCTGTGGTGCGAGCTGGGAGTTGGGTGGATTTACCTGTGAAGAGAGCTGGGAATGGGGATGGAGTCAACTGTGGAGAGAGCTGGGATTGGGGATGGAGTTAACTGTGGAGAGAGCTGGGAATGAGGATGGAGTTACCTGTGGACTTGGCTTGGAGTCGGATGGAGTCACCTGAGGACATAGCTGGGAATGGGGATGGAGATTACTGTGGACTGAGCTGGGAATGGGGACGGAGTCACCTGAGGTCATCGCTGGGAATGGGGAAGGAGTTTACTGTGGACTGAGCTGGGAATGGGGATGGAGTTACCTGTGGAGAGAGCTGGGAATGGGGATGGAGTTACCTGTGGAGAGTGCTGGGAATGGGGATGGATTTACCTGTGGACTGAACTGGGAGTTGGGTGGAGTTACCTGTGAAGAGAGCTGGGAATGGGGATGGAGTTACCTGTCGAGGGTGCTGGGAGTGTCGATGGTGTTACCTGTGGAGAGCACTGGTAATGAGGGTGGAGTAACCTGTGGACAGAGGTGGGAATGGGAATGGAGTCACCTGCGGAGAGAGCTGGGAATGGGGATGGAGTTACCTGTGGAGAGAGCTCGGAATGGGGATGGAGTTACCAGTGGTTTGATCTGGGAGTGGGGATGGAGTTACCTGTGGACTGAACTGGGAGTTGGAATGGAGTTAGCTGTGGTGCGAGCTGGGAGTTGGGTGGAGTTATCTGTGAAGAGAGCTGGGAATGGGGATGGAGTTACCTGTCGAGGGAGCTGGGAGTGTCGATGGTGTTACCTGTGGAGAGAACTGGTAATGAGTGTGGAGTAACCTGTGGACTGAGCTGGAATGGGGATGGAGTTACCTGTGGAGAGTGCTGGGATTGGGGATGGAGTTAACTGTGGAGAGAGCAGCTAGTGCGGATGTTATAACTTGTGGACTGAGCTGGGAGTCAGGACGGAATTACATGTGGAGAGATCTGGGAATGGGGATTCAGTTGCCTGTGGAGAGAGCTGGGAATGGGGATGGAGTTACTTGTGGACTGAGCTCGGAGTTGGAATGGAGTTACCTGTGGAGAGAGCTGGGAATGGGGATGGAGTAACCTGTGGACAGATCTGGGAATGAGGATGGAATTACCTGTGGACTGAGCTGGGAGTCGGATGGAGTCACCTGAGGTCATAGCTGGGAATGGGGATGGAGATTACTGTGGGCTGTGCTGGGAATGGGGATGGAGTTTACTGTGGACTGAGCTGGGAATGGGGATGGAGTCACCTGAGGTCATCGCTGGGAATGGGGATGGAGTTTACTGTGGACTGAGCTGGGAATGGGGATGGAGTTTACTGTGGACTGAGCTGGGAATGGGGATGGAGTTACCTGTCGAGGGTGCTGGGAGTGTCGATGGTGTTACCTGTAGAGAGAACTGGTAATGAGGGTGGAGTAACCTGTGGACTCAGCTGGGAATGGGGATGGAGTTATGTGTGGACTGAGCTCGGAATCGGGATGGAGTTACCAGTGGTTTGATCTGGGAGTAGGGATGGAGTTACCTGTCGACTGCACTGGGAGTTGGAATGGAGTTACCTGTGGTGCGAGCTGGGAGTAGGGTGGAGTTACCTGTGAAGAGAGCTGGGAATGGGGATGGAGTTACCTGTCGAGGGTGCTGGGAGTGTCGATGGTGTTACCTGTGGAGAGAACTGGTAATGAGGGTGGAATAACCTGCGGACTGAGCTGGGAATGGGGATGGAGTTACCTGTGGACTGAGCTGGGAGTTGGGATGGAGTTACCTGTGGTGAGAGCTGGGAGTTGGGTGGAGTTACCTGTGAAGAGAGCTGGGAATGGGGATGGAGTTACCTGTCGAGGATGCTGGGAGTGTCAATGGTGTTACCTGTGGAGAGAACTGGTAATGAGTGTGGAGTAACCTGTGGACTGAGCTGGGAATGGGGATGGAGTTACCTGTGGAGAGAACCGGGAATGGGGATGGAGTCACCTGAGGACATAGCTGGGAATGGGGATGGAGTTACCTGTGGAGAGAGATGGGAGTGGGGATGGAGTTAACTGGGGACTGACCTGGGAGTGGGGGTGGAGTTACCTGTTGACTGAGGTGGGAGTTGGGATGGAGTTACCTGTGGTGAGAGCTGGGAGTTGGGTGGAGTTACCTGTGAAGAGAGCTGGGAATGGGGATGGAATTACCTGTGGAGAGAGATGGGAGTGGGGATGGAGTTAACTAGGGACTGACCTGGGAGTGGGGGTGGAGTTACCTGTGGACTGAGGTGGGAATGGGAATGGAGTCTCCTGCGGAGAGAGCTGGGAATGGGGATGGAGTTCCCTGTGGAGAGTGCTGGGAATCGGGTTGGAGTTACCTGTGGTTTGATCTGGGAGTGGGGATGGAGTTACCTGTGGACTGAACTGGGAGTTGGAATGGAGTTAGCTGTGGTGCGAGCTGGGAGTTGGGTGGAGTTATCTGTGAAGAGAGCTTGGAATGTGGATGGAGTTACCTGTCGAGGGAGCTGGGAGTGTCGATGGTGTTACCTGTGGAGAGAACTGGTAATGAGTGTGGAGTAACCTGTGGACTGAGTTGGGAATGGGGATGGAGTTACCTGTGGAGAGAGCTGGGATTGGGGATGGAGTTAACTGTGGAGAGAGCGGGGAGTGCGGATGGAGTTACTTGTGGCCTGAGCTGGGAGTCGGGACGGAATTACCTGTGGAGAGAGCTGGGAATGGGGATGGAGTTACCTGTGGAGAGGGCTGGGAATGGGGATGGAGTTACCTGTGGACTGAACTGGGAGATGGAATGGAGTTACCTGTGGTGCGAGCTGGGAGTTGGGTGGAGTTATCTGTGAAGAGAGCTGGGAATGGGGATGGAGTTACCTGTCGAGGTAGCTGGGAGTGTCGATGGTGTTACCTGTGGAGAGAACTGGTAATGAGTGTGGAGTAACCTGTGGACTGAGCTGGGAATGTGGATGGAGTTACCTGTGGAGAGAGCTGGGAATGGGGATGGAGTTACCTGTGGAGAGAGCTCGGAATGGGGATGGAGTTACCAGTGGTTTGATCTGGGAGTGGGGATGGAGTTACCTGTGGACTGAACTGGGAGTTGGAATGGAGTTAGCTGTGGTGCGAGCTGGGAGTTGGGCGGAGTTATCTGTGAAGAGAGCTGGGAATGGGGATGGAGTTACCTGTCGAGGGAGCTGGGAGTGTCGATGGTGTTACCTGTGGAGAGAACTGGTAATGAGTGTGGAGTAACCTGTGGACTGAGCTGGAATGGGGATGGAGTTACCTGTGGAGAGCGCTGGGATTGGGGATGGAGTTAACTGTGGAGAGAGCAGCTAGTGCGGATGTTATAACTTGTGGACTGAGCTGGGAGTCAGGACGGAATTACATGTGGAGAGATCTGGGAATGGGGATTCAGTTGCCTGTGGAGAGAGCTGGGAATGGGGATGGAGTTACTTGTGGACTGAGCTCGGAGTTGGAATGGAGTTACCTGTGGAGAGAGCTGGGAATGGGGATGGAGTAACCTGTGGACAGATCTGGGAATGAGGATGGAATTACCTGTGGACTGAGCTGGGAGTCGGATGGAGTCACCTGAGGTCATAGCTGGGAATGGGGATGGAGATTACTGTGGGCTGTGCTGGGAATGGGGATGGAGTTTACTGTGGACTGAGCTGGGAATGGGGATGGAGTCACCTGAGGTCATCGCTGGGAATGGGGATGGAGTTTACTGTGGACTGAGCTGGGAATGGGGATGGAGTTTACTGTGGACTGAGCTGGGAATGGGGATGGAGTTACCTGTCGAGGGTGCTGGGAGTGTCGATGGTGTTACCTGTAGAGAGAACTGGTAATGAGGGTGGAGTAACCTGTGGACTCAGCTGGGAATGGGGATGGAGTTATGTGTGGACTGAGCTCGGAATCGGGATGGAGTTACCAGTGGTTTGATCTGGGAGTAGGGATGGAGTTACCTGTCGACTGAACTGGGAGTTGGAATGGAGTTACCTGTGGTGCGAGCTGGGAGTAGGGTGGAGTTACCTGTGAAGAGAGCTGGGAATGGGGATGGAGTTACCTGTCGAGGGTGCTGGGAGTGTCGATGGTGTTACCTGTGGAGAGAACTGGTAATGAGGGTGGAATAACCTGCGGACTGAGCTGGGAATGGGGATGGAGTTACCTGTGGACTGAGCTGGGAGTTGGGATGGAGTTACCTGTGGTGAGAGCTGGGAGTTGGGTGGAGTTACCTGTGAAGAGAGCTGGGAATGGGGATGGAGTTACCTGTCGAGGATGCTGGGAGTGTCAATGGTGTTACCTGTGGAGAGAACTGGTAATGAGTGTGGAGTAACCTGTGGACTGAGCTGGGAATGGGGATGGAGTTACCTGTGGAGAGAACCGGGAATGGGGATGGAGTCACCTGAGGACATAGCTGGGAATGGGGATGGAGTTACCTGTGGAGAGAGATGGGAGTGGGGATGGAGTTAACTGGGGACTGACCTGGGAGTGGGGGTGGAGTTACCTGTTGACTGAGGTGGGATTTGGGATGGAGTTACCTGTGGTGAGAGCTGGGAGTTGGGTGGAGTTACCTGTGAAGAGAGCTGGGAATGGGGATGGAGTTACCTGTGGAGAGAGATGGGAGTGGGGATGGAGTTAACTAGGGACTGACCTGGGAGTGGGGGTGGAGTTACCTGTGGACTGAGGTGGGAATGGGAATGGAGTCTCCTGCGGAGAGAGCTGGGAATGGGGATGGAGTTCCCTGTGGAGAGTGCTGGGAATCGGGTTGGAGTTACCTGTGGTTTGATCTGGGAGTGGGGATGGAGTTACCTGTGGACTGAACTGGGAGTTGGAATGGAGTTAGCTGTGGTGCGAGCTGGGAGTTGGGTGGAGTTATCTGTGAAGAGAGCTTGGAATGTGGATGGAGTTACCTGTCGAGGGAGCTGGGAGTGTCGATGGTGTTACCTGTGGAGAGAACTGGTAATGAGTGTGGAGTAACCTGTGGACTGAGCTGGGAATGGGGATGGAGTTACCTGTGGAGAGAGCTGGGATTGGGGATGGAGTTAACTGTGGAGAGAGCAGCTACTGCGGATGGTGTTACTTGTGGACTGAGCTGGTAGTCGGGACGGAATTACATGTGGAGAGATCTGGGAACGGGGATTCAGTTGCCTGTGGAGAGAGCTGGGAATGGGGATGGAGTTACTTGTGGACTGAGCTGGGAGTCGGATGGAGTCACCTGAGGTCATAGCTGGGAATGGGGATGGAGATTACTGTGGACTGTGCTGGGAATGGGGATGGAGTTTACTGTGGACTGAGCTGGGAATGGGGATGGAGTCACCTGAGGTCATCGCTGGGAATGGGGATGGAGTTTACTGTGGACTGAGCTGGGAATGGGGATGGAGTTTACTGTGGACTGAGCTGGGAATGGGGATGGAGTTACGTGTGGACTGAGCTCGGAATTGGGATGGAGTTACCAGTGGTTTGATCTGGGAGTAGGGATGGAGTTACCTGTCGACTGAACTGGGAGTTGGAATGGAGTTACCTGTGGTGCGAGCTGGGAGTAGGGTGGAGTTACCTGTGAAGAGAGCTGGGAATGGGGATGGAGTTACCTGTCGAGGGTGCTGGGAGTGTCGATGGTGTTACCTGTGGAGAGAACTGGTAATGAGGGTGGAGTAACCTGTGGACTGAGCTGGGAATGGGGATGGAGTTACCTGTGGACTGAGCTGGGAGTTGGGATGGAGTTACCTGTGGTGAGAGCTGGGAATGGGGATGGAGTTACCTGTGGAGAGAGCTGGGAATTTGGATGTAGTTACCTGTGGAGAGAGATGGGAGTGGGGATGGAGTTAACTGGGGACTGACCTGGGAGTGGGGGGTGGTGTTACCTGTGGACTGAGGTGGGAATGGGAATGGAGTCACCTGCGGAGAGAGCTGGGAAGGGAGATGTATTTACCTGTGGTGCGTGCTGCGAGTCGGTGGAGTTACCTGTGAAGAGAGCTGGGAATGGGGATGGAGTTACCTGTCGAGGGAGCTGGGATTGGGGATTCAGTTACCTGTGGAGAGAGCTGGGAATGGGGATGGAGTTACCTGTGGAGAGGGCTGGGAATGGGGATGGAGTTACCTGTGGACTGAACTGGGAGATGGAATGAAATTACCTGTGGTGCCAGCTGGGAGTTGGGTGGAGTTATCTGTGAAGAGAGCTTGGAATGGGGATAGAGTTACCTGTGGACTGAGCTGGGAGTGGGGATGGAGTTACCTGTGGTGAGAGCTGGGAATGGGGTTGGAGTTACCTGTGGAGAGAGCTGGGAATGGGGATGGAGTTACCTGTGGAGAGAACTGGGAATGGGGATGGAGTCACCTGAGGACATAGCTGTGAATGGGGATGGAGTTACCTGTGGAGAGAGATGGGAGTGGGGATGGAGTTAACTGGGGACTGACCTGGGAGTGGGGGTGGAGTTACCTGTGGACTGAGGTGGGAGTCGGGACGGAATTACATGTGGAGAGATCTGGGAATGGGGTTTCAGTTGCCTGTGGAGAGAGCCTGGAATGGGGATGGAGTTACCTGTGGACTGAGCTCGGAGTTGGAATGGAGTTACCTGTGGAGAGAGCTGGGAATGGGGATGGAGTAACCTGTGGACAGATCTGGGAATGAGGATGGAGTTACCTGTGGACTGAGCTGGGAGTCAGATGGAGTCACCTGAGGTCATAGCTGGGAATGGGGATGGAGATTACTGTGGACTGTGCTGGGAATGGGGATGGAGTTTACAGTGGACTGAGCTGGGAATGGGGATGGAGTTTACTGTGGACTGAGCTGGGAATGGGGATGGAGTTTACCGTGTACTCAGCTGGGAATGGGGATGAAGTTACCTGTCGAGGGTGCTGGGAGTGTCGATGGTGTTACCTGTGGAGAGAACTGGTAATGAGGGTGGAGTAACCTGTGGACTGAGCTGGGAATGGGGATGGAGTTACGTGTGGACTGATCTCGGAATCGGGATGGAGTTACCAGTGGTTTGATCTGGGAGTAGGGATGGAGTTACCTGTCGACTGAACTGGGAGTTGGAATGGAGTTACCTGTGGTGCGAGCTGGGAGTAGGGTGGAGTTACCTGTGAAGAGAGCTGGGAATGGGGATGGAGTTACCTGTCGAGGGTGCTGGGAGTGTCGATGGTGTTACCTGTGGAGAGAACTGGTAATGAGGGTGGAATAACCTGCGGACTGAGCTGGGAATGGGGATGGAGTTACCTGTGGAGAGTGCTGGGAATGGGGATGGAGTTAACTGGGGACTGACCTGGGAGTGGGGGGTGGTGTTACCTGTGGACTGAGGTGGGAATGGGAATGGAGTCACCTGCGGAGAGAGCTGGGAAGGGAGTTGTATTTACCTGTGGTGCGAGCTGCGAGTCGGGTGAAGTTACCTGTGAAGAGAGCTGGGAATGGGGATGGAGTTACCTGTCCAGGGAGCTGGGATTGGGGATTCATGTACCTGTGGAGAGAGCTGGGAATGGGGATGGAGTTACCTGTGGAGAGGGCTGGGAATGGGGATGGAGTTACCTGTGCACTGAACTGGGAGATGGAATGGAGTTACCTGTGGTGCGAGCTGGGAGTTGGGTGGAGTTATCTGTGAAGAGAGCTGGGAATGGGGATGGAGTTACCTGTGGACTGAGCTGGGAGTGGGGATGGAGTTACCTGTGGTGAGAGCTGGGAATGGGGTTGGAATTACCTGTGGAGAGAGCTGGGAATGGGGATGGAGTTACCTGTGGAGAGAACTGGGAATGGGGATGGAGTCACCTGAGGACATAGCTGGGAATGGGGATGGAGTTACCTGTGGAGAGAGATGGGAGTTGGGATGGAGTTAACTGGGGACTGACCTGGGAGTGGGTGTGGAGTTACCTGTGGACTGAGGTGGGAATGGGAATGGAGTCACCTGCGGAGAAAGCTGGGAAGGGAGATGTATTTACCTGTGGTGTGAGCTGCGAGTCGGGTGGAGTTACCTGTGTAGAGAGCTGGGAATGGAGATGGAGTTACCTGTCGAGGGAGCTGGGATTGGGGATTCAGTTACCTGTGGAGAGAGCTGGGAATGGGGATGGAGTTACCTGTGGAGAGGGCTGGGAATGGGGATGGAGTTACCTGTGGACTGAACTGGGAGATGGAATGGAGTTACCTGTGGTGCGAGCTGGGAGTTGCGTGGAGTTACCTGTGAAGAGAGCTGGGAATGGGGATGGAGTTACCTGTCGAGGGTGCTGGGAGTGTCGATGGTGTTACCTGTGGAGAGAACTGGTAATGAGGGTGGAGTAACCTGTGGACTGAGCTGGGAATGGGGATGGAGTTACCTGTGGACTGAGGTGGGAATGGGAATGGAGTCACCTGCGGAGAGAGCTGGGAAGGGAGATGTATTTACCTGTGGTGCGAGCTGCGAGTCGGGTGGAGTTACCTGTGAAGAGAGCTGGGAATGGGGATGGAGTTACCTGTCGAGGGAGCTGGGATTGGGGATTCAGTTACCTGTGGAGAGAGCTGGGAATGGGGCTGGAGTTACCTGTGGAGAGGGCTGGGAATGGGGATGGAGTTACCTGTGGACTGAACTGGGAGATGGAATGGAATTACCTGTGGTGCGAGCTGGGAGTTGGGTGGAGTTATCTGTGTAGAGAGCTTGGAATGGGGATGGAGTTACCTGTGGACTAAGCTGGGAGTGGGAATGGAGTTACCTGTGGTGAGAGCTGGGAATGGGGTTGGAGTTACCTGTGGAGAGAGCTGGGAATGGGGATGGAGTTACCTGTGGAGAGAACTGGGAATGGGGATGGAGTCACCTGAGGACATAGCTGGGAATGGGGATGGAGTTACCTGTGGAGAGAGATGGGAGTGGGGATGGAGTTAACTGGGGACTGACCTGGGAGTGGGGGTGGAGTTACCTGTGGACTGAGGTGGGAGTCGGGACGGAATTACATGTGGAGAGATCTGGGAATGGGGATTCTGTTAACTGTGGAGAGAGCTGGGAATGGGGATGGAGTTACCTGTGGACTGAGCTCGGAATGGGGATGGAGTAACCTGTGGACAGATCTGGGAATGAGGATGGAGTTACCTGTGGACTGAGCTGGGAGTCGGATGGAGTCACCTGAGGTCATAGCTGGGAATGGGGATGGAGATTACTGTGGACTGTGCTGGGAATGGGGATGGAGTTTACTGTGGACTGAGCTGGGAATGGGGATGGAGTTTACTGTGGACTGAGCTGGGAATGGGGATGGAGTTACCTGTGGAGGCAGCTGGGAATGGGGATGGAGTTTACTGTGGACTGAGCTGGGAATGGGGATGGAGTTACCTGAGGAGGCAGCTGGGAATGGGGATGGAGTTACCTGTCGAGGGTGCTGGGAGTGTCGATGGTTTTACCTGTGGAGAGAACTGGTAATGAGGGTGGAGTAACCTGTGGACTGAGCTGGGAATGGGGATGGAGTTACGTGTGGACTGAGCTCGGAATCGGGATGGAGTTACCAGTGGTTTGATCTGGGAGTAGGGATGGAGCTACCTGTCGACTGAACTGGGAGTTGGAATGGAGTTACCTGTGGTGCGAGCTGGGAGTAGGGTGGAGTTACCTGTGAAGAGAGCTGGGAATGGGGATGGAGTTACCTGTCGAGGGTGCTGGGAGTGTCGATGGTGTTACCTGTGGAGAGAACTGGTAATGAGGGTGGAATAACCTGCGGACTGAGCTGGGAATGGGGTTGGAGTTACCTGTGGAGAGAGCTGGGAATGGGGATGGAGTTACCTGTGGAGAGAGATGGGAGTGGGGATGGAGTTAACTGGGGACTGACCTGGGAGTGGGGGGTGGTGTTACCTGTGGACTGAGGTGGGAATGGGAATGGAGTCACCTGCGGAGAGAGCTGGGAAGGGATTTGGAGTTACCTGTGGAGAGAGCTGGGAATGGGGATGGAGTTACCTGTGGAGAGAACTGGGAATGGGGATGGAGTCACCTGAGGACATAGCTGGGAATGGGGATGGAGTTACCTGTCGAGGTAGCTGGGAGTGTCGATGGTGTTACCTGTGGAGATAACTGGTAATGTGTGTGGAGTAACCTGTGGACTGAGCTGGGAATGGGGATGGAGTTAGCTGTGGAGAGAGCTGGGATTGGGGATGGAGTTAACTGTGGAGGGAGCGGGGAGTGCGGATGGAGTTACCTGTGGACTGAGCTGGGAGTCGGGACGGAATTACCTGTGGAGAGAGCTGGGAATGGTGATTCAGTTACCTGTGGAGAGAGCTGGGAATGGGGATGGAGTTACCTGTGGACTGAGCTCGGAGTTGGAATGGAGTTACCTGAGGACATAGCTGGGAATGGGTATGGAGATTACTGTGGACTGTGCTGGGAATGGGGATGGAGTCACCTGTGGAGAGACCTGGGAATAGGGATCGAGTTTACTGTGGACTGACCTGGGAATGGGGATGGAGTTTACTGTGGACTGACCTGGGAATGGGGATGGAAGTATTTGTGGAGAGAGCTGGGAATGGGGATGGAGTTACCTGTGGAGAGGGCTGGGAATGGGGATGGAGTTACCTGTGGACTGAACTGGGAGTTGGAATGGAGTTACCTGTGTTGCGAGCTGGGAGTTGGGTGGAGTTACCTTTGAAGAGAGCTGGGAATGGGGATGGAGTTACCTGTCGAGGGAGCTGGGAGTGTCGATGGTGTTACCTGTGGAGAGAACTGGTAATGAGTGTGGAGTAACCTGTGGACTGAGCTGGGAATGGGGATGGAGTTACCTGTGGACTGAGCTGGGAGTTGGGATGGAGTTACCTGTGGTGAGAGCTGGGAATGGGGATGGAGTTACCTGTGGAGAGAGCTGGGAATGGGGATGGAGTTACCTGTGGAGAGAGATGGGAGTGGGGATGGAGTTAACTGGGGACTGACCTGTGAGTGGGGGGTGGTGTTACCAGTGGACTGAGGTGGGAATGGGAATGGAGTCACCTGCGGAGAGAGCTGGGAAGGGAGATGTATTTACCTGTGGTGCGAGCTGTGAGTCGGGTGGAGTTACCTGTGAAGAGAGCTGGGAATGGGGATGGAGTTACCTGTCGAGGGAGCTGGGATTGGGGATGGAGTTACCTGTGTTGCGAGCTGGGAGTTGGGTGGAGTTACCTTTGAAGAGAGCTGGGAATGGGGATGGAGTTACCTGTCGAGGGAGCTGGGAGTGTCGATGGTGTTACCTGTGGAGAGAACTGGTAATGAGTGTGGAGTAACCTGTGGACTGAGCTGGGAATGGGGATGGAGTTACCTGTGGAGAGAGCAGGGAGTGCGGATGGAGTTACTTGTGGACTGAGCTGGGAGTCGGGACGGAATTACCTGTGGAGAGATCTGGGAATGGGGATTCAGTTACCTGTGGAGAGAGCTGGGAACGGGGATGGAGTTACCTGTGGAGAGAGCTGGGAATGGGGATGGAGTAACCTGTGGACAGATCTGGGAATGAGGATGGAGTTACCTGTGGACTGAGCTGGGAGTCGGATGGAGTCACCTGAGGACATAGCTGGGAATGGGGATGGAGATTACTGTGGACTGAGCTGGGAATGGGGATGGAGTCACCTGAGGTCATCGCTGGGAATGGGGATGGAGTTTACTGTGGACTAAGCTGGGAATGGGGATGGAGTTACCTGTGGAGACAGCTGGGAATGGGGATGGAGTTACCTGTCGAGGGTGCTGGGAGTGTCGATGGTGTTACCTGTGGAGAGAACTGGTAATGAGGGTGGAGTAACCTGTGGACTGAGCTGGGAATGGGGATGGAGTTACCTGTGGACTGAGCTGGGAGTGGGGATGGAGTTACCTGTGGAGAGAGATGGGAGTGGGGATGGAGTTACCTGTGGTGAGAGCTGGGAATGGGGATGGAGTTACCTGTGGAGAGAGCTGGGTATGGGGATGGAGTTACCTGTGGAGAGAGATGGGAGTGGGGATGGAGTTACCTGTGGAGAGAGCTGGGAATGGGGATGGAGTTACCTGTGGAGAGAGATGGGAGTGGGGATGGAGTTAACTGGGGACTGACCTGGGAGTGGGGGGTGGTGTTACCTGTGGACTGAGGTGGGAATGGGAATGGAGTCACCTGCGGAGAGAGCTGGGAAGGGAGATGTATTTACCTGTGGTGCGAGCTGCGAGTCGGGTGGAGTTACCTGTGAAGAGAGCTGGGAATGGGGATGGAGTTACCTGTCGAGGGAGCTGGGATTGGGGATTCAGTTACCTGTGGAGAGAGCTGGGAATGGGGATGGAGTTACCTATGTGGAGGGCTGGGAATGCAGATGGAGTTACCTGTGGACTGAACTGGGAGATGCAATGGAGTTACCTGTGGTGCGAGCTGGGAGTTGGGTGGAGTTATCTGTGAAGAGAGCTGGGAATGGGGATGGAGTTACCTGTCGAGGTAGCTGGGAGTGTCGATGGTGTTACCTGTGGAGAGAACTGGTAATGAGTGTGGAGTAACCTGTGGACTGAGCTGGGAATGGGGATGGAGTTAGCTGTGGAGAGAGCTGGGATTGGGGATGGAGTTAGCTGTGGAGAGAGCGGGGATTGGGGATGGAGTTATCTGTGGACTGAGCTGGGAGTCGGGACGGAATTACCTGTGGAGAGAGCTGGGAATGGTGATTCAGTTACCTGTGGAGAGAGCTGGGAATGGGGAAGGAGTTACCTGTGGACTGAGCTCAGAGTTGGAATGGAGTTACCTGAGGACATAGCTGGGAATGGGGATGGAATTTACTGTGGACTGACCTGGGAATGGGGATGGAGTTTACTGTGGACTGACCTGGGAATAGGGATGGAGTTTACTTTGGACTGAGCTGGGAATGGGGATGGAGTATACTGTGGACTGAGCTGGGAATGGGGATGTAGTTTACTGTGGACTTATCTGGGAATGGGGATGGAATTACTTGTGGAGTGAGCTGGGAATGTGGATGGAATTACCTGTGGAGAGGGCTGGGAATGGGGATGGAGTTACCTGTGGACTGAACTGGGAGTGGGGATGGTGTAACCTGTGGACTGAGCTGGGGTTGAAATGGAGTTACCTGTGGATAGATTTGGGAGTGCCGATGAAGTTACATGCAGACTAGCCTGAATTAGTGTTGGGGTTGAAGTACCTGTAGACTGGGCAGGTGGCTGGGATAGAGCTGCCTTTGGACTAGGCTGGATTAGCTTTGGAGATTGAAATACCAGTCGACTGTGCTGGAGATAGTTAGCTGTAGACTACTCTGGGGTTGAGGAAGAAATTACCTTTTGACTGAATTGGGAGCAAGAGTGAAATTACCTGTAGACTTGTTAGGGTGTGTGTGTGGGTGTGGTAGCGAGTATGTGTCGACTGGTCGGTTGCATGTTTGGGGAGGGATTTACAGTGCCTATAAAAGTATTCACCCCACTCGGCAGTTTTCATGTTTTTCAATTTATATTCTCAGTGGATTTAATTTGGCTTTTTTGACACTGATCAACAAAAAAAAAGTCTCTTTCATGTCAAAGTGAAAACAGTTTTCTTCAAAATGATCTATATTAATTTAAAATTTCAAACACAAAGTAATTGATTGCATACATATTTGCCCTCTTTAATATGACACACCAAATCATCACTGGTGCAGCCAATGGTATTTCGTCATCACATAATTAGTTAAATGAAGACAACCTGTGTGCAGTCAAATGTTACAATAGATTGTAGTAAAGATTGTATCGAAGGCCCAGCTGCTGGTGAGTCAGTGTCCTGGCAAAAACTACACCATGAAGACAAAAGAACACCCCAAGCAACTCCGTGAAAAGGTAATTGAAAAACAGAAGTCAGGGGATGGATACAAGAACATTTCCAAGTCACTGAATATTTCTTGGAGTCCATTTAAGTCAATAATCAAGAAATGGAAAGAATATGGCACAGCTGTAAATCTGCCCAGAGCAGGCCGTCCTCAAAAACTGAGTGACCGTGCAAGAAGGGGACTAATGAGGGAGGCCACCAAAGACCCATAAAGACCCGCGAGGGGAACGTGCAAGTGAGCAGGGAGCGCCCAGGTCACACAGGTGAGGCAAGAAGGGGACTACTGAGGGAGGCCACCAGGAGACCTGTGACAACTCTGGAGAGTTACAAGCTTCAGTGGCTGAGATGGGAGAGACTGCGCATACAACAACTGTTGCCCGGGTGCTTCACCAGTCACAGCTTTATGGGAGAGTGTTGCAAGGACATGACTAGGGACGAACCCGAGTGTAGAACACAGGCACAGAGACAGAGTCAGGAGGCATTAGCACCATAGCGAGCGTGGAATAGGTATCCAGGAGAGTCTTTATGCAGAGACAAGGTTCACATAGAGAATCCAGGAGTCTTTGCAGAACTCAGAACTGCCAGTCCTAAAGAACCATGAAACCAGGTTACTCACACCAGAGTCAACCAACAAACTGGCAACTCCTTGTTGTGATTCCAGGGTTTTTATCCTGCAGAAAGCAGGTGTGTGTAATTACTGAATTAGGCGAGGGGATTGAAGCTCAATTACTGAGGTAGTAGCCAGGTGGGGAATAGCCAGATGGGACCATGACAGAGAGTGGCAAAGAAAACACCACAGAAGAAAAAACTCTCAGAAATCTCAGCTAGAGTTTGCCAGAAGGCAGGTGGGAGACTCTGAAGTCAGCTGGAAGAGGGTTCTATGGTCTGATGAAAACAAAATTGAGCTTTTTGGCCTTCAGACTAAATGTTATGTTTAGCCTAAGCCTCACATAATCAAAAACACACCACCGTACCGTGAAGCACAGTAGTAGCTGCATCACGCTGTGGGGATGCTTCACTGCAACAGGCCCTGGAAAGCTTGTGAAGGTAGAGGGTAAAATGAATGCAGCAAAATACAGGAAATCCTGGAGGAAAACCTGATGCAGTCTGCAAGAGAACTGTGACTTAGGAGAAGATTTGTTGTCCAGCAAGACAATGACCCAAGCATAAAGCCAAAGCTACACAGAAATGGCTTAAAAGCAACAAAGTTAATGTCCTGGAGTGGCCAAATCAGAGTCCAGGCCTCAATCCAATGCTGAATTTGTGGCTGGATTTGAACAGGGCTGTTCACTCACGATCCCCATGCAATCTGACAGCTTGAGCAGTTTTGTAAAGAATGGTGAAAAATTGCAGTGTCCAGATGTGCAAAGCTGATAGAGACCTATCCACACAGACTCGAGGCTTAATTGCTGCCAAAGGTGCATCTACTAAATACTAATTTGAAGGGGTGAGTAAATATGTAGTCAATTATTTTGTGCGACACTCCAAGCAGAGGGTCACGCTTCCCTCTACGCTACTGTAGCACCCATAGTAGTGACCTGGAATTACTGAGCACTAAGATCTTATACTGCTGAAGGAACATGCTTCCTCTTTGAAAGTGATTGTTAATGTAGTCACAATCCCTTGTTCTTTTCCCTTACGATGAACAGTGTCCCGATCAAATACATTTCAATGTCAAGTTTACTATCAGGTGCGGATGTCTGCACGGTGCTGTAAAGAGCCTGTTCAAAGCATCATCACAGGCACCCACCATCAGAGACATAACATTCGCAAGAAAAACATCAACTGAACTGAAATTATACAAGAAAGAACCCAAACAGAAGGAAAAGAAAACAAAATCCATTGTAGTGCAAAGTGGTCACAGTGTTGCTGTCGGGAGTGATTGGGGTTGTGCAGTTTGGAGAAAGCTGTCTTGAATCCGGTGCTGTTGGACTTCAGACATGGCCCCCAAGGATGAGGACTGGTGATTATTCCTCCTCAGGTGCTGAGTCCGTAAGATCACAAAGACATAGGAACAGAATTAGGGTATTCGGCCCATCGACTCTGCTCTATCATTCAATCATGGCTGATTTATCTTCT
Source organism: Hypanus sabinus (assembly GCF_030144855.1). Lineage (NCBI taxonomy): Eukaryota > Metazoa > Chordata > Chondrichthyes > Myliobatiformes > Dasyatidae > Hypanus > Hypanus sabinus. Next base: position 85,082,674 of record NC_082712.1, on the reverse strand, counting down.
GTCTCAACCCAATTCTCCTGACTTCTCCCTGTAACCATTCATGCCCTTACTAATCGAGACCCTATCAACTTCCACCCCAAATAAACCCAATAACAAGAACCTATCAACCTCCATCCCAAATACGCCTACTAACTTGTCCTCCACAACTACCTGTGGCAACAGACTTCACAGAATCACTACCCCCGGCTAAAGAAGTACTCCTCATCTCTGTTCTGTGGGATGTCCTTGTATTCTGAGGCCTGGGGTCAGAGGTCAATGTGAGTCCAGAGGTTGAGGACAAAGTCCGAAGCCCATGTCAGCGTGTCCGGAAACTGGGGGCTTGATGTCGCCAGTCTGCTTGACCGGGCCTGACCTGGGGTTCGAGGCCTGTTCCTGTGGGTGAATGGGTAGATGAGTGGTTGGGAGGGAGAAAAGGAGTATGTATTTGCTGTAGTTATGCTGCTGCTGCTTAGAGCTGTTCTGCTGAACGTTGTGGGCATGCTTTGTTGGTGACAGAATCTGCGGCGATGCTTGCGGGTTGTGTTGGTTTTTGACACAAACAATACATTTCACTCTATGTTTTGATGTACAGAGGATAAATAAATGAATCTAAATTTGAATCCATACATCGGTGAGATCAAAGAACCAATTGTGGACTTCAGAAAAAGGCTAGGACAAAGGAACCAGTCCTCAAAGGGGTCAGAAGTGGAAAGAACAAGCAATTTCAAGTTCATGGATGTTAATACATCTGAAGATTTGTCCTGGGCCCAATGTATCAATGTTACAAAGTAGGCATGACAGTGGCCATATTTTATTAGGAGTATGAGGAGATTTGGTATGTCACCAAAGACACTCACAAGTTTCTGCAGATGTACCATGGAGAGCATTCTAACAGGCTGCATTGTGTCTGGTATGGGGGAGGTGGGGGGCTACTACACAGGATCGAAATAAGCTGCACGTGGTGAACTACATATATCTGTCTGGACATGCCCCCCCCCCCCCGCTGACTGCTCCTGTGGCTCCTCCCACAGACCCCTGTATAAAGGCAATTGGAGCCTGAGCCCAGCCCTCAGTCTCCAGGATGTAGTGTGGTGGTCAGTTGCTGCTTGTTCTTTCTTCCAGCCAATAAAAGCCTATATCTCGCCTCACGTCTCAGAGAGTTATTGATGGTGCATCAGTTTTACTGGCTGGAAGTTTTAAAACATGGAAAGTATTTTACATCCGGAAAAATTAGACTTGGACCCCCAAACTCCAGAAGCAGCTCTTGCCTTTGAACTCTGGCTTGCATGCTACCAATCATACTTGGAAGTGATTCCAGTAACTGAGCCTGCCACAATGTACAAAATACTACTATTAAGAGTAAGTCCGAAAGTATTCTCCCTTTTCAGAGACCTGCCGACCTACCAAGGGGCACTGGACGCCCTCAAAAGACAGTACCTGCGGCCGGTGAACACTGTCTACACAAGACATCGCTTAGCAACACGGCGGCAGTGACCCGACGAGTCGAGCGCTGAGTTTCTCTGAGCCCTACAGACACTCGTGCGAACTTACGACTGCAAAGGTCTGACGGTGGAGCAGCATTCGGAGCTCCTGGTACGAGACGCCTTCGTTACGGGATCAGGTCAGTGTATGTGCGCCAGCGGCTGCTAGAAAATGCTGATCTTACCTTACGCTCGGCGATCAAGACGGCCGACACGCTGGAGGCTGCTCTGCACAACCCTGACGCTATCCAGCCACACAATTCCCCGCCGGTTCCGTGGACACTGCAGACCCCGCCACCCACGAGTGAATTCACCGCCGCCAGTCGCAAGTCCGCACAGTGTTACTTTTGCGGACTCAAAAAGCACCCCCGAAAACGCTGCCCGGCCTGAGAAGTGACCTGCTCCAGCTGCGGGAAGAAGGGTCATTTCGCCAAGGTCTGTAAGTCTGAACCATGAGTGGGGTCGGGCAGCACTGCGTGTGAGACATGGGGGCCGCCATCTTGGTCGCTGCCATCTTGCCTGCCCGCCTCATGCAAGGCATGGGGGCCGCCGTCTTGCCTGCTCGGATGGGGGCGGCCATCTTTGTCGGTGCCACCTCACCCCGCCCCCGACCCACCAGTGCTTACTGGGCACCAAGACGGCAGTTCAACTCTGGCTTCCGTAACCCTCGACCAAAGCGCCCCATACCAGCTTGCAAGGTCAATGATGGACATCCTGGTGGAGGGGCACAGGACTAGCTGCCTGTTTGACACAGGCAGCACTGAGAGTTTTATTCACTCGGACACGGTGCAACACTGCGGACTCGTGACACGGCCGGTAAGCCAGAGGGTCACCTTGGCTTCTGGGTCACATTCCACAGACATCCGGGTGGGTTGTGTAGCGACATTGGTGGTGCAGGGCACAGAACATCGGAACTTTGCGCTACTGGTCATGCCTCAACTGTGTGCGCCTGTGCTATTGAGGCTGGACTTCCAGAGCCACCTCGAAAGTGTGACTATGGCATATGATGGGCCCCTCCCACCACTCACTGTCAGGAATCCTCAGTTTTGTGGGACCGTCATATACCCCGCTACTGACCACACACACACACCGAACCACACATCCCACCCAGCACCATGCCGACAGCTGCGCTACTGACACCACTTGCAGCCTCTCCACCCTCAAGATCCCTCCCCCACCGCTGTTCGCCAACCTGACCCCCGACTGTAAGCCTGTGGCAACTAAAAGCAGGAGGTACAGCGCGGGGGACAGGGCCTTCATTCAGTCGGAGGTTCAGCGGCTGCTCAGGGAGGGGATCATTGAGCCAAGCACAAGTCCTTGGAGGGCCCAGATGGTTGTTGTTCAGACCGGGCAGAAAGATAGGATGGTCGTGAACTATAGTCAAACCATCAATAGGTTCACGCAGCTTGACGCGTACCCCCTACCCCGCATTGCGGATATGGTCAACCAGATAGCTCAGTACAAGGTGTACTCGACAATAGATCTGAAATCCGCTTATCACCAGCTTCCCATCTGCCCAGAGGACCGCCCCTACACCGCCTTCGAGGCGGGCGGCAGTCTCCATCACTTCCTGCGCGTCCCTTTCGGTGTCACGAATGGTGTCTCTGTCTTCCAGAGGGAAATGGACTGGATGGTGGACCAGTACCAACTGAAGGCCACATTTCCCTATCTGGATAATATCACCATCTGTGGTCACGACTGGTCGGATCACAACGCCAACCTCCAACGATTTTTCCAAGTGGCCAAAGCCCTGAACCTTACTTATAACAGGGACAAGTATGTGTTTGGATCCACCCGACTCACTATCCTTGGGTATGTTGTGGAGAACGGGGCCATTGGCCCTGATCCCAACTGTATGCGCCCCCTGTTAGAACTCCCTCTTCCCACCACTCTCAAGGCCCTCAGACGGTGCCTGGGTTTTTTTTCCTATTACGCCCAATGGGTCCCCCATTACGAAGACAAGGCCCGCCCCCGGTCAAGTCTACCACATTTCCCCTCTCTGCCGAGGCTCACGTGGCCTTCAGCTGCATTAAAGGGGACATTGCCAAAGCAACGATGCATGCGGTGGACGAGACCATTCCCTTCCAAGTAGAGAGTGATGCCTCCGATTTTGCGTTGGCTGCTACCCTCAATCAGGCAGGCAGGCCAGTAGCATTCTTTTCTCGTACCCTTCAAGGCTCTGAAATTCGGCACTCCGTGGTGGAGAAAGAAGCCCAGGCCATAGTGGAGGCTGTTAGGAACTGGAGGCACTATCTCGCCTGCAAAAGGTTCACCTTGCTGACCGACCAGCGCTCAGTTGCGTTCCTGTTCAGCAACCAACAGCAGGGCAAAATCAAAAATGATAAAATTTTGCGGTGGAGAATAGAACTCTCCACCTACAACTATGATATCCTGTACCGGCCTGGAAGGCTCAATGAGCCCCCTGTTGCCCTATCCTGGGGAGTGTGTGCCAGCGCACAGCTCGACCAGCTACACACCCTCCATGCACATCTTTGCCACCTGGGGGTCACCCGATTTAACCATTTCGTGAAAGCCCGGAACCTGCCGTACTCCCTTGCGCATATACCAGGCACCTCACACACGCGTGAGGGATCACTGACGCCTAGTGGGCTGACAGCTCCAGTTAGGCCAGAACCAGCACAACCACTGTCTCCGGTGCAATCACCACCGGCATCTGTGCAATCACAGCCGGTACTACGTAGATCGCAGCAACAGATTCATCCACCTGATAGACTTAACCTGTAAATATACTTGTAAGAAACTTCGCCCTGTGGGGACTCTCTTTTAAAACAAAGGTGGGGTGAATGTGGTGAACTCCATATACCTGTCTGGACACGCCCCCCCTCCCCCCCCCCCCGCTGACTGCTCCTGTGGCTCCTCCCACAGACCCCGGTAAAGGCGATTGGAACACAGCCCCGGCCTCAGTCTCCAGGATGTAGTGTGGTGGTCAGTTGCTGCTTGTTCTTTCTTCCAGCCAATAAAAGCCTATATCTCGCCTCACGTCTCCGAGAGTTATTGATGGTGCATCACTGCAGAGAGTTGTAAACTCAGTCAGCTCCATCATGGACACTGGCCTCCATAGTATCCAGAACATCTTCAAGGAGCGATGCCTCAGAAAGGTGACATCCATTATTAAGGACCCCCATCAGCCAGGACATGCCTTGTTCTCATTGCTACCATCAGGGAGGTATAGCAGCCTGAAGACACACACTCAACGATTCAGGAACAGCTTCTTCCCCCTGCCATCCGATTTCTGAATAGACATTGAACCCATGAAAACTACCTCACTACTTTTTTATTTCTATTTTTGTGCTACTTATTTAATTTAGCTATTTAATATATACATTTGATGTAATTCACTTTTTTTCTGTTAAGTACTGCTGCCACAAAGCAAACAAATTCCGTAATTTATGCTGGTGAATCCTTGCCCCAGTGTTAGCTGCGAGAGGAAGGTCTGGTGTGTCAGGAGCATGGTGGATTAGCATTCACTGGCACAGATGAGTAACTGCTCCCAGTACACCATTCCGAACATCCAAGCCATGTTCTCGCTCCTGCTGACCTTTCTGAGGCGTCATTCCTCGAAGATGCCCTGGATGCTACGGAGTCAAGTGCCCATGATGGAGGTGACTGAGTTTACGGGAAGGAGGTACAGGTTCCACACCACCAGGTTCAGGAGCAGTTACTGCCTTTTGAACATCAAAGTTCACAGTGCGTATACATTATACAACTCTGAGATTTGTCTCATTACAGGCAGCTACAAAAAAGATAAAGAAACCCATTTAAAAAAAGACCCAAAGTGCCGAAAGAAAAGAAAGATCACGCAAGCACTAAAAGTGAGCAAATAGCACTCTGAACAAAAGTGAGTCCGTAGACACGAAGCCCGGAACAGCTGGAGCAGGCCACAGCCTCTGCCTCAGTTCAGTGCAGAGCTGAGTAAACATCATGGATCAGTGAGCAGAACTGACCTGGCTTTTGCCTCTAGCCCTAACACCCTGAACCAGCGTCGTTGACTTCACTCACCTCAACACTGAACAGATTCCATGACTTATGGATTCATTTTCAAGGGCTCTATAAGTCAAGTCAAGTCAAGTCACTTTTATTGTCATTCCAACCATAACTGCTGGTACAGTACATAGGTAAAAATGAGACAGCGTGTTTTCAGGACCATGGTGTTACATGACACAGTACAAAAACTAGACTGAACTACATAAAAGAAACAACACAGAGAAAAAACTACACTGGACTACAGACCTACCCAGGATTGCATAAAGTGCACAAAAACAGTGCAGGCATTACAATAAATAATAAACAGGACAATAGGGCAGTAAGGTGTCAGTCCAGGCTCTGGGTAGTGAGGAGTCTGATAGCTTGGGGGAAGAAACTGTTACATAATCTGGTCGTGAAAGCCCAAATGCTTTGGTGCCTTTTCCTAGACGGCAGGAGGGAGAAGAGTTTGTATGAGGGGTGCGTGGGGTCCTTCATAATGCTGTTTGCTTTGCAGATGCAGCGTGTAGTGTAAATGTTCGTAATGGCGGGAAGAGAGACCCTGATGATCTTCTCAGCTGACCTCACTATCCACTTCAGGGTCTTCATGAGATGGAGATAACTCGTGTTCTCAGTTGACAGGTTGAGTACCCCTCATCCAAAATGCTTGAGGTAGTAAGTGTTTTGAGTTTTGGATTTTGGAATATATAATGAAATAGCTTGGGATTGCCAAGTGAGCAGTTGGCGATAAGCAGTCTTTGTCTTACGCTTCATTCATCTCATGATTGTACTGATGCAGCCGTTCAGTGTGTTCGATTTTCATCAGTGACGATCTTGGCAAACTCATCAACCAATTTCTCCGCTGCTTCATGATCAGCAGATGTAATATCACCACAAATCCTTAAAATGTTAATGCTGTGCCCTTCAAATTTCTGCAACCAAGCCTGCTGAATATTCTTCACCGTGATAGATCTTTGCTTGGTTCATGATCAGCATACAGTTAAGCGGCAAATGATCACTCCAATGCTAACTAATTCACTCTTTCAGTACACGATTGAGATCTTCATTTGTTGCTTTATGCAGTGCTATCCTATTTGTCATTAACCTCTCTTCATTAATATGCTCTCTGTGATGCGCCCGGTGCCTTGTGAAATTTTCCGCTTCTGACATCACATCAATGCTCAAAAAATTGTTTGGATTTCGGAGGTTTTTAGATTTTAGAACTTCAGATAAGGGGTACTCAACCCTGTAATTATTTACTTATTTGTTTTTTTTATTTGCGCAGTTCATATAATTTTGCACATTGGCGATATTTGTGTGTGCTTTTTGATCTACTGTGAATGCATGCAAGAAAATTAATCTCAGGGGACATATACGTACAACGATAATAAATTTATTTTGAACTTTGAATGGCTCAACCACACTAAACAGTCTCTCCATCCTCCGCCGATGGACTGCGAATGCGGAGTGTATAACCATTAACAAGATGCACTGGAATGATTCACGCAGCCTACCCTAACATCAGCACATAAGCACACTCCTCTGCCGGATCCGAGCGTAAGGGGAATCAGAATCAGGCTTATTAGTGATCATTAATGGAGAATGTGTGGAGCAGGTTAAGACCTACAAGTATCTGGGAGTGCAGTTAGATGAGAAGCTAGACTGGACTGCCAACACAGATGCCCTGTGCAGGAAAGCACAGAGTCGACTGTACTTCCTCAGAAGGCTGGCGTCATTCAATGTTTGTAGTGAGATGCTGAAGATGTTCTATCGGTCAGTTGTGGAGAGCGCCCTCTTCTTTGTGGTGGCGTGCTGGGGAGGCAGCATTAAGAAGAGGGACGCCTCACGTCTTAATAAGCTGGTAAGGAAGGCTCTGTCGTGGGCACAGAACTGGAGAGTATGACATCGGTGGCAGAGCGGAGTAGGCTACGGTCAATCATGGAAAACCCCGAACATCCTCTGCACAGCACCATCCAGAGACGGAGAAGCAGCTTCAGCGGCAGGTTGCTGTCAATGCAATGCTCCTCAGACAGGATGAAGAGATCATTACTCCCCAACGCCATTCGGCTCTACAATTCAACCACCAGGGGCAAGACATGTTAAAGTGCCGGGGTTAGGACTGAGCTTAAGTTACCACTCAATGCACTTTAGTAAACTATTTAAGAACTTTTTAAAAGCTATTTATTAATGCTTTTTGGGAGGGTGATTTTAGATGCATATATTTATACTGAGTTAAATACTGTATGTAATTAGTTTTGCTACAATAAGTGTATGGGACACTGGAAAAATGTTGAATTTCCCCTTGGGGATGAATAAAGTATCTATCTATCTATCTATCTATCTACTGTCGATGTACGTTACAAAGTTTGTTGCTTTGTGGCAGCAGTACAGTGCAAAGACATGAACATTTACATTAACTTATTTTTATATAAATCTTTATTTTTATAATCGTTGGATGTTGCTTTTTCACTACATGTTTGCGGCAATGTACCACAGCAAATTCCTAATGGTATCTTTGGTGAACAAAGTTACCCCTGATCCAAATAAAAAAGTGAAAAAAGAGGAATATTGAAGTGGTGTTCGTGTGTTCGTGGACCGTTCAGAAATCTGCTGGCAGAGGGGAAGAAGCTGTTCCTGAATCACTGAGTGTGTGTCTTCAGTCTTCTGTACCTCCTCCTTGATGGTAGCAATGAGAAGAGGACACAACCCGGTTGAGGGTCCTTGCAATGATGAATGCTGCCTTTTTGAGAATCAGAATCTGGTTTATTATCACTGATATACCGTACTTCATGAAGTTTGTTGTTTTGCAGCCGCAGTACAAAGTTCAAAGTAAATTAACTTTCAAAGTACATATACTGAATATCACCATATACGACACTGAGATTCATTTTCTTGTGGGCATTATCAATAAACATAAAATAATAACCATAATCGAATCAATGAAAGATTGCACCAACTTGGGCATTCAACCAGTATACAAAAGACAACAAACTTGAAAATATAAAAATAAATAAATAATAAAAATAATAAATAAGTAAGCAATAAATATTGAGAATGTGAGGTGAAGAGTCCTTGAAAGTGAGTCCATTGGTTGGGGGAATATTTCAATGTTGGGACAAGGGAAGTTGAGTGAAATTATCCCCTTGGGTTCAAGAGCCTGATGGTTGAGGGTCAATAACTGTTCCTGAACCTGGTGGTGTGAGTTCAGAGGCTCCTGTACCTTCTTCCTGATGAGAACAGTGCGAAGAGAACATGGCCTGGTGGTTGGCGGACCTGATGATGGATGCTGCTTTCCTGCGACAACAATTTGCGTAGATGTGCTCAATGATTGGGAGGACTTTACCTGTAATGGACTGGACCGTATCCACTACTTGTAGGATTTTCTCTTCAATGGCATTGGTGTTTCTGTACCAGGCTGTGATGACACCAGTCAGTATGCTCCCCATCACACATCTATAGAAGCTTGTCAAAGTTCTAGGTGTAATGCCAAATCTTTACAAACTCCTAAGGACATTCCGGCATTGCCGAGCTTGCTTCTCCATTGCACTTGTGTGCTGGGCCAGGGACCCGTCCTCTGAAATAATAAAACTGTGGAACTTAAAGTTGCTCACCCTCTCCACATCTGATCTTCTGATGAGGACTGGCTCATGGACCTCTGGTTGAAGTCAATAATATATTAAAATGCAATATGTTAAAAATACAGCCACAATAGGAAATACAAAAATAAACAAAGCAAAGCAAGAGGTAAATAGGGAGGCAGTGGTCAAAGAATTGATAGCGAAGGGGAAGAATTTCTTCCTATAACGTTGAACCTGATGGCTCCTGTACCTCCTCCCTGGTGGTGAACACCATCACCTTGCAGATTCCCCCGCATCACTGTCTAAACACTGGAACTCCCTCCACAACCAGGTAGACAGAATCTATTATAACATGCACAAAATGCTGGAGGAACTCGACAGGTCAGACAGCATCTATGGGAATGAATAAACAGTCAATGTTTTAAGCTGGGACCCTTCTTTAGCACTTGAACTAAAGATGAAAGACACCAGAGTATAAAGGTGGGGTGGGGGGTGGAGGAAAGCTAGGTGATAGGTGAAGCCGGATGGGAAAGATAAAGGGTCAGAGGAAGGAATCTGATAGGAGAGAAGAGTGGACAATAGGAGAAAGGGAAGGTGGGGGTGACCCAGGGAGAAGTGAGAAGAGTTAAGAGGCCAGGGTGGGGAATAGAGGAAGAGGGAAGGGGGGGAGGATTATTTTTAACCAGAAGGAGAAATCGATGTTCACGCCATCAGGTTGGACGCTACCCAGACAGAATATCAGGTGTTGCTCCTCCACCCTGAGGGTGGCCTCATCGTGATACAAGAGGAGGCTGTGGGCTGGCATGTCAGAATGGGAATGGGAATTAAAATGTTTGGCTGCCAGAATGTCCCAGTCGTGTTGGGTGTCGCGGAGGTGTCAACGAAGCGGTCCCCCAATCTGAGATGGCTCTCATCAATGTAGAGGAGGCTGAATCAACGTAGAGGAAGTGTAGCAGTGTCAGTTACCAGAGGTCATCAACTTAAGGAAGGTTTAAAGGAAATGTACGAGACAAATATTTTGTCCAGGGAGTGGAAGGTGTCTGAAAAATGCTGCCTGGCGAGGTGGTGGAGACAGACGCAGTAGAGGTGTTTAAGAGACTGTAAGATTGGGTTTCACTTTCAGATTTATTTATCACGTGTACATCAAAATGTACAGTGAAATAGGTTGCCTGCTTTACAACCAATGTAACACTAAACATACCTTTACCTTCTCCCCTTCTGCTTTGCATGGGGGTCTCTGCGATTCCCTTGTCCATTCATCTCCCTCCTGGAACTTACCCCAGTGACCAAAGTGTCCATTCACCTCCCTTCAGGGCTCTGAACAGTCCTTTCAGGTAAGGCAACCTGTGGATCTGCTGGGGTTGTCTATGGTGTCTAGTGCTCCGATATGGCTTTCTCTACATTGGGGAGACCCGTCGTATAATGGGGGACCCTTTCAACAAGCACCTCTGCACCATCTGCCACAAGTGGGACTTCCCAGTGGACAAACATTCTAATTCTGATTCGCATTCCCACTCCGATGTGTCTGTTCACGGCTTCCTCTTGTGCCAAGATGAGATCACCCTCAGGGTGGAGGATCAACACCTTATATTCCATCGGGGTAGAGTCCAACCTGATGGCATGAATATCAGTTTCTCCCTCCAGTAAACAAATTTCTCCCTCCCCTCTTCCTCTATTCCCCTCTTCTCACCTGCCTAATACTTCCCCTGTGTCCTCTCCTCCTTCTGTTACTCCTATGGTCCACTCTCCTTTCCTATCAGATTCCTTCCTCTCCCTCCCACCTTCCGGTTAGCCTCCTTCCCCTCCTCCCACCTTGTTATTCTGGCATCTTTCCCCCTTCCTTGCCGGTACAGAAGAAGGGTCTCGGCCCGAAAGGTCGCCTGTTTACTCTTACCCACAAATGCTGCCCAACCTTTTGAGTTCCTCTGGCACTTGCGGGTTCCGGGGTTGGCGGGGTTTTTAACTTCTGCTCGTTTTACTCCTGTTTTGCATTGTATATAGTTCCACCACCCATGCCACACGAGGTACCTGAAAGCCTCTGTACTGTAAATATCATTGCCGTCCTAGATAAAGATGCCCTTTTGGCCATAAAATTGCCAAGTGGTCTTTTGTAAGTAGAAGTTACCACAGTCTGTGTTGCTCTGGATTTCCAGCATCTGCAGTCTCTCACGTGTTTATGGATACAATCTAAAGTTGTTCTTGGGGACAGCCTGCAAGTGTTGCTACACATCCTGGTTACCAGCAGAGCAACACTATCAACAACAACAAAACAAGCCCCCTCACGCACGCCTCCCAGGCAGACAGGCCTTCAATCCCAGGACAGGCCATCACCAGGCCTCAAGTCCTTTGCTCCCGACTCTCAGTCTTCCAGACATCAGGCCTTGGCCTGCATTTGCAGACTTGACCTGTAGGCCTCTGACCTCTAGACTTGATGACTTTTGTCTTCAACATTTTGAATAGGGAATAGAGGTGCATAGATCATGTACGGGCAGAAGAGATTTATTTTAAAGTGTTTGGCCTAAAGGCCCTGTTCCAGTGCATATTCTATGTTTAGACTGTGCTGTAGGACAAGCCAGCTTGAGAAAATGGCTCAGCAGCACCTTGTCTGGGACAGAAAGGGAAGGGAGCAAATATCGGAACTCCGCCATAACAGTCCCAAGCCCGGCTGTGAAAGGAGGAGGGTTGGGCACGGGGCTAGCAACCCCATCCCGTAAAAACCCAGAGCTACAGAAGCTCCAAAGACCTCATCCCTGGGAGAGGAAGGATCTTCACCTGGAAGATGTATGAAGTGAAAGCCACAGGGTCAATGGACCTTTGGCCCAGGATAGGGGACTCTAGCAAGCTGCTGTCGGGGGCCTATGCCCCAGAGGGGTGATGGGCTTGAGAAGAAGATGGGGTGTCACAGTAGTGTAGTGGTTATCACGATACTATTACAGCTCAGAGAGTCTTAGTTTGGAGTTTAATTCCAGCGTCCTCTGTAAGAAAGTATATACGTCCTTCCCATGTGCGTGTGGGTTTCCTCCGGGTGCTCCGGTTTCCTCCCACAGTCCAAAGACGTACCCGTCAGTGGGTAAGTTGTCCCATGATTAGACCCAGTGGGTAAATTGTCCCATGATTAGACCAGGGAGTTCAGTGGGCCAGAAAACCTAGCTCTGTGCTATATCTGCCTTAATGACTATCGCCCAGTAGCACTCACATCAACAGTGATGAAATGCTTTGAGAGGTTGGTCATGACTAGACTGAACTCCTGCCTCCGCAGGGACCTGGACCCATTGCAATTTGCCTATCGCCACAATAGGTCAATGGCAGACACAACCTCAATGGCTCTCCACAGGGCCGTAGACCACCTGGACAACACAAACACCTATGTCAGGATGCTGTCCATCAACTATAGCTCAGCATTTAATACCATCATTTCCACAATCCTGATTGAGAAGTTGCAGAACCTGGGTGATGCACCATCAATAACTCTCGGAGACGTCAGTTGAGATAGGCTTTTATTAGCTGGAAGAAAGCACTGTCAGCTGCAAGAGACCATCACACAACATCCTGGAGACTGAGGGAGGAGCAGTGCCTCCAATCGCTTTTATACAGGGGTCTGTGGGAGGAGCCACAGGAACAGTCAGCGGGGGGGGGGGGGGGGGGCGTGTCCAGACAGGTATATGTAGTTCACCACACTGGGCCTCTGTACCTCCCTCTGCAATTGGATCCTGGACTTCCTAACCAGAAGACCACAATCTATGCAGATAGGTGATAACATCTCCTCCTCACTGACGATCAACACTGGCGCACCTCAGGGGTGTGTGCTTAGCCCACTGCTCTACTCTGTATATACCCATGACTGTGTGGCTAGGCATAGCTCAAATACCATCTATAAATTTGCTGCCGATGCAACCATTGTTGGTAGAATCTCAGGTGGTGACGAGGAGGTGTACAGGAGTGAGATATGCCAACTAGCGGAATGGTGCCACAACAACAACCTGGCACTCAAACTTCAGTAAGATGAAAGAGATGATCGTGGATTTCAGGAAGAGTAAGACGAAGGAACACATCCCAATCCTCATAGAGGGTTCAGAAGTGGAGAGAGTGAGCAGTTTCAAGTTCCTGGGCGTCAGGATCTCTGAGGATCTAAGTTGGTCCCAACATATCGACATAATTATAAAGAAGGAAAGACAGCGGCTATACTTAAAAAAAAAATCCAGTTGTATTTTTGAAGTAATGAATTTGTTCCCTCTGTCCCTTTCAGCCGGTTTGTAACAACTTTCTGCACAAACATTATCCTGTACTTGTTAAGCCAATTTTTTCATACTTTAACTCATATTTTATTATGAGGTGAAAAACATTTGTAACTTCAAAACATTCAACTGATGGAATCGAACACATGGGAGTGCGAAATGTGAGTATAACTTTGTCTTTACACGAGGCGGACACGTATCACTCGGTAGTGTGACGATGTATGCAATTCACGTGTTTATACACACAACTCGTAATGAATTATTGAAATGAACAAGAATGCTTAATCAACCAATATATATACACAGATTATTCAAGTACTACTAAAGCATTAAATTCACAACACAGCCCAAATTCAGTGGAGTTTATTGTCATCTGCACGAGTCCATGTGTGCACAGGTGCAATGAAAAACTTACAGCAACATCGCCGGCTCTCGCATCAGAGACACAACATTCACAAGAAAAACACAAATTATTCTCAATATTTACAAGAATTAGAATAGAAGAACCTGGGTAATTAGGGTTGTGTAGGTTGGCTCAAGAACCGAGTGATTGAAGGGAAGTAGCTGTTCCTGAACCTGGTGTGGGACTTCAGGCTTCTGTACCTCCTGCTGATGGTAGCTGCGAAGAGATGGCATGGTCCCGATAGTGGGGATCTTTGATGATGGATGCTGCCTTCCTGATGTAGCTGTCACAGTCCGGTCCGAAATCCGCATTCCGGTTCACGTTCTGGTCCGCGGACTTCAGACTCCAGGTCCTCCGACTGTCCCTTGTTTACGGTTGGACTCAAGCATTTGCACCTGATGCTCATCTTGTTGGCTGGGAATACAAGTGGCTCTGGGATAGGGTTGTCTTGTCAGTCTCTGCTTGGAGTAATCCACTGGTGGAAGGTGTCTGTGTGAGACTACCCCAGCTGTTGGCCTGGGAGTTTGTTAGGTTCTGCAAACTTTTGAGAAGACCACATGACTGTAAGAGCCTGGTGTGGAAAGGGTGTAGACTCTATTTATAATGATGCAAGAAAGTTTGTCATTGGGCAGAAATGGATGGATGGGCCTTACTATCTCATCCTGCCTGTTGCTAAACTGTATCTGCAGTCCCCAATCCTGACTCCTTTTAGACCCTTACTTTCCAATGGAGATGGTCCTTCAGCAACCTGGGACCTAACTTCCAGAACTTCCTCTTGAAACATCTTGCCAACGTTCTCTCTCCCTCCTGCCCTCCAGGATGATCCTTGTTAACTTTCAATTTAATGTTGGATTTTTCAGAATTTCATATTCATCTATTTGTTACATTGAAATGTGTCATTTGCGCGGGGGCAGCCTGCAAGTCAGCCCTTTTAAAGTCTTATTCATGCTAGTTTCAAATTTTCAGTCAAATTGTCTGTGAAGCACCTTGGTTCAGAATCTGAATCAGATTTATTATCACTGACTTGTATGACATAACATTCCCCTCTCCTCCTTTCCTGACCTGCCTACCACCTCTCCCTAGAGCACCTCCTCCTCTTCCTCTTTCTCTGATGGTTCACTTTCCTCTCCTACCAAATACTTACTTCAGCCCTTGACCTTTTCCACCTATCACCTTCCAGCTTCTTACTCCATCCCCCTCTCCACCACCCACCTGACTTCACCTATCACCTTCCAGCTTCTTACTCCATCCCCCTCTCCACCACCCACCTGACTTCACCTATCACCTTCCAGCTTCTTACTCCATCCCCCTCTCCACCACCCACCTGACTTCACCTATCACCTCCCAGCTTCTTACTCCATCCCCCTCTCCACCACCCACTGACTTTATCTAGCACCTCCCAGCTTGTATTCCTCCCACTCTCTCCCCCTTCCTTTCCAGTCCTGAAGAAGTATCTTGGCCTAAAACATTGACTGTTTGTGCATTTAAGACCATATCTATCTCTGCCTTTAAATGCACCCAATGACTTGGCCTCCACAGCTGTTCATGGCAACAAATTCCACAGATTTACCACCCTCTGACTAAAGTAATTTCTCTGCATCTCTGTTCTAAATGGATGTCCTTCAATCCTGAAGTCATGCCCTCTTGTCCTAGAATCCCCTACCATGGGAAATAACTTTGCCATATCTAATCTGTTCAGGCCTTTTAACATTCAGAATGTTTCTATGAGATCCCCCCCCCCATTCTCCTGAACTCCAGGGACTACAGCCCAAGAGCTGCCAGATGTTCTTCATATGGTAACCCTTTCATTCCTGGAATCATTCTCATGAATCTTCTCTGAATCCTCTCCAATGTCAGTATATCCTTTCTAAAATAAGGAGCTCAAAACTGCACACAATACTCCAAGTGTGGTCTCACGAGTGCCGTATAGAGCCTCAACATCACATCCCTGTTCGTATATTCTGTACCTCTAGAAATGAATGCCAACATTGCATTCACCTTCTTCACCACCGACTCAACCTGGAGGTTAACATTTAGGGTCTCCTGCACAAGGACTCCCAAGTCCCTTTGCATCTCTGCATTTTGAATTCTCTCCCCACCTAGCTAATAGTCTGCCCATTTATTTCTTTCAGCAAAGTGCATAACCATACACTTTCCAACATTGTATTTTATTTGCCACTTCTTCGCCCATTCCCCTAAACTATAAGTCTCTCTGCAGGCTCTGTTTCTTGAAAACTACCCACTCCTCCACCTATCTTTGTATCATCAGCAAAGTTAGCCACAAATCCATTAATACTGTAGACCAAATCATTGACATACTTCATAAAAAGCAGCTGTCCCAACACTGACCCCTGTGGAATTCCACTGGTAACTGGCAGCCAGCCAGAATAGGATCCCTTTATTCCCTCTCTGTTTCCTGCTGACCAGCCAATGCTCCATCAATGCTTGTAACTCCCCTGTAATTCCATGGGATCTTATCTTGCTAAGCAGCTTCATGTGTGGCACCTTGTCAAAAGCTTTCTGAAAATCTAAGTACCCCACATCTACTGTATCTCCTTGTAATTTCCTCAAGTAATTGTAGTAGATTAGTCAGGCAGGATTTTTCTTTCTGATAACCATGCTGATTTTGGCCTACCTAACCATGTGCATATTTCTATAGATGCTGCCTGACCTGAGTTCCTCCAGCATTTTATGTGTGTTCTAGATTTACAAGATCTGCAAAATCTCTTGTAGTTAGGACAAAAGTTGTTGCTTTAAGGCAGCATAAAATTACTATGAATTACAGAAATAAGAATGCAAAACTAAAGAAATAGTGTGTTTATGTATCATTCAGAAATCTGATGGCAGAGGGGAAAAATCATTGACACAAGAGGATCTGCAGATGCTGGAAATCTTGAAGAACTCACACTCACTCACTCACACCCGGAGGAACTCAGCAGGTCAGGCAACATCTATAGAGGGAGATAATCCTGTTGAAAGGTCTTGGACCAAAATGTTGACCATTTATTCCCTCCCCACAGATGCTCCCTCCTCCAAGAGGACCACATTGGGGTTGGAGGCTTGCATTCCTCAATGATCTGGAGAGCTATGTTGGCTGGAGTCAGGACTTTCGGCCTTGGCTCTTGGTAGGGTCACCCATGCCAAACAGGTCAAAGGACAGAGGCCAGACTGAGAGTGGTCCACCAGTCCTTCAGGTTCATTGCTTCAGCCCAGGGTTAACAACCCCGACTGGTCAAAAAAAAATTGTTCTGTGAATGAAGAACCCTTCTATATTTGTGTGGACAGACACAGATGGAGGGCCTTCATTGCTGCCTTAAACACCAGTGGTGTAACTGGTAGGAAGTTAAGGACTTGCTGAGATCCTCCGGCACTTTGCATGTGTCCCTGGATTGTTGAGTGTGGGCCTTCAAGCTCAGGTCAAAAAGAGAGCAAAACTGGTGAGGCAGTGTTCATGGGTTCATTGTCCATTCAGAAATCTGTAGACAATCATGCGGACTATATTGACTGCAAATTCTTCAACAGACTTTGTCAAAAAATCTATTCAAGGTAATTCAGGATCAGAATCAGGTTTGATCACTGACCATAAGACAGGGGAGCAGAATCAGGCCATTTGGCCCATCGAGTCTGCTCTGCCATTTAATCATGACTGATCCAATTTTCCTCTCAGCCCCAATCTCCTGCCTTCTCCCCGTATCCCTTCATGCCCTGACCAATCAAGAATCTATCAATCTCTGCCTTAAATATACATAAAGACCTGGCCTCCACAGCCGCCTGTGGCAAAGGTTTCCACAGATCCACCACTTTCTGGCTAAAGGAATTACTGCTCATCTCTGCTCTAAAAGGACACCCCTCTATTCTGAGGCTGTGTTCTCTGGTCTTCGACTCTCCCACCACAGGAAACATCCTCTCCACTCTATCGAGGCCTTTCACCATTCAATAGGTCCCAATGAGTTTGCCCCACATTCAGGCCCAGAGCCATCGAACACTCTCCATATGACAAGCCGTTCAAACCTGGAACAATTTCCATGAACTTCTTGTGAACCCTTTCCAGTTTCAGCAATATGAGAAAACAGAACATGCGCAATTAGTATTTCGGAACCAGAATCAGGTTTAATATCACTGGCATATGCCATGAAATTTGTTGTATATGTAAAATAGTTAAATTAAATAAGTAGTATAAAAAAAACATTTAAAAAGTAGTGAGGTAGTGTTCCTGGGTTCAATGTCCATTCAGAAATCAGATGGCAGAGGGGAAGAAGTTGTTCCTGAATCACTGGTGGTGTATCTTCAGGCTCTTGTACCTCCTCCATGATGGTAGCAATGAGAACAAGGCATGTCCTGGGTGGTGGAGATCCTTAATGATGGACACTGCCTTTCTGAAGCACCACTTTCTGAAGATGTCCGGGATGGTGGGGAGGTTTGAGCCCATGATGGAGCTGTCTGTCTACAACCCTGTACAGCCTGTGTGCCTTAGATTGTCCATATGGTCATCCACTCTCCTTTGCATTTACCACCCATTTCTGCAGGGGAAGGCGATTGCATTGAAGTTTGATTTGTTTAACAGAACTCCTCTGTAGTGCTATGATAAGGGTGCTATACAATTAGAACTTGTTGTCAGGGAAACGGGTGGAGCTTTATGCCTAACCTTTGGTTCAAAGCAAATAATTAAAAGATATCAGCCAAATTTTTTTGGTTGGTCTGAATTGCAAGCCCAGTTAAAGACGAGAACAACCCTGACTGAGGCACCGTCAGTGGAATAGTTCGTATCTAAACTCTAAGTTAATGATCACTAGGTTAGAGAGAACTGCCAGGTCTTCACTTTCCCCTGTCCTGGGCCCAGCATGTAGGTGCAATTGAGAAGAAAGCACAGCAGTGCTTCTGCTTCCTTAGGAGTTTGAAGATTCGGCGTGACATCTAAAACTTTGACAAACTTCTGTAGATGAGTAGTGAAGAGTGTATTGACTAGCTGCATCACAGCCTGGTCTGGAAACACCAAGGGAAAATCCTACAAAAGATTTGGCCCAGAACGTCATGGGTAAAGTCCTCCCAATGAATGAGATAATCTACATGAAGCACTGTCATAGGAAAGCAGCTTCCATCGCCAGTGATCCCCACCACCCGGGACATGCTCTCTTCTCACTGCTGCCATCAGGTAGAAGGCACTCACAGCACCAGGTTCAGGAACAGTTACTACCCCTCAACCATCAGGCTCTTGAACAAAGGGGTGACTACACTCACTTGCCCATCCATTGAGATGTTCCCACAACCAATGATCTCACTTTAAGGATTCTTTTATCTCATGTTCTCGTTATCTTTTGCTGTTTATTTATATTTGCATTTGCATAGTTTGTGGCCTTCTGCACTCTGGTTGATCTTTCACTGACCCAGTGCTAGATGCCTGGTTCAGATGGCGCCTGTGCACAACACCCCTTCTGTCGACACATTCTAAATAGATCATGAAACCATATATTTCACTCCTTCTATGTCTTCTGCATTTGTTTTTCATCTTGAATGTGTTCTGGAACTGTTGGAGACTGTGGTTTGCGGTTTGGAGATTGTTTGAGTGTTTCAGCACTGTGCAGTCTCTGAGAGGATTCTGGGAGGCAGAGGCAGCATGTGGGAATCTCGTGGCAAGTAGACTGTGGGACTGTTCAACTCCACTTCGCCGATTACAGCTTCCATTGTGCAATGATTGGTGTGACAAGGGAGATCGAAGTGTTGAGGCAAGAGTGGAGGGAGAGCGCCAGCTGCCTGCCTTTTGATTGGTTGCTCTGTACTGGAGAAGGAGGGGTCTGCCGTGGGACCTAGAGAATGTTACCCAGGTTCTCTGTGTTTTGGATGTGGACTTGGACTATAGACATTTTTTGTTCAGTCTTATAGTTTTTTATATTCTGTGTTCTTCACCCATTTTTTTTGTGCAGGGAGACAGATTTAGGGGTTGATGAGCCTGTTCCATTTCATTCAGTCTTTTGTGTGGGATGAGGGATTTGGGGGTTGGTGTGCCTATTCTGTTTTGTTTGTTGTTTTTGTGCAGGGAGGGAGATTTGGGGGTCGAAGTGCTTGTTCCATTTCTGTTTGTTTTTGTGCGGGGAGGGTGGAATTTGATAATTGTGCTGCTTTTATTTTTTGGTTTCTTGGCTACCCAGGGAAGCAGAATAACAAGTTGTATACTTAGACAATGAATTAACCTTCAAACCTTTGACTTACTGTTCTATAGATTTACTGAGGATGCCCACAGGAAAATGAATCTAATTTATGGTGACATATGTAGTTTAATAATAAAATTTACTTTGAACTTTGACTTTGAGAGTGATTGAAGAGCTAAGCCATTTGAGAACTGGGATGATATTTCTATATATCTGTCTATGTGCCTCTGTCTATCTAATTGTATCTATGTATCTGTCCATCTGTCTGTCTGTCCATCTATCTATTTGTTATTTATTTGTTACTTCTGTTGGTTCTGTATTTGTACAGTTCATTCCCCTTTGCACATTGGTTGTTTGTGTCATTTTATCATTGATTCTATTGTACTTTTTAATTTTATCGAGGATGCTCACAAGAAAATGAATCTCAGGGTTGTATATGGTGACAAATATGTACTTGGATAATGTATTTATGTCAAACTTTAAGTTTAAGTGACTCTTGGACAGGCACATGAATGATAGAAAATGGAGGGCTGTGTAGGAGGGGAGGGTTAGATTGATCTTAGAGTAGGTACAGCATTGTGGGTCGAAGGGCCTGTTCAAACACAGTGAGCACAGCAAGTTTCCA
This sequence comes from Hypanus sabinus, assembly GCF_030144855.1. Lineage (NCBI taxonomy): Eukaryota > Metazoa > Chordata > Chondrichthyes > Myliobatiformes > Dasyatidae > Hypanus > Hypanus sabinus. The sequence goes on along the minus strand of NC_082712.1, from coordinate 85,062,243 downwards.
CAAACCTCCGGTGACTAGGTGCCTCATGCAGTCTGTGTTTTGTTGCGAGATGAAGCATGTCCAAGAACAGGCCGGCTGGATTTGAACTCCGGATCCTTCGCTCCGGAGTCTGGCACTGATGTCACTGAGCCACCAGCTGGTCTTAAATTAACTAAGTAGTGTAAAAATTTTTTTAAAAAGTAGTGAGGTAGTGTTCAAGGTTTCAATATCCATTCAGAAATTGGATGGCAGAGGGGAAGTTGTTCCAGAATCTTTGAGTGTGCCTTCAGGCTTCTGTACCTCCTTCCTGATTGTAGCAATGAGAAGAGAGTATGTCCTAGGTGATGGGGGTCCTTAATGATGGACGACACCTTTTTGAGGCACCACTCCTTGAAGGTGTCCTGGATACTACGGAGGTTAGTGCCCCTGATGGAGCTGTCTGAGTTTATAACTCTCTACAGTTTATTTCAATTCTGTGCAGTAGCACTATCCACTGCCCCCCCCCCCATACTGGATGGTGATGCAGTCAGTTAGAACACTCTTCAAGGTACATTTCAGAGGTCTGTGAGTACCAGATCTCCTCAAACTCCTAATGAAATATGGCTGCCATTCTGCCTTTTTTGTACCTGCATCAATATGTTGGGTCCAGGTTACTTAAAGATGTCGACACCCAGTAATTTGAAAATTGCTCACTCTCTCCACTTTTGATCCCTGTATGAGGACTGGTCCCTCCCTCATCTTGCCCTTTCTGAAGTTCACAATCTGTTCTTTGCTCTTATTGACATTGAGTGCAAGGTTGTTACTTGTTCCATCCTATGTGTGAAAAGGTTCCCCCTCAGGTCCCCTTTTAATCTCTCCACTCGCACCTCCAACCTATATCCTCTAGTTTTCTAGACATCACAAAAGGGGTAGGGAAGGGGCAGGTTGGTGAATCAGCAATTCCTGGGTGTTATCACATCAGATGACCGGTCCGGGGCCCAGTGCCATCACAAGGAAGGTACACCAGCATCCTTAACTACTTAGGTTTGTTACTGAACACGCTGTGTCTTTGGGATGTGGGAGATTCCAAACACACTCACACACCCTCTCCCGGAGCAAACTGGGAACTTTGGAGCTGGTGGGTGAGGCAGTAGCTCCACTTTACTGAGCTATTGTGACAGCACATCTCCCTCAAAGAATGGTGGATACAGAATCTTTGATTTCTTTAATTATCTTGAAGGCATAGATCAATGGATAATTGAGGAGAAAAGGAACATGCACATGAGAGTAATCAGATCAGTTAAGATTTTACTTAATAGCGCAGCAGGCTTGAGGGACTGAATAGCCTCCTCCTACAGTCCACATGCACAAGTAGTTTTCATTTCCAGAGTGCTTCACAAAATGCGGATTGAACTAACGTTATTTCAACAGCTAACGTTACTTCGCAACTCTAGTGCAAATTAAAAGTAAAACTTTGGAACCTCCAGGATTGGGGAAAGTTTGTTTATAGCAAGGTACTATGTGAAAGTGATCAGATGACTTGTCAGCAGCAAGGTGTTTACCTTCAGTGGAAAGAGTTAAAGGGCAAAGAGGCAAGATATTTCGAATTTGGCAGTTCTTCCCCCCCCCCCACCCCTGTCTGCCAAAGCACTTGCCGTAGGGAAAGTTGCGCGTGTGCGGTGGATCAGTTGGAGGAGCGGGAGGTGGGGGGCGGAAGGGGCAAGGACTGGCTCCGGATCGGCATGCTCGCCGATTGGCTGAGGTAGACCATCTTGCTAGCTCGATGAGTGGCAGATTTGTGGAGGAAAAGGGGAATGCGGCCTAGGCTTGGTCTGTTCGCCGATTGGCTGAGATGAGGGGTCCGGCTGAAACGCCTGTTGGTTGGTGGAGGTGTGGAGGTGGTGACAGGCTCCGGTTTGGTACGCTCCCTGATTGGTGGAGGTGTGGAGGTGGGGTCAGTCTCCGGCTTGGTACGCTCTATAATTGGTGAAGGTGTGGAAGGGGTGGGCCGGGCTCGGATTGGCCCGTACATTGATTGGTGAAGATGTGGAAGGGGGGGTCGGGCTCCGGCTTGGCACGCTCTCCGATTGGCGAACGCTGAGGGGTTCGGTCACGCTGATTGGCAGAGGCAGCGGGCGCCAAAAGCGTGAGAGGTGGACTGTGCAGGCGCGAGCGAAGACCGGTGGCTGGCTGTGGCGTCTGCGGGATTAGCGTCGAATTACACGGCTACCCACACCAAAAATCGTCTCTAAAACAGACGAAATAACAAAACCGTCGACAAATACCCTTCAAAAACTCAGAGTGCGTCAAACCCCCAAAGAACAGCATGGTAACCCACACTGTATTTTGTGTATTATATAGAACCTGAGAGGAAAAAAATGTTGATAAAAGTGACTAATACTCTCAGGACAGGTATGAGATTAAAATGTATCAGCTGGTTAGAAAATGTGGATAAAATGGTCAAACTATTGAAGGTACATCTGGTTGTTAAGTATTTCGGCATCAAATGAAAAGCTGAAGGAGAGGGGGTTTCCAGAGGGAAGTATAATGTGATGTATTGAAAAATAAGCATCAAAACCTGAATTTAAATGTCCTGAAAGTAGGAATATTGGCCAAAAATGGGGCGAAGTTGATGCATGGAGGTATTTGAAAAGCAAAGCAACTTGTTTCTGGAATAATGACAGGAAAACTAATAATAGGTAAAACTTGTGGGTAAGTACTTGGGGAAAGGGATTTAACTTGTAGATCATTGATCTGCTGAAATAGCCAGTGTGATATTTATTATTTGTCCATGGTTTAAAATTTATGTATAAACCACATTGGAGCTAAAATAATAAAACCAGCAGACTTGATATCTTTAAATAGTTTTGATAATTGTAAAACTTTTTAAATGATCTATTAAAGGCTTCTGGTTGTAAAGGATTGGATTGAGTACATCAACAGCCTGTGAATAAATTCTTCAAATAATTGGGTAATCTTTTTCCAAAACAGTAGATATTTATAAGTAGAATAGATAGAGTTCAAAAACTAGGAGATAAATATTAATATAATAATATTGTAAATAGTGACAGTTTTAAGTCCCTCAAAGATAATTCAAATTATGTTTATTACAAGAGATTACTTGTTGCCTGTTATGCCACTAGTGTTTAGGGCAGCAATTAAGGTCCTCCATCTTTAATTGCGTTCAAGGCTTCCTCTTGATTTTCATTAACTGTCAGTCAAACAAGTCCCGGGTGGAGACTCAGGAATACCGTCACACTCAGATGTAGAAAGGTTCTTCGTTGCTGTTTCCATAACGATTTTGTTTGACCAGTCAGGGTTGTTAGCTGAACTCCCGAATCTGGAGGACTGGTGGACCACTCTTAGTCTGGCCTTTACCTTTTGACCTGTTTGGCATGGGTGACCCCACCAAGAGCCAAAGCATAAAGCCCTGACTCCAGCCAGCGTGGCTCTCCGGGTCACTGAGGCACACAAACCTCCAAACCAAGACAAGGTTGTGGTCCTCTTGGAGGATTATTGTAGTATGTATGCAGTATATAATCCTGAGTTTTGTCTTCCCCACAGACAACCATGAACAAACACCATGGAAGCAGTTCAAAGAAAAACATCAAATCTCCTCCCCCATGGGGAAAAAGATTGAAAAACACAACATAAAACACAAAATTAAGTATGCTGGGATAGGATAAATACCTTTAAAAGTGTTAAATAATCAGGAATAATCTAAATCAAAAAGCTGAAAATGATTACATCAACTGGGTTTAAGAGACAAAAAATGATCAGGTGCTTTAAGAGACAATTAGACTGCCAGTAAATAGACAAGGCATTGAAGAATATGGATAGCAGAAACAGCTGGGAAGAATAGATGAGTGGCCTGTTTCTGTGCTGTACAACCCATTGATTATGGCTGGAGTAAATCAAAATCAAGGGTTAAATTCATTATCAATGAGAAGTATCTCAAAAACAGATGCTTAATCACAAAACTTGATTAATGAATAGCCTGGTAACCTAGTTGATATTTCACAAATAGAAATAGGGGGGCAGAAGTTGTTAAAACTGTCTGGTGCCCAGAACAGGTATGGAGATAAAAAGTCAAAATATGCCACAAAGGGGTGGAAAACCATGGATAAAGTGGTCAAAATATTGAAGAATTGCAGGGTTAATGTTGTGAGGTGTCCCATTGGTCAGGGTCAACCATGGACGATGCATCCTAGCAAGTCAGGACTGTACGATAAGGAGAGCAAGCTGGTGCCTATGTAGCGAGCTCCCCTTCTCCAAGTATCAGATGAATCAAAAGGAACAGCAGAGACCAATACAGTTTGGCACCAGGAATTGCCAGTCAGCGTTGAACTCAACCTTAGGGACCCTAGCTCCAGATTTTTCCCTTGGGGTTTACTACTGAAGCTTTCTCCATGAGTGGCTATAGTTGCAAGGGAGCAGAGGTTTGAGATTAGAGCTTTCCTTTAGATAATTAAAGGGGGCTTTTTCTGGTTGGCTGCCAGTGACTAATGGTGTTCCTCAGTGGTCAGTATTGGGACTGCTATATTTTTCATATTGTTTGTCAATGATTTAGGTAATAGAAATGATGGCTTTGTGGCAAAGTTTGTGGATTGAGCATGTGGATAGCCAGAGGCTTTTTTCCAGGGCTGAAATAGTTAACACAAGGGGGTGTAGTTTAAGATGTTTGGAAATAGGCACCAAGGGGATATCAGGGCTAAGTTTTTCACACAGTGGTGGGTGTGTGAAATGCACTACCAGCGACGGGTACAATAGGGTCTTTTAAGAGCCTCTTAGATTGCTACATGTAGCTTAGAAAAATAGAGAACTATGTCGTGTGCTACTGGGAGCAATGAATAGGTAGTGGGAGCTTATCCCTGTTACCACTCATTGCTATAATAACCTTAAGGAACCAGGGTTAATGTTAAATAGGTGTTTTCCAGATAAAGATACCATAGTATATTCAAAAACAAGGTCTAATTGCCCAAAATCTGGATTCTAAGCTTGGCCAGTAGGATTATCAGTTTAAATGTAGGATTTAAAGGCTGAGCATTGGAAGAAATTGGGAGAGGTTGATGGATCACTTATTAATGAAAGGAATTGCCTCAAATGTGAAGGAGTATTATTGGAAGAAAAACCAAAAAAAGTGATAAAAGTTGTAGGTGAACTCCTTGGGAATTGGTTTAACACCTAGACCACAGATCAATAGATTAATTATTTAATATTGTGATAGTATCTATAAACAAAGGAATAACATTTTCCAAATGATAGTAGTTGTAAATGAATTGGATGGGTATATCAACATTAAAGAATGTTAAATCAAGGACAAGTGCCCCAAGAGGTTAGGAAATTCTTTTCCAAAACTGTAAATAATTACTTTAAAAACCATATTAATGATATATTTTGTAACTCCCAAACCATTAAACCAATTAAAAGGAAAAGACGGAGACTCAGAAATGATGCGAGTCTTAGCTTGTTCTTTAAGCTATGCGTTCAGATGATCGTGGTGGCGTCATGACGTATGCAATTCTCATTTTTACAAATAATTATATAAACACCAAATGCTTAATCAGATAATATATTTACAAAATCATTCAAATATTACTGAAATATTAAATAAATAACTAAGCACAAGAAAGGTAGTGTTTGAAAATAAGATAAATATTGTTCCCTCATGAACATTGGTATCTCAATAAATGTTTAACTTCCTCCAAGGTAATAAAGTAAATATCTCAAAATAAGTAGGAATAGTTTAAATCAAACAGTTGAGTTATTTCAAGAACTAGGTTTAAGATATATTTAGACAGTTACTTAAATAACAAGACATAGAAGGATCAGAATCAGGTTTAATATTACTGGTATATGTCAATAAATTTGTTATGTGGCACAGTACATTGCAATATATAATTGAAATACAGTAAATATATAAATAATTAAAAGGCATTTATGTTAAATAAGTAGCACAAAAAGTAGTGAGATAGTGTTCATGGGCTCTGTGTCCATTCAGAAATCAGATGGCAGAGAAGAAGAAGGCCCTGAATCATTGAATGTGTGTCTTCAGGCTCCTGTGTCTCCTCCCTAATGGTAGCAATGAGAAGAGGGCAAAACTTGGGTGATGGGGGACTTAATGATGGATGTCACCTTTCTGACATCTTTGAAGATGTCCAGGATGCTACAGAAATCTGTGCAAGAACAGAAATTTAAAAAAAAAGTAGTGAGGTAGTGTTCATGGGTTTAATGTGTATTCAAAAATTGGATGTCAGAGGGGAAGAAGTTGTTTTGAATTGTCAAATGTGTGCATGTAAGCAGCAGTGAGCAACAATCCCCTCTCCCCCCACTGGCAAAACAAAAAGCGCACCCACTACTGAACGCAAGTGTGAGCTTAGCGATAGCAAAGACACAGACCAAAGTTCCCCAAAGGCTTCATATTTCATTCAACATTCGACAAACCACAGGTTTTCTCTCTCTCCCTGGCAAGGGAGAGGGAGGTGTCCCCCATTTTCACAGCAAGTGGGAGACATAACAACAACCTGCTGGTTTACCATGTTAAGAGTCTGTTTTGTTGCTTTTTTCAAGCTCTGTGTCCGAAGATCGCAAAGACCTCTGGTCTTTGGACCCACAGCAAAAGGTTTTCCAGCCTCCTCGACGACACATGAGTCTCCTGCCGTGACACTGCCCCTCGATCTGCCCCTCTCCAGAGCCCTGAGATCTTAGGTTTCTGAACATGATTGAGACTCTCAGGTCAAACCTTGGCATGTCGAATAACGGCCAGTCATGGAACCCCGAGAACGGGTTCCATTCCCGCTAAGTACCAAAGCCTGCGTGGAACTCCAGGTCAGGGTCTTCAAAAGAACCCTGAAAGGCAAAAATAAAGATACTAAAGGTGGAAATAGAGCTGTTTCCAAAGATGCAAGCAAAGGAGTTGCCATTAGGTGTCATTATCCCTCCTGAGCTCTGCCTTCTAAAGGAGTTGTCTGCCTGGCCTCAGTATCATAATCAGGACTCGTGATATGCGCCAGCTTCTGAAAACCATCTGCCATTTGCTTCCATGACTTCACATGACCCTGATTGGGGTCGGGGGGGGGATGATAAGCAGGTGCTACCCCTTGCCCAGTAGTGGCCTTCAGGCTAGTGGAGGGAAGGAGTGCCTTACCTCTCCTTGGTAGGGATGTATCTCCTACCCTCCACCCTGATAATAGGATAAATAGCTCAAAGGATATTATAAATAGGAATAACCCACTAGATGAAAAAGTTGGAAATTACTTCAAGAACTAGGTTTAAGAGATACAGTATTTAGACAGTAAATAGAAGGATGTGGACATAGTGTATGGATGGGATTAGTGCAGATTGACAATAAGGTTAGCACAGATGTGGGCTGATAGGCCTGTTTTTGTGCAACACATGCAAAATGCTAGAGAAAATCAACAGGCCAGGCAGCATCAACGAAAAGAATACCCTTTGGCCCAAAACATCTTCTGTTTATTTTTTCCCTAGATACTGCCTGACCTGCTGATTTCCTCCAGCATTTTGTGTGTGTGGCTAGGATTTCCAGTATCTGCAGATTTTCTCTTGTTTTGGTATGTTTTTGTGTTGTACAACCCTATAACTATATAATTGGGTAAGTCAAAATCTGAAAACAGCTGAACATCGGACAAATGGAAAATAACTGAAAATTGGATGAATGCTTCAAGGCTTAAGAATACCATGATCAGCAAGACACATCTCCAAGTAAAATGGATACTAAGACTTTAAAATATAGTGCTCTATGTAATCAAAGTAGAAATATATATTAACAAGATAAGAATACTCCAGAAACTATGTAAAAGTAAATATTTAAATTTTTGGAAAAATGGTTTTAAAAAACGCTCACAACACAATGGGATAATTACATCAATGTGGCAAGTACTTCAAAATACCTTAAAGAAGTGATTAGTTTTGAAGATTGAGGCAGAAATACTTAAATAGTGCCATAAATATCTCCAGTATTTCAGTATACCTAGATACTCTTGTGATGAAAGACTGAGAAATATAATAGTACTTTAGGAATCCAATAACATCCATTGTTCTGCAATGGCTGTCATGGCCATGAACCTGCCATGTGAAAATTCAGAAACCCAGGGTGTTAGGTTTACACATTTTTTTGTATTGCAAACTTACCACACTGCAGGTAGAAAGGAAAAGAGTAGGTAAGTCCACAAGTGGGTCAGAGGCTCTGGCTTATTAAGAAAAAGAAGGCCAGCAATAGGGGAGGAGGTGATTGCGATAGGAAGTAATTGTGTGAAGCAGTTAATTTGAAAGGCACCTCCAGAGAAAACTGCACAGTTTAAACTTGGCTTTTTCGAGAATTACCATTCACAGGTGTGCCTGAGAAGCACAAAAGCATAGAGAAATATCATCATTAAATGTTCATCTGATCATAAATTGTACCAATGTAGGCAAATATGATTGCAACCTGAAGAGACATTTTATATTTCCAGAATATAAGCCAGTTTGACCTAGAAATTATTCTAATAACATTCCACTCTTTAAAGAAATCTATTCTTATGTGTAGTGATGAAGAAAATGCTATGAATTTGAAATTTGCAGGCAGTATACCTCAAATTGTGGGTTTATCTGTTTTAGGCAGAATATTACTTGATATTTACTTCATTTGGCTGCAGTTGAATTAAAATCAGGCACTGCATGTGACCAGCATCCTATCCAATATTGTTCATTGTGTACCACTGCCAGAGCTAGATTTCTACCATTGATTATATGATGATAAATAACTTCAGTACAATAGCAAGTGAAATAAATATCTACAGAACTACACACAGTGTAGATAATGACTAATAGTGTTCATGAAGAATCTACCATAGCTCTGGCAATATCACAGTTCGTGTAATAAAATCCTAGAGTAATCATTTTTGAACATCTTCTGTAAAGTGTCAAAGGCAAAGATGACAAAGGTTATGAAGGTTTGAACAAGGTTTTGAAAAATGAAATATATGTCAGGTATAGGAAACTACAATCAATTGAATCCTTTGAGGCAGATAGAGAGAGGTTAATAAAGAAATTAGAAGGACAAAAAAGGAAGGTGAATTTATGTATTTATTGAGATACAGCTCTTCTACAGAGATAGGCTCTTCTGGCTTTTGAGCCATGCTGCCCAGTAACCCCCGATTTAACCCTAGCCTAATTCCAGGTCAGTTTTCAATGACCAATACCAACTAGTACATCTTTGGAATGTGGGAGGAAACTGGAGCACCCGGAGGAAACCCACATGGACGTGAGGAGAATGTACAAAGTCCTTACAAGTAGCGCGGGAAATGAAGCTGGGTCATTGGTACTGTAAAGCTATGTGCTAACTGCTACGCTGTCATACCACCCTAAATTAAGAATCTAAATCACTCTATAATTACTAGGAACAAAAGGGGAACCATGGGATGAACGTAAATTTCTATATGAATAGTTTATATCTTTATTCTTCAAGGAGAAGGAAGTGGAGCATATTGAGTTCAAGGAGGAAAATATTAACAGTCTGGAGAATGTCAGTTATGGTGTTAGAAGTATTGAGATACAAGAAGGATGGATGAACCCCCAGGGCTGGATGATCTGGGCATTCTTTGGGAATTGAGAGGAGATCAGACTAGGGCCTTCTGGAGATTTTTGTATTTTTGTTAGCCTAAGGTTGTTCGTTTATTTAAGAAGGGCAGCTGGGATAGTCCAGGGTAACAATACGCTGTTGAGCCAATTCCAAGAGAATTTTCCTTTGGAGTAAGTTCCAAGGGACAGGACGTATACACAATAGGAAATGAGGGAGCAGAATTAGAGATAGTCCGCATTACTTTTGTGCAGGGCAAATTCTGTTTCACCAATTTGATTGATTTTTTTTGTGGCGATTTCAGAGGAAGCTAATGAAGTTAGAGCAACAGATGTCTATGTGGATTCCAGTAAGACATTTGACAAGCTGCTGCATGGTGTCCTGGTTGAGAAAGTTAAGGTACATGAAATCCAAGATGAACTAATTGGATTCAAAAATAGTTTGGTAATAGAGACAGAGGACAGTACGATTGGAGGTCTGTAACTTGTGGTTTATAGCAGGGATTGGTGTTAGGACCTTTACTGTTTGTGATATTGTATGTCAATGACATATGTGAATGTTGGACCTCTAATTAGTAAATATGTGGATAACACAAAATTACTACTTTGGATAGTGATGAACATTGTCCAAGGCTACAGCAGGGTATAGATCAAATGGAAAGTTGAGTGGAGCACTGGTAAATGGAACTTAATCCTGACAGATGTGAGCTGATACATTTAGGGAAGGCAAGTAAGGGTTGATGTATACATTAAATAGGGCTCTGAGGAATGTTAATGAACAGAAAGATGTAGGGGGTCCAAGTTTATCATTTCATGTGGCAACACAGGTCAATAGAGTAGTGAAGAAGGCATTTGAAAATACTGGGTAGGTTGGCACATGGAATATGAATTAGGATATTATGTTGGAAGTTTACAGAACACTGGTTAGGCCTCACAATATAGGAAGGATGTGATCCACTGGTGAAGGTGCATTCCAGCTACTTGTCTGGATTGAAGGACTTCACTTATTAGATAGGCTGGGCTTGTTTTTCCCAGAGCTGTGGAGACAGAGGAGGTAACTTGATAGAAGTATATAAGATAATGAAAGAGATAGATAGGGGAGAGAGATCTGGGGCCTAGGATTAAATTAAGAGGATGGAGTTTAAAGGGGATGTGAGGGATAAGTTTTTTTCCACAAAGTTATTGATATCTTGAACATGCTGCCAGTGGAGGTGATGGAATCAGATACAGTTACTACATATAACAGGCATTTAGACAGTCATTTAAATGGGCAAGGCATACAAGGATATAGTTCTAATGCAGGCAAGCAGGGTTAATGTAGTTGGCAAAAAGCTTGGCATAAATGTGTGCTGAAAACACTTTCTGTATACGACTGTGGCTCTGTGAAGTACTTTTAATTCCATAAAATTAATACTTTATGAAAAATATCACTTTTTCAGCATATTAGCAGCTGTAGTGAAACATGATGCTTGGTTGAAAAATACAGTGGATTGTGATTAATTGGGACACATTGGAGCCAATACATTTTGGCCCAATTAAGCAGTTGCCCCAATTATTTGAAAAATTTCATGGAAATAATTGAAAAATGTGTTTTTTTTAAAAAAAAGACAAGGTACTATTTAACTGAGCAACAAATTAGGTATTTAAATGCAGAACAAATTAGAACATTATTAATGTGACTACAGTACTATAAAACTGTACAGTAGTTCCTAATAGTTTATAATGGAAGAATTAATCAAGTGTACACTGTTTTGATTGGCTGTAAGTGAACAAAATCAGCACAGACACCTGATGCAGATAATGGACTATCTTCATGCAATGCTATCGCCAATTGCATTCTCAATCTTCACTTTCATTGTAAAATTCGAAATGATTGTTGATACTTTCAAATTCTTTGTAGTTCCTAACTTGTTGAAGTAGTGAAATTGTTTCATTTCCACCCCAGCCATTTCTGGCATCTCCAAGCCTGTGCTTGAAACCACAGTGAGCAAAACGGTTATTTAAAAACTGTTTGACATCAGTCTCCTGCCCCAGTTAAGCGACATAGTGTCCCAAATAAATGAAGGGGAAATCTGGCTATTTTCTTGATTAGCTTTTGATTAAGCAACGCTTGATTAAGAGTTGTCCCAAATATGCTGCTGCCCCAATTAACCAATGGCCTAACTAACCAGAATCCACTGTAGTTCAGATGTGCATTATGCACCTGTGTAGATTTGGCCTGTAATATTGAGTATCCATAGGGCAGTTATTGTGATGAATAAATCATTAGATTGTCATGCATTGTGTGATAAATTCTCAGTTATGGCATCATTAAGTATAGTAGAATAAATCACTCAGTTAGTATTTTAGTATTATATATAGATAGTATTATAGAGGCAGACAGAGGAAAAGATGGATGGACAACATTAAAGAATGACAGGGAAAACATTTGCGGTGACCCAAGCCCTGGCACACAACCGTGACAGATGGAACAGACCAGTGCAAAGCTTGTCATGACAACACTCTGATGACTTCACTAGGAGTTAAGGGTGCAAGAAGAAGAGGTATTATACTTATTAATATCCATAAGACCCAAAGGCATAGCAAACTTAGGCCATTCCCCCATCTCCCCATAACCTTTGGTGCCCTGGCTAATCAGGAACCCATCAACCTCCGCTTTAAATATACCAAGTCACTTGGCTTTCACAGATGTCTATGGCAATAAATTCCACAAAGTCACCATCCTCTGGCTCAAGAAATTCCTCTTCCTTTGATAAAAAGGATTGTCCTCTTCTGAGGCTGTGCCCTCTGGTCTTAGACTCTCGTACTATTGGAAATATCCTCTCCACATCCACTCTATCTCAGTCTTTCAATGCTCAGTAGATTTCATGATTAGCTATATGAAGTACAGAACAATAAAAATTCTCTGGTGTATTATGATGCACATCTGAACTACAGTGGATTCTGGTTAGTTAGGCCATTGGTTAATTGGGGCAGCTGCATATTTGGGACAACTCTTAATCAAGTGTTGCTTAATCAAAAGCTAATTAAGAAAATAACCAGATTTCCCTTTCATTTATTTAGGACACTATGCCGCTTAATTGGGGCAGGAGACTGATGTTGAACAGTTTTAAAATAACGTTTTCCCAGAAAATGACACCTATTTTTATAGATCGCCATTAATTTTTTTGTCTTTCTTTGTTATCTCTCTTTGATTGTGGCACTATTTATTAACAAGTAACAAATAGTATTTCAAGTAAGTACGAACCGTTCAAATAATTATAAACATTAGGGCAGTTATAGAAGGAAACAGTTTAATAAGTGTCTCAATAAATTACTTACTCTATAAATATTACAATTGTAATATAGGCAGCAAAACTGATAATCAAGCACCCTTGAGACCCTCTGGTAGTGTCATTATATGAATTATTGGATGTTACTCCTTTTAATTAGTCAACATTTTTAATTAACCATATTTAATGAACCCAACAATGCCCCTCCACCACCACCCTCTTCTGTCTGGCGGAACTGGTCCTCATCCTCAACCATTTCTCCTTCAGTTCCTCCCACTTCCTCCAAATTCAAAAAGTAGCCATGGGCACCAGTAACCACATCAGCTATGCCTACCTTTTTGTTGGCCGTGTAGAACAGTCCTATGTTCCAAGCCTTTCCCTGGTAAAGCTCCCCAACTCTTTCTCCGCTACATTGATGACTGCATTGGTGCTGCTTCTTGCATCTATGCTGAGCTCTTCTATTTCATCAACTTTGCCTCCAACTTCCACCCTCCCTTTGTCCATGCCTGACAGCTCTTTCTTGATCTCTGTCCCCATCTCTGGAGACAAATTGTGGACCTACGTCTTTTATAAACCTACCAATTCTCACAGGTAACTTGCCTCCTGTAAAAATGTCATTTCTTTTTCTCAGTTCCAGTTGCATGATCCTTTCATGTCTCTCCTGCATTTGTTCCTAGGATGAGGATTACTGTTCCAGGACATTAGAGAAGTCCCTCTTCTTTAAATAATGGGGTTTTCTCTTCCTCCACCGTTAATACTACTTTCACTTGCATCTCCTCCATTTCCTGGACATCCGTGCTCACCTCATCTTCCTGCCAGGGATCAAGTTCCTCTTGTCCCCAGCTACCACCCCATGAGCTTCCACATCCAAAATATAATTCTCTGCAACTTCTGCTATCTTCAAAGGGACCCTACTACCAAACACATCTTTACCTGCCCCCACAACTCTCCATTTTCCGAAGGGTTCGCTCCCTCTGTGACTCCCTTCTCTGTTTGTTCCTTCCTACTAATCTCCCTCCTGCCAATATCTCTGTAAGTGGCAGAAGTGCTACACTTACCCTTTCACCTCCTCCCTCACTTCCATTCAGGGTTCCAAACTGTCCTTGAAGCAACATTTTACCTGTGAGTTTATTGGGGTCATCTACTATATTTGGCACTCCTGATGCATCCTCCTCTATGTTAGTGTAGATGTAGTTTGGGGGACTGCTTTGTTGAGCACCTCAGTCCCAGCAGTGGAATTTCCCAGCAGCCAAACATTTTAGTTCCCATGCCCAGTCCCATTCTGACATGTCGGTCCATAGCCTCCTTTTGTGCAAAGTCGAGGCCACCCGCTGTGGAGAAGTGACACCTTATATTCCATCTGGGTAGCCTCCAAACTGATAGCATGAACATAGATTTCTTCAAGATCTGGTATTTTTCCCCTCCCCTTCCCTCTACTTCAGTTCCCCACTTTGACCTCTTAACTCTTCTCTTCTGCCTATCACCTGTCCCTGGTGCACCTCCTCCTTCCTTTTTTTCCATGGTCTACTCTCTTTTTTTTGTCAGATTCCTTCATCTCTATTCCTTTACCTTTTCCACCTATCACGATTTTTTACTTCATCTCCCCCTCTTCCACCTACCTGTCTTGACCTATTACCTTCTAGCTAGTCCTCCTTCTCCTTCCCCCATCTATTTATTCTGCCTCTCCCCCTTCTGTTCCAATCCTGACGAAGGGTCTTGGCTTGAAACATCAACTGTTTATTCATTTCCATAGATGCTATGTGACCTGCTGAGTTCTTGCAGCATTTTGTGTGTGTTACTTTGGATTTTCAGCTTCTGCAGAATCTCTTATGTTTAACATTTTTAATTTACTTTCTCAGATGTTATACTGCAGTATAATATGTGTTCCAATGAATCAGGTGAGATTAAAGGAATGGTAAATTTATAGGGAATAGTAGAGAATGGGGTCCTAGTGAGTCTAAAGATAACTTGGGAAATTAAGCTCCAGTAAGTTTAAAGAGAATGTAGAAATGGGGCTCTGTTAAACCAGATGCCAAACCATTGGAATTTGCTAAAGAGTTACTGGAGTTTATTGCCCTGCCCATGTAGCTGCAGTTCAAGCTCATAGAACTAGATGTTTCAATCCCTTCGAAAAGCAGATCCTAACTCTGGTCATAGCATAGAGATCATGAGGTGGGGCTTGGTGTGTGGCAAATGCTTCCCGGGTCCAGCAGCTGGGCACCCCCCTCCCCTTTAGATGTTTCATCAATTTAAGCCCACTACATCTCCAGAGGACCCAACAGTGCGACCTGGCATCCCAGGTACACGCCCTTGACATCTGGCCACCCACAGGTCATTTTAGGGTCCAGATGTTTTCACTCCTCTTCAACCATAACCAGTCGCTGCTTTGCTTGACTACCTCCAAGAGTTCACTGGCCCTGGCTTTGGACTCCCAGTCCCTTCAGCAATCTAATCATGGAAGTAGCCACAAATCCTCTGTAGCCAACCTCTACTGGGAAAATCTGCACCTTTGATCCATGTTGCTTAGCATCTGTGGCCAACTCAGCGAATCTTACATGTTTCTGCTCATATACCTCACAGACTACATCTTCCCAGGACACTGTGAGCTCTGAGGTTCAGACTGCTGGACCACAAGACCAAATCTGGTCTGAGGGTGGTAGTGGCTATCTCTGGGGGAAATATTAGCCATTTGTGAAGGTTATCAGTGATTTTCCAGTCACGGGCAGGCTCTAGTATGCCTGACACCAACCTTGTTACTGGGGGTGGCACTATCTGTTCTTGCTGGACAAAGGGGATGGAGGTTATTCCAGTCATATGGGGCTTAGAGTTGTTATTCAATCTTTGCTTCTCCACAATAGATGCCAGACATCTGAGAACCTGGTTGTGCCTCCATGTATCTTCCTTGAGTAAGGGTTACTTTGCAAGATGAGAGGATGTGTTTGAGGTTTGCTGTTTTTCCACAGAGTGGACAAGCTGGGTCTTCAACAAACCACTGGTTCAGATTTTTGGGAGTTGGGAGACCATCATAAACAGTTCTTATAAGGAAGCTAATCTATCTTTCTTCATTTTCCAATAAGTCTTTCCAGCTGAAATTTCTTTTCTCCGTGTTTTCCCACCTTGTCCACTGTCCCTGTTTTGCCTGAGACACTGCTCTTGCATACCTCATCTGCTACTTTTGTCACTGTACTTCCTCAACCACCATAGCTTTTGATTTGTTGCCTTTTGCCAAGTGGGTCTCTTTGAGGCTGTGTCAAGGTCCCCTCTTCCAATTGCACCTGGCCCACCATGTCTGTAAACCTGAGTGCTGCTTTTGCCTGTTGTACTTCTCCCTGTTAAGGTCCTGGGTGCAGTATCCTGGACTACACTGTCACAAGATTTTGAGAGAATCATCTCAAGCCTCACCTTTGCTTGTGTTTAACATTTTTAACGTACTTTCTCAGATGTTATACTCTAGTGTAATAAATGTTCCAATGAATCAATCATTGAGCATTGAGTATAGGAGTTGGGATGTAATGTTAAAATTGTACAAGGCATTGGTAAGGCTGAATTTGGAGTATTGTGTACGGTTCTGGTCACCGAATTATAGGAAAGATATCAACAAAATAGAGAGAGTACAGAGAAGGTTTATTAGAATGTTACCTGGGTTTCAGCACCTAGGTTACAGGGAAAGGCTGAACAAGTTAGGTCTTTATTCTTTGGAGCATAGAAGGTTGAGGGGGGACTTGATAGAGGTATTTAAAATAATGAGGGGGATAGATCGAGTTGACGTGGATAGGCTTTTTCCATTGAGAGTAGGGGAGATTCAAACAAGAGGACATGATTTGAGAGTTATGGGGCAAAAGTTTAAGGGTAGCGTGAGGGGGAATTTCTTTACTCAGAGTGGCAGCTGTGTGGAATGAGCTTCCAGTAGAAGTGGTAGAAGCAGGTTTGGTATCGTCATTTAAAGTAAAATTGGATAGGTATATGGACAGGAAAGGAATGGAGGGTTATGGGCTGAGTGCGGGCCACTGGGACTAGGTGAATGGAAGCATTGGCACGGACTAGAAGGGTCGAGATGGCCTGTTTCCATGCTGTAATTGTTATATGGTTATATGGAATCAGGTGAGATTAAAGGGAATGTGGGAAACAGAGCCTTGTTGAGTTTATAGGGAATTGTAGAGAATGGGGTCCTAGTGAGTCTAAATTTAGCTTGGGAAATTAAGCTCCAGTGAGTTTAAAGAGAATGCAGAAATAGGGCTCTGCTAAACCACTGGAACCAGATGCCAAACTATTGGAATTTTAAATTAAAATTATTTGATAATGAGTTACTGGAGTTTATCACCCTGCTCAAGTAGCTGCTGTGGATAAAGCAAGTGAGAGGGCAAGTAGTTACTGTTGCTTTAATGGGTGGGTAAGCAACACAGAACTGAAAAGATTCTTCTGATTTCCTTTTGCTAAATTTATGAGAAGTACTTGATTCAAGACATAAGCTTACATTTGACATTGCAGTAGTCAGTTTCATGAAGAAAGTCTAGAACTGTGATAGTCATCCTTGGTCATCCGTCCAAATATCCGCTCTTGTGGCAATATCTGTGCCTGATTACATTTCAGAGAAACAACCAGGACGGTTTGCTATGGCAGAGGCAAAACAGAATATGTGTTTGCTGTTCTCATCTCAGTTGGATTGAAAAAGACGACTGCATTTTAAAAATCTGCTTTATGGTGTGTAGGTTCTGGAAAAGGAAAATTAACCAAGATTTGTCTTAATCCCTTCCCAGTAAATTTATTGAAGGTGTGCATTTATGGATGTTAGAATATAGGTGGATTAGATCTGCTATGATTTCTACAATGATCAAATATCATTGTAGACACTCATAAATGTAATACAAGATGTTAACTAAGTTCAAGAGGGACTGGCAATTGTAAACATTTTAAGGAGTAGAGCTGAGAAAATTGAAAACCTGTTATTCCACAGAAGTGCTTGTTACCTCAGCCTGCTGTGAATATCATGCTGATGGACACCAAATTTGCTATTTAGGTGATTATTGGAAGAATATAATTGCCCGGATTAAGGAGCATAGAAATATTTTATATTCATAATTTATGAGCTGCTGCAATTGTCTTCAATTCCTAAACCTCTGGCCAAGTCAGTATTAATAATGAAAAATTGCCAAAGAGATGTGTCACCAAATGTAACAGGAAAAGAATATAATTATAAGCCTTAGAATCTCACCAAAGCTTAAGATGGGACTGGTCCGTTTTTGTCTAGAGTCTGGCAATTATGATAGATGGCGATCTGAAGATATGCAATGTGTCAGTGGTGTATCAGCAGTCTTTCCTTTGTCCTATTGGGTAATCTCGGCTGGAGTGGCGTTCAACTGGTACGTGTATCAAGGGTAAACTGAGGTGGAATGCCAATGTTGAAATCTTGCAGGAATCTCCAAAGCAGTTGCAAATTCAAATACAGGCAGTCCCCAAGTTACAAATGTCTGACTTACAGACAACTCGTACTTAGAAACCGAGGAAGGAGAACGCGGTCCGCCATTTTAAGCCAGATCGCGATGCCGTCCGCCATTGTAAGTCGGGACGCAGCGCCATCTGCCATATTAAGTCGTTGCCGTTGTCACTGTGTTGAGTGTTTAACTTTTTATTTGGCTTAAATTTTTCTTAGTAAGATTCACCCTGCCCCCCCCCCCCCCCCCCCGTTCTGGTCGGCTGGTGGCGCAGTCAGATCAGCACCGGGCTAGAGAATGGAGGTTCCCGAGTTCGATTTAGCGAGAGACTGGTCCTGTGCCGGGTTGATTATCAATCCAGTGACTCCTGTACCATCTATGCCAGGTTGAGCTCGCAACTTGTCCTCATAAAAAAAAACACTGCCACCTCCAGTTTAAATTCCCACGCAGAATATTGTGAAGGATCAAATACCCAAACCCAGCACAGCCCCCACTTGTCCCATTTAACCTGTCTCAGTGTGGTGCAGTTTAGCACCTGGGGAAATCAGTGCTGTGGTCCTTAGGACCCAGTGGACCTTGGGAGCCGGCGCAGGTCGGGACCTGCTGCTCGCAGTGTTTCTGCTCCATTGACGGGAAGCAATCGCGATTGAAGATAAAGTGGAAATAATAAAGTGTTTGGAAAGAGGTGAAATGCCATTGGTTATTGGAAAAGCGTTAGGCTACAGTCGGTCAACGATTGGAACAACTTTAAAGGATAACATAAAGTGAGAATAATGGAGCATGTGAAAGGCCCTGCCCCAATGAAAGGTACAATTATTACTAAGCAACGCAGTGGTTTAATTATTGGAATACATACACTTCTTAAGTGTTTTATATGCATAGAAAGGTAAAATATATACTGTATATTAAGACAAACGTTTGACTAACTGATGCTAAATAATACCGGATGTACTTGTTCCAACTTACATACAAATCCGACTTAAAGACGAACTCAGGAATGGAACTCATGCCTGTATGCCTCATTTTCCATAGTTTCATAGTACAACAGCTGTAGAATAGTCTTGACAGCACATCGGGCTTTGTTTTGTTTAGTTTACATTTTAAAAGCTTAGCTCAATTTGTCAAATCCAGTTTATTGTCATGTGCATGAGTACAATGAAAGCTTGCTTATAGTAGCATTACAGGCACGTGGCTACAGATAGCATGTAGAATATAAATTATACATGACAATGAAGAGAGAAGAAAAAGACATTGCAAAAACTATCACAGAGAGCTTTCGGAGGATTGAACCTAAGTGTGGAGGAACGACAGGCTTTCTCCATCATGGAGGTCACTAGCACTGGCTCAACCCAGGAGCAGAGGGATGGCAAAGCTCCCAGGAGGAGACAGAAACAAGAGGTCAAGCATAGAAATGCCAACAGAGCCTCTGAGCGACATTGCAAGACAGTTCATTCTGTCCAACACAATGATTGCTGAGTCCACTTTAAACAATAATAGAATGCAGAAAACTTGTGTCATTCACAATTAACTTGGCAAGGTTAAACCGTAAGCAAAAGGGGTTAACAGCTCTAAAATAAGAATTAATAAATACAGGTGCTCAAGAACTCTAGAAGCTTAACATTTTACAGCAGGTTGCAGGGTTCATGACAAAAACAAGACCTTAATGCAAAAAAAGACGCAATTGAAGATAAGTCCGTGGTAATGCAAAAGGTGGTCCATTGTGTTCTTTTACTGAAATGGGATTAGTTGTGAATGTTGGTTCAAGAACCTGATTATAGGAAGAATTTTCTGTTGCACTGCATGCACAAGTATGCATGACTCTCATCTGTGGGTGATATTCTCAGTAGTGAGCACTGTCTGAAGTGTGGATCCATGATAATAAAGGCAACTCTCTATACCTTTCGCTGGTCATATTAGTCGTCTTTCCAAACAGAAGCAACAGAATCTAGGATCTTAGTGGAAAAAGCCTTATGTCTCCTGAAGATAAGATATTGCTACTTGTGAGAGTCCAGGGATACCTTGCAGTAAGGCCAAGCAGCTGCAGAATTCATGCCCAACAACCTTGCCAGCTAAAGATTTGGTTGCAGAAGAAAAAGATCAAGGAGTATCAGACTATGAGGGCCACAAGGCGGAGAGCAACAGACCAGAAGGACAATTTTGTTCAGCATCTGTATATAGCATTATAATCTGCTGAACAGGGGAATTAATCATTGTCCCTTGGGAGATGGGGAATACCATACTAAATCAAATCAAGTCTAATTATTCAAATCATACGTAGATACAGCTGAATGAGCTGAATACATAGATACATCTGGTGGAGAGCACTGGAGACATATGCCAAATTCTAAATATGCTGTGCTGAGCAGGTCTTCTGGTCACTTACTCATGAGGCCTTTTCCTGACATGTATTTTGCCGCCAAGATCTTGTGTCTTGAGTTTGAAGCCCTAGTGTTTGTTTTTGCGGTGAGAAGTGTGTCTTACGTTGTACCACAGTGCCAGAAATTGGAAGAGCCTTCTCCAGAGGGAATCAGATCGTGCTTTGTTGTTTGCTGATATTAGCACTGAATGCAATCTTGTTTAAATTTACTTAATATAGATGCAATTAAAATTTTAGACATTTATGCCCAGATATTTATCTTCATCCAGTGGAACTAAATGTTGTTTTATATCTATCAGATGTAAATGCTTCAAAATTTTCATTCAAATCTAACACACTGATGCATTTATATTAGCATAAATAGCATTATCAGCCAGATAAGAAATTCAAGAAAACAGTTTTTACAATGTTGAAGGCATATAAGTGCAAGTTGTTCTTAAGAAATCACTGAACAAGAAAATGAAAGGCTACTGTATATAGCAAAATTGAAAAGAAACAGGCAGAATATAGATAGAAAAAACTGCATAATCATTTTGATAATATGAAAACTTCAGTATCAAATCAGTTTTAAATTGTGTAAAGGACATTATTTTTGACTTTTATTTCTCTTTACTCTCAGGGACAATGCATGAGAGAAGACTGAGCTTACCATATTTTACCACACTGTACAATAACTTGGAGCTTCGTGTAACCAAATTAATTTGCTCAGGGTTTACAGGGAAAGGACCATGAAAGATTTTGAAGGTGAGTTTTGTCCAGAATTTAAGATACTGAATATTAACATTTTGTGCATGTTGAATTAAGCTCATAGTCTAACAAAGAGCAAGACTGAGGTGGTGCTTCTGTAGAATATTTAGATTCATTTTCTCACACCACTAAGTTCATTATTTAAGGAATGCTGCTGTCGGAGAATATGAGTGATGATATTTGTAGAAAGAGGGAATACTTCTGCTTCATTGAATTACATCTTCATGACAATGGCATTCGGCAAGGCTGGAGACCCATGAGATCTGGACCTCCGCTACCCACAGAGCCATCTTGAATACAGAAGTGGGGTGGAATCAGCAAGTGAGGGAAGAGTGAGTTCACTATTAAAATTAGACATTTGTAGTGTCTGCCCATAATCAAAAAAATTTAATACTTCCAGTTTCTAAAAGAATTCAAATAAAACCACAGTATCAATAGATTTAACAGTATGAACAGTATTGTCGGCCCTCCTTATCCAAGGGGGATTGGTTCCGGGACCCCTTGCAGATACCAAAATTCGTGGATGCTGAAGTCCCTTATTCAGACTGTCTCAATGCAGTGGACTTTAGGACCCGGCGGTAGAGATCTGCATCTGCAGTGTTTCTGTTCGTGAAAATAATCACGAACAGGATTGAAAATAAAGTGGAATTAATAAAGCGATGGGAAAGAGGTGAAACGCCATCAGTCATTGTAAAAGCGTGAGGCTACGTTGGTCAACGATCGGAACAATTTTAAAGGATAAAGTGAGAAAGGCTCTGCCCTGATGAAAGCTACAATTATTACTAAGCAACGCAGTGGTTTAATTTTTGGGTTTTGGGTTTTTGATCCTCCACATCAACCCAGCACGTTGGAGAGTGCACTCAGGAGCGATTTGTCCCGAGAACTTCTGTTCCCGATCCTGGCGCTGAAACATACGTTCTTAAGTGTTTTATATGCATTGAAAGGTGAAATATTTACTATATACTAAGAAAAACGTTTGACTAACTGACGCTAAATAATACTGGATGTATCTGTTCCGACTTACTTAGTAAAAGAACTTCCAAATTTTTTCAATCCCGATCCACGATAATCCACGCAATCCTCCCGTATACTTTAAATCATCTCTAGATTACTTATAATACGTAATACAATGTAAATGCTATGTAAGATGGTTGTTATACTGCATTGTTTAGGGAATATAGAAAAGGAAAAAAGTCTGCACATGCTTGAACAACAGGTGCTGGAAGAGCACTTACAGGTTTTTGCGATTTGCAGTTAGTTGAATTCACGCATGTGGAATTTGCGGATAAGGAGGGCCGACTGTATTAACTTTTGAAAAAGGATC
The DNA here is from genome assembly GCF_030144855.1 of Hypanus sabinus. Taxonomy (NCBI): domain Eukaryota; kingdom Metazoa; phylum Chordata; class Chondrichthyes; order Myliobatiformes; family Dasyatidae; genus Hypanus; species Hypanus sabinus. The sequence continues at coordinate 85,039,557 of NC_082712.1, read as the reverse complement.
AAGTACTTTCATGCTGTATATGACAAATTAACTTCTGTATTGTGTTACGGATTCAACCAACAATAAATATATGAGTGAGGCAGGGGTTTTTATAACAAATAACACGTTTATTAAACACTGAAAACAAACCCCCCCCCCCCCCAAAAGTAAACAAACCACTCACGTAACCGGAAATCAGCTGCTGTGTGGCAGCTTAAACAGTTCTTAAAGCAATGAAGCTTAAACAGTTCTTAAAGCGATGTTGCAAAAACTGTTCTTCAAAGTAGTATTGCAAAAGTTCAAAATACTCACAGTCCATTTAAGGGAGAGACTTTTTTAAGACGATTTAAATTCTCTTTCACATCATGTTGCTTCGGTTCCCAAATCGAACTTTTCCCACAAAGAATTTACGTAGATGGACAAATAGAACAGCTTAAAGGCACTGACCTTTCCTTTACAACACTGTTCCCAATCCTTTCTGCTATTCACAGGGATTAACACGAGAATTCCTTCCGAATAAGGATCAAACAAGGTTGAAACTGTTTCACCGTCAAAATCGATTCTCCTTGGTCTTCTAATTCCTGAAGTCCGATCTTCACTCTCCACTGATTCTCAACCAGCAGTATTGTAAAGAAACTGCTGGCAATGACCTTTTAAACTTTAGGGATTAGATAAAACTTCATCTTTCAACTAAGCTGCGTCATAATGTTAATCACGCAGTGGCATGAAGTCAACATGGCAAATCCAGCCATGAACTGCCCCTCCGCACAGGGAGGGGTCCTCCTTTTATACCCTGTTTATATATAAAAAACAAAAAACCTGTAACATGACCTCTGCTGGCAGGAAAATGATGTCACTCCACCATCACAAGACCATTACCTCAAGTCCAGTATAGCTTCAATACCTGTCACGTGACAAGTACATCACTGTCATGTGTCACAGATACGTAACACCTCCCTCCAAAAAAAACATTTTTGGTTTGACAAGAACAAAAATTTTAACAATTATTTACAAGAAAAACAAATGTATAAATTTTATAACATAGACAATATACAATACAGTATCATCATATAACATCTTACGATACAGTAGGAGTGTTCCAATTGTAAAAAAAACACTCCATAAAAAAATTACATTGTACATTCAACATCGAGATAGACGATCAGCAACCACATTATCTTTACCTTTAATATGAGTTATCTCAATATTGTACTCTTGTAACATCAAACTCCAATTTAATAATCTTCTGTTTTTGTTTTTCATCTTACTCAGAAAAACTAACGGATTATGATCAGTGTAAACAATAAGTGGTTTTTGAGTTGTACCAACATATACCTCAAAATATTCTAAAGCTAAAACAAGAGATAACAATTCCTTCTCTATTGTCGAACAGTTTCTTTGATGCTTACTAAATTTCTTAGAAAAGTAATCTACTGGATGATCAACCTCATCACCCTCATTCCTTTGCACTAATACTGCTCCTGCAGCCTCATCACTAGCATCTACAGCTAATGAAAAAGGTTTTTCAAAGTCAGGTGCCTTAAGCACAGGTTGTTGACATATCATTGTTTTCAATTTTTCAAATGCTTCTTGACAAGGCACTGTCCACACAAACTTCACATTCCTCTGCAAAAGGTTAGTTAATGGAAGGGCAACATTAGCAAAAATCTTATGAAATTTTTGATAATATCCTACCATTCTCAAGAATCTTCTGAGAGTTTTTTTTCCCCATTGGAGTGGGTATCTCTAAAATAGCCCGAACTTTTGCCTGAACAGGAGCTACCTTACCTTGACCCACAACATAACCAAGGTAAGTCACAGTGGCATGTCCAAATTCACTCTTAGCTAAATTAATAGTTAAGTTAGCTTTTGAAAGCCTTTCAAACAATTTCTCCACCGCAATAATGTGTGCTTCCCAAGTATCATTTCCTGTCACTAAATCATCAATATAAGCATCAGTATCTTTCAATCCCTGAATCACAGAGTTAATCATCCTCTGGAAAGTACCTGGGGCATTCTTCATCCCAAATGGAAGAACGTTATATTCATATAGGCCAGATGGAGTTACAAATGCAGAAATCTCTCTACCTCTGTCCGTTAATGGAACACACCAATACCCTTTCAATAAATCAATCTTTGTAAGGAACTTTGCTTTTCCAACTTTATCTACACAATCATTTACTCTAGGAATTGGATATGCATCTGATTTCGTTACAGCATTCACCTTCCTGTAGTGCATACAAAACCTAATACTGTGGCGACCCATTTCCTGGCACATCCGAACCGGCTCAAAATTAGATAGCCTACGGGGGTTTGCGAGCACAGAGCTTTGGAGCCTCTGCGCCACGGGGGGCAGGTTGAGGGAGGCTTAAAAGTGAGGCTGAGGATTTCGAATAAAGTTTTTTCCTTCGACTGCAGTTACCGACTCCGTGTCGTAATTTTAGCGCTGCATGCAGCACACCGCTACAATTGGTGACCCCGACGGTCCAAACGATTTTTGGACCAGAAATGACCGACGCCGCCTCTGTTCATGCGGTTTCATTGAAACTGCCGGGTTTCTGGACACAGCGACCGAACCTATGGTTCCAGCAAGCCGAAGCCCAATTCCACGTTCGCCAGATCACCTCAGAAGACACCCGCTACTACTACGTGGTGAGCTCCCTCGACCAGGACACAGCGGCCCAGGTCGCGGAGTTCGTACAGTTGCCCCCGGCAGACGGCAAGTACACGGAATTCAAAGCCCTGCTCCTCAGGACCTTCGGACTCTCATGGCGCGAGCGGGCTGCCCGTTTACTGCACCTGGATGGCTTGGGCGACAGACCTTCGGCTTTAATGAATGAGATGTTGTCTCTCGCCGACGGACACGCACCCTGCCTCATGTTTGAGCAGGCATTCCTGGAGCAGCTGCCCGAGGACATACGCCTGCTGCTGTCCAACGCGGATTTCAGTGACCCCCGGAAGGTGGCAGCCCGGGCGGACTTGCTGTGGAACGCCAAAAAGGTGAGCGGGGCGTCCATCGCACAGATCTCCCAGCCACGCTCCCAGCAGCAAACCAGTCCAGGCCCGGCCGCAGAGCCCGCCAACCCCCGGCCCAATGAACACTGGTGCTTCTACCACCAGTGGTGGGGCGCAGAAGCCCGCCATTGTCGCCCGCCCTGCAAGGTCCCGGGAAACGCCAGGGCCAGCCACCGCTGATGGCTACGGCGGCTGGCCATCGGGATAGCCTCCTGTATGTGTGGGACAGAAGGTCGGGACGCCGGTTTTTGGTCGACGCTGGTGCCGAGATCAGCGTTCTACCTCCGACGAGTTACGACACCCGCAGCAGGGCACTGGGGCCCCCCCTGAGGGCCGTGAACGGCAGCACAGTAAGGACCTATGGCACCCGTCAGGTGCAGCTACAGTTCGGCTCCAGCCAGTTCACGTGGGACTTCACACTGGCCGCCGTAGCCCAACCGCTTCTGGGTGCGGATTTTTTGCGGGCTCACAGCCTACTGGTCGACCTGCCCAGGAAGAGACTGGTACACGCCGAGACCTTTCAGACGTTCTCCCTGGGTGCAGCCCAGTTGCCAGCCCCTCACCTCGGCTCCATCACGCTGTCCGACAACGACTTCACCAGGGTCCTGGCGGATTTCCCATCGGTTCTGGTACCGCAGTTCACAGCGGCCATGCCCCGACACGGCGTACAGCACCACATCCCGACCCAGGGTCCACCCCTCCACGCCCGCGCTCGGCGGCTTCCCCCGGACAAGCTCCAACTGGTGAAGGAGGAGTTCCAGAGGATGGAGGAATTGGGGATCATCCGGCGGTCACACAGCCCATGGGCCTCCCCCCTGCACATGGTGCCCAAAGCGACGGGAGGCTGGAGACCGTGCGGCGACTACCGCAGGCTGAACGACGCTACCACACCGGACCGCTACCCTGTGCCACACATTCAGGACTTTGCAGCAAACCTGCATGGCGCACGGATCTTCTCCAAGGTAGACCTCGTCCGAGGGTACCATCAAATCCCGATGCATCCTTACGACGTCCCCAAAACGGCTCTCATCACCCCTTTTGGCCTTTTCGAGTTCCTCCGCATGCCGTTCGGTCTGAAGAATGCCGCACAGACGTTCCAGCGGTTAATGGACACGGTGGGACGGGACCTGGACTTTGCGTTCATCTATTTGGACGACATCCTCATAGCCAGCAGCAGTCGTCAGGAGCATCTGTCCCACCTCCGTCAACTCTGCGCCCGACTGAGTGAGTACGGTCTTACAATCAACCCCGCCAAATGCCAGTTCAGACTCGATACCATTGACTTCCTGGGCCACAGGATTACTAAAGACGGGGCAACCCCTCTGCCCGCTAAGGTAGATGCGGTCCGCCATTTCCCCCGACCCACCACGATCAAAGGCCTTTAGGAATTCGTAGGTATGGTCAATTTCTACCACCACTTCCTCCCTTCAGCTGCCCGGATCATGCACCCCCTGTTCGCCCTGATGTCGGATCCGAGCAAGGACATTACCTGGGACGAGGAGTCTGCCGCCGCTTTCGTTCAAACGAAGGAAGCTTTGGCGAACGCCGCAATGCTAGTACATCCCAGAACGGACGCCCCTACCGCCCTCACAGTGGACGCATCTAACACGGCAGTCGGTGGGGTGCTGGAGCAACTCATCGCAGGTTGCTGGCAACCCCTGGTGTTTTTCAGCAAACACCTGCGGCCACCCGAGCTCAAGTACAGTGCTTTCGACCGGGAACTGTTGGCGCTCTACCTGGCAATCTGGCATTTCAGGTACTTCCTAGAAGGTCGGCCCTTCACCGCGTTCACGGACCACAAACCGCTTACCTTTGTGTTTACGAAAGCGTCCGACCCCTGGTCGTCCCGCCAACAACGCCACCTGTCCTACATCTCTGAATACATGACGGATGTCCGGCATGTCTCGGGTAAGGACAATGTCGTGGCGGATGCGCTCTCTCGCCCTACCGTTCATGCCCTTTCCCAAGGGGTAGACTTTGAGGCACTGGCAGAGGCACAGCAGGCAGATGAGGAGATTCCGAGTTACAGAACCGCAGTCTCCGGTTTGCAACTCCAGGACCTCCCCGTAGGCCCGGGTGAGAGGACCCTACTCTGTGATGTCGCCACCAGCCAGCCCTGTCCCGTCGTCCCGACAGCCTGGCAGTGCCGTGTTTTCGGCTCCATTCATAACTTGGCGCATCCCTCCATCCGGACGACTGTCCGGATGGTTTCCAGCAGGTTCGTTTGGCACGGACTCCGCAAACAGGTCAGTGAATGGGCCAAAACATGCATGCACTGCCAGACGGCCAAGGTGCAGCGGCACACCAAAGCCCCACCGCAGCAATTCCATCCCGCCCACCGGCGTTTCGACCACATTCATGTGGATATCTTGGGCCCCCTGCCAGTGTCGCGTGGAGCGAGGCACCTCCTGACTATCGTGGACCAGTTCACAAGATGGCCAGAGGCGGTCCCGCTCACCGACACCACCTCCGAATCTTGCGCCCAAGCCCTGATCACCACCTGGATATCTCGCTTTGGTGTACCGGCCCACATTACCTCTGACAGAGGCGCCCAGTTCACCTCCAGCCTGTGGTCAGCTATGGCCAGCCTTTTGGGGACTCAGCTGCACCACACAACTGCCTACCACCCACAGTCGAACGGGCTAGTGGAGCGTTTCCACTGTCACCTGAAGTCGGCCCTCATGGCCCGCCTGCGAGGAGCCAACTGGGCATACGAGCTTCCCTGGGTCCTACTCGGCATCCGCACAGCGCCCAAGGACGACCTGCACGCCTCGTCGGCCGAGTTGGTATACGGCGTGCCCCTGGTCGTCCCCGGGGAGTTCCTACCAGCCCCACGGGGGCAAGAGGAAGATCCTGCAGCAGTCCTGGGCAGACTACGCAAGAAATTCGGTAACCTGGACCCCATACCCACTTCACAGCACGGGCGGAACCCGACCTGCGTACCTAAAGACCTGCAGAACTGTAAGTTTGTGTTTGTATGAGGGGGCGGGCATCGGCCACCGCTGCAGCGGCCATATGAGGGGCCGTTTATGGTGCTCCGGAACAACGGGTCCACGTTCGTGCTGGACGTTGGGGGGAAAGAGGAGGTTTTCATGGTGGACCGCCTCAAACCGGCCCATGTGGACCTGGCGCAACCGGCCAAGTTTCTGGCACCTCGGCGCAGAGGCCGATCTCCCAAGCAGGTTCCGGCCCAGACTGTGGACATTGGGGGGTGTATCGCCGGTTCTGGGGGTGGGGTTATGTGGCGACCCATTTCCTGGCACATCCGAACCGGCTCACAATTAGATAGCCTACGGGGGTTTGCGAGCACAGAGCTTTGGAGCCTCTGTGCCACGGGGGGCAGGTTGAGGGAGGCTTAAAAGTGAGGCTGAGGATTTCGAATGAAGTTTTTTCCTTCGACTGCAGTTACCGACTCCTTGTTGTAATTTTAGCGCTGCATGTAGCACACCGCTACAATACTACCATTTGGTTTTGGCACCATAACACAGGGTGAACTCCAATTCGAGTTAGAATGCCTAATAATATTATTCTCTAACATATATTTAATTTCTTTCTCAGCAAGTTCACATTTTTCTATGTTCATCCTATATGGGTGTTGTTTAATAGGTTTGGCATCTCCAGCATCTACATCATGTGAAGCTATAGTAGTCCTTCTCGGAATATCTGGAAACAAATATTTAAAAATTAATTCCTTCATCTGTTGTTTCTGCTCTAGCTGTAAATGTACTAATTTCTCATCAATATTTTCCAGAATGGTTGAATTTGGTAACCTAACAGAAACAATGTTGAATTTAGAATGAAATTCAGATGAATCCTCTATCATGTTCCTAGTTAAATCAAACTCATTCTCACTAACCACAACAGTCACAGTATCAGATCGTTTCCCAAAATGTGGTTTTATCATATTTATATGGCAAAGTTGTGTTGACCTTCTACGATCTGGAGTTTTTATCACGTAATCCACATAATTGATTTTAGACACAATTTCATAAGGACCATGAAATCTAGCTTGTAAAGGATTCGTTTGCACTGGGAAAAGAACCAACACCTTATCTCCAGGCTTAACCATCCTCATCCTAGCTTCTTTATCATACCAAGTTTTCATTTTCTCCTGAGCCAATTTTAAATTTTCCTTGGCTAAGCTACAAGCTTTATGTAACCTGTCCTTAAATTTCAAAACATAGTCCAACAAATTATTGTGTATTTCCTTACTAATCCACTGTTCTTTTAATAAAGCTAAAGGTCCTCTAACTCTATTCCCAAATATAAGTTCAAATGGACTGAAACCTAAAGATTCTTGTACCAATTCCCTTACTGCAAATAAAACTAAGTTTATGCCCTCATCCCAATCACTTTCATTTTCCACACAATATGTCCTAATCATATTCTTGAGGGTAGAATGAAACCTCTCCAAGGCACCTTGCGACTCTGGATGGTATGCAGACTAAGTGATTTGATTAGCTCCCAATTTATAAACTACCTGTTGAAACAATCCAGACATAAAATTACTGCCTTGATCAGTTTGTATTTCCCTAGGTAATCCAAAATAAATAAAGAATTTTATAAGGGCCTTTGTCACAGTTTTAGCTTTTATAATCCTAAGTGGTATTGCCTCTGGAAACCTAGACGAAGTACACATGATAGTCAACAAGTACTGATAACCAGTTTTTGTCTTTGGTAATGAACCAACACAATCTATAATAACTTTAGAAAACGGTTCACCAAATGCTGGAATAGGTTGTAATGGAGCCACTGGTGTAACTTGATTTGGTTTACCCACAATTTGACAAGTATGGCACGTTTTACAAAACATCGCCACATCTTTTCTTAGATCAGGCCAGTAAAAATGTTTTAAAATCTTATCCACAGTTTTCCTTACCCCCTGATGTCCACCTAAAGGCACACTATGAGCTAAAGTCAAAATCTCATTTCGATAAACTTTAGGGACAACTACCTGGTAAACAATATTCCATTCCTCACTTGCAGGAATTGTAGGTGATCTCCACTTCCTCATCAACACTCCTTTTTCCAAGTAATATCCTACTGGCACCTTCTCAATTTCACTATTTAGTAGAGCTTGTTCTCTTAATTTTATAATCGCAGGGTCTCTATTCTGTTTTGCTATCATCTCCTTCTGAGACAGAGATAAATCTTCATAGTCAGACTTACTCCAAGAATCTTGTTCAAACAATGAAGGTAAGAAAGTCTCTGACACATCCTCAAAACTCAAATCCTGAGTTGAACAGTCATGAGTAACAACCTCATTCTGCGCATCAATCTTTTTAGCTATAGCTCTAGTCACAACACAGGAAGAATCTGTGTTAGAATTCATCTCTGGTTCCTCTGACTCCATTGTCAAATGCACTTCAGGAAAAACTTATCCACCTGCCAAGTCATTACCTAACAAGAGATATCCTTCACAGGTAAGCTATGCTGTAATCCTACTTTAACAAATCCTGTAACTAACCCTGACTTTAAATTTACTTTATGCAAATGTACAGGCATAAAATCACTCCCAACACCTCTTATATAATTTACCTCACCAGTATCAGACTCTTCATTAAACTTCAATACACTGTCTAACATCAGTGATTGAGAAGCTCCAGTATCCCTAAGGATTTTTAATGGCACCAGAGTAGATCCTTCTTTCAAGGATACAAATCCTTCAGTTATAAAATGATCATATCCCTTTCTAACTTGGTCAGACTCTAACAAAACCTCATTTGTGTATATCAAACCCTGTAATTTTACAGGTGCTTCAGTATGTTGCACACAAGCATCTGGAACTGCTTCCTTCTCTTTCTTTTTCAATCTGAAACAGTTAGCTATTACATGGCCAGGCTTCCTACAATAGTTACAAATAAGACCAAACTGTCTTTCCTTCACAGGTTTTCCTTACCTTTCTCATTAACTTCTGATTTAATTTCTGATTTACCTTGAGTTTCTGTGTTATCTTTCCTCTTAAAAATTCTGCCCTGAGGAAATTTATTCTTATCGATTAAAACATACTCATCAGCTAATCTAGCACAGTCCTGCAATTTATCAGATCCCTCTCATTTAAGTAGGTCCTTAGTTCAACAGGGATGCTTCTTTTAAATTCCTCCATTAAAATCAGCTCTTTCAATGTATCATAGTCCCTATTTACATTTATAGAAGAAACTCATCTCTCAAAACACATAGCTTTATCATAGGCAAATTCCACATAAGTTTTTTTCACAGACTTTTTCAAACTTCTGAATCTTTCTCTATATGCTTCTGGGACTAATTCGTATGATTTTAAAATATGCTTTTTCACAATATCATAATCAAGTGCTTGTGCAGCAGTTAAAGCTGTATAGACTTGTTGTGCTTTACCTTTAATTACACTTTGTAACAACACTGACCATTTATCTTTCGGCCACTCTGAAATCTGAGCAATCGTTTCAAAATGTTGGAAATATCTTTCCACTTCTGTTTCATTAAATGGTGGGACCAATTTAATTTCTTGACTAGCAACAAACGGTTTTCTAGAACCAGAAGACTGATTCCCAGACCTTAATTCCGTCATTGCATATTTAAAATCCCTTTTTTTCTGATCAGCTTCTAACCTACAACGCTCCAATTCTGCTTTACTTTGTTCCAACTTCATTTGTTCGATTTGCAACTGCATCTCTATATTAATTATTGGAAATGACTCTAAAATCGATTATATCAAAATCACCCGAATCCACGTAGTGTGATGCGATTTTCTCTGTATTACAGCCTTTGATGTAATCTTCAAAATACCTTTAAGTTGCAATCTACTAGCTATCTCAGACATCTCAGTTTTTCTCGCCTTCGCTAACAACTCCGTGTCTGGTGAAGCCAGAAACTCATCAATATTCATTGTTGCCGAATACCACTCACAAGCCAATCAAACAAAAGAATCAAGTATTCCCCTGTTCCAAAACACTGATCCAAAAGTTAGCAAGCATTTAAACTCAAACGATCCAATCTGGACACAGCCCCCATATTTATGTTACGGATTCAAGCAACAATAAATATATGAGTGAGGCAGGGATTTTTATAACAAATAACACGTTTATTAAACACTGAAAACAAACCCCCCAAAAGAAAAAGAACAAACCACTCACGTAACCGGAAATCAGCAGTTCTTAAAGCAATGAAGCTTAAAGCGATGTTGCAAAAACAGTTCTTCAAAGTAGTATTACAAAAGTTCAAAATGCTCACAGTCCATTTAAGGGAGAGACTTTTTTAAGACGATTTAAATTCTCTTTCACATCATGTTGCTTCGGTTCCCAAATCGAACTTTTCCCACGAAGAATTTACGTAGATGGACAAATGGAACGGCTTAAAGGCACTGAGCTTTCCTTTACAACACTGTTCCCAATCCTTTCTGCTATTCACAGGGATTAACACGAGAGCAGTCAACGAATTCCTTCCGAATAAGGATCAAACAAGGTCGAAACTGTTTCACCGTCGAAATTGATACTCCTCTAACTTCTAACTCCAGAACTCCGATCTTCACTCTCCACTGATTCTCAACCAGCAGTATTGTAAAGAAACTGCTGGCAAACTTTAGGGATTAGATAAAACTTCATCTTTCAACTAAACTGCATCATAACGTTAAATCACGCAGTGGCATGAAGTCAACATGGCAAATCCAGCCACGAACTGCCCCTCCTCACAGGGAGGGGTCCTCCTTTTATACCCTGTTTAAAAAAACACAAAAAAACCTGTCACATGACCTCTACTGGTGGGAAAATGATGTCACTCCACCATCACAAGACCATTACCTCAAGTCCAGTATAGCTTCAACACCTGTCACGTGACAAGTACACCATTGTCATGTGTCACGGGTACGTAACAATTGACTTTTATTAACAGTATCAACAGCATAGCAGTGAAAGGTAAAACAGGCTTCTCCAATCCCAGGACTAACTTAAACTCCCTTCATTGTTATTAAAACACAATGCTCATCAGTGCTGTTGATTCAATTATTTTCTCTCTTGCTCTCTTCCCCCACCCCCCCATCCTTTGTACCTGACGCATGTGGCTTCCTTTTGAATGGTGGTCTGATACATATCATCACTTGAGGTCTTTTTAACTATTCATTAAAATGATTAGAAATTGTTGTCTTTAAGAAAGGGTCCAATTAAGGAGGGGGTTCTGCAGTCTATAATGACCAGGTGTATATATAGGGAAGATCTCTTGTTGTGAACAAAGCTGATGTGTTCCCCATTTATGGGGGTTTGGAGAAAGTAAAGGCTAATGAGATCTAGTACCAGCTGACTGCAAATCTATTTAGGTTGAGCATTGTTCAGTTTTCTGCTGATGGCTCTAGACTGCATCAGGTATGGAAAAAGAAGTACAGCTTGAGCAGGAACAAATGTTGAGCAATCTGTAACAAAGCGGACGTGATATTATTACCTCTGTTTTGAATGTCTAGATCAGTAAGGATCATGATGGATTTTTTCCCCCATTTATAAATATGTGCAGTGCAAGACTAATCAGCTCTGCTTATGGACTCTTCAGAACTGTTGTGAAGACGTCAAGATAATGAAGTGATGGATTTCATTTTTTCCTGCAGTCCAAAAGTACTTGTTTTCAAAGTTTTTCCTTCATTGTGTTACCCCTTAGAGCCTTATTGCTTCTATCACTGCCAGTGTTTCAGAGACTTCTTGAATTGATTAGGATGTTCTCTTTTAAACAGTTATCTCCAAAGAAAGCTAATTGTGTAGAGGACTCACAAATCAGTAAATACATTTGCATTTCCTATACATTTAAACCAAGTTATCACAAGTTAAAACAAATGGCATACTTGAACATATATGTAAGTATGATAGGGTATGTGAGACATAGACTTTATCAACCTTTAAGGATTGGAACATAGCTGATACTGATTTAGTAACTCCTTGTGGAGTTTTAGGCATATTCAGATTCAGTTTATTGTCATTTAGAAACCACAATGCAATGCAGTTAAAAAATGAGACAACATTCCTCCAGAATGATATCACAAAAGCACATGACAAAACAGACTACACCAGAAAATCCACATAACATTTGGCAATCCCCAATCCAGAGCCGGAGAGGCTGTTGCGTATTAATATCGTGCTACCATCTCAGCGCGTTCCCCGGAAAGGAGCTCCAATGGAAACAGACGAAACAAGACCAAAAACTAAAGCTACAAGACCTGCACAAAACCACATAGTTACAACATACAGTTACAACAGTGCAAACAATAGCATAATTGATAAAAAAAAAGAGACCATGGGCACAGTAAAAATAGTCCAAAGATGTTAAAAGACCATAAGTTCAAAAGGAACCACCACACAGTTTCCACAAGTCCTCGGGGTCCCGATAGACGTCATTCCACGCAGTCGACAGAAGGGAATACTCCCACTATGGACTTCCATGGCGCTGCCCAACTCAGCCTCGCAGACGCAGCACACAATGAAAGCTCAGTCGAACCCAGCCTCGCAGACACAGCACACACTGAAAGCGACCTGACTGCAGCGGACTCTGAGTCCGTCGAACCTCCGAGCCTCCGACAATCCCCTCTGGTACAGCTTCTAGCACCATCCTCTGCCGAGCGTATTAAGACGCCTTCGGCAACGCGACCCCAAGGACTGGGGGCCTGTTCTTCCCAGCAGAGACCCGGACCTCACAGCAGCAGCAGCAACGAAGAAGGTCTTCCTGGAAATTTCCAGATGTTCCTCCATGCTCCCACATCCGTTTTTCATCCGATTATGATTGCGCACGGCACCCCGCTTCACAAATAACAGATAATCAGCTCCGGAGTGGCCGCTGCAAGCTGTGTCGCGCTGCCATCTTGGAATTTATTTATATATGTTTGGATTGGTGAAGATCAATTGTTGCATTTTTTGTTTCATCAATTAAAATAATGTTGGAAATTAGTAAACATTTCCTTGGGTATAAAATCAAAACCTAACCTGAACCCAGCCTGCGCATAGCCAGTCCAAACCCTGGCATTGCTGTAGTGAGGCACCCGTTGGTCAGGGTCCATCATGGGTGTTGTGTCCTAGCAGTCTAGATACGCAAGCCTGGGCAATACAATTTGGAAAGGAAGCTGTTGACAATGTAACAAGTCCGCCCCTCCAGCATCTGATGGACCCAAAGGAACGGCAGAGATCTATGCAATTTGGCACCAACAGCATTGCAGGAGTTGCCAGTTGGCATTGAACTCAACGTAGGACTGCCTTAGAGACTCCAGCTTTGGGTATTTCCCTTGGGATTTAACCCTGAAGCCATCCCCTATGATTGGGTATCACCACAAGGGAACAGAGGTTTGAGATCAAAGATTCCAACCACGGCTGATGAGCCCCATTTGCCCAAAGTGACTGTTTTTAAGGTGCCAGTAGCCCACCTTTGCCTCTTCTCCTGTCAGTAGAAACAGTTCCACTGGACATAGTAACTAAGCCACATGTGTAGGCCGGAAACTAAACTTGGTTGTCAGAGACTACTTGAGCTGCATGCCATAGTGGGAGCTTATCCCCACTCTCACCCCCAGCTTATAACAGCCTTAAGGAACCTTATAACATTTATCATGCTTGACTATTATTCTCAAATCAACTCAAAGGAAAATTGCAAAAAAATTGATAAAGTAATGTGTATTGGAATCAGATTTATTAATTCTGACTTGTATGCAGTGAAATTTTGCTGTATTGCACATATGCTACATTGCAGTTGATCAAGAATAGAGGACACATATAATCCTAAAATCAAGTCATCCTGGGTCAGCATGATACAGCTTTACTTGATTGGAAACTATGTTTTATCAGATTATATCCTTGATCTGAACCCATGATATATAGGTGGCGCCAATCAGATAGAAATTGATAGCCTGCTTGTCGAGTTAGTCTGTTGATAGGTTAGGTTTGAATGGACTTCACAGGAACTATTCAGGTGGCAACTGTGGTAAGGTGTGTCCAGAAGTTGGATTTTATCCTTATTTTGGTGTGTTAATACAACTATTTGGAACCTCTCCAAAGGAAAATAATGAAAATGGTCCAAAAAAAGGATGTAAATGCAGTGGTGCTTTGTACCCAGAATAGTGAACTAAATTAGTGTTGTGCAGTTCCTACAGTCCTAATGACCTTCAGGAGAGGGAGAGGGAGAGAGAGAGAGAAAGAGAAAGAAAGAAAAACCACACGCTGTGGTACCATTTCCTGGATGGTTGCTGCTGGAACAGTTGTGGTTGGAGTGACTCAGGTCCCCAATGATCCTTCAGGATCTTTTTACACACCTGTCTTTGTAAGTGTCCTGAATAGTGGGAGGTTCCCATCTACAGATGCACTGGGCTGTCCACACCACTCTCTGCAGAGTCCTGCGATTGAAGGAAGTACAATTCCCGTACTAGGTAGGGATGCAGCCAGTCAAGATGCTCTCAATTGTGCCCCTGTAGAAAGTTTTTAGGATTTGGGTCCCATACCAAACTTCTCCCACCGACTGCGGTGAAAGAGTTGCTGTTGTGCCTTCTTTATCTCAGCTGGTATGTACAGACCACACGGGATCCTCGGTGATGTGTATGCCAAGGAACTTAAAGCTGTTCACCCTCTCAACCCCAGATCCATTGATGTCAATAGAGGTTAGCCTGTCTCCGTTCCTGTTATAGTTCACAACCAGCTGCTTTGTTTTTGCGACATTCTGGGAGAGGTTGTCTTCTTTAAACAACCGTGTTAGGGTGATGATTTCTTCTCTGTAGGCTGCCTCATTATTATTTGTGATTAGGCCAAACAGTGTAGAGTCATCAGCAAATGTAATTAGCAAATTGGGTGGTGACACAGTCATGGTATACAGAGAGTGAAGGAGGGGGCTTAGGACACAGCCCTGAGGGGCACCTGTGTTGAGGGTTAGAGGGGGAGAGGAGAGGGAGCCCACTGTTACCATCTGCCAGCGAACTGACAGTAAGTCCAGGATCCATTAAATATTATTCATAAAGATATTCTCTGATGTGAGTTTTTAACAAAATCATAAAAGACCAACAGGGAAGTCTGGACATTTCTGATTGCTGTCATCTATGAAACTGCATAGAAAAACATTCATATATATTTAGAATGTAAAATATGCAGAATAGTAAAAGGCTGTTTTGATATGTTTAGTACTTGTGTTGTAATAACTAGTAATGTGGTTTATCTTGTGAAAACTGATCTTACTGTAGGGGATTTCTGTCCTCACCTCGCTGTAACATACATCTCCCAAAATAGAAGATTTTAATTAATTTGTTTATTAATGTTTGCGGACTCCGCCTTCCACTCACGGACATGTAAGACATAGTTTCTTTCTGTCCGCCTTTAATCTCTCCCTTTTCCAACTTAAACTTTGAAATTTCAACTTTATTCGGTTGGATCTGTGGAGCAACAGTTATAATTATGGCTACCCTAAGAAGCACCGAAGAGAACTCGGACCCAGGCAACGGAAAGCCTAAAAAAGCTGACGAGTTCTCGGAGGAATCCCCTTGGGTGAAGAGATTAGAGATTCAAATCAACAGTATCGGTACTGAATTAACTAAAAGAAAAATTTGAAGAAAAAATTGACTCTCTCAGCCTCAATCTTAAAGAAGTTAGTCGAAATGTGGCTGACCTTTCTTCTTGTTTTGAAAAGGCTCAACAACAAATCATTGATCTAGAAGCTCGGTCACGTCGGAACAATATTCGAGTTGTTGGACTAAAAGAGAAATCAGAATCTGCTGATACACTGGATTATTTTGCTAAAATGTTTCAGTCTTTATTTCCGGAGGTTTGTTCGCAACCCCTGGAGATTGAAATGGCTCACAGAACCGGTGCTTTAAAACTTTTGGACTAAGGTAAAAACAGGCATATTGTTGTGCGTTTTCTCCGGTTTAGAGACGAAGATCGCATTATGAAGCTTGCAAGAAAACAAAGGTTGTTTCAATTTCAAGGGTCAGAGATTTGCTGTTTTGAAGATTTTCCACGCGAAATTGTTAAGAAACGTGCTGGATTTGCCTCGGCCTTGAAGTTAGCTTACCAGAAAAAGCTCTTTCCATCGCTTCAATATCCAGCTAAATTAAGGCTTTTTGTCAAAAAATCTGGGGCTCGTATTTTTGATGACAAAGCATTGCGTTTTATTAACTCTTTGCCTGATGAGTCTGACGACGAGTCTGAAGCCAGAAGTTTGAATGATTTACAAGTGTGATTGTCTCGCGGCATAAAGAGTGATGAAATTGGAAGATTTGATGGTTATAGAAAGTCTTTAGCTGAAAATGTATTTTTATCTCTGAAAAAGACTGTAGGTAATTTTGAACCATCTAGAATTTTTTCTCTGCATCATTTAAATGAACTAATTTTTTTTGTTCCGTATGCTTTTGTAAAGATTTTTAAAGTAATTATTCGGATTTCCTTACATTTTAAAGATAGATTGGATAATTTAAAGATGGCGATTTGTTTTTCTTTTGTGCAAATATTTCAAGAATTGTTGTGGATGTGTTTTTCTTCCCTTATCTAATATTATGAAGGTTACTTTCAAAAATGAAGGTCATTTTGTTTTACAAAAAAAAACACTGTTCCTTCCAACTTAATTATATTGAGACATATGTCAACTGTAATGAGTTTTATGTTTGGTAGAGGGAGATTAGAGATTACTTTTTTCATTTTTTTAATATATATTTAGGTAGGTGGAGTTTATATTCGCTTTCTATGCCTTCTTTGGGGCTTGCATCGATTGATGTCTTATTTCTGGGCTTTGTAGTTTGGGTGGGTTTTTTCTTTTTTTATCATTATGGAATCCCGGAGCATACACAAATTATTATTATTGTTGTTCATCTCTGCCATTGTCAACTACCTTATCCTGATATGTGTCTAAATACTCTTTTTAGATACAAAGTCTTATGATGATATCTAAACAGTTAAATGTTTTAAGTTGGAATGTCCATGGTTGGAACCACCCTATTAAGCGTAAGAAAACATTTAAAATTATCAACTAATTCCAACCTGATATAATTTTTGCTTAAGAGACGCATATCAGGTTATGTGATAAAAATCGATTTTTTAAATCTTGAAAGGGTCCTCAGTTTCATGCAAACTCTCAGAGTAAAGTTAGAGGTGTTTCTATTTTTATTGATTCCAATATCCCTTTTAGTCAGGAGGGTATTATAGCCAATATTGATGGTAGATTTTTGATTGTTAAAGGAATAATTTATAATAGGAAAATGGTTTTGGTTAATATTTATGGACCAAATGATGATCCCTGATTTTTTAAAGCTGTCTTTGCTCTATTACCTGATTTAAATGAATATATGTTATTAATGGGTGGTGATTTTAATACTTGTTTAAATCCCTTAATGGATAAGTCATCATCCAAACATCAACTCCCTAATCGTTCTGCATCACTTATTAATTCCTTTTTAATTGATTATGGCTTAATTGAAATTTGGAGGCATATGCATCCTAATGATAGAGAATACTCTTTTTTCTCACATGTTCATAATAGATATTCGAGAATCGACTATTTTATAGTTGACCCTCGACTTCTATTTAATGTTCAGAAATGTGACTATGATGCATTGTTATCTCTGATCATGCTTCTTTAAACCTAATATTTGAACTGAAAGATATTGCTTCTACCAGACCATTTTGGTGTTTTCCAGAACACTTGTTACGAAGTTCAGAATTTGTTGAGTTTATTGAGACTCAGATAAAAGTTTTTTCTCTTTAATAATACAGGAAATGTCTCAAAGTTATTAATCTGGGATACGTTAAAAGCCTATTTACGTGGTCAGATTATTTAGTATATAGCTAAAGTGAAGAAACAAACAAGAATGGAATTAGATAAAATCTAAACAAATTAAAGAATTAGATAACATTAATGCAATCTCTCCAAATGTTGTTTCATTTAAAAGAAGAGTAGAATTATGATCACAATATAATTTATTATTAACATATCCTATTGAAGGATATTTGCTTAAATTGAAAAGTCAATTTTATATTTTTGGGGATAAAAATAATAAGCTCTTAGCTTCCCAATTAAGAGCAGCTAGAGCTAAAAGACAAATTTTAAAGATCGGTAAAGATAATGGAGATTAGCAAGTAACCATGAAGACATCAATAATATTTTTCAAGACTTTTGTTCTGATCTTTATAGATCTCAATTTCCTGCAGATTCCTCCAAAATGGCTTTTTTACATAAGATTAAATTTCCTTAAATTTCTGTTGAAGATCAACAGACGCTTGATATTCCAATTACCGAGCATGAAATTCAGAAAGCTATTTAATTAATGCAATCAGGCAAAGCTCCTAGTCTTGATGGTTATTCAGTAGGATTTTACAAAAAAATTTGGAAGATTACATTCTCCTTATCTTTTGGAAATATTTCATGAATCCTTTGAGAAAGGTAGTTTACCTTCTTTTTATGAAGCATCTATTTCCTCAATTCTTAAGGAAGATAAAGATCCTATTGAATGTTCATCATATAGACCTATTTTGCTATTAAATGTGGATGCAAAAATTCTCTCTAAGATAATAGCTAACCGCTTGGAAAATATTTTAA
The DNA here is from genome assembly GCF_030144855.1 of Hypanus sabinus. Lineage (NCBI taxonomy): Eukaryota > Metazoa > Chordata > Chondrichthyes > Myliobatiformes > Dasyatidae > Hypanus > Hypanus sabinus. The sequence goes on along the minus strand of NC_082712.1, from coordinate 85,021,059 downwards.
CTAAAATCATCTCTATGGATCAAACAAGCTTTATTAAAGGCCGTTACTCTTTCTCCAATGTTCGGAGATTGATGGACATTATATATTCACCATTATCTAAGCAACCTCACTGTGTTATCCCTCTCGACGCAGAAAAGGCATTTGATAGATTTGAGTGGCCATATTTGTTTAAAGTACTAGAAAAATTTGGTTTTGGTAATTTCAATAGGTGGATTCAAATGATATATAAGAATCCTATTGCTACGGTTATTATTAATAATTTCAGGTCCTCTTTTATTTCACTTTCACGTGGTACTAGACAGAGATGTCCATTAAGCCTTTTATTATTTATTCTTGTATTGGAGCCTTTGGCCATAACACTACGTCCTAAAAATATTCATGGTATTTCTGTGAATGGAACCATTTATAAGATTTCTCTTTATGCAGATGATCTTTTGGTTTTTATTTCAAATCCTGAGGGATCAATTCCTAATCTTTTGGAAACACTAAAAGATTTTGGTAAATTTTCAGGATATAAACTTAACTTGAATAAAAGTGAATTGTTTCCATTAAATGCCCCTGTTTTGTATATAATGATACTCCTTTTAGAATTGTTAATTCTTTTAAATATTTAGGTATTATAATTACTAAAAAATATACTAGCTTTAAAGATCTTTATATTTCCTTTAATGGACTCCATGAAACAACTATTTTCTAGATGGAATCCACTTACTCTCTCTTTAATAGGTTGTATCCATGCTGTGAAAATGATGATTTTACCTAGATTTTTATATATTTTCCAAAATATACCTATCTTTTTAACTAGAAATTTTTTTGATCGACATGACTCTCTTATTTCTTTCTTTATTTGGAAAAATAAGAAAATAAGAATTAATAAGTATCATTTACAAAAATCTAAAAAAGATGGTGGACTTGCACTTCCTAATTAAAGACTATTATTGGGCTGTTAATATCAGACAATTATGCTTTTGGCTGTATTGGCTCGATGAGCCAAAAACCAGTTTAGGTTGATTTGGAATTAAAAGCTGTTAAACAATTTCATTTAACTTCAATATTAGGAGCTCCATTACCTTTACAGCTCTTTAAAATTCCAAATTTAAATCTTTACCGTTATTAAACAGGCCTTAGGGATTTGGTTTCAGTTTCAAATTTTTTAAATCTTAAACAACTTAAGTTGTCTAGTTCTTTACATTGAAACTTTTTATTTAAACCTTCAATAACCGATCCCATTTTTCTCCTATGGAGAAATAAAGGGATCCGCTCTTTTACAGATTTATTTTGTGATGGTCAATTGATGACTTTTGAAGAGTTAATTAATAAATATTCTCTTGCTCATACACACTTTCTTCAGTATCTTCAGGTTAGACATTTTTTACAACAATATTTATCTAAGTTTCCATATTTGCAAGAATCTGATTTGTTGGATGCCATTTTGAAGTTGAATCCTTTAGTGAGAGGTTCCATTAGTAGAATTTATAATTTATTTTTATTACAAAAAGAGAACCTCTCACTAAAGATTAAACAAGATTGGGAGAGAGAACTTAATATGATCTTTGTTAATGAAGATTGGTTGCGAGTTTTGAAAAGGTAAATTCTTCTTCTATATGTGCCAATCACTGTTTAATTCAGTTTAAAATTGTTCACTGTTATTATTTAACAAAGGAGAGACTATCTAAAATATTTCCTAGTATAGACAACTACTGTGATAGGTGTAAAACTGAAGTAGCTACTTTGTCATTTGTTCTGGTCATGTTCTTCATTAAAATCGTTTTGGAAATCTTTATTTTCTACAATTTCTAAAGCACTGAAAATTAATTTACAACCTAATAGATGGACTGTTCTATTTGGAATAGTCCCGCATCCTATTCAGGGTATTTCATCTTCAGATCAACATGTAATTGCATTTGTTACATTATTGGCAAGAAGGGCTATTCTATTAAAATGGAAAGATACCTCTGTCCCTACATTAATTGACTGGTTTTCTCAAGTAATGTTATGTCTCAGTTTGGAAAAAATTAAAAGTAGAACTTTTGATCCCCGATTCGATTTTGAGAGAAGTGGGGCTCTTTTGCCAAATATTATCATTTAATTTGAATTATTTTATATGGATTCCTTCCAATTTTATTCTATATAAACATGAATTGGCGGTTGATAATTATTTTTCTTTGTAGGTATAGATGATGGTAAGACATATTGCTCCGGGGGTTGATTCCTAATGGTCCCTCCCCTCCCTTTTTTGTAGTTAGTGGGGTTTTTTTCTTAGTTAGTTGGGGTTCTTTTTTTTCCCTCCTTTTCCTTGTATATAAAATTTTTCTTTTCATTTTCATATTATGATCAGCTTTATTAATTGTATACATATTAATTTGTTGAAGTTTTGTATTATTTTATAGCTGTAGAAGATTATGTACCAATAAAATGTTACCAAAAATGAAAATTTATTAATGCTTGCTTTATCTAGAGCTAAGGAAACTGTGTTGTACTGACAATCCTGATGGAATCAAGATGACTGCCGCCAGTAATGGTAAGTTATACTCAGATAGTATACTTATTCTATGTCCATGGAGGAGCAAAGCACTTAATATTTCCATATTCTGACCAACTTTGCTGCATGGATCTCTATCATGTGACATCAGTCAGAACTATACTGAAGATAGATTGTTGCTTTTATAGTAAATTATTTTTACTGAAGTTAAATGCCAATGTATTGATCCTTTAAAATAATGGACTAAGGAATTTTGAACATTTTATGTGCTGCGGAATTCTGAGGGCATTGTTTTCACATAATATATGTAGCCTTATTTCTCAATGTATTTTCTGCTTCTCTAACTCATTGTGATGAAATGTTTTCTTCAGAGTTACTATGCAGCTTGTATGGCAGAGTTTTGAATTTCTGGGCTTGGTGTGGCACATTTGGTGGTGGAGAGGTGCCGGATCCAATGGATCAGAGTATGGTTTCATTGTCCATGTTAGAACTAGTTACTAACAACAAAGCAAAGGTAGGATGCATTTCATTTGGGGAATAGCTGCCATAAGACACTTGTGGATACAGCTCTGCATAATACAGCCTCCCCTCCGTGGACTCTGTCTATGCTTCTTGCCACCTCTGGAAAGCAGCCAACATAATCAAAGGCTCCACCAATCCCGGACACTCTCTCTTCTCCCTTTTCCCACTGGGAAAACATTTGAAAAACAAAGCACCAGTGTCAAGGACAGCTTCCATCTTGCTGTTATAAGACTGTTATGATAAGATGGACTCTTGATCTCAAATCATCATAGTAATGAAGTAATCTGTATGCAGAACAAAGTTGTTCACTCTTTTTGTGTTAACAATAGAGCATTTGTTACTATTTACTCCTCATTTCCTTAGATGAATGTTCAGACAATGAGCAAAGCAATGTCACCCTGATTTGTACTTTCTGCTCAGGTGGCTTAGTGGGTAAAGGTACTGCTTTGGAGGCCAGACGGTCCAGGTTAAGTTACCAGTCTGTATTTTTTAACCTAACTAGAGTGCTGGTTTGTTCCATTATAAATGGAAAAGACCTCATTTTTGATCACTATCAAGGAACTCTGGTCAAGAGCTGAAGCCACTGTTTGATAGACCATGATGTCATTGTGCTGAGATGGCCAAGTAATAGTTAGCATTAAATCCCATTCACTTGTATCTCTAGCATGTTATCCCATCAAGAGTCATTAGAAAATGTAAAACATATCTTTGCTTACCAGTGCTAAATGCATATGAACATACTGTGTTTTTCAGTCTAGATGAAGTGTCTGAACCCATTCATAGATGCTGCTTAAGTATCCCCAATATCGCATATACTGCTCCAGATTCCAGCATCTGCAGTCACTTTGTGCCTGAATGTTCTTTGTTGGATGTACTCATCATTTCACATTTGATCCCCTTTAATTCAGCAATGCTGAGTACAATCAGTGTGCATTTTGCTCTGGTGATATAAGATAGTCTACTTCACAGATTGTTCAGAAAGTAATCCACAGGAAAAAAAAACTCCGAACAAAAGTTAGGAAAACAAAACGTCAGTATGAGCTGTATCCAAGAATTTAGATCCCAAATAAATGTGCACTATTCCAAAGTATTTATGTAACTGTGTAACATAAGCTTTTGAATAAAATCTTATTCCTTACATGTAATCTGCAGTTCTGCTTGTTTAGATGACCACATCTCAAACTCCAAGATATTATAAATAGAAGTTGTTATTTTGTGAAGATACAGAAGATTGTATGAAAACATTATGCTGATAAAATGTGATCTTTATTGAAACAGAGTAAACAGATTTCTTGTACCCTTTTAGAAATCGGTCAAATACAAAGAGTGTAATCAATTTTTAAATCCTTTGTATTTCTATTGCCTTGTTTAGCCTCATATTAACTGTATGGACTATTTATTTAATTAACAGAATGTTATGTTTACCATAGGATGTAAATGTCCTATATGCTTTTGAAATAGCTATTTACATTGATTATACTTTTCTATCTGTGTGAAAACTAATGGGAAGGGTGGGAGGGCCTAAAAGTCCTTGATTCTGTTCTGCCATTAGTTAGATTGCCTTCAGTACTTAACCTGACCATCAGTTTCGCATCGATATCTTATCAGTTTATTTCCTTAGGATCTATAAATTTATTAATCTCAGTCTTTAATGTAATTAAGGATTATCTGTTCAGATCTTTCAAAGACAGAGAACTCCAAAGCCTGTAATTATTTAAATTAATAAACTTCCATTTCAATTAAAACTACTTAATATTTTGAATCCATGAGCCCTAGATCAGGTGGTACGGCAATGTGTGTATTTGCTTGTGGAGGTGTAGTGTGTTAGTGTTGTTAGGTGGTAATAACTATCAAGTTAATGTATTCTAATGACAGAATCTTTTTCAAACTAGCACATAAAGATGTGATGTTTGACTAAGGCACAAAAGTTGGCTTGAAAACATGTCTGAGTATAAGTTTCCACTTAAAATGGAGGTAAAATCAAGAGTGATAAAATAAAAAATATTGGAGAAAACTAAAATGAATATGAAGATGTGAAATGTGTTAGGCACAATTGTTTATACATCTTCCTAATCTTTACTATCTTTATGCAAAGATAACAATCTTTTTGAACATTGAATTCTCCAACTTCCGGTAATTCCCTCCCTCTCCCTTCCCCATCCCACCTCTACTCTGTTTCCTCTTCTAGCTGCCTATCACCTCTCGTGACTCTGCCTTCTCCTACTACCCATAGTGCTTTCCCCTTAGATTCCTTCTTCACCTCTCCTGCCTATCACCTCCCTGCTTCCCCTCCCCCACCCCTTGATCTTTCCTCTGATTGGTTTTCCACCCTCTCCCCACCTTCTTTAGTCCTGACAAAGGGTTTCGACCCGAAACGTTGACTGTTTCTTTCAACGGATGCTGCCCAACCTGCTGAGTTCATCCAGCATTTTTGTACGTTAAGATATCAATCTCACTCTCCAAAGTGAAATTATATAATCTAATCTAAAATCACCTCTCCAAGAATTTGAATATTTCCTCTCTGCTTCTGATCCACTGAGAGGAAATCAATGAAGGCCTTGCTGTTGCAAATATTAGAATAGTTCCTCTCGCTGTCAAATGATTAGGGCGCATAGTTACAATTACCTTAACTGTATCCAAGATTAGTGTTGGCGCGTGGCCTAGTGGATAAGGCATTGGTCTAGTGATCTGAAGGTCACTGGTTCGAGCCTCAGCTGAGGCAGCGTGTTGTATCCTTGAGCAAGGCACTTAACAACACATTGCTGTGCAACAACACTGGTGCCAGGCTGCTTGGATCCTAGTGCCCTTCCCTTGGACGACATTGGTGGTGTGGAGAGGGGAAAGCTTGCAGCTTGGGCAACTGCCGGTCTCCCATACAACCCTGCCCAGGCCTGCGCCCTGGAAACCTTCCAAGGCACAAATCCATGGTCTCGCGAAACTAACGGATGCCTAAATCCGAGATTAAATTGAAGACAGAATATCTGGACCTCATTAAATCTACAGTCAAAATCTTATTGCCATTCTATTCTTAACTTTGCAAAGTCGATCTTTTGAAAAAGGTGCAATTAAAACAGAGTGCCAAAACAGACTGTACATTTAAGAGTCGCCCCCAGTATCTTTCGCTCACATTAATTTCTAGATTGAACTGGATCCTTGATTCCTCACAGTCTGTCTGGTTCCGAAATAATAGCTCCTCGCTGACAATCAACACCCCAAGGATGTGTGCTTTAGCCCACTGTGTACTGTCTGTACACCCACAATTGCATGGTTAGGCACAGCTCAGATGCCAACTATATGTTTGCTGACTGTATAAGTAATTGTTGGCAGAATTTCAGAAGGTGCTAAGGAGGCATACAGGAGCAAGGTAGATCAACTGGTTGAGTGGTGTTGCAGCAACAAATTTGCACTGAACATCAGTAAGACCAAAGAACAATTTGGGGACTTCAGGAAGGGGAAGTGGAGGGAACACACACCCATTGTCATCGTGGAAACAAAAGTGGAAAGGGTGAGCAGTTTCAAGTTCCTGAGTGTCAACATCTCTGAGGATCTATCTTTGGCCCAACATATTGATACAATTACAAGAAGGCAAGACTGCAGCTATATTTCTTTAGGTGTTTGCGGAGAATTGGTATGTTACCAAAGACACAAATTTCTAGGGATGTACCATGGAGAACATTTTAACTGGTTGCATCACCGTCTGATATGGTGTTGGGGGAAGGGGGGCTACTGCATAAGAATGTAAATAGCTGCAAAAAGTTTTAAACTCAGCTCCATCACGGACACTAACCTCCTCAGCATTCAGGATATCTTCAAAAGACGATGCCTCAAAAAGGCGGCACCCATCATTAAGGACCCTCCTTCATCCAAGACATGCCCTGTTCTCATTGCTACCGTCAGGGAGGAGGTGCAGGAACCTGAAGACACACACTTAACAATTCAGGAGCAGCTTTTTCCCGCCTGCCATGAGATTCTGAATGGACATTGAACCCATGAGCCTTACCTTACTATTTTTTCTCTTTTTTTTGCACTACTTATTTACTTTAATTTTCTTTTTTATATATTTATTTTATATTTATTGTTTTTATTATATATTGCATTGCTGCGAAACAACAAATTTCACAACATACTGTATGATAATGATATTAAACCTTGATTCTAATTCTGAAGAACATACACAAGATAATTGAGTCTCTTTTCAATGAGATATGATTATGTAAACAACACAACTGTGCGTTCTATTGAACGGGAAGTGTTCCTGTGCCTTTAAATTTGTTACAGGTGTGAATATTTGAATTTAACATTTTGCAGAATCTTTTGGATCTTAGCTTACCCTCTTCCAATTTCTGTTGTTTTAAGGTACTGCCTTTGTCTTCCATAAGACTATAATAATTTATCTTGCTTCTTTTCTAATAACTATTTTATTGCACTTGACGCATGAGAGAAATGGTTCCTTTCAAAGTGATTTTCTGGCTAAAATCACCTAGCTTGGCATTGATCAGGAATCAGACCTCTGTTTGGGCTTGTAATTTCAGCTCACTTGAAGTATAGCTTAAGAGGTTTATTCACTAGTTCAGTACTATTTAAATACTGACTTTCTGTTTCAAGTAAGAAACAACTGTTAAAACTATTAATTAATATTTTCCAGAAGAGTTCTTGTTAAGTGTGCACTTAAAAATTAAAATAAGTTGCCAGATTAGATAAATTTATCCACTCCTATCTCATTTTATAAAATGAAGTTTAAATGAACTGTAGCTGTCTCACTGTCAGTAATTCATTATGGGTTAAAAACCATTTAAGTCACTGGGAGAAGTCACACAACCCATAAGTGACTGCATGGAAGCAGTAGGTATACATCGACATTTCAGATTGAGTGAATAGGAATCTTGACCTTAAGCATTGACATTCAGCTTTTGCTTCCACCAATACTGCTTAGCTTGCTGAGTTCTCCCAAAGTGCTGCCTTTGGTTCCAGATTCCATCATCTGCAGTCATTTATGGGTTGTGTGATGTAGAATAGACCTAAATAATAATGTTAATTGAACTGAAATACAGGGATCATAAAACAGAAAATGCTGAACACACTTGACAGGCCAGGTAAGTGTGAGAAGAGAAACTGTTAAACTGTTAAAGTTCTGGTGGAACTGTGCCGTCAGAGTCCTAGACAGTGAGTACCCTGACAATTCCCCCAGAATCCAAACTACTTTAAATCCAATTCTGCTGGAGAAAACTGCATCTTTGAACAAGGTTGTTTCTCTTTCCACGGATGTTGCTGAACATTTTGTTTTTATTTCAGATTTCTGACATCTGCAGATTTTTGATTTTCAATTATTGAAAAGCCGGGAGATATGACCTGTATCTCAATCATCCCAGGCAATGTCACCTGCTTTTAGTGCTATTCATGTCCAACTCAACCCCACTCTTGGTAACAGTATCATTTTTGCTTTCTAGCCTTCCAATTTTCCTGCCTGTGATTTTCTTGGAAATGTTTACACTTATCTGAACTGAGTGGGGATCCAGAGTACACAATGGTCTTGTCAGACTGTGTAGATTATTTTTCTAAGAATGATAAGAATATCAAGTCACAAAACTTTCTTTCTAATATTCAGGTATTGAGAAGGACATAAAGAAGGGCGGAAATCTTATACTCCAGACTGGGAAGGGCATCCTAAAACTGAAAAAGAAGAAAGAGGTGCGTGAGAATTCATCCACTGTGATTAAGGGCCAGAATGGAAAAAGCACAGGAAATCTGTGTTTAGAAATGGAAAGGAAAGGCCAGAAGAACTTTGCACTAAAAGGGAAATCTGTGCTAGAGCAGAAACTGGTCAAGACATGTCTTGATGAAGGGTATGTCAACAAACCAGGAAACATCAATAATATGAACACTGAAGAGAAGGCCAAACATAAGACCAAAAGTGTTGGACGCACAAATAAGCCAAATAAGGTGTGGTTCTGAAATATGCTACCTCAAACCTTAATTGATGAACTAAGTGTTATAATGAGTACTGATACTATTATGCCTGGCTGGAATACCATAAGATATAGGAGAAGAATTAGGCTATTTTGCCCATCAGGTCTGCGTCGCCATTTCATCATGGCTGATTCATTTTCCCTTTCAATCCTAATCTCCTGCCTTCTCTCCATATCTCTTCCTACCCTAACTAATCAAGAATCTATTAGTCTCTGCCTTAAAAATACCCAAGGACTTGGTCACACATCCACCTGTGGCAATAGGTTTCCCAGATACACCGTTCTCTGGCTAAAAAAAATTCCTACTCATTTCCATTTTAAAAGGACATTTACTTCTCTATTCTGAGGCTGTATCCTGTGGTCTTAGACTTCCCCGCTATAGGAAATATCCTCTCCATATTCACTCTATCGAATTCTTTCAACATTTGATAGGTTTCAATGAGGTCACCCCCCCCCACCCCCGTTCTTCTTAAATTCTAGTGAGTACAGTCCCAGAGCCATCAAACACTTCTCATATGACAAGCCTTTCAATCCTGGAGTCATTTATGTTTAAACTTGAACAATGACATTTATTTGTAGGTAAAGAAAAGTTTAAGATGTCGATGATCATGAAGACAGTGGTGCTAAGTGGAGGAAATAGTGAAAGACATGAAGTGACATTGCAGTATTTAAACATTTAATGAGTTAATTTTGGTTTCTATTGGATGTTGGAGCCTAATTTGAACTAAATAGAGTTTTCATATATGGGATTGTTACTCATTGTATGAAATTATTGCTTTAGAAATAGGATTAGTATTCCAGAGATCAACGTGGATGATCATAGACCACCACTATCTTTAGGTTCCCCTTCAGGTCGCATGAAGTCCTGACTTGGTAAAATGTTGCTGTTTCATCACTATTTAGAGTAAGTGCTGCAACTGTTTCTGGCCCTCCACCAAAGCATCTTCACCAGAAGGCTCAAAGTCACTTTCCCAAAGTAAATTAGGGGTGGGAACATACCTTGAAAAATCAATTTAAAAAAACTATAAAGATTGTTAATTCTTTTTGGCATATTTATGGAAGGTTCATTAATCGATCTAATGCCCCATACTTCTGTTCAACTCATTTCCTTTCAAGTTTCCACTGCTAATCGAACAGAATGTCTGATATCCAAAGCAAGAACAGAAAATACTATAAAAACCCAATAGGTCCAACCTAAGTATTGACTCTGTTTCTCTTCCCACAGACACAGCCTGATTTCAAGCAATATTTACTTTTGATGCAGTTGTTAAAAAAACATTTTGAAGTTTGATGCACATTTAGATTATTCTTAACCCTTTTTCCTCAACTCTTGACAATCTTTTACATGCATTTATAATTCATCTCTTGGTTTAATCATTCAAATTAGTCCTTAATTCATGAAAATCTAAAGACAATGTTGGAAGATTTGCAACTTCAGGCTGATTTCACCTTTTTGAGAAGCGGAGACTTGATTTATTTTCAAAAAGATAGCTGGAGAGTGGTATAAAATAGGGCCAAATCAGATGTGAGCGAGGCAAATTTCATGTTAAACAAAGAAAAAAGTTTAAAATGTAGAAATTTGTCCTTGGCCTCAATTGTTAGAAGTATGTACAAATATTGGCAACAGTTTGTCCTCAACATCCCAGATTCTGTTCCATACAGACCTGGAACTGAATGTCCCGAAGTAAATACAATACCTGGATGATGTTTTTAAATGTGCTTAATGCTGCCAGTAATGGAAGTTCAAAGTAACTTTATTGTCAAAGTACATATATGTCGCCAAATACAATCCTGAGATTCATTTTCTTGCGGGCATTCACATTAGATACAAAGAAACACAATGGGATCAATGAAAAACTATATCTAAAGATGAGCAAAAACCAATGTTCAAAAGACAGCAAATTGTGCAAATGCCAAAAGTAAAACAAAATAATGGTAATAAATAAGTAATACATAATATTGTGAACATGAGTTATAAAGTCCTTCAAAGTGAGTCTGTAGGTTGTGGAATCAGTTCAATGTTGGGGTGAATTATCTACGCTGGTTCAGGAGCCTAATTGTTAAGGAGTAACATCTGTTCCTGAATCTACTGGTGTTGGACCTAAGGCTCCTTTACCTCCTACCTGATGACAACAGTGAGAAGAGAGCATGGCCTAAAATGGTGAGGGCCCTTGATGATGGATGCTGTTTTCCTGTAATGGTACTCCTTGTAGATGTGTTCTCTTTGCATTTTCCTGATGTCTACCCATGAGCTGTCTCATCATTGTTTTGGTCAGTGTGGTGACTTTCTCTGTGTTGTCTCACTGGAGACTCTCTTGAGCCATCCCAGTGTCAATGTGGGTGCTCCCTCAGCATCTGAAGTGTTGGTCCCAGGGGTGTGCTGGTTGTTAAATGGGTTTTTACAATAGTTAATATTTTTGTATCAGTCGTCTGTTTTGTAGTTGCAGCTATACACTAATTATATTTAATCTTGTCCTTGCAAAATATTTTGTTGGATTATCTTCTAAATTGCTGAATTTGCTTGACTTTTCAGGAGATTCCAACGCTCAGTGACAGTCAATATGAAAAGCTCTTCCAGTCTGTTATAGACAAGACTCTAGAGGAATGCATAGGTATTTTACCAAGTTGTTAATTTGACTATCACCCAGACTTGTATCTCTTCTCATTCTCATTCATTCTTTCAAAGTTTAAAGTAAATTTTATGATCAAAGTACATATATGTCACAATATACAACCCTGAGATTTTCCCTGTGAGCATACTCAGCAAATTTATAGAATAGTAAATATAACAGGATTAATGAAAGATCAGGTAAAGTTTAGAAAACAAACTTTGCAAATGCAAATAGAAATGAATAGCAATAAATATCTAGAACATGAAATAACAAGATAAAGAGTCTTTAAAGTGAGATCATTAGTTGTGAGAACATCTCAATGGATGAGCAAGTGAATATAGTTATAACCTTTGTTCAAGAGCCTGATGGCTGAGGGTAGTAACTAGAGAAATGAGTCAGAATCACTTGTTGGCAAATGAGAAGTTCATTTTAAATAATTATATAATAGTGATAAATGAATCTTCAGAAATGAAACTTTCAGAAAAATGTCCATTTAGTTCACTAATATCCTAGTCCGATTATATGTGATTGTTTGCTCACCTATTATACTTGTGTCTCTCTTAGTGTGTGCTTTTAAAAATGCTTGTTTAATTATCGGGGTGTTTTGGGATTGGTAGAACTTGAAATCTATTCTAAAGTCAATTTTACCAAGCTACAATAGGTGTCTGTTTGGGGATAATCAAGATATCTTTGTGAAGTGATTGAGAAAAATTGTACAGTACACATGTATAAAGTTCATATTGTGGAAATGGAATTGTAACTGGTGACTTTTCACTGGACTTTGTCAGAAGATGAAATTCCTGTTTGGATGAAAGAAAACAAACAGAATAATGACAAATTCACTGTTGAAATTATATTCTAAAAATTATACATCAGTCCTCTATTTAGTTATGGAAGAAAAATTGGCAGACCTGTTTTTTTTGTTAGGAGAAGAATTTTATGACACAAATCCACCAGAAAGAATCAGAGTTAGCATCAGGTTGATTGTCACTGGCATATGTTGTGAGATTTGTCAACTTTGCAATGTACAATGCAATACATGATAAATATAGAAAAATCTGAATTACAGTAAATATATATATATAAATACATAGTTAAAATAAATAGTGCAAAAACAGAAAATTAAAAAAATAGGTAGTGTGCATGAGTTCAATATCCATTTTGAAATTGGATGGCAGAGGGGAAGAAGAATCATTGAGTGTGTACTTTCAGACTTATGTATCTCCTTCCTGATAGTAGCAATGAGATCAAGACATGTCCTGGGTGGTGGGGATCCTTGATGATGGAGCTGACGGATTTTACAACTCTCAACAGCTTGCTACAATCCTGTGCCGTTACCCTCCACCCTCTCCCCCCACCCCCATACCAGACAGTGATGCAGCCAGTTAGGATGCTCTCCTTGGTGCATCTGTAGTAGTTTTTGAGTGTTTTAGGTATTCCAAATTTCCTCAAACTGCTAATGAAATATAGTTGCTGTCTTGCCTTCCTCATAGCTACATTGGTATGTTGGAATCTGGTTTGGTCTTCAGAGATGTAGACACCCAGGAACTTGAAATCGCTCATTCTCTCCACTTCTGATCTTGTTTGTGGATTGGTTCGTGTTCCCATATCTTACCCTTTCTGAAGTCCACAGCTCTTTGGTCTTACTCATGTAGTGTGCAAGGTTTATATTGCAACATCATTCAACTGGCTGATAGATCTCACTCTTGTACGCCCTTGGGAGTAACAAGATTTAAATTTACACACACAAGATGCTGGTGGAACGCAGCAGGCCAGGCCGAGACCCTTCGTCAGGACTAACTGAAAGAAAAGATAGTAAGAGATTTGAAAGTAAGAGGGGGAGGGTGAAATCACCTCAGCAAGTTCCATGTATGCTGTGACGCTGAACTCTTCTTCCGCTGGCTCTGTCCTTGAGCCTACTTCTTCGAGAAGGACTGTCCCACCCCCACCAATGACCCCTTCTCCAGCCTTCAACCCTCCTCCTCTTCGTGGACACCCTGCTCTGGTCTTCTGCCTGCACTGGATCTCTTTATTGCTAACTGCTGACGGGACATCAACCATCTCGACTTCACCACACCTTGTTCCAATTCCAACCTCACTCCTTCCAAACACTCCGCACTCCCTCCGCACCGATCCCAACCTCACTATAAAACCCACTGTTGTAGTCTGGCGCACTGACCACTACCTTTTCCGAGGCACAGCAACAACTCGCTGATACCTCCTCTTATTTACCCTTTGATCATGACCCCACTAATGAGCACCAGGCCACTGTCTCCCTCACCATCACCAACCTTATCAGCTCTGAGGATCTCCCATCCACTGCCACCAACCTCATAGTTCCCACACCCCACACTTCCCGTTTCTACCTCCTACCCAGGATCCACAAACCTGCCGGTCCAGGTAAACCCATTGTCTTAGCTTGCTCCTGCCCCACCAAACTAATTTCTGCTTATATTGACACTGTTTTATCCCCCCTTGTTCAATCCCTTCCCACCTATGTTCGTGACACTTCTCATGCTTTGAATTTTTTCAATGATTTTAAGTTCCCTGCCCCCCCCCCCGCCTTGTTTTCACCATGGATGTCCAGTCCCTATATACCTCCATCCCCCGCTAGGAAGGTCTCAAAGCTCTCCGCTTCTTTTTGGATTCCAGACCTAACCAGTACCCCTCTACCACCACTCTCCTCCGTCTAGCAGAATTAGTCCTTACTCTCAATAATTTCTCTTTTGGTTCCTCCCACTTCCTCCAAACCAAGGGTGTAGCCATGGGCACCTGTATGGGTCCCAACTATGCCTGTCTTTTTGTTGGTTTTGTGGAACAGTCCATGTTCCAAGCCTATATGGGTATCCATCCCCCTCTTTTCCTTCGCTACATTGGTGGCTGCATTGGCGTTGCCTCCTACTCACATGCTGAGCTCGTTGACTTCATTAACTTTGCCTCTACCTTTCACCCTCCCTCAAATTTACTTGGTCTATTTCTGACACCTCCCTCCCCTTTCTTGATCTTTCTGTCTCCATCTCTGGAGACGGTTTATCTACTGATATCTACTATAAGCCTACTGACTCTCATAGCTACCTGGACTATTCCTCTTCCCACCCTGTCTCTTGCAAAAATGCCATCCCCTTCTTGCAATTCCTCCGTCTCTGCTGCATCTGCTCTCAGGATGAGGCTTTTCATTCCAGGACGAAGGGGGTGTCTTCCTTTTTTAAACAAAGAGGCTTCCCTTTCTCTACCATCAACTCTGCTCTCAAATGTATCTCTCCCATTTCACACACATCTGCTCTCACCCTATCCACCCGCCACCCCACTTCGGATAGGGTTCCCCTTGACCTCACCTACCACCCCACCAGTTTCTGAGTCCAACATATAATTCTCCATAACTTCCATAGAACCACAGAACATTACAGCACAGAAACAGGCCTTTTGGCCCTTCTTGGCTGTGCCAAACCATTTTTCTGCCTCGTCCCACTGACCTGCACCTGGACCATATCCCTCCATACACCTCTCATCCATGTACCTGTCCAAGTTTTTCTTAAAATGTTAAAAGTGAGCCTGCATTTACCACTTCATCTGGAAGCTCATTCCACACTCCCACCACTCTCTGTGTGAAGAAGCCCCCCCCCGCCCCGTAATGTTTCCTTTAAACTTTTCACCTTTAACCCATGTCCTCTGTTTTTTTTTCTCCCCTAGCCTCAGTGGAAAAAGCCTGTTTGCATTCACTCTATCTATACCCATCATAATTTTATATACCTCTAGCAAATCTCCCCTTATTCTTCTACGCTCCAGGGAATAAAGTCCTAACCTATTCAACCTTTCTCTGTAACTCAGGTTCTCAAATCCCATCAACATCCTTGTAAACCTTCTCTGCACTCTTTCAACCTTATTAGTATCCTTCCTGTAATTCAGTGACCAAAATTGCGCACAATACTCCAAATTCAGCCTCACCAATGCCTTATACAACCTCACTATAACACTCCAATGGGACCTCACTACTAAACACATCTTTCCCTCCACCCCCTCTTTCTGCTTTCCTCAAGATTTGCTCCCTACGCGACTCCCTTGTCCATTAGTCCCCCCCCCCCATCCCTTCCCACTGATCTCCCTCCTGGCACTTACCCTTGTAAGCGGAACAAGTGCTACACCTGCCCTTACACTTCCTCCCTCACCATCATTCAGGGTCCCAGATAGTTCTTCCAGGTGAGTTGGCTGGTGTGGTATACTGCATCTGGTACACCTAGTGCGGCCTTTTGTATATTGGTGAGACCTGGTGCAGACTGGGAGACCGTTTCGCTGAACACCTATGCGCTGTCCGCCAGAAAAAGCAGGATTTCCCAGTGTCCACACATTTTAATTCCACGTCCCATTCCCATTCTGATATGTCTATCCATGGCCTCCTCTACTGTCAAGATGAAGCCACACTAGGTTGGAGGAACAACACCTTATATACTGGCTGGGTAGCCTTCAACTTGATGGCATGAACATTGATTTCTCTAACTTCCATTAATGCCCCTGCTCTCCTTCTTACCCCATCCCTTATTTATTTACAAACGTATTCCCCCCCTTTCTTTCTCTCTAGGCCTCCCGTCCCATGATCCTTTCCCTTCTCCAGCTGTGTATTTCTTTTGCCAATCACCTTTCCAGCTCTTAGCTTCACCCCTCCCCCTCCTGTCTTCTCCTATCATTTCAGATTTCCCCCTCCCCCTCCTACTTTCAAATCTCTTACTATCTTTTCTTTAAGTTAGTCCTAACGAAGGGTCTCGGCCCAAAACGTCGACTGTACTTCTTCCTATAGATGCTGCCTGGCCTGCTGCATTCCACCAGCATTTTGTGTGTGTTGCTTGAATTTCCAGCATCTGCAGATTTCCTCGTGTTTGCGTGTTTAAATTTAATACAGAACAAAATTAGGACACAATTGTGGTGACCCACTTTCTAGCGCACTGGAACCGGCTCACAAAATGGCGCGCACTGGCAGAGAGGCCGGCCCCAAAAAGGGTGCCAGGCCTTCACCAGCAAGGGGAAAAGTCCTCACGCAGGAAGGGACTGTGAATAGGGGAGGGCGGAAACGGGAAGGCTTAAAAGCGAGGCTGCGAAGTTTGAATAAATCTTTTACGCAACTTCAACTCACCGTCTGCGTGTCATTATTCTAGCGCTGTGTATAGCACACCGCTACAATAGGTGACCCCGACGGCCCAAACCATATTTGGACCGAAGATGAACGACACCACATCTATTCATGCAGTTTCGTTAAAACTGCCAAGCTTCTGGACGCTGCAACCTCACCTATGGTTCCAACAAGCAGAAGCCCAATTCCACATTTGGCAGATAACCTCGGATTCCACACGTTACTACTACGTGGTGAGCTCCCTCGACCAGGAGACAACTGCCCAGGTTGAGGAGTTCATACAGGAGGACGGCAAATACACGGCATTCAAAGCCCTGCTCATAAGGACTTTTGGACTTTCACGGCGCGAGCGAGCTGCCCGCTTACTGCACCTGGGTGGTTTGGGAGACAGGTCACCTTCGGCATTAATGAATGAGATGCTGGCCCTGGCTGAAGGACACAAGCCCTGCCGCAGCAGTTCCACCCCACCTGCCGGCGTTTCAACCACAATCGTGGATATCGTGGGGCCCCTGCCAGTGTTGTGAGGAGCGTGGCACCTCCTAACTATCGTAGACCGGTTCACAAGATGGCCAGAGGCAGTCCCGCTCACCAACACCACCTCCGAATCCTGCGCCCAAGCACAACCTGGGTATCTTGCTTTGGTGTACCGGCCCACATTACCTCTGACAGAGGCGCCCAGTTCACCTCCAGCCTGTGGTCAGCTACGGCCAGCCTTTTGGGAGCACAGCTACACCACACAACTGCCTACCACCCACAATCGAACGGACTAGTGGAGCGTTTCCACCGTTACCTGAAGTTGGCTCTCATGGCCCACCTGAAAGGGCCTAACTGCGTGGACGAGCTTCCCTGGGTCCTGCTCGGAATCTGCACGGCGCCCAAAGAGGATCTGCACACCTCGACGGCCGAGTTGGTGTATGGCTCACCCCTGGTTGTCCCAGGAGAGTTCATACCAGCCCCAAGGGGGCAAGAGGAAGAACCCGCAGCAGTCCTGGACAGATTACGTACGTGAGAGGCTCGGTAACCTGGCCCCCATACCCACTTCACAGCATGGACAGAGCCCGACCTGTGTACCCAAAGGCCTGTAGCACTGTAAGTTTGTTTTTGTACGACGGGGCGGACATCGGGCACCGCTACAGCGGCCCTATGAGGGGCCATTTATGGTGCTCCGGAACAACGGGTCCACGTTTGTGCTGGACATTGGGGGGAAAGAGGAGGTTTTCACAGTGGACCAACTCAAACCGGCCAATGTGGACTTGGTGCAGCTGGTCGGAGCTCAGGCACCGCGGTGCAGAGGCAGACCTCCCAAAAAGAGACCGACTCAGACTGTGGACATTGGGGGGGGTTATGTGGTGATCCACTTTCCAGCGCAATCGAACTGCCCGGGGAGGGCGGAAACGGGAAGGCTTAAAAGCTAGGCTGCGAAGTTTGAATAAATCTTTTACGCAACTGCAACTCACTGTCTACGTGTCGTTATTCCAGCGCTGTGTGTAGCACACCGCTACACTATCAATATTACTGTGGTGCTATAAAACTATGTATCATTTCCTAATAGTTTTTGATGGAGGAATTCATCCAGTATGCGCATTCTTTTGATTGATTGTAAATAAACACAATCACCATAGACACCTAGTGTAGATAATGGACTGCCAAAGTTCAAGGTAAAATTTATTACCAGAATACATACATATCACCACATACAATCCTGAGATTCTTTCTCCTGTGACATACTCAGCAAATCTGTAGAATAGTAACTGTAAACAGGATCAATGAAAGAGCAATAGCATAGAAGACAACAAACTGTGCAAATGCAGATATAAACAAATAACAATAATTAATGAAAGCATGAAATAACAAGATAAAGAGTCCTTAAAGTGAGGTAATTGATAGTGGGAACATCTCAATAAATGAGTGTAGTTATCTTCTTTTGTTCAAGAGCCTGATGGTTGAGGGGTGGTAACTGTTCCTGAACTGGTGGTGCAAGTCCTGAGGCTCTTGTACCTTCTACCTGATGGCAGCAGTGAGAAAAGGAGATGATCTGGGCGGTGAGAGTACAATGCTATTGATGATTGCATCCTCTAAATCCTAATTTTTATTGTAACATTCAAGATGATTGTTGGTACTTCGAATTCTTCGTAGTACCTAACTTGTTGAAGTGGTGAAATTGTTTCATTTCACTCTGGCCATATCTGGCATCTCCAAGCCTGAATGCTTTAAACCGCAGTGACAAAAGTAGTTCTGAATTCTTACTGCTTGTTTCTTGCCAACTGTCAGTGACAATGATCACTGTATTTTGAACAGAAACACATGCAATTAATGCTATTCAAATTCTGTTCACTGTGATCGCTTTGTTGTTAATGGTCACGTGACTGATGCCAATTAGAAACTGTTTGGCTAAAGTCTCCTGCCCCAATTAAATGGCAGTCTATGAAAGAAATGAAGGGAATGTTGGCTATTTTTTTGATTAGTTTCTGATCTTTAAGAGTTGTTCCACACAAGAGGCTGCCCTGATTAACTGATGGCCAAATTAACTGCAAGCCACTGTATATTTTCTTATGACAGACAAGGCGATTGTTCAGCCCATCAAGACTATGCCTGCTCTCAGAGCAGTTCTATTGGTTCTAATGGCCCACTTATTTTCCTATCATATGCCACTCAGTTCCATGCATTGTTTCATTTCACTCTACTAGGGACAATTTCCAGTGGCCAGTTGACTTACCAGCATGTCTTAGGAACGTGGGATAAAACAGGAGAAGCCCACACAGTCACAGGGAGAACATGCAAATTTCACCCTGACAGCACCAGAGATCATGATGGAAGCCAGGTCACTGGAACTGTGCTGCACCACTGTAGTCAATGGGTGAAACTGTTTAACACCAAAGAAAGATGTTCACATCAGTCCAGTCAACAGACACTAGGGGTCAAAATCAAACCTGTGTCAGCTTTAGCAGATGGAAACTGTTGGATCCTGATGTTTTTGCAATCTAAAATTTCTTCTGAACTCGAGTAAAAGGTAAAGCTTATTGCTTACAGTTTGCTAATGTTACAATAGCAAAGAAGAACAAGAAAGATAAAAGAAGAAATGTCAAGAGAACAAAGCAGAGAAGAGACTAAAAAGTAGTCATGGTATCCTCATACACATGCTAGAGATAACAAAATTTCATTGACAGCAATTAACCTATAAAATAGCTAGATTCATGTGGTGTGACACCTGCTACCAAAAACTAAAAAAGTTTCTTGAAAAATACAGAGGTAACGGTCCTGCAGTTATTGGAAGATTCACTGAACAATTTATGTATATAGGTGATTATACAAAAATACAAGTATTGGAAATTTACATTACAAGAAAAATAACAATTCTACACTCCAATCCAACAAAAAGATCCGCAAGGGTTATAGAAAAGTAGACTACCTTTCACCAATAAAACTTGTCTGCAATAACTGTTAACCATAGAAACATAGAAAACCTACAACACAATACAGGGCCTTCAGCCCACAAAGCTGTGCCGAATATGTCCTTACCTTAGAACTACCTAGGCTTACCCATAGCCTTCTATTTTTCTAAGCTCCATGTACCTATCCAGGAGTCTTTAAAAGACCCTATTGTTTCTGCCTTTACCACTGCTGCCAGTAGCCCATTCCACGCAATCACCACTCTCTGGGTAAAAAACTTACCCCTACATCTCCTCTGTACCTACTATCAAGCACCTTAACACTATGCCCTCTCATGCTAACCATTTCAGCCCTGATTATCCACATGATCAATGCCTCTCATTATCTTACACACCTATGTCAGGTCACCTCTCATCCTCTGTCGCTCCAAGAACAAAAGGCCGAGTTCACTCAACCAATTCTCATAAGGCATGCTCCCCAATCCAGGCAACATCCTTGTAAATCTCCTCTGCACCCTTTCTATGGTTTCCACGTCGTTCCTGTAGTGAGGCGACCAGAATTGGTCTTCTCATGGCCCCTTCTGGCTCTCCTAATTTCATTCTTAAGCTCCTTCCTGCTAGCCTTATAATCTTCTGGGTCTCTATCATACCTAGTTTTTTGAACCTTTCATCAGCTTTTCTTTTCTTCTTGGGTAGATTTACAACAGCCTTTGTACACCACGGTTCATGTACACTACCATCCTTTCCCTGTCTCAATGGAACGTATCTATGCAGAACCCCATGCAATTATCCCCTGAACATTTTCCACACTTCTTCTGTACGTTTCCCTGAGAACATCTGTTTCCAATTTATGCTTCCAAGTTCCTGTCTGATAGACTCATATTTCCCCTTACTCCAATTAAACGCTTTTCTAACATCTATTCCCATCCCTCTCCAATGCTATGGTAAAGGAGATAGAATTGAGATCACAATTTTCAAAATGCTCTCCCACTGAGAGATCTGACACCTGACCAGGTTCATTTCCCAATACCAGATCAAGTACAGCCTCTCCCCTTGTAGGCTTATCTACATATTGTATCAAGAAACCTTCTTGAACACACCTAACAAACTCCACCCCATCTAAACCCCTCGCTCTAGGGAGATGCAACTGGGGAAATTAAAATCTCCCACCACAACAACACTTATTATTACTCCTTTCCAGAATCTGTCTCCCTATCTCCTCCTCTATGTCCCTGTTACTATTGGGCGGTCTATAAAAAAACACCCAATAGAGTTATTGACCCCTTCCTATTCCTAACTTCCACCCAGATAACCCCTCCATGACTTCCTCCTTTTCTGCAGCCGTGAAACATCTAAAGCCTGGCACTTGAAGTAGCTATTCCTGCCCCTGCACCATCCAAGTCTCTGTAATGGCCACAACATCATAGCCCCAAGTGCTGATCCATGCTCAAAACTCATCTGTTTTGTTCATAATACTTCTCACATTAAAATAGACGCATCTCAAACCATTGGTCTGAGTGCGTCCCTTCTCTAACACCTGCCTAACCTCCCTTTTGTACTGTCTCCAAGCTTTCTCTATTTGTGAGCCAACCTCCCTTTTCTCCATCACTTCAGTTCGGTCCCCCCAGCAATTATAGTTAAACTCTTCACAATAACCTTTGCGAAACTCCCCGCCAGGATATTGGTCTCCTTCAGATTCAAGTGCAACCTGTCCGTTTTGTACAGGTCCCAACTGCCCCAGAAGAGGTTCCAATGATCCAGAAATCTGAATCTCTGCCCCCTGCTCCAATCCCTTGGCCACGCATTTATCCTCCACCTCATTCTATTCTGGAGATTACTACCTTTGAGGTCCTGCTTCTTAACTTCCTTCCTAAATCCCTGTAGTCTGTTTTCAGGACCTCCTCCTTTTTCCTACCAATGTTGTTGGTACCAATATGTACCACAACCTCTGGCTGTTCTCCTTCCCATTTCAAGATGATATGGATGCGATCAGAAACATCCTGGACCCTGGCACCTGGGAGGCAAACTATCATCCGTGTTTCTTTCCTGCGTGCACAGAATCGCCTATCTGATCCCCTGACTATAGAGTCCCCTATCACTGCTACCATCTTCTTTCCTTCCCTACCCTTCTGATTCACAGGGCCAGACTCTGTGCCAGAGGTGTGACCACTGTTGCTTCCCCCAGGTAGGCCGTCTATTTATTGTTAAGGGGGACAGCCACTGGGGTGCTCTTTAGCATTTGCTCAAAGGATGGTTATTTCTTAGTCATGGTAAGGAAAAACTTAGTTACCAAGAATCACATTCTACAAATCTTTATTAAGTGTCAAACACATCATTGTTGGAATTTTCTTTTCAGATACATATGTCACATTTAATGCCTGTGCCTCCTGTAAGGTTGGTGTTGAGCAGTCCTCCCAGTGAAGGTACTACCACAGGATTTAGACACAGTGATAATGAAGGAACTACAGTACATTTTGAAATCAGGATGGTATGTGACTTCGAGGGAGTTTGCTAAAATGATTATGATTCAAAGTGCCTTTGGCCCTTGCCCTTGGTTTGTGAGGTTCTGTTGAAATAGGGTATTCAAGCAACTTCTTAAAGGGCAATAAGGGTTGGACTGCTCCAGCCTGCAAAACCCTTGTCCCTTTAATGAATAAAATAAATTATAGATGGGACATACTATAGGTACAGTGCACTGGTGATGTAGGGAGTAGGGTATCAATCACTTAGGCTGCTTTGTTTGGGGTGATGGTGAGCTTGTTAGAGTTATTGGAGCTGTACTTATCCATATAAATAGTGTTCCATCATGGTAGATGGTTAACAGATTTGTGGATGTCAACAGATTCTATCCTGCTCTTGATGAGGTTGGTCCATTTGAATTTCCAGTTAATAGGGACCTACCAGGATGTTGATGTTGTGGAAACCTAACCTCCATGGTCAGGCCATCTTTTGCCAGACATGGTTTTTAACTGGCACTTTCTAGCACTAATATTTGTTTCACATTATTCTATGCCAGAACATTGCCTTAATCTTGCAGCATGATTTGTAAATGGAGTTGAATATAGAGCAATTATTAGCAAACATCCCCACAATAGGAAGACCATCATTGATGAAAACATTGGGAGTTATGCCCTGAAGAACTCCTGCAGTGATATCCTGGTGCTGGAATGACTAACTTCCAAATAACTACAGCCATCTCAGTATGAGATGAGTGTCTGACTCAATGTCCAGTAATCTCATGTTACCAGATTTCCATGATGTCACCCTTGGTCCATGTTGCCTCAATGATCATTCTCTCCTCACTTTTGAAATTCCAGGTTGTGATTACTATGTCCCCTTCTTGGAGATTCTAGAACAAGTGGACATAGCTTCAAGATAAGGTACAGCCATGTAAAAGCAAGATGCACGGAAATTTATTTTCACAGAAAGTGCTGAATCTCTGGAACTTTCTGCCCCTGAGAGTTGTGGAGGCTCGATCATTACAAGTGGACATTACAAGTAGATAAATATTTGAAAGATCAGTATGCCAAGGGCTATAAGGATCTGGCACAGAGAAGGCCTGGAGAAGATTAACTGAGATGAGCTTGAATAGTAGGGCAGAGGAGGGGCCAGGTGGTCTACTCTCACTTCTATTTTTTTGTGTTCTTGTGTGGTGGATTGGTCCTAATGAAATCAAACATGCTTGCCTCTGAGACAAGAAGGTAGTGGGAAACTTTAGAGGGAAGATCCAGTGCTGACCTACCAAGAGAAGATATCAAACAGAAGCTTGCTCTCCTCTTCAGTGGACAAGAGATCCTGTAAAAGGCAGCCATTCTGATTTTTTCATTGACTTGACTAATCTTTATCAGTGTAAGTGACGGAATGTAAGATGCTCCTTCCCTCTTGGTCATACTTGGGCAAGGTGATGCAACCCTTCCTCCCCCCCCCCCCCCCACCCCATTGAATCAGTGTCATGTAAAGCCATGGGGAGCTGGGGCTGGATGGTCGTATGAACAACTGGTGCAACCACTGACACCAGGCAGACAATCTCTGAAGAGTATTGATAATGGCTATGGATGGGCTCAGCCATCTTATAAAGACACTGCCCGGAAGAAGGCAATGGCAAAGTACTTCTGTAGAAAAATTTGCCGAGACCAATCATGGTCATGGGACCATGATTGTACACAACATACAACACGGTACATGAGGTGTGTAAAAAGGGCCCGGACAATCATCAGGGACTGCAGCCACTGCAATCTCAAAACTGTTTCAGCTGCTACCATCTGGCAAACGTTATCATAACAACAGGCTCCAGGACAGCTTCTTTCACCAGGCCATTGGATTTATCAATACATATTGATCTGATTATGTATCTGACTGTACATATATGTGTACAAAACAATTACGTATATTATTATAGTATACTATTGGGCAATGTCTTCCCACCTTTCCTCTCTTTATTGCTTATACATTGCGACAGAGATGCAACATAAAGATTTTTACTACCTTGGATGTAAGAAATAAAATAAATACAAATAATGATAATGATGGTGAATATTCATCATCCAGTACCACAAAAAGAACTGTTGATTGGATCAATGTAACTTTGCTACTTATGGGATATCTTGTGTACAGATTGGCTGCTGTGTTTCTCACATAACAACTAACTATGCATATATTTTAAAAATAGTTTCTCAGGATGTGATTAGTACTTACAAAACCAGCATTTCTTATGTGTCCCTGATTCCCTTGAGAGCTGGTGATGGCCTATCTTCATAAACCGTTGCAGTCCTCCTGACAAAGGAATTCCTAACGATTCCAGGATTTAGACCCAGTAACAACAAAGGTGTGATGCTATTATAGCACCAGTGACCCGGTTCAATTTTTACCACTGTTTGTAAGGAGTTTGTATGTTCTCCCTGTCAATGCATGGGTTTCCTCCCACATTTCACAAGTAAAGGTTAGGAGGTTAATTAGACACATGGATGACGCGTGTTCTTTGGGCTGGAAGGGCCTGTAACTGTGCTGTATCTCTAAATAAATATTTATGAGTCAGAGTGATGACCTTACCTGGTCCCTTAAATTCATCTTCCCTGAACAAGAAAGCATAGCAGCGCCTCCACTTCCTAAGGAGATTTGGGCAAGTGAGACTCTCTTCCCCCATCTTAACTGATTTTTACAGAAGCACCATTGAGGCAGTCCTGACTAGCTGCATCTGCAACTGGTATGGAAGCAGCAGAGCATCAGACCAAAAATAACTATAAAGGATTGTGAGAACAACCAAGAGGATTATAGGAGTTCCTACTATTCATTGGGAACATTTATCAGGAGTTCTGCGTACTTAGGGCCCTTAGTATTATCAAGAATCACACCCATCCATCTAGCATCTTCTTTGGCTTTCTACTATCAGGCAGGAGACTCTGATGCATAAAAAACCGGTCAGGATGGGAAACAGTTTCTTCCCTCTGTCCATTAGGCTTCTGAGTTCCCTGTTGCATTGGCTTCAAAGTGTCACTGGTTAATTTGTTCTGTACCTTACAATATTTAATTTATGCATTTTCATTTATTACCTATGCATGATTTATCTGTAGATTTTATCCTCATCTTCATAAGTTATTATGTGTTATGTGCTTTACATCCTGGTTTAGAGAAATGTCTTGTTTCTATGTACATTATATGGTTATATACTGTATGTTACATGTATGTAATTAAATGACAATTTAATAATATACATGTATAGTGTGACATGGAATAGTAGGATTGTTTCATCTGCTTACTGCCTGTAATTTTTTTGATGGTAGAGGTTGTGAGTTAGGGAGAGTATAGAGATGGAGTATAGAGTATGGAGCCAAGGTCAGGCTGCTCCGAATGACTGGAAGTAGTGTCTCACATGGTGCAATTCTGAAGCCAATTTTGATTAATGATTTAGAGAGCATGATGTTGAAATGTACAGTTGATGCCAAGATAGGAAATGACCCAGAAAAACTGTAAAAAAAGAAAGGGGGATGGGCTAAATATTTGAAAATACAACTCAGCATCAGTTTGTGGTTAATAATACAGCACAACTATAGTCTGAGTGGCAGTAAACCCAGTGCTTCAAATGAATAGAGACACTTGCGGGTTAATGACAGTACTAGATAAGTAAGAATATATTACGAAAAACAAATGGAACTTTGAGTTTTGTCCTTAAAGTGTAAAAGACATTGAATCTATCCAAAATTTTAATACGATTTTGACTGGAATGATGGGTTGTTAAAAAGGATATTTTTAGATTACAAAACAGAATTAATAAAATGGTGCTTGGTATGACAAAACAAAGCCAGAGATTGACATTTCAGAATGACTGGTCTTTATTTTAATTAAATAAATGAGATTACAAAGAATATGGTGAAAGTTATTTAAAAAATAGGTGGGTAAACAAAAGCCTGCTGGTTTAGACATAAAACATTGGATAAGTCAAGAGATGTGAAAAAGAGAACAAAAGAAGTTTACGTATGAAGCTGTGGAATTACTTCCAGATTAGAAAACAGCTCTAGCATTCAAAGTCAGAACGGAGAAGTGAATAGAGGCAAAAGATTTATGAACAAAGTGGGTAAATGTAAGAATTTTCTGTGCATAAATAATGAACACTGACATAGACTAGTTGGGTGAGAAGCCAATTTAAATGTGTAATTTCCGTGTATAGTGGTACTAGGGAATTTGAACCTTAAATCTTCTGTAGCAAACTTCTGAATATGATATCTAAGCTGGGCAGGATGTGACAACTGATACTTCCCAGGGATCTATTCTGGTGCTTCAGTTTTTCACAATATACGTTGATAACTTGGATGAGTGACGAGGTTTTTATATCCTAGTCTGCAGATGGCACTGTTAGGTACAGGAAATATTGTGAAGCAGAGCAGGATGTTATGACAGATGTAGAGGTTGGGCAAAAGCTTGACAGAAAAGAGTTTTTGGAAAGTTTGAGTTTGTGTAGTTTGAATCTATGAAATATAAATTGTAAAATTTTCTCAATGCTGAGAGACTGCTGGCTCACCAAGTATACAGCTCAGCAAAACCCGTGAACAGCTGCTGAAAGGAATTACCTAGGCAAATAGCTTCATCGTCAGACATTAGAAACTCAGAATCTGCTTTATTTTTATATGTATATGTGTGTGTCTATATCACACACATACATATATATGTACCTTTTGTATATCTGAAATAGTTTAATAAAGAAGTGGTGCAAAAACAGAAATAAAAAAGTGGTGAGGTCGTGTTCCTGGGCTCACTGCCCATTCAGAAATTGGATGACAGAGAGAAAGAAGCTGTTTCTGAATCATTGAGTGTGTGCCTTCAGGCTTCTGTACCTCCTTCCTAATGGTAGCAATGAGAACAAGGCGTGACCTAGATGATGGATGCTGCCTTGATGAACGGAACATAGAGTTTTAGGGTGGAATTACCAAACTTAGGGCTAAGGTAATGTGCCAAGATGCCAAAAATGGAAGAACATAAGAATTCTAGAAGTCTCAGAAGTAGGAAAGGAACAAGGCCTTAGAAAACTTGACATGGAAAATTGAAATGTTAAAACTGAGACAAAGTGGAGTGAGCAAGAGGGTTAATGGTGTGACAAGGCTGAGTGTGTTCAGTGTATGCATCTAATATCATATGGTGTGTTGTAATCATAGCACAGTTGGCTAACAAACAGCTAAGAAATATGCTGAGGATAGATCCAGAGGGAATTTCAGAGCCTGTATGGTTCAGCAAAGCACAGGACGAATAGGTGAGACTGGAGCAGCAGTTGGTGACCCAGCCCCTCAAACTTTTCCTGCCATTTAACATAATCATGACTGATCTGACCGAGAACTTCCTCATTCTCTCTTCTATCCCAGTTCCCCATTGCCCCCAATTCCCCAATCCTTAATGTCCTTAAATGATCTAGCCTCCACAATCATCCTGGGTAGAGAGTCACTGAGAGTCATCACCCTATGCAAGAATTAACATCTATGAATCCGTTTGGATGAGCATTGATTTAGGGTAAAAAGTCTTCCTGTCTTCCTGGGGTGAAATTTATCAGCATTTCTCAGTGTGCAATAAGGGAGTATACCACTAGAGGATGCTCTTATATGCAAAACAAACAAACTCAAGCAAATTTGGTGTTTAGCAAATGGGCCCAGAAATCGTAAAGCATCAGGTCAGCAGCCCTGTGGGAGCTCCAGACATAACCCAGTCAATATACAGTATCTGAGTTTAATAGAGCTTTCCCTCATTAAACATGTCCTCATATGGTTCTTGTTGTACAGCAATAGGAGTGGTGCAAGAGCCATTCTTTCTCTGACCCACTACATTTAGAATCATTCTGTAATTATATCCTTATAAAACAATATAAAAAGTTAATTTGAATCTCTGAGATTGTTCAGAACCTTGTGGGTTGCCCCATTATAGAAAAGATGTGGAGGGTTTGGAGAAGGTTCAGAAGAGATTTACCAGAATGCTGCCCTGATAGAGTGGCAGAGCCTGAGGGGAGGCCTGATAGAAATTTTAAAGAAAATGATAGGCATAGTTGGTGTGGTCAGCTGGTATTGTTTCCCCAGTATTAAAATGTCTAACACTAGAGGCATTTACAGTGAGAGAGGGGTTAAGTTCAAAGGAAAGTTACAGGGCAAGTATTTTACACAGAATGGTGGGAGCTTAGCATGGACTGAAGGCAAATACAATAGAGATGTTTAAGAGGCTGTTAGATAAGCATGAGTGTTCAGAGAATGGAGGGATTTGGACATTGTGTTGGCAGAAGGAATTAGTTTAGGCTTTTAACTACATTGGCACTACAACCTGGGCTGAAGGACTTGTTTCTGTTCTGAATTGTTCTGTGACGTTACAAAATGAACCATTTTGATTCATCTACAAGGCTGATGTGGTTTAATGCTGTTATTCACCTTATTCTTTTCCCATACCATTCCTACCTAGCTACTCCTGGTGCAGATGTTTCTTAATAAAAACCGCCTTCAGGCCATTAAGGTTTCTGTGAGGGCTCGAAGGGGTAGTAGTTTTCCTCCAGGATATACATGGAACCATGATCCTTTTCTACCCTAGTTTTCCCTATCCCGAATTTATTTGCTTCAGGTTCTTTCTGCTCTCAATCCCCTCCCCGGTCCTATTCTTATCTTAAGTCAAGAAGTTTTCCTTCAGCTCACTGCTACATTATCAGCTGACTAGGTGGTAGCTCCTATTCCCTTCAAGAACTGCTGTGAGGGAGGGTGAGCATCTGATTTAAATGAGGGTTCAGGGATAAAATGCATGACACAGAATTATGTCTTATCTATTATATGCTGATCCTGTGACCTGATTTCAGAATACAGAGAAAATTTACAAGGATATTGCTGGTACTTGAGAACCTGTGTTATAGGGAAAGGTTGAATAGATAGGATTTGATTGCCTGGAGTATCAGAGGATGAGGGAAAATTTAATAGAACTATACAAAATTATACAGTAAGTAAAATCAGGCTTTTTCCACTGAGTTTGGGTGAGACTATAACTAGAGGTCATTGGTTAAGGGTAAAAGGAGAAATGTTTAAGGAGAACATGAGTGGGAATGTCTTCACTCAGAGGGTGGTGCAAGTGTAGAATAAGCTGCCAGCAGAAGAAGTAGATGTGGGTTCAATTATAACATTTAAGAGAAATTTGGGTAAGTACATGGATGGGAAGGGTGTGGAGGGCAATGGCATGGGTGCTAAATAACAATTTGGCATGGGCTAGATGGAATGAAGATCCTGTTTTCGTGCAGTACTGTTCTATGACTATTTAAAATCAGGCTTTGTCATTGATGTTCAGACATGATTAATGGGCACTTGACAGGAAACAGCAGCGACCTACACCTGTAGACTTACAGTCATCAGGGGGGGTCAAACCCCTCATCAGAAGAAAGGCGAGGAGAAAATCAGCAAGGAAGATTACATTTGAATGAAAAATTGAATGACAATTGAGTTTTGCTTTTAATTTTGCTTTTCAAAGTATATTCAAGGAACATTTATTATCAAAGAATGTATAAATACAAACTTTTGTCCTGTCTTAAAATTAGACCTCTAGGATTTTGAAACTGACTTTAATTTATTTAATTTTATAACAGCTAGTTGTAAGAGGCATGAAATGCAAAGCTTTCAGGACAGCGAACTGCTCCTTACCAGGTTAGTGTCCAGATACCATTGTAATACATAATGAATTATAATCGCTACACCATTTCAGGTATTAACATTGATGTGAAGTGGTTCCCAGAAAGATTCAGGATCAGCAGTTTGTCTGTTGTGCATGTTTAACACACAAATATTAAGTTTAGCTTCTGAAGTTCGGCTCCATTCATTCATCAAGAACTTTTGCCAAAGTAATAATTATAACCCTCAATGTAGTAAAACACTTGCTGGCTTATTTTCATCTGTGCTCATGTGAAGTATTTATCTCCACATAGTGAGAACATCGAACCCTCTATAAACACTGAACCTTCCATAGAGATGCAGGGAGTTCGGAGAGTAAAGGCCAGAGCAAAGGACAAGAAAGTTAACAAATTGTCTCGGAAAAATAAAATTATCATCGATATAAGTAAGCAATAAATGAAACCTGTATAAATTAAGCAAACAATACATGGTATAGAGATGCTAGAGTACATGGGATGTACAGGGTGTCTTGTGTTTAATAAGCACACAAATGGTTTGTTACATTATAGATAGCAGGGTCAAGGGATATGGGGAGAGGGGAGGAATGGGGTACTGATTGTGTATGATCAGCCATGATCACAGTGAATGGTGGTGCTGGCCAGAAGGGCCGAATGGCCTACTCCTGCGCCTACTGTCTATTGTCTATTGGAGTTGACAAGAATTGGTTAGGTCTGTTTGAGCATGGTTCTCCACATGATGAGCTTTCCAGTAGATTATGGAGGATAATCAAAAAGATCATTGTGTTTGTCCTGGTTTGTTGGTTAAAGAAATTCAATAATATTTGCAGATTCTTGGGTGGGCCCATAACCAGAGGTCATGGGTTAAAGGTGACAGGTGAAAAGTTTAATAGGAACATGAGGAGAAACCTCTGCTCGGAGAGTCGAGAATGTGTGGAATGAGCTGCTAGCACAAGTGGTGCATGTAAGTTCAATTTCAATGTTTAAACGGTTTGGATAGGTGCATGGATAGTAGGGGTATAGAGGGCTATGGTCTGGGTGCAGGTCAATGGGAGTAGGTAGTTTGGCATGGACTAGTTGGGCCGAAGGACCTGTTTCTGTGCTGTATTCTTCTATGACTCTGTGACTCTTGGATCTTGTTCAAATACTAACAGCTTCTCTATTAGTAGCTACCCTTGTCTCAGCTACAGCCTGTAGGAGAATTTGATTAGCCAGTGTCCCTAATTTCAGTTCATGGTAGACCAACTGATATTTTATTTGAGGGCTTGCCAACGGGACATTCAAGAGCACACAATGCCCTTTTGGGCGTGACTGGCCAAACTTGAACAATGAGGTGGAATGGGAGGCAGGGTTGCTCTGGTATTTCTAGGTTCATGTCATGTTGCCATTATTAGCAAGGCTGGCATTGACTGTCCCTTTCTACTTCCCTTTGAGAAAGTAACTTATCTTAGTCTTCCTGCTTAAAAAAGGTTCAGTAGTTAATTACTGACTGATTCTAGATGTGGAAAGCTGGTGGAAGAGTGGCTGTGGCAACACTCGCACTCATGTACAATCTGTGTCAGGGTAGTATTAATGAGGAAAAACACCATTAAATTCTTAATTATATTGGGTCAGTACCTGGTGTTCCTAGTAAACTAGTGACCTCCTACCCCATAGGCTTTTTGGAGCCATCTTATTGTAGAAACAACTCAGTAGGTTGTTAGACCACTTTAGAAGGACAGTTTAGAGTCACGTAAAGGTTCAATAAGCCAAAGGGGGCATGTTATTTTTCTAAAATATTTTGGAGCATTTGAAAGTTGATCAGTTACTTGAAATACTCTTACTACTTGTGAGACTCGTCACAATATTCCAGTTTATGCATGTCATAAACTGGAATATTATTGAGCTAGGTATATTTTTTGTTTCCAATGATTATTGCAAAAAATACCACCAAAACATTGTTGTTTCAAATATGGGAGAGTTGTTTGTGAGCAGTATTTCTGCAAGGCAGTAGCTCTTTTTAAATTACTCCTTTGCCTTTAGATGAGGCAAGTGAAGTTAAAAAGGAAGGAAGAAAGAATAAACGAAAAGGTCAGCCAAAGAAAATTGTTCCCGACTACACCAGATTCATTGATGATGATGAGGAGACCACATTAGGTGAGCCTGATATTATTCCACTTAAGCAATGTAAATATGTGGAGCTTTGGCATTCTTGGATGCTTGTATGTGTGAAGTGCTGTGCATATGCTTGGTGAGGACAGGGTCGGGTTTGGCTGTGTGTATGCAGAGTCAAATAGTATTCTGTTTTCCTAGTTGAATATGGTTTACAAGTGTAAACAACTGATTTCCTTGCAAGCTAATGGCACAAATACTAGGCTATTCAGCTTCCTAATCCTGTTGTGCTATTGAATTAAATCATGACGGATTGTCCTTCTGATTCTTTATCTGGCTTGATTCCAGTCCTTTAATACCCTTACCTAACACCAAAAAGTCCACCAAGCTCAGCTTTGAAAATTTCAATTGACTGAGTCAACTGTGTAGGGGAGAATGAGTTTCAGGTTTTCTTGATGACTTGCAGTTCTCTGAGTGCCAGGTATCATCTCCTACACACTTAAGTGATCACAGATGATGTGTGAGCCTCGGATGTGAGTTTCAGGACACTGTTTTAACTGTGGCAATTGTATAGATGAATTCATTTCTATCTCACTTAAAATATAAATTTTTAGCAGAATATTAGATATTAATCAGAAACAGCAATTCTATTGGATTTTTACCTCTTTTAACTCAAGGACGTATGGAGTTGGCAGCATTCCAGTTGATTTGTTTGAAATACTCGACATAATTGGTAGTCAAATCTGGTCCCTCATATCTTTTATGTCATGTAGACCTTTAAGGATACATGAAAGCCTTGAGTCCTGAGAATATAGAAGAGCAACACACCTACAAATTGCCTGAGGAACTCAGCAGATCAGGCAGTACCTGTGGAGAGGAATGAACAGTAGACATTTCTGGACCGGCTGGAGTTCCAGCATTTGCAGAATCTCTTGTGAATATAGGTGTCTCCAGCTTTACGAAAGTTTGCTTTATGCCACTTCGTTTTTACAAAAGACCTACATTAGTAACCTGTTTTCGCATTACAAAGAGGATTTTTGTTTTTAAGAAAATTTTCCCGGTATGAATCAATGGTTCCTCGCTTTACGCCATTTCGGCTTAAGGTTTCACAGGAAAGCTCTACCTTTGTAAAGGAGCGGGGGGTGGGGGGGCAGATCACTCACTTATTGTGTATCCTAAAGATTGAGATCAATAGATATTTGAAGAATTCAGGCATGTAGGGATCAAATGGGAATGTGGAATTAAAATGGAGGGTTAAGTATTATCTTATTGATTGAGCAGAGGTAAGAAGCTGATTGACCATTTCTCCCTTTATCTCATGTACAACCAGATGTTCTTTTCCACAAAAAAAATCTTTTAAGCTTGTTGACCTGGAATCCAGTGTTGGATATTTTAAAGCAGAAATTGTGAGATAGCCATAAATATTGCCAAAGTATTGTGTGATACTTTATTTTGCTGTACCCGTGCTGACATATGTAATGCAAAGTTGTCACTTTTGTGACACTTCTTTCCAAAGGTAGTTGATCACATGATACTGCTTGCAAGTGCTTCAGAGTCTATAGCACCATTAAAGATGTTTGGATGTTTTGTTTAGCTGTTGTCTTCCAGTCTACTGTTGACTTGTTTCTGAAAGTGCTGTAAATGGGCAATTGAGGGTAATGCAGGTTGTTGTTCTGAGGAATGTTTTTTCATGTCACCATATCATAACCTGCCATATAGGAAAACACTGAGTTACCTAAGACAGAAGTAATAATAGGCAACAAACAATAGGCCTCCTTTTTCTTTTGAATAATTGAAAATGCTGTTTGAGTTATTGCAGACTTCTGCTTTTATAATCTTTACACTGAGGTACTTCCTTTTATTGAATGAGATTTAAACTGGATGTTAAAGGTCCCATGGTGTTACTTTAGAAAATAGTCCTCATTTTTACAGAGGGATCATGAGGTCCAAACCCATGGCTTACCTTCATCGCTAGAGACATAGAGTATAAGAATTAGAAAGTCACAATGCAGTTGTATAAAATTTTGTTTAGGCTGTAAATGAAGCATTGCATACAGTTCTTTTTGCCCCGTTACAGGAAAGATGTGGAGTCCATGCAGAGGAGGCTTACCAGGATGCAGCCTGGATTAGAGTGTATAAACTATGAAAAGAAGTTGGACATACTTGGATTGTTTTCTCTGGAAGGGTTAGAGGTTGAGGGAAGACCTGATAGAAGTTTATAAAAATTATGAGACATAAAATGCAGACAGCAGAATCTATTATTTTCCCCCACAAATTGAAATGTGGAATGCTACAGGCAAAGCTTTGTCAGAAGGAAAAAGTTTAAAGGGGATGTGCAGGGTAAGTTTTTTTTTACACAGAGAATAGTAGATGCCTGAAAAGGACTGCTGGGGTGGACGTGAAAGCAGATTTTCAGCTAGGCACCTGAATATGCAGGGAATAAAGGCATTGGATCATGTACAAGCAGAAAGGATTAGTTTTAATTTGACATAATTCTCAGCACAGACATTGCAGGCTGAAGGGCCTGTTCCTTTGTTCTACTGTTCTATGTTCTAAGAACAGGCGAGATATCCCTGGCATCCTAGCTGTTTATTCCCCACTCAACATTACAAAGCAAAACAAGTCATCACATTGCTCTTTGTGAAAACTTGCTGTGCACAAATTTGTTGCTGCAATTCAGAGGTATTTCATTGCTGCAACCCTCATGGAATTTCACAAGAAGGTGGAAATTACCATGGAAATGCAAGCTTTTCTTTTTTATACTCTATGTGACAGAGTAAGACATTATGACATAAAGATGCATCCATCTTTGTTGTCAACAGAAAGAATGTTTATCTACAGTGTACTCTGTGTAATTTTGCTGGCCTGTGCTATAGTGGCATCTGCACCAGACTTCGAGGCTAATGGTCCTGTGTTTGAATCTGGCTGGCTTCTTGCACGCTTTCCATCCATGCCAGGTTGAGTGTTGAGCTAGCAACTTGGCATCGTAAAAAGGAGGTAAATGCTAAAGAAGTGGCATAGTTGCCACCCTATGCACCACAAAGCATGGAAAGGAACAACTTTCTGCTTTGTTAGTTCTTAACTTTCTCCTGATGTGGGACTACCACATGTCACTCTCCCAGTTCAGGACAGGTGAAGTATACTCATTTCTCTTTATGTCCTTTAAGGAATCACTGAGGAATTCAGGCTTGTCCTGTTTGGAGAAAGTTCACTTTAACAGAGTGGATTGAGATAAACTGTTCACGCACATATCAGGGCATAGAAGTTGAAAATTAATACAAAATTTAAAAGTTCAAAATAAATGTATTATCAAAAGTACATAAATACCACCATATACAACCCTAAGATTCATTTTCTTAATGGGCATACTCATTAAATTCATAGAATAATAACCATATCAGAATCAATGAAAGATGCCACCAACTTTGGTGTTCGACCAGAGTGCAGAAGACAACAAAATGTGCAAAGGCAAAAAGAAAGAAATAACAGTAATAAATAAATAAGCTATAAATATTGAGAACATGAGATGAAGAGTCCTTGAAAATGAGTCCATTGGTTGTGGTAACATTTCAATAATGGGTCAAGTGAAGTTGAATGACATTATCTCCTTTTGTTCAAGAGCCTGATTGCTGGGGGGTAATAACTGTTCTGAACCTGGTTGTGTGAGTCCTGAAGCTCCTGTACCTTCTTCATGATGGCAGCAGTGAAAAGAGAGCATGTCCTGGGTGGTGGGGTCTCCAACAACGGATGATAAATTTAAGAACAAGAAGGATAGAATACCAAACTTCCGGTGCATAAGGGTACACTCATTAGTAGCACGTTTGAGGTATAATGTGGTGCATTACAGTTACACCTTTAGTTATAGATAAGCTAACTGAAGGGGAAGAGCATGACAGTGGTAGATATTTTGTTCAAAATATGAGAATCATTCAACTATATATTTCTTAGACATCAGGGCATCAAATCTTTTTCAAGAGAGTATTTGCTTGGCCTCTTCTTTCATTCTCATTTCTGAGAGATGAAGATTAGTTAGTTAAGTGTGTAGGGCAACAGGGTCAAAGATTTCATACCTGATATTGAAATATTTCCATGGTTCTTGTCCCCAGAATTCAGCAACCAGCTCAGCCCCTCCTTCATCGCCACATCCAGGTCAGACACTACCAAAGGGAGCGGGTCCATGGAGCCTTCTCGTGGGGATAATAGCCACGTTATGCCAGCTGGCAACTCCAATCCATGGGCCACAGCGGTGGCCATGAGAGAATACCAGCCAGAGGAAGAGAAGGAGGACAAGAATGTCCAGGATAGTCCAGCACAAAGTACTTCCAGAAGTCTTTCAAGGGGTACTGGGGAGTTTGGCCAGCATAGAAATCCTGTATTTGAGGGCCATCAGTTAGAGGGTGAGGTAGGGGATAACCTTGCTTCCAAATTCTTGGAGATACAGCAGGAAGGTTTTCACATCCTTCATGGGGATTTGGTGCAGCTGCAAGAAACCTTGGGAGAAGGGATCAGTGGCTTTTCTCGCAAACTTGCCAAGAGGCTGGTCAGAATATCCAATCAAATGTCAGTTTTAGTAGAGCTCCTGCATAACATTAATACTGCCCTGGTTCCTGGTTCCTCTGATCAGTTTTCAGTCGCATGTCAAACAACCAGTAAGGAGGTTCAAGACCCTTTTACCCACACCACCAAAGAGCAGGTTGGGCCAGAGTTCATCAAGAGCATAGTACCCAGCCCTCCTTTCCAGTCTGAAACACTCAGAAAACGTCGGTTGTCTATGACAAGGAGTGAAGACAAATCTTCAAAAGTAGTTAAAGTGGATGTTTAAGAATGGACTGTCGGCTGGTGTGCAGCTTATCTGAAATGTTGAAATTAGTGCTCATTGGATAAAATTTGTATAAAGACCGGTTATTTTAACACTTGTTTCTGCTAACTTGATACTTCTGTAATTTAGGAAAGGAGAAGGTATTTTATTTGGTGAGGTAGTTTGGCCGTGTTGGCTGTCTCGTGTTCATGTTTTGTTCTTTGTTTAAAACCTTTTGGTACCACTTTGTTAAGGCCTCAAAGCTATTTGTTAGTTTTCATAGAATTATAGATGAGAAGGAAATATCTCAGGACAAATGAGGTTAAATTACATAGTTTGTTTACTGTTTAAAACTGTTGGGTTTCTGTTTTCCATTAGAAGCCATTTAAATTTCCCTTTTCACAAGGGATGTCCAGCAGAGGTGTGGAAACTGTAAACTTGGAAGTGCTTAAAAGGGAACCACAAGACTTTGGTATAATGCTCTAATGCACCACCTTATAGAGTTATTATAAAAAATGGTAGAATGAGTTTTACTATGAGCAACATACCTGCTTAGTGACTTCCTGAACCTGGTTAGTCTGTTAGAAGAAATTATTTAGTGAAATTTAATAAAGATAATGAACAAATGGGCAAATCACCCAAACTGACATGTACAGTTCTGAAGGCTGAAGTTTGATTCCTTGGCAGAAGCCCCAAGACAAAGATGTATTTCTTCTGAGCAGTTGATAGGTGTATGGAGTTGGTTTAAGGAGAATGAGGGAAAACAAAGAGTAAATGGGATGTAAAATGAGCAAATAAATACCACTTATTTGTGTTTCCACATGTGAAACAATAAATAACACTGCCTATGCAATACGTTAGTTTTGTGTTATTTTTCTCATTACACCATCTGCATGCAAATACAGACAAATCATGTATTCTAATAGAAAATCACATTTCCCTTGATTTAACAATGACCTGGCTTATCGTCTTGTACACTTGAAAACACATTGAGGAGATAAGCACAGCAAGTTGATGTTCCCCTGGTACCTTAATATATGGACACAATAAAGCATCATGTAAATCAATGTGATTCACAGTGGAGAAGGAGAAGAAATGGACTTGGGACAATTGTTGTTATTCACAGAATTACAAAGCACACTTTGAATGAAATCAGTGGCATTTGGGGGATGGTGGAAGGTCTCTTAAAGACACAAAAGTAATACAAATGATGAAGTAAGTATACTCTACAAAGGAAAATAAAAATTGGAGAGAATAGGTGAAATGACATATGCTGTTGTTTCACAATTAAAGAAATTATTTTCTTAAGTTATTTGCAGCAAAAACTTTGAATTTAAAGTTGTACATAACTCCGGAACAGTGACTAATTAAAATAAATTTTCATCCTTGTATCCTTTGCTAATTATTATGAATGGGCCAGTGGAGTTGCAGACCCTCACCAGCCACTACTGCCTCAGTGAGAAAGTTATACCTTCAATTAGGCATGTTACTATCTTATCTACTCCTACCAACATAAAATACTGAATACTCATAAGGCAAACAGATGAGAAACATGAATCTTTATAGTGTGAGCATGGCCATAGATGCTGCTCACTCTAGACTAAAGTTTTTAAACAACAGTGCATTATTAGTTAGGATTCCAAATAAACTTCCTGCCTTTTTATAAGCAGGTTCCACTCTTTCTGTATTTAAATCACAGGAAAATTCAACTTGGAGAAGAAAACTACAACTCATCTAACCTTGATATTAATGTACACTGTAGCACTCTTAGTGCCGTGCACAGGTATCCAGTTTTATATTGAGCACATGTGGTACTTAAAAGCAACAAAGTTCACATTCAGATGTAACTATCCCTTGTTTGAGCCAAGCTGACTCATTGCTGTGGCTGTGGAGGCCAATCATTTGGTATATTTAAGGCAGAGAGAATGATAGATTCTTGATTAGTCAGGGCATGAAGGGATGCAGGGAGAAGCCAGGAGATTGGGCTGAGAGGGATATGGAATAACCATGATTAAATGGCAGAATAGACTTGATGGGTCAAATTCCCTAATTCTGCTGAACTTAGCTTCATTGGTGTTGGTGAAGGGGAAGTTAAAGGTAAGGTTAGATTTGCCAAAGGTGAGGCTGGACCAGTCAGACTGAGACTAATGTGATCTTTCCAGCTACTTATGAGGTTAAACCAGACATTGTGTAGAGTCATAGAGCACTGCAGCACAGAAACAGGCCCTTTGGTCCATCTAGTTTGTGCCAGCTAGTCTTCTGCCTAGTCACATCTACCTGCCCTGGACCACAGATCTCTCATCATGAACCTATCCAAACTTCTCTTAAATGTTACAATTGACTTGACATCCACCACTTCCCACTGACAGCTTGTTCCACACTCACACTACCCTCTGAGTGAAGAAGTTCTCCCTCAGATTCCCCTCTGTTGCTTTTAACCTTTCAACCTAAATCTAGTTCTCATAATACCTAGTCAGACCAGAAGCATAACTGGTCTTCATACTTTACTAGCAAGCTGAACTGATCTTCATATTTACTGCTTAAAGGTGGGACTAATCATCAGTTATTTGTGAGTCTAAAAAGGAATGTATAGTTGCTAGATATGGTTTCACTTTACTGATAAATTTAGATGAGTCAGCACCATTGTTGCCAAAACTGTCCTGGCCTTCACTGTTACTGCCAGGCCTGGATGGCCCTTGAATGTTACCAGAAAGGCCATTTGAATGATTGCAGATGAGTCTGTGCTAGTGTTCACTATTGCTGGTGAGACTGTGCTATTAGTTAGGTGGAGAAACCTTCACTGTTATTAGCAATATTTAACTTCCTTTCATTTTTATTGATAAAGCTGGACAAGTTTTTATTCCTGCCGAATAGCTTGGACTGACAAATGCCAGGATATTTCACATTTTTAAATGACTTTATCACTATATAAAACTATTTTTTACTCTTTTGCATAAGCAATACAACAGCTAAAGGCCCACACACTGCAGTGAGAGTTATAACCAATTACTACTGTTACAGGACATACACAAGATGCCGTAGGTTGTTGTTTATAATTTCATGTTTGAACCTCAGACTTATTGTAAAATGCAGGACTGATGAAGGGTCTTGATCCAAAATGTCGACTGTTTAATCTTTTCTATAGCTGACCTCCAATATTTTGTGTGTGTTGCTTTGGATTTCCAGCATCTGCAGATTTCTCGTGTTTGTAATTTTCCATTTGTTATGGGATCTTTTATGTATGCCTGAATGGACAAAAGGAACATTGTTTAATATTTCCTTCAAGGTTCCACTCATGGCAGTGACCTATTAGCAAAGGTTTTTTATTTATTTGTTGACATACAGCGCGGAGTAGGCCCTTCTGGACCATCGAACAGCGTCACCTGGCAATCCCCAATTTCATATTAGCCTAATCATAGGACAATTTACAATGACCAATGACCAACCAGTAGGTCTTTGGGAGAAAACCGGAGCACCTTGAAGAAACCTACATGATCACCTGGGAGATTATTTAAACTCCTTACAGGTAGTGGCAGGAGTTGAACCTGAGTTGCCTGTACTGTAAAGCATAGTGTGAACCAGTGCACTACTGTGCTCAAGTACCAGAGTCAAATGTAAACCCACAATCTTCTAACTCAGTTACAAAGTGAATCCATTCTTAAGATATTTAGACAAAACACTTCTTAGTTGGAGCAGAACAAGTAGAAATGCAAATGTACACCATTAAGTCAGCATCCTAAATTAAATGCAGCAGATTCAACAGCTGAATGAACTTAATAAAATCTTGAATTAAATAAATTCTGGAGTTTTATTTTTCCTTTTTTATTTTATTTTCCTCTAATCTCAGGTTTGATAGGCCCCTTCAAAAGGCATTTAAGAGTTAAACATGTAGGGTGGGTCCAGAGTCACGTAGACTAGGTAAGAATGGTAGATTTTCTTCCCCTGAACTACATGAGTGAATCAGATTTTTTAAACACTCGTCAGATAGCTTTTGCAGTTTCCATTTTCCAAGATCCGTTGTTTTGTTTCAAATTCCAGCCTGTGCTGATTTGCTATTTTTCAGTGGGCTGTATATAATTTCATGATTGAACGTCGGATTTATTGTATTATGGTGTTGAACTACCAGTTATGGGTGAAGTAGATTTACCTTCAGCTTTAAGAGTGGATAACATCGTTCTATACAAAATATATGCATCAATCTCGAACCGAAGCATAGTCATCAGCTGGTTATACCGTTGTATTAAATAAAACCCTTAGACAAGGAAAATTTAACTAGATCCTTCCTTGCTTTTTGAACACTGAATTTAATACTGATTTCCTTGCAACGCTGTCTAGGTACAACTCACTGAATAAAATACTGGCCTTTCAATTCTGAGCCAACATGAAGGAGAGCACAGTGTTTTTGTGTTGTTGCACTGAAATACGCTCGGGCATCAGGAAGGAAATGACCAGGGCAGTTGTAAATTCAGAGATCATTTCCTTTTTTTTTGGATAGAATGGGCAAATCGTATAATTTTAAAATTCATGAAATTAAAATATACTTAAACTAATTTTCTTGAAAATTTAAAACAAATCAAGACAATTAATTAATTAATTAATTAGACCATTTATTTCATGAAGATTGCCCTAATTGTGTCTGAAAACTAATGCTGAATGAATATAGACTCTGCTCCTTAAAGGGGCAGTGCAATATGAATGAGTCAGAAAATGAAGAAGTAAAGTGAGAAGATTCCCAATATTACATCAGGGAAAGTCCGTGTGCACTGTTATAACACATTCCTGTTACAACATAGCATAGCAAGTGTCTGTCCTCTTGCTTTAATATGAAATTCATTTGGCTCATGGATACTTATTTTTCATTGCTCCGCCATCTATCACTGATCACTTGCTATCAGTTGTACAGGTCTTAAGTTCTAGAATTTTCTCCCTCTGCTCCCCCTTAGAATGCTCCTTAACCATGCAATGATCCATTACCAAGATTTAGCCACCTTGCTGATGCCCCTTTAAGTTACTCAATGTTAAATTTGTTCAGCATAAAGTGCCTTGAAATTTTTATTTTTAAAGGTCCTTTTTAAACTCAAGTTGTTGTTCTGTAGGGGTTATTTTTCCTGCTGCATCCTCCCTCTGAAAGAGTTGGCAGATGGGCAAATTTTTTTAAGGCCTTTGCAAAATTTGTGAACTGAATTGACCTCTGATTTCCTTACCCTTTTACCTCTGCTGATCTTCGCTCTTCTGCAATTACCTAATGACTGGAATGCTGGCCTTACTGTGGGGAAAGTGATAATCCTCTGGTTTACCACAATATCCTGTGTTAATGGTGTCTCAGCTTAAATAATAGCAGTGGCTGTTTCTAATTTAATTGCTGCTGCCATAAAAATACTTGGATATATATAAAAATGCTATTTATGAAGTGCAGACTTAAGATTGCTGCGTGTGGACTTTCTTCACTCTGGGCCGGCTAGTTGTTTACTGAAGGTACCTCCGTGATTCAGTGTTCTTTGTTTCCTTCCAGATAATTACGTTGCTTGGGTTCAATGCAGCAGGAAGGTATGTGGGAAGTGGAGAAGGCTGAAAGACAATGTGGATCCAGCAACTCTGCCACAGGACTGGATCTGCAGTCAGAATCCAGGTACTAAAAATTCTTTCCATCGTAAACATGGTGATATTATTGTCCTTATTGGCAGGTCTTTCACAGCAGAGACCATCAAATTGTAAATCATTGCTGAAAGAATGCTTAATTATTATCACTGGAAGTGTATGCAAAAAGCATTGGGGCATTTTCTTTTGTTAAAGGCTGTTGTTCATTGTATTTAGTCAACCATAAGACCGTAGGAGCAAAATTAGGACATTCGGTTTATTGAGTTTGCTCCTGCATTCCAGCATGGATGATTTATTATCCCTCTCAACTCCATTCTCCTGCCTTTTTCCTGTAACCTTCGATGCCTTACTACTCAAGAACCTATTGTTCATTTGTTATGTGCTGTGTCATATGGTGTGGGAGATCATGCTCTTTCCATGACTGTGATTGTTCTTTGAAAATTTTTCTACAGAAGTGGTTTGCTATTGCCTTCTTTCGGGCAGTGTGTTTACAAGATGGGTGACCCCACTCATATCAATACTCTTCAGTGATTGTCTGCCTGGTGTCAGTGGTTGCATAACCAAGACACCAATTGCTAATATGACTATCTGATCCCGTGGCTTCACATGACCCTGATTGGGGGGCTAAGCAGGTGCCATACCTTGCCCAAGGGTGACCTGCAAGCTAGCAGAGGTAAGGAGTGCCTTATACCTCCTTTGGTAGAGACATTTCTCCACCCCGACACCCAAAGAATGTATCAGCTCTCTGCTTTAAATATACCCAAATAATTTGGCCTTCACAGCCCTCTGTGGCAACGAATTCCGCAGATTCACCACTGTCTGGTTAAAGAAATTATTCTTCATCTCTGTTCTAAAGGGACGTCCTTCCATACTGACACTGTGTCCTCTGGTCCTAG
Organism: Hypanus sabinus; assembly: GCF_030144855.1. Classification (NCBI taxonomy): domain Eukaryota; kingdom Metazoa; phylum Chordata; class Chondrichthyes; order Myliobatiformes; family Dasyatidae; genus Hypanus; species Hypanus sabinus. The sequence goes on along the minus strand of NC_082712.1, from coordinate 84,977,460 downwards.
ACCCTCCTCCCACTACAGGAAACATCCTTTCCACATCCAGTCTATCTAGGCCACGAGGACAAAACGAAAAACTAGATATTTGAGATTTTTGCCTGTAAGCTATCCCTCCGAGGTAGGAAATTATAGGTTAAAACCGATATTTAGTCAGTGGGCATAACAGGACCAATGACCAGTAAAAGATAATTTGGCCTGTTGTGCTTTTGTCAGCTGTCTGTGGAAAGTTCCCCCAGTGAGTTCTTTTCAAACCCACTTTTAAATTCCAACTCCATTTTAGGGAGTCCATTCCAGACCATTAGCATTGAGTAAAGAGAAGATGCAAAAGACTGCAGGTGCTGGAAATCTGGAGCTACGCACAAAGGGCTGGAGGAACTCAATGGGTCAGGCAGCATCTGTGGAGGGAAATAAACAATTCAATTCAAATTTAATTGTCATTCAACCATACATGAATAAAATCAACTGGGACAGCGTTACTCTGGGACCAAAGACAGTACCAATAGTCTCTCTCTCTCTCTCACACACACACACACACACACACACACACACACACACACACACACACACACACACACACACACACACACACACACACACACACACAGAGACACACACAGACACACACACACGCACACACACACACACACACACACACATATATCCATAAGATACAGCCATGTAATAAAGTCCAGACTCAAGCCATGTTTGCTGCCGGAATTTGCAGTTGAGCACAATACAGCTTGTTTTCTGCCATGTGAACACTGGTAGGGGGCAGCACCAATTTCAGCCTAGACATTACACTATACTGCCCCCTGTGGAGCACACTGGCTCCAATGCCTCTCTGCTGGTGGCTGTAAACAGGTGACACAGTGGCTTGAGGCCTAGTCCTCGCACATACAAGATAGCAAACATATGTAAGGTATCAGTAAATTACCACCATGCAAAAATAAATGTAATAGACCAAAACTTGATTTCATGAATGCCACAGAAATCTGTTGTCAACCACACTTTGAATTAAAATTCTTAACTAGGTGAAGAGTTTCATTTCCTTTCTGGTTTTCCTACCAATATTCTTTTGTTTCTTCTGCTGATGACAAGATGTATGGGCTGGTTAGCTTCTCAGTTTTTGGAAGGTTCTAGGAATGACAGTCTAGGAATAAGTAGTAAGTTGAAATATGTAAACAAAGTTGAAGATGGATTAGTTCAAGATTTGAAATTGGCTGAGAGGTGTGATCTGAGTAGATCAGGAAGTGCTTCTGTCCCATGTGCCTTGGTTTCCTTCCACATCTGAAAGACATCTGGACTCTGACTCTATGCTGGTAGGTTAATAAGCCCACCATAAACTGCCCCTCCCGTAGCTAGTTGGTAGGAGAATAGGGTGTTGATGGGCAGGTGTGTGAGAATAAGTTTGGGAGATAAGTCTGAAACAGCATGGTTGAAATTACTCTGAGAACCATAAAATCGTAAAATATAGGAGCAGAATTAGGCCATTCAGCCCATCAGTTCTCTGTCATTTAAGCATGGCTCTTTTTTCAACCCTTGCCTTCTTCCTTAACTCTTGACCTCCCCTACCAATCAAGAATGCATCATTCCCTGCCTTAATTACACCTAACACTTGGTCATTGCAGGCGTCTATAGCAATGTAATGTACGGATTTACCACCGTCTGGCTAAAGAAATGATACCTCATCTTACTTGTAAAGGGACATCTCTTCATTAAGGGGGTGTGCCTTCCGATCCTAGACTCTCCTGCTTTTGGAAATATTCTTTCCACATCCACTCTTTCTTGGTCTTTTGGTATCCTGGAGGTTTCACTGAGATATTTCTCATCCTTTTGAACTCCATCAACTATGGGCCCAGAGCCATCAAATGCTGCTCATATATGAAGCCTTTCTTCCCAGGATCATTCTTGCTTTCAATATTCCAAAAGCATTCTGACCAGCTCCTTATAAAGCCTTAGCAGTACATCCTAGCTTAGACTATGTCATATGTAAAGAGGGTTTCTTCTTTTTGTTAACTAGCAGGAATGCTAATTTACTGATAACGAGAATGGTATTCCTTTGTAAACCAAATGGGGATTAATGTTCTTTCTTCTGAGTCTGTAAGCTTTTGTTGATGGGCTTTTGGAGAGATCGGCGCGAGGGGGTCGAGAGAGAGGACGCAATGCTATAAGCTGGGTGAGGATCGGACCCCAAAGGGGGGTCCGAGGCCGGGAGATTCTCCGAGGAGGGGGGGGAATGAAGCTAGATGTGCTTGGTTGACCACTCGGAGGGTCCTGAGCTGTTTGGAGAGTCGAGGAGTTCGGAGGGTCCTGAGCTGCGAGTCGAGGAGTTCGGAGGGGATCGAATGGTGGCCAGAAGACTTCAGAAATTGAGCTCCAACGGCTGTGCACGAAGTGGTTTGGACTTTGATAAGTTTGGCGCCTTTTCTTTAATTTTCTCTTCATATATACTGTATCGTTATTAATCACTTAGTTATAGTAACCTTTATAAATTGTACTCATTTAATCGCATATGGTGTACTGTCTGGTTTTGGGCGAGGCGGGGACATCACACAGCATCCACACCAGCTGATTACCCAGTTTGGCGGGGCCGAAGGCTGCTTCCCCTAGACGAGAATGAGCTGAGCGAGCCTGAGGCGACCCAGGGGGTTACATTGTGGGGTGCTCGTCCGGGATTGATTTGTGTGGATGCTGTGTGATGTCCCCGCCTCGCCCAAAACCAGACAGTACACCATATGCGATTAAATGAGTACAATTTATAAAGGTTACTATAACTAAGTGATTAATAACGATACAGTATATATGAAGAGAAAATTAAAGAAAAGGCGCCAAACTTATCAAAGTCCAAACCACTTCGTGCACAGCCGTTGGAGCTCAATTTCTGAAGTCTTCTGGCCACCATTCGATCCCCTCCGAACTCCTCGACTCGCAGCTCAGGACCCTCCGAACTCCTCGACTCTCCAAACAGCTCAGGACCCTCCGAGTGGTCAACCAAGCACATCTAGCTTCATTCCCCCCCCTCCTCGGAGAATCTCCCGTCCTCGGACCCCCCTTTGGGGTCCGATCCTCACCCAGCTTATAGCATTGCGTCCTCTCTCTCGACCCCCTCGCGCCGATCTCTCCAAAAGCCCATCAACAAAAGCTTACAGACTCAGAAGAAAGAACATTAATCCCCATTTGGTTTACAAAGGAATACCATTCTCGTTATCAGTAAATTAGCATTCCTGCTAGTTAACAAAAAGAAGAAACCTTCTTTACACATAAAAGACACAAATAGGAATCACATGAGTAAGAAACAATTTATTCAAGGTTTGATATCTTCTCAAGTTGAATGCAGAATTGGATACAATTTTCTATCTAATCCTTGTATGCAGGATTAACTATAGGCAAGGTGGCTAATGCGGGGTCTCGGCTCAAAACATCAGCAATTTCCATTTCCACAACAGACACTGCTTAAACTGCTGAGTTCCTCCAGAAAATTGCTTGTTGCTCCAGATTCCTAAATCTGCAGTCTGTTATGTCTTGTTTATCTCCATATTATGAATTTATAGAAAATAGAATAGTACAGTGCATTACAGGCCCTTCGGCCCACAATGTTATGCCGACCCTCAAACCCTGCCTCCCATATAACTCCCCTCCCCCCACCTTAACTTCCTCCATATACCTATCTAGTAGTCTCTTAAATTTCACTAGTGTATCTGCCTCCACCACTGATTCAGGCAGTGCATTCCATGCACCAACCACTCTGTGAGTGAAAAACCTTCCTCCAATATCCCCCTTGAATTTCCCCCCCTTACCTTAATGCCATGTCCTCTTGTATTGAGCAGTGATACCCTAGGGAAGAGGCGCTGGCTGACCACTCTGTCTATTCCTCTTAATATCTTGTACACCTCTATCATGTCTCCTGTCATCTTCTTTCTCTCCAAAGGGTAAGGCCCTAGCTCCCGTAATCTCTGATCATAATCCATACTCTCTAAACCAGGCAGCATCCTGGTAAATCTTCTCTGTACCCTTTCCAATGCTTCCACATTTGTCTTATAGTGAGGCGACCAGAACTGGACACAGTACTCCAAGTGTGGCCTAACTAGAGTTTTATAGAGCTGCATCATTACATCACGTCTCTTAAACTCTATCCCTTGACTTATGAAAGCTAACACCCTATAAGCTTTCTTAACTACCCTATCTACCTGTGAGGCAACTTTCAGGGATCTGTGGACATGTACCCCAAGATCCCTCTGCTCTTCCACAGTACCAAGTATCCTGCCATTTACTTTGTACTCTACCTTGGAGTTTGTCCTTCCAAAGTGTACCACCTCACACTTCTCCGGGTTGAACTCCATCTGCCACTTCTCAGCCTACTTCTGCATCCTAACAATGTCTCTCTGCAATCTTCAACAATCCTCTACACTATCTACAACACCACCAACCTTTGTCATCTGCAAACTTGCAAACCCACCCTTCTATCCCCACATCCAGGTTGTTAATAAAAATCATGAAAAATAGAGATCCCAGAACAGATCCTTGTGGGACACCACTAGTCACAACCCTCCAATCTGAATGTACTCCCTCCACCGCGACCCTCTGCTTTCTGCAGGCAAGCCAATTCTGAATCCATCTGGCCAAACTCCCCTAGATCCCATGCCTTCTGACTTTCTGAATAAGCCTACCATATGGAACCTTGTCAAATGCCTTACTAAAATCCATGTAGATCACATCCACTGCACTACCCTCATCTATATGCCTGGTCACCTCCTCAAAGAACTCTATCAGGCTTGTTAGACACATCTGTCCTTCACAAAGCCATGCTGACTGTCCCTGATCAGACCATGATTCTCTAAAAGCCCATAGATCCTATCTCTAAGAGTCTTTTCCAACAGCTTTCTCACCACAGGCATAAGGCTCACTGGTCTATAATTACCCGGACTATCCCTACTACCTTTTTTAAACAAGGGGACAACATTCGCTTCCTTCCAATCCTCCGGTACCATGCCCGTGGACAAAGATCCTAGCCAGAGGCTCAGCAATCTCTTCCCTCACCTTGTGGAGCAGCCTGGGGAATATTCCGTCAGCCCCGGGGACTTGTTCGTCCTAATGTATTTTAGCAACTCCAACACCTCCTCTCCTTTAATATCAACATGCTCTAGAACATCAACCTCACTCATATTGTCCTCACCGTCATCACGTTCCCTCTCATTGATAAATACTGAAGAAAAGTATTCATTGAGGACCTCGCTCACTTCCACAGCCTCCAGGCACATCTTCCCACTTTTATCTCTAATTGGTCCTACCTTCACTCCTGTCATCCTTTTGTTCTTCACATAGTTGAAGAATGCTTTGGGGTTTTCCTTTACCCTATTCGCCAAGGCCTTCTCATGCCCCCTTCTTGCTCTTCTCAGCCTCTTCTTAAGCTCCTTTCTTGCTACCTTATATTCCTTAATAGACCCATCTGATCCTTGCTTCCTAAACCTCATGTATGCTGCCTTCTTGCACCTGACTAGATTTTCCACTTCACTTGTCACTCATGGTTCCTTCACCCTATCATCCTTTATCTTCCTCACCGGGACAAATTTATCCCTAACATCCTGCAAGAGATCCTTAAACATTGACCACATGTCCATAGTACATTTCCCTGCAAAAACATCATCCCAATTCACACCTGCAGGTTTTAGCTTTATAGCCTCATAATTTGCCCTTCCCCAATTAAAAATTTTCCTGTCCTCTCTGATTCTATCCTTTTCCATGATAATGCTAAAGGCCAGGGAGCGGTGGTCACTGTCCCCCAGATGCTCACCCACTGAGAGATCTGTGACCTGACCCGGTTCGTTACCTAATACTAGATCTAGAATGGCATTCCCCTTAGTCGGCTTGTCAACATACTGTGACAGGAATCCATCCTGGACACACTTAACGAACTCTGCCCCATCTAAACCCTTGGAACTAATCAAGTTCCAATCAATATTAGGGAAGTTAAAGTCACCCATGATAACAACACTGTTATATTTGTACCTTTCCAAAATCTGCCTCCCAATCTGCTCCTTGGTATCTCTGCTGCTACCAGGGGGCCTATAGAATACCCCCAGTAGAGTAACTGCTCCCTTCCTGTTCCTGACTTCCACCCATACTGACTCAAAAGAGGATCCTGCTACATTACCCACCTTTTCTGTAGCTGTAATAGTATCCCTGACCAATAATGCCACCGCTCCTCCCCTTTCCCCCCCACCCATCCCTTTTAAATATCCAGGAATATTGAGAATCCATTCCTGCCCTGGTGCCAGCCAAGTCACCATAATGGCCACTGCATCATAATTCCATGTATGTATCCATGCTCTCAGTTCATCACCTTTGTTCCTGATGCTTCTTGCATTGAAGTACACACACTTTTAGCCCTTCTACCTTACTACCTTCACACCCTTTATTCTGCTTCTCTTTCCTGAAAGCCTCTGTATATGTTAGATCTGACTTTACTCCATGCACTTCTTTCACTGCTCTATCGTTCTGGGTCCCATCCCCCTTGCAAATTTCCCAAAATGCATGATTCTTCAAATTTCCCACAAATAACGGAGTGAATGGATCAGTATTGAAAAGTATGAAAGTAAAATAGTTTTGATTATGAGTAGGTTTAAGCTGTAGCTCAGTGGGTCAATCCTTGGCACAAGCCTTAGGGATTGTGAGTTCAAGCCCAACTCCAGACACTTCAGAATTCTGATGCACTTGTGGGAGCATTTTAGTGCAAAAACCTCCTGCTCTTCAAAGGAAATGTTAACTGAGGTGCTGTCAGCCTTCAACTGGGTATAAAAGCACAGTGTGTAATGATTAGCACAGCACTATTACAGCATGGGGCTGTGATTCTGGAGCACAAAGTTCAAATCTGGCACTGTATGTAAGGAGTTTATACGTTCTGCCCTTGACTGGGTGTGTTTCCTCTGCGTGCTCTGGTTTCCTCCAGCAGTCCAAAGGCACACTGGTTAGTCATCATTGGAAATTGTCTTGCGATCAGATAATGGTTGCTGAGTGGTGTGGTTCAATGGGCCGGAAGAAGAGGAAGGAGTTCTTACCGGTTAATAATTGTTCCTCAGCAGACGTGCAATAAAATAATCTTGGCATTTAAAAGTTTGAGGAATCCTATCGTGTAGAAACTAGTTACCACATTTCCTATCTCAGAGCAGAGACTGCACTTGACTGATTTGGGATGTTATAAAGGTTTGGAAGACTCTCTGCAAATTGAGGTCTCTCTTTAGTTCTACAAGAAAGAAATACTGAATTCCTGATTATGTGGCTACTCTTGCAATAGAATTTATCACAAATAACTTTGAATTGTGTGTTGCAGACCCGCTGTACAATATATGTGACTTGCCAGAAGAAGCCTGGGAAGGAAGAGAAAATGATGTCATTTATGCTGAGTTGGTTCCTGGCTCCATAGTGTGGGCCAAGCAGTTTGGGTATCCATGGTGGGTGTCTCAGTGCGGTGTATGCACTCTTTTCCAGTTTTTTTTTATTCCCATTCTTTTTCCTGTTTACTGAAATATTAAGATCATAGGAATAAGTTTACACCCAGTGCCCACTTTACTAGGTGCATCTGTACACCTGCTCGTTAATGCAAATATCTAATCAGCCATAAAAGAATGCATATAAGCTTGCAGACATGATCAAGAGGTTCAGTTATTGTTCAGAAAAAACATCAGAATGGTTAAATGTAATCTAAGTGACTTTGACCATTGAATGATTGTTGGTACCAGATGGGTAGTTTGAGTATCTCAGAAACTGCTGATCTCCTGGGATATTTACAAGCAAGTCTCTAGAGTTTGCATCATGTTAATGAGAGAGGTCAGAGGAGAATGAATATGCTGGCCATGTGTTTCAACAGTGGTGTGCAGAAGAGCATCTCCGAACACACATATTGAACCTTGAAGTGGATAGGCTACAACAGCAGAAGACCATAAACCTATTTTCAGTGACCACTTTATTAAGTGCAGGAGTGTACAGTATTACACAAAAGTCATAGGCGCACATATAACGCATACGTATGTAGCTAGAGTACCTAAGACTTTTGTACAATACTGTAGTAATTTTATGTATTGCACTGTTCTGCCACAGAAAAAAAACAAGTTTCATGACATATGTGAGTGATGATAAACCTGATTCTGATAGGGGTCTTTATTGTGGACTGAGAGAGGGGAGGGAGTGGGAAGCACCAGAGACACATTCTGTAATGATCAATAAACCATTTGTTTGCAATCAAATCGCCTTGCCTGGTGTCTCAGGGCTGTATCTGTACTTGAGCCAACACCTCCCTCCCCTGCCCCGGTACTTATTTGCCACCTATCTCACATCCCTCTGGTGGTGTTTCGCTCTTGCCATTCCCAACATTGTTTGGACGCACCAGATTTATGAACTCACTTGCTGCTTCACATTGACAAATATAGTACTGTAACAAAAGTCTTAAGCACCCAAGCTATATATATGTGCCTAAGCCTTTTTCACAGTACTATATGTCTGTATTTGACCATGCTCTACACGGTATAGTAACAACAGTTTACTTAATTTACAAAATTCAGCTCTACTTAGTTCACTGGAACAGAATGTCAGAAGTATCTTGTTTATTAGTCACAGGTGATGCAGGGGTAAATTAGTTTGCTTTTGTCACATTTATCAAGGCACAGTGAAAAACTTCTTTTGCATTGTCATCTAAATCAATTCATTAAAACAGGCCATGCTCTTTTCTCACTGCTGCCATCGGGCAGGAGGTACAGGGGCCTTCAGTCCCACCCTTTAGGTTCAGGAACAATTATTACTCTAGAATCTCTTTGAACCAGTGTAGATAACTCCACTCATCACAACTATGTTACAGCTATATAGGACCCAGGTCAGACCCCACTTGGAGTACTGTGCTCAGTTCTAGTCACCTCTCTACAGGAAGGAAGTGGAAACTGTAGAAAGGGTCCAGAGGAGATTTACAGGATGTTGCCTGGATTGGGGAGCATGCCCTATGAGAATAGGTTGAGTGAACGGCATTTTCTCCATGGAGCGTTGGAGGATGAGAGGTGACCTGGTCTAAGATGATGAGAGGCATTGATCATGTGGATAGAGGCTTTATCCCAGGGCTGAAATGCTTAACATAAGAGGGCATGTTTCAAGGTGCTTGAAAGTAGGTGCAGAAGAGAGGAGTTGTCAGGGCAAGTTTTTTACGCAGAGGGTGGTGAGTGCGTGGAATGGGCTGCCAGCGAAGGTGGAGGCAGATACGATAGGGTCTTTTAAGAGACTCCTGGATTGGTACATGGAGCTTAGAAAAATAGAAGGCTATGGGTAACCCTAGGTAATTTCTAAAATGAATACATGTTCGGCATAGCATCATGGGCCAAAGGTCCTGTGTTGTGCTGTAGGTTTTCTATGTTTCTAATATACAGTTGCTACTACATTGTTCGATTGGAGAGGGAATTAAAAGACCCTTCAAAATTTGCCAGGAGGGAGTGGGTAGCTTGCTCTTGGCCTACCTGAATGAATGTATTTTCCTCAGGCCCTGCTGAAATTAGTGGCAAGATCTGATCAATGTGTGTTTTGCTTCTGTTTCCCAGCCACTGTCAATAGATTGAAAGTGTGCAAAATAACTGTGGTCTTTGCTGAATAAAGCTGTCACTGGTTCTAGCTAATCCACTGCATTTGAAATTTTCTGAGTTCTGACATTTACAAAGATGTGATAAGAATCTATGAATTAGTTTAATTTATATCAACAGCTTAGATTCTGCTCACCACATCTGCTTGCTTGTCTGAGAAAGGAGACATAAGATCTGCTCATGGGCCCAAGAAGTTCCGCAGTTGTTGAGCAACATCCAGAAAATGCTGGAGGGTCTCTGTAAGTCAGGCAGCACCTGTGAAGGGAAGTAGCAGCTGACGTAACAAACAGAAACACTTCAGGACTTCCATCAGAGATCTGCTTTATCAGAGGTCATATGGATGTAATTGCAAAGAAAGCATGACAGCGCCTCTACTTCCTTAGGAGTCTGCAGAGATTTGGCATGACATCAAAAGCCTTGACAAACTTCTATAGACAGGTAGTGGAAAGTATATTAATTGGCTGCATTATGGCTTGGTATGAGAACACCAATGCCTTTGAACAAAAAATCCTACAAAAGCTAGTGGATTTGGTCCAGTACATCATGGGAAAAGCCCTCCCAAACATTAAGCATGTATACATGAAATGCTGTCATAGGAAAGTAGCTTCCATCATCAGAGATCCCCACCACCTTGGCCATGCTCATTTCTTGCTGCTGTCATCAGGTGGAAGGTACAAGGGCCTCAGGACTCTCACCACCAGATTCAAGAACAGTTACTATCCTTTAACACAAAATACTCTGCAGACGCTGGGGTCAAAGCAACACACACAACACGCTGGAGGAACTCAGTGGGTTGAGCAGCATCCGTGGAAATGAACAGTTAACGTTTCGGGCCGATACCCTTCATCAGGACCGAAGAGGGAGGGGGCAGGGGCCCTATAAAGAAGGTGGGGGGAGGGTGGGAAGGAGAAGGATGGTAGATGCCAGGTGAAAAACCAGTAAGGGGAAAGATCAAGGGGTGAGGGAGTGGAAGCAGGGAGGGGATAGGCAGGAAAGGTGAAGAAAGAATGTAAGGGGAAAGCATTATGGGCAGTAGAAGGAGGTGGAACAATGTGGGGGGAGATAGGCAGCTGGAGGAGGAGGCAGAGGGAAACTGGAATGAGGGAGGGGGAGGGAATTACCGGAAATTGAAGAATTCAATGTTCATGCCAACGGACTGGAGACTACCCAGATGGTACATGAGGTGTTGCTTCTCTAACCTGAGTTTGGTCTCATCATGGCAGTAGAGGAGGCCATGTATGGACGTACCCGAATGGGAATGTTAAGCATTGAAGTGGGTAGCAACCGGGAGATCCTGTCTACCTTTCAACCATCTGGCTCTTCAACAAAAGGGGATAACTACACTTACTTGTCCATCCATTGAGGTGTTCCCACCACCAATGATCTCACTTTAAGGAATCTTTATCTCATTATCTCATGCTCTTGTTATTTATTGCTATTTATTTATATTTGTATTTTACAGTTTGTTGTCTTCTGCACTCTGATTGTCTTTCATTGATCCTGTTTATAGCTGCTATCCTATAAATTTGCTGAGTATGCCCGCAGGAAAATTAATCTCAGGGTTGTATGTGGTGACGTGTATGTATTCTGATAATAAATGTTACTTTGAACTTGAACTTTGTTCTGTAGGGTCTGCAAATGCTGACATGGATTTGGTTAAAAATTCTGTCAGATTTGCAGCTGAAATGTTAATTATCTACAAGGAAGCTGTCACAGGAAAGCAGCATCCATCATCTAGCCTGCACTACCCCACAATCCAAGCAATGCGCTTTTCTCAGATGCAGCCATTGGGAAAGAGGGACAGGAGCTTTAGGCTGGTTCAAAAGCAGTTATTATCACTCAGCCATCAGGCTCCTGAATCACTGCACATAACTTCACTCACCTTAACTCTGAACTGATTCCACAACCTACAGACTCACTGTCAAGGACTCTACAGCTCATGTTCTCAGTATTCATTGTTATTTATTTGTTTGCTTGTTTTATTTGTACAGTTTGTCTTCTTTTGCACATTGGTTGTGTGCCTATATTTCTTTGTGTGTAGTTTTTCATTGACGCTACTCCAAGCAGGAGAGGAAACTCAATAGTTTCACCTGCGCAGCCTTTGCCACATCCTCTGCATCATCTGGAGAGACAAAGTCCCAAACTCTGAGGTCATCTCCCGCACTGGACTTCCCACAACGTTCACGCTTTTAAGACAATGCAGACTGCACTGGCTGGGCCACGTCCATCATATGAAGGATGGTAGACTGCCAAAGAACATTCTCTATGGAGAACTAGCAACAGGTAAGAAGAACATTGGTAGATCCCAGCTTCGCTTCACGGACCTCTGCAAGCGTGACATGAAAGCCTTAAAAATTCACAGAGTGCTGGGAGGATACAGCAGTTGACTGCAACAAATGGCGACGTACTCTTCAGCAACACCTAGAGCAAGACGAAAGAGGGATTCTGAGTCAGTTTGAGGAGCGGAGAGCTAAACAGAGAGCACAGCGGACAACAATTCCACAATGCCCTATACACGCAGCAACTGTGGCAGAGCCTCAATCGCCACAGTTGATGCTGCTCAACAAACCAGTGACTACCAGAGGTGCAGTGCTCATGATTGACCACGACTGATGGAGGCCACACACACACGTTTCTTTGTTCTACTGTGAATACTCGCAAGCAAATGGATCTCAGGATGGTATATGGTGACATATACGAGGGTTGATTGATAAGTTCATGGCCTAAAGTAGAAAGAGTCAATTTTAGAAAACCTAGCACATTTATTTTTCAACATAGTCCCCTCCTACATTTGCACACTTAGTCCAGCGGTCGTGGAGCATACAGATCTTGGACCTCCAGAAAGTGTCCACAGTGGGGTGATTGATAAGTTTCCAACTTACTGCATAATCAAACAGTTGACCTAACTCACAAGCTGTATAACTTAGGCCACGAACTTGTCAATCACCTCTGCTGTGGACACTTTATGGAGGTCCAAGATCTGTATGCCCCACGACCACTGGATTAAGTGTGTAAATGTAGGAGGGGACTATGTTGAAAAATAAATGTGCTAGGTTTTCTAAAATTGACTCCGTCTACCTTAGGCCACGAACTTATCAATCACCCCTCGTATGTATTTTGATAATAAATTTACTTTGAAGTTTGAATTTTCCTTATGATTCAAAAGATGTTTGACGTTTTAAGTAATTTCTGTTTTCTTTAAATAATTAATTCCCATCTGTTTTTCTCAGTGAATCTTAATGAGCAATTGTTATTGTCCACTGGAGTAGGTTAACTAAACGCTATCTTTATAACAGCGCTATCGACTGTGGAATTCATCCTCCGGAAGGCACAGACTTGTTAGACCAGTGTTATTCAATAAACTGCTGACTAGCCACATTTGTGGCAATATTGATACTTATAATCCTTTTTAAACTTTTAAAGACTGAGCTCAACTGTTCTGTTATTGCGTTTAGGTGGCCAGCGATGGTGGAACATGATCCTCAGACTGGGAAATACTTTATGTTCACAAGTGACTCAGATCAGTTTCCGGTTAGTATACTTGTGTTAACTGGTAAAGCACTGTGCCACAGCCACCAAACATAATGGATTCTATTCTCAATCTTTGGAGAGTGTTTGGCTGTTGTACTTTTTTGCCTGCTCCAGTTTCCTTGAATAAAATATTTGTAATAATAGAAATTGGGTACAGGAAGGAAGTCGGAAATAGAACAACATGCAAAAAAGTTGGAGGTAATCAGCAAGACGGAGCATCTCTGGAGTGGTGTTGGAAGGGTTGCAGAGATCTTAGGCGCAGTCGAAGTAACTGAGTGAAGTGAAGGTCTAGGATTGTAAAACAAGGCTGTGCCACTTTAGGAGTTATCGTTGTTCGGTAGTCACAGTGGTGAAAGTAAATGGGAGGACAAGAAGTTATCTCCTATCTATGAATTTTAAAATAGAGCCAAGCTGTTCTGGGAACTTGAATGACTCGATAAGCAAGGTGATAATAAAACAGTGGTTATTTCCTATGTGGCACTGGTGTGAGTCTTTTTAACAATTCATCTGTTCAGCTTCATGGAAAATAGTAGCATTACGTGCCCTATTTAATTGCATTCTGCTGCCACACATCCTGCGACAGCAAACATGTACTTCATGCTGTTGTTACTGAATTGTGTTTGGAAGTTGCAAGTCTTCTCTAAGCTTCATCCCTACTCATCACTCAGTGTTCTTCTTATATTATAAAGCTCATCAGTGACTGAGATAGGATCAGACTTGGGTTTATTATCACTGATATTTGTCGTGAAATTTGTTGTTTAGTGGCAATAGCAGTGTGCAATACATAAATATAATGTATATTTATTTTTTTATAGATAGAAGATAAGTAAGCAATGCAAAGTGAGAGGAAAAAAGAGTGAGGTAGAATTCATGCCCATTCAGAAATCGGATGGTGGAGGGGGAAAAGCTGTGAGTCATTGAGTGTGGGTCTTCTAACTCCTGTACCCCTTCCCTGATGATAATAACGAGGAGGGCATGTCCCAGACGATGAGGGTTCTTAACGATGGATGAAAGTAGGGTTATAGTAGGATTACTGTAAGTGGTCAGTGCAGATTTGTTAGGCTGAAGGTACGATAAGTGTGCATCTTCAGGTTCTTGTACATCCTCTACGATTGTAGAGCTCCTTCCCAGTGTATACTTCAGAGAGGCACACTGTAAGGAACTGTTGAAAAGTATGGTTGTTGAATAATGTGAAGTTAATACTCAGATTCTGGTACCACTAAAAATCTGTTGTTGCTTTTTCAGTCAAAGTACCATGTTACATTTTTTGACGATACAGTAAGCCATGCTTGGATTGCTGCATCACACATAAAGAATTTCCAAGAACTTCCACAGGAGAAAAACACATCAGTGAGTAAAATTAATCAGAGAAATTTCTATTAAATGTAATATTCTTTTGGTTTCAAGATATTTTAAATTAATGTCTCCATAAGGAACATGGGATTAACATCAGATGCTCCAAATGCTTCCACCTGTTGCAGAAAAGTTAAAATTTAGTTGACTTATTTGTTTCTTTGTTGTTTTAACTGGCTTTTTGGTATTGTGGTTTAGCAGGTGGCCCTTCTGGAGAACAGAAGATAAAAAAATTTAGATGGGTGTTTCAGCTCTGTACAGTCGCAGGCATTGTCTTTAGAATGAGATGTTAAACTGAGGCTGTCTTCCATAGAGTCAATGAGTTCTGACTAGAGCAGGGGTCAGCAACCTTTACCACTGAAAGAGCCACTTGGACCCGTTTCCTACAGAAAAGAAAACACTGGGAGCCGCAAAACCCGTTTGACATTTAAAATGAAATAACACTGCATACAACGTTTTTTTTGCCTTTATGCTATGTATAAACAAACTATAATGTGTTGCAGTTATGAAATTGATGAACTCCTGCAGAGAAAACGAAATTACATTTCTGCATGCAACAAAAACATTTTGAACTCCGAAAAAAAGACGTTGGGTTGAAAGTTACTTTTAAGTAAAATACTCAATGTCTATTTGAGTCCTTCTTGTATTTATGAAAAACGCCGAACTTAAATTTTCCGCCAGCAGCAAACCAAAAATAACATCAGCCAGCTGTCAGCCTGAAAAATAAAAGGACTATTTCACTGAACAATGAAAAAATATGAATATACATAAAATAATAGGCAATTAAAATATTTATCATACTTGGTTAATGGGATTTCTGCTCCTGGACCTCAGCGCACAGCGTCTGCACATCAGGGCTGTATGACGTCACCTTCATCTTTACACAGGATCGCAAGCTGTCATCTGTGAGGCGTGCGCGATGTTTGTTTTTAATAAAGTTCATGTTGGAGAACACCTGCTCACATACATATGTGGATCCAAAGATCGACAGGACTCCAAGCGCATACTTTTTCATGTTTACATAAATGTCGGGCATAGCATTCCATGTTTCGAACACAAGTTTGTCCGGTTTTGGAAGGTTTTCAATATCACTCCATTTGTGATTCTGAGCAAGAACGGCCTTCTGACGGGCAACATCTTCAAGGTCTGCTGTCAAGCGTCTAAACTTGGACACCCATATGTCTTTGTCGGCTATGTCGGCCAGTTCCATCTCAAGATCAGGTTGACTCACACCTGCCAATGCAGTCGTATTCAGTAGGGAAGGATCGATGCTTAAGGGAGTGACCGGGAAGGATAATGTGTTTTTTTCCTCTCTGAACTCACAGAAGCGTTTCCCAAACGATGTTTGCATTGCGATGATTGCAGAATGTAAATACTCCGAAATTATCATGTCGTGACCTTGTTTGAACTCTCTCAAATTGGGGAAGTGAGACAATGTGCCTTTCTGTAAATCTCTGGCAAGCACTGTCAACTTGCGCTCGAATGCCAAAACATCCTCCAACATGTGCAGGGCTGGACGTCCTTACCCCGTTGAAGAGCTGTGTTCAGCGTGTTCAGGTGCGCTGTCATGTCTACCATGAAGTGTAGCTTTTCCAGCCACTCTGGCTGTTCCAGCTCAGGAAAGGTGAGCCTTTTGCTGCCCAGGAAAGTTTTCACTTCTTCCAGACACGCGACAAAGCGTTTCAGCACCTCCCCTTTGGACAGCCACCGGACTTTGTTGTGCAGCAGGAGATCAGAATATGCGCTTTCCAGCTCGTCCAGTAACAAACGGAATTGACGGTGATTTAAACTTTTTGCCATTATTTTATTGACAATCTGAATGACAACATCCATTACTTCTGTGCATTCCGGAGGAAATGTTTGAGCGCACAGTGCCTCTTGGTGCAAGATGCAGTGAAAAGTCAGCAGCTTTCTGTCCAGCGACTTCTGCAGTAAAGCCACAAATCCCTTGTGCGTTCCCGTCATATTCGGAGCCCCATCAGTAGCTACTGACACCAGATGGGTGGTCTTTATTCCTTTGGCTCTTAAACAATTCAAGACAGCCTCACAGATGTCCTCCCCCCGTGTTTGGTCTTTTAGAGGTATCAACTGAATCAGTTCTTCCTGTGGCCCGGCAGAGTTTACATACCGGCAGAACAACGCTATTTGTTCAATATCACCTTTGTCTTTAGACTCGTCACAGGCAATCGAGTAGGCCACAGCTGAATTGATGTCTTTAATTTGCTGTCTTGTGATGTCTTCTGCCATTTTTATGGTTCTGTCTTTGACAGTCTTTGCAGAGAGGGGCATATCCCTGATTTTCTGCACAATTTCACTCTTGTTTTTAAAGTCCGTGAATAGATGTTCTGAAATCTTAATGAAAGATTCTTTTATATATTCACCATCTGTAAACTGCTTCCCGTGCCTGACTATTTCCTGAGCGGCAATATAACTGGCGTATGTCGTTGATTTTCCAGACTTCATCCATTTCTGGAAATGATTTTTGCTCAGATCAACCTTCCGCATCAGTTCCGAAACGGCTTTTTTTCTCTCATCTCCATCCGGATATTTTTGAGCAAAGGCTGCGTGTTTATTCTGGAAATGCCTTGCGACATTTGACTTTTTGTTGTTTGCTAGTTTCTCATTAACAGTGAAAGCAAATGAATCTGTCCACGTATCATTAAACGTTCTGATTTCTTCAGTCACTTTTCTTTTTTTAGAATTCTCCATAGTTGGCTTACCTTGGATCGAAAAATTAAAGAAATCGCGCACTGGCGGGTGTCAGGTATTGGCAGTGGTGACGTATATTAATAGCGATAAAAACACGTTGTAGCGGTGTGCTCACGCAGTCAGTAAACTGCAGTTGAATAACTTTATTCGAACTAAACAGCCTTGCTTTTAAGCCTCCCTCAACCCAGCCCCCATGGACGCAGATGCTGCAAAAGACGCGTACTCACAAACCCCCGTAGGCTATCTCCCTTAGCCGGAATGCTGGCTAATTGTGAGCCGTTTCGGATGTGCCAGGAAATGTGTCGCCACACTTAGATTGTACAAGATCACCATAATCTTCAAATTTAGAATTACATTTCAAAAGCTAACAAACTAACATAAAATACATTTTAATTAAATACTGACCAATTATTTCCCAAAGCCACAGGGAGCCGCAGCACAGAGGTGAAAGAGCCACAAATGGCTCGGGAGCCGCAGTTTGCCGACCCCCGGACTAGAGCATTAGCCAACATCAGAGGCTCAACCATTAACTTAACATTTCTTTACACCTATGATTGTGTGGCTATGCACAGCTCTAACACCATGTTCAAGTTTGCTGATGACACCATTGTTGTGGGCTGTATCAAAGGCGTTGATGAATCAGCATTAAAGAGAGAGATTGAAAATTTAGCTGAGTGGTGTTATAACAACAATCTCTCATTCAATGTCAGCAAGACCAAGGAACTGTTTGTAGACTTCAAGAGAGGGAAACCGGAGGTCCGTGAGCCAGTACTCATTGGACAATCAGAGATGGAGAGGGCATAGGTTTACTGTTACAGGGGAAAGTTTTAAAAGGGACCTAAGGGGCAATTTTTTCCACACAGATGGTGGTACATAGTATATAGAACAAGCTGTCAGAGAAAGTGGCTGAGGCAAGCAGGTACAGTAACATTTAAAAGGCATGTGGACAGTTTCTTGAATAGGAAAAGTTTAGGGCAGAGGTTCCCAACTTTTTTACGTCATGGACCAATGCCATTAAGCAAGGGGTCCATAGACCTAAGGTTGGGAACTGCTGGTTTAGGGAGATATAGATGCAGGTGAACAAGACTAGCTTAGATAGATGTCTTGCTTGGCTTGATGAGTTGGGCCAAAAGGTCAATTTCCATGCTGTAAAACTTAGTGACTCTGACTATCAGTGTTCTTATTAGGGATTTGAGGAGATTTGGTATGTCACCTAAAACACTTGAAAATTTCTACAGATGTATGATGGAGAGCATTCTAACTGGCTCCATCACTATGGTATGGGGTGGGAGGTTACTGCACAGGATCGAAATAAGCTGCAGAGAGTTTTAAACTTTTCAGCTCCATCATGGGTATTAGCCTGTGATGCTGCATCCATCATTAAGCACTCCCTCCACACAGAACATGCCCTCTTCTCATTGCTTCCATCAGTAAGGAGCCTGAAAGCACACACTCGACGATTCAGGAACAACTTCTTCCCCCATTGGATTTCTGAATGGACATCCAACCCATGACTTGCTACTTTTTTACTACTTTTTTATTTCTATTTTTATTTTTGCACTACTTATTTAACTATTTATATACAGGCAGTCCCCGGGTTACGTACGAGTTCTGTTCCTGAGACTGTCTTTAGGTCAGATTTGTACGTAAGTTGGAACAAGTACATCTGGTATTATTTAGCGTCAGTTAGTCAAACGTTTGTCTTAGTATATAGTACATATTTTACCTTTCTATGCATATAAAACACTTAAGGAACGTATGTATTCCAATAATTAAACCACTGTGTTGCTTAGTAATAATTGTAGCTTTCATCGGGGCAGGGCCTTTCACATGCTCCATTATTCTCACTTTATCCATTATCCTTTAAAATTGTTCCGATCGTTGACCGACTGTAGCCTAATGCTTTTCTAATGACCGATGGCGTTTCACCTCTTTCCAAACGCTTTATTATTTCCACTTTATTTTCAATTGCGATCGCATCCTGTCAATGGAACAGAAACACTGCGGGTCCCGACCTGCACTGGCTCCCGAGGTCCGCTGGGTCCTAAGGACCACAGCACTGATTTCCCTGGGACCTAAACTGCACCGCACTGAGACAGGTTAAATGGGACAAGTGGGTGCTGTGCTGGGTTTGGGTAATTGATCCTCCGCAATATTCTGTGTGGGGATTTAAACTGGAGGTGGCTGTTTTTTTTACGAGGTCGAGTTGTGAGCTCAACATCAACCCAGCACGGATGGTATGGGAGTCACTGGATCGACATCAACTCAGCATGGGAGCAGTCTGTCACTAAATCGAACTTGGGACCCTCCGTTCAGTAGCCTGGAGCTAATCTGACTGCGCCACCAGCTGACCAGAATGGGGGGGGGGGGTGCTGGGTCAGGGTGAATCTTACTAAGAAAAATTTAAGCCAAATACAAAGTTAAACACTCAACACAGTGTCAATGGCAATGACTTAAAATGGTGGACGGTGTTGCGATCCGACTTAAAATGGCGGAGGGCTTTCCCCTTCCTCGGTTCGTAAGTACGAGTTATCCGTAAGTCGGACATTCGTAACTCGGGGACTACCTGTACATATATATACACACACTCTTACTGTAATTTGCAGTTTTTTTGGCCATTATTTTGTATTGCTGTTGCAAAGTTAACAACATATTTCATGACATGTGCCGGTGATATTAAACCTAATTCTGATTCCTGAAAGGTGACAGCATCATATGTCTTCTCTGTAGCATCTGCCCCACCCCATACCCTATTCAATGAGTCATAGAGCCATTTACCACAGAAACAGGCTTTTCTTCTCAGAGTTGGCATCTACCATCGAGCACCCAATTAGACTCATCTTCACTGCAGGGTAGCACTTGCCAATTTTGTTATCTGTTGGAGTGCAGATTGCTGCACTGCTCTGGCACCCTACAAGTTCCTTTCAACACTGTCAGGCTAGAAACTGACCTTGTATAACAGCAGTCTGTGAGTCAGTGCTTGCATTGCATTGCAGCTTTAAGAAGTTTTGTGTTGGCCATCAGATACAATATCACAGTTGCATGACGTGATAATTGAGTTTTACACCACTTCCCAAAATGGAAAGCATGCAGTTCAATCCTGCACAAAGTATTGTGCCAAATAGAAGTTGCCCATTTTAATTCTACTAAAAGCGGGATCTCCTGGTGTCTACCCATTTCAATTCTGCTAAAGGTGGGATCTTTTCGTGGCCACTTATTTTAATTCTACTAAAATCAGTATATTGTGATGGCCACCCATTTCAATTCTACTAAAAGTGGGATCTCCTGACAGCCACCTATTTCAATTCTACTAAAAGCATGATCTCCCCATTGCCACCCATTTCAACTCTTCTAAAAGCTGGATCTCCCCGTGACCACCCATTTCAATTCTACTTCCCATTCCCATTCCGATATGTCAATCCATGGTCTCCTCTACTGCTGCAATGAGGCCACACTCAGATTGGAGGAGCAACACCTTATATTCCATCTGAGTAGCCTCCAAACTGATTGAACATCAATTTATCAAACTTCTGGAAATGGCCCCCTCCCACCATTCTATTTTCCTATTCCCCTCACTCACCTTATCTCCTTACCTGGCTATCACCTCCCTCTGGTGCTCCTCCCCCTTCTCTCATGACCTTCTTCCCTCTCCTATCAGATTCTCCCTTATCCAATCCTTTTTCTCTTTCACCTATCAACTTCCCAATTCTTTACTTCACCTCCCCTCCTTCCCAGTTTCATCTACCACCTCTACTTTGTATCTCTTCCTCTTCTCCCCCCACCTTCTTGCTCTGACTTTTAATCTTGTGTTTTTCCAATCTGAAGAATAGTCCCGGCTTGAAACATTGACTGTTTACTCTTTTCCATTGATGTTGCCTGACCAGCTGAGTTCCTCCAGCATTTTGTGTGTATAGCTGCCACTTCTGTGTTGTTTGAATGCAGGCTTTCTGACAGAACCATAATTATTCTATTATGGTTATTATTTTATTATGGAAGTAAATGAATTTCATGGTGTAATATATGTGCTTTGATAATAAATTTACTTTGAACTTTGAGGCTTTTAAATTTACCAGAGGGTATTGTAAGTCTTCACATTTAGGTTGCCCCTGGAAGTTTTCATTTGGCCCTCTGCACTATTTTCTGAGGGCCCAATTATTCTTGACCCTGCCCATGCAATGCTTTCCCTAACCCCATCATCTAGGGAATCACTGTAACAGCAATAACAGTGATCCCATGGAGTGGTAAAGTTTAGTGCTGTATTTGTGGGAGCTTATCCCCATTACCATCCCCGGCTATGACAATTTAGGAACCTAGTGGTGCTCCAAATGGCATGTGGCTCTAACAGCCTCTGACAACCAAGTCCAATTCTTGGCCTTCAAGTGTGGCTTAGTTACTAGGCCCGGCAGACCAATTGCTACTGACAAGAGAAGGGGTAAAGGCAGACCACTGGCACCTCAAAACCAGCATCTTGGGGCATTTGGGGCCCATCAGCCTTAGATGGCAGCCCACCTAGGAAAAATTAATGATTTTACACCTCCACTGTCTTGCGGCCATATCCACCCACAGGAGAAGCTTTGGGAGTAAACCCTGCGGAAGAAATCCAGAGCTGGGTCCCTTAGGCAGTTTGATGTTGTTTACAACTTCACTCTGGCAACCTCTGTGATGACATTGGTGCCAAGCTGTATCAGCGCTTGCCCTTCCCTTGGACTACATCAGTGACATGGAGAGGGGGAACCCGCTGCATGGGCAACAGCCGGTTCTTCAAATCTTCCCGGCCAGGCTTGCACCCTGAAGAGGACACTTCCACATCGCTACTCAGTGATGACACAACACAGGAAGCATCAGCACTTGATTGGCGTAGAGTGGGGTGCCAGGGGCCGCTTCTAATGGTGGGAGAGGTCCTAGGACCTCACTGGGCAGTCCCCAGTCAAATAGGTGCTGATACGCCACGGTCCACTTGGTCCACTTGCTCCACTGGTTGTGTGGGGCTCAAGGAACCCCTGACAGGTGGATCGATAACCTTACACCTAACAAAAAAAGAAAACATCAAAAGTATCCAGCCCTCAAGATAGGTACTTGGAATGTAGCTCAGAAGACCTATAAGATATGAGCGACACCCACAAAACCGCAGTCATCACCAACGAACTGAGCAGACTGCAGATGGATATTGTCTCCCTTCAAGAAACAAGGCTCTCTTCCTCTGGAAGCCTTCGAGACGAAGATTTCTCCATCTGGCATGGAAAGCCACCAGAAGAGCCGAGGGGGCACGGTATTAGCTTCGCCATAAGAAACAGCCTAGTTGGCGCCATCATACCACTAACTGAACAAACTGAAAGACTACTCAGGATTCAGCTTCAAACATCTGTGGGCCTGGTTAGCATTATCAATGCTTTTGTGCTTACATTAACTTCTACCTAGGAAACTAAGGATGAACTCAGTGCAGCTATCAAAGAAGACCCTTCTCAAGAGCCACTATTCATTCTCGGCGACTTTAACGCAAGAGTTGACAGCAACCACCACAGCTGGCCTTCCTGTTTGAGACAGTTTGGTACTGGAAAGATGAATAAAAACAGCCAGTGACTCCTTGAACTCTACTGCCAACATGTCCTTTGTATCACTTTCACCTTATTCAACACCAAGCCTCAGTACATAGTGTCATGGAGGCATACGAGGTCCAATTTAATCTCATCCTTGCAAGATGCAGCAGTCTTCAGACAGTCAAGGTGACATGCAGTTACCAGAGTGCAGATTGTGACACTGACCACTCCCCTGTGTGCAGCAAGGTAAAACTTCAGCTGAGGAGACTTCGTCATTCCAGAAGGGAGGGGGGCCCACGCATTGACACCAGCAATACTTGTAGCCCTGTAAAGATAGCCAAGTTTATGCAAGCCCTGGAGGAAGCTCTGCCTGGCTTTCCCAACACCAATGTCAGCAAGAGATGGGAAAATCTGCGGGACACCATCTACAGCACTGCAATATCTACCTTTGGAAAAAAGACAGTCAAGTCTGCTGATTGGTTTGAGGCCCACTCTGAAGTACTGTTGCCTCTGATTGAGGAGAAGAGAAAAGCACTGACAGCATACAAGTGCTCTCCTAGCGAGAAGGACCTGCAAGTGCTCTGGGCTACCCAGAACAAAGTTCAGCAGGCTGCCAGGCAGTGTGCTGACAATTACTGACTCCAGCTCTGCTGCAAGACCCAGAAGGCTGCTGAGACAGGCAACATCAGACATAAGTATGACAGAATCAAGTAAGCCATTGGTCCATTACAGAGCAAGACTGCCCGACTGAAGTCATCAGTGGGAGAAATCATCAAGGACAAAACACAACAGATGGAATGCTGGGTAGAACATTACTCAGAGCTGTATGCCAGAGAGACTGTTGTTAAAGAAAAAGCTCTGAACACCATTGAACCTCTGCCCACCCTGATCGAACGATGTAGACCCCACACTGGAGGAACTCAGGGAAGCACTGGAAGCACTTTCTTCTGGGAAAGCCCCAGGAAAACATGACATCCCTCCTGAGGTTCTAGTATGTGCCAAGGGCACCCTCATCCCAGATCCTCTGCCAGTGTTTTTGAGAAGCCAGCGTACCCCAAGGCGTGAGGTATGCAAACATCATCACTCTCTACAGGAACAAGGGCGTCAGGAGCAACTGTAACAACTATTGCTGCATCTCTCTTCTCAGTGTTGTGGGGAAGCTTTTTGCTGGAGTTGCCCTGAAGAGGCACTAGCTGCTCACAGAAGCGTCTATCCTGAGTCTCAGTGTGGGTTCAGAGCTGAGTGGTTCACCATTGACATGATCTTCTCCCTCTGGCAACTGCAAGAAAAGTGCAGAGAACAGCAGAAACCATTCTACATTGCCTCCATTGATCTTACTAAGGTGTTCGACCTTGTGAGCAGAAAAGGCCTCTTTGAGATCCTTGCCAAGATTGGCTGCCCCCAGTCTTACTCCATATCATCAGTTCGTTTCGTGACGACATGAACGGGACCATAGTGTTTGATGGCTTCTTTAACATCCTTAACGGTAAAACAGGGGTGTGTCGTCCATCTGACGCTGTTCAGTACCTCTTTGCAGTCCTGCTCAAGTACACCTTTGGGGAGGCCACTGAAGGCATTTATCTCAGTTTAGGCTGTCAAGACTCAGAGCGAGGACCAACGTGCAGATATGGCTCCTCAGAGACTTCCTGTTTGCCAATGACTCGACTGTTGCAATTCACTCACAGCAAGAGCTACAAGATCTCATGACCTGCTTTGAGCAAGCCTGCAGAGAGTTCAGCCTGACTATCAGCTTGAAGAAGACACAGGTGATGTGGCAAGACATTGATGACAAGCCATCCATTTACATTGTTGTCTAAGAGCTGGAAGTCGTACACGAATTCATGTACCTGGGCTCCATGATCTAGATAACCAATCACTCGAAAGCGAGATCAACAAGTGCATCAGAAAAGCAGCCACAACCTTCTCAAGGTTAACTAAGAGAGTTTGGGCCAAGAACAGACTCACCACGAACACCAAAGTCTAGGTGAACATAGCCTGTGTGTTGAGCACTTTGATCTACACCAGCAAAACTTGGACTCTGTGCACAAAACAAGAGCAACGACTCAATGCTTTCCACTTGCGCTGCCTCAGACACATGCTTGGTATCACCTGGGAAGACAAAGTTTCTGACAACATGGTGCTGAAGAGAGGAGGCACCATCTCCATGTTCACCTTCCTCAAACAGGCACATGCGCTGGCTAGGAAACGTCTTGTGCATGGCAGATGGGCACATACTGAAGGGCATTCTCTTTGGGGAGCTGGAGTTTGGAAAGAGGCCAACAGCTGTGCTACAAGGAAGCCTGCAAGCGTGACCTCAAGGCTCTTGGAATTAGCACCAACATGTAGCAGTCACTTGCCTTAGACAGATGTGCCTGGAAGCAGGAGGTGAATAAGGGACTCTTCAGGCATAAGACCACTCTGATGCAGCAAGCAGAGGAAAAGAGAGCCCACTGAAAGTTCCGTCCCCAAGCTGCCCAAGACATCCAGAGCTACCTCAGTGTTCTGCTGTACACAGTGTGGCACGGACTGTCACTCCCGCATTGGACTCCACAGGCTCTGCTTAACCCAATCCACCAGAGGTGCAAACTCATGATCCCCTGGGATCAACGGCTGCCTTTCTGCTGTATTTGTACAATGAAGTGGAATGGTCTGTGAATAATGTAACTTTATTGATGATGTTTCGAAGTGTTTTACAATGGGATAAAAGTACAAACAAGAGAATAAAATAAAAAGTAAAAACAAACAAAATAAAAGACAAAAATATGTTAGTTGAAAGCAAGGTTAAATAAATAGGTTTTGAGCTGGTATTTAAAAGTGTCATCTGAGTCTGCATTCCTTATAATTTTAGGTCTTGAACTCCACAGTTCAGGAGTGTAGTCCAAAAAAGGCTGATCTGGCAATTATCTTTTGAGGGAGGTTGTTTAAATTTAAGAGACTGGCGGAAGAGGACCTGAGAGCTCAAGCAGGATTATAATACAAATACAATTCTGTGATGTACTCCGGTCCCAGACCATTGAGAGTTTTAAAAACAAGTAAGAAAACATTAAAATCAATTCTAAGGGATACAGGAAGTCAATACAGAGTAACTAGTATGGGAGAGTTATGTTCCCTCATCCTGGTTTTGGTTAAAAGTCTAGCAGCTGTGTTCTGAATGAGTTGAAGTTTGCCAGTAGATTACTTGGGAAGGCCTATAAAAAGTGTATTTGATATAAAGGCATGAATTAGTCTTTCAGCATCATTACATGACAGAAACGAATGTACCTTTGCAATATTTCTTAAGTATAGGAATGCTGCTCTGGTCACTTTCTTTATGTTGGATTTAAAATTCAAATCTAAATCAGCAATAACACCTTTCAAGCAGCTGACCCTTTGAAGGATCTTTTCAACATTTTAAAAATATCTCTGAAAGCACCATGTAGATGAAACAGATTTGGATATTTTAATGTCCAAATATATCATTAAAATTTTAAAAAGATGTTCTTAAAACACATTTATCTGATGTAATATAAGTAAATTAAGCCAATGTATTAATTAAAATAAAGAAAAGAAGCTGCGAATATTGTGTATCATGAGTAATCACCAGTGTGCTGGAGGCCAGAAGAGATTCTGCAGATGTTAGAAATATGGAGCAATACACATAAATACTGGGGGAACTCAGCAGGTCAGGTAGCGTCTGTGGAGTGTAAATAACAGTCAATACTTCTGGTTGAGATCCTTCATCAGGACTGTTGAAGGGTCTCAATATGAAACATTGAATCACAAACATGAGAAAGCCTGCAGATGCTGGAAATCCAGAGCAACACACACAAAATGCTGGAGGAACTCAGCAAGCCAGGCAGCATCTATGGAAAAGAGTACAGTAGATGTTTCAGGCTGAGCATAATGAAGGGTTGCACGAAACATTGAATGTTCATTTCCCTCCATAGAAGGTGTATGACCTGCTGAGTTCCTCCAGCATTTTGTGTGAGCCTGCTGAAGGAACTCAGTGGATTGAACAGCATCTGTGGGTGGAAAGGAATTGTCAGCATTTTGGGTTGAAATCCTGCACCAGAACCCTGTGGATTCCATCTTCTCTTATCTCTTGTCTCCATCTTCTCTTATATTCTGGTTAATGATCCATTGAATGGAGGCATGTTAGGTACTCAATCCATGGCTGCTGTAAATGTTGATGAGCCAGGAAAGAAGTGTGACGGCCTCACTCCATCTTGTTTACATCATCGAGCTTACAGTGCCCTGGGAGGATGCAGAGGAGGAGGCCTACGAGTGCAAGAAACTGAGGTACACTGAGCTTGCAGCCGATGTGCAGCAACGTGGCTGGAAAGCAAGGGTCTGACTAGTTGAAGTTGGCTGCAGAGGATTTGTAGCCACATCAACATCAAGGCTACTCCGGGAGTTGGGAGTGCAAGGGATGACACATCTACAAGAAGTCAGAGACCTCTCCAGAGCTGCTGAAAAGGGTAGTTAGTGGCTCTGGATGAAGTGAAAGGATTCCATCTGGGCCCCCAAATAAGTGAATGGCATCTAGGGGGTGAGCCTGGGATGCCAGGATTCACTGCTGAACCCTCTGGAGGTGTCGTGGGCCTATCAGCGAAACACTGAGGAAAGAGGGCGCCCACTTGATAACCCAGAAGATGCCACCACTCACTTGGCCACCCCGCAGAGTCTAGGCAGCATGTCTCAGGAGTACAAATAAGGGATACTAACATCTAGTCCTACATAACATACCTGTCCAGCTCTCCAGCATAGTGTGTCAGAACTTCATGCCTGGATTCAGTGCTAAGTCCAGTGGCAGAGCAGGCCAGAAATCAAAGACATGTTGAAAAGGAAATAGTAGATAGGTTCTGGTTCTCTGCAGAACCACTCCCCCACTTTAGAGTATAAACTGCCTCCATGTTTTCTAGCAAGCTTGCCCTTCTGTGGTTTAGGGCCGGTTGTGGCCACGATCTTCCATTTGTGAATCCAGCCTCTCTTTCATCATCCTTTATTACAGAAAGTATCGTTATGTGAGTGGTTGGTTGTGAGAGTGAAGTGGTGCAGAACTGACTGACCAATTTGGAGTAAAAGTCTCGAGGTAAAAAAAAATGTTGCAATGGAAGTTAAGAATGTTTGCCAAGCCATCACAAAATGCCTTGGGACTGTGAAGGGGAAATGGAATCTGAGAAGGAAAATTGGGCATGAGAGCATCATTAATAGCTTCAGAACCACTGCAGCCCCTCCATTCCCCATGGTCTGCCTCTGGTAATAATCTCAGTGAAAACTAGTAGCTTCTCCTCCAAAGGGGTACCGGAATGCTGGCTAGATTATAGAGCATGTCTTATGAGGAAATGTTGAGTGAGCTAGGGCTTTTCCCTTTGGAGGAAAGAAAGATGAGAAGTGATGTGTTAGTGGTGTACGAGATGATAAGAGACATAGATTGAGTGAGTGGACAGCCAAAGATATTTCCTAGGGTGGGAATGGCTAATATGAGAGGGCATAATTTTAAGGTTATTGTAAGTAAATATAATGACGATGTCAGAGGTAAGGTTTTTTTTGCACAGAAAGTGGTGTGTACGTGGAACAACCTGCTAGGGTTA
This sequence comes from Hypanus sabinus, assembly GCF_030144855.1. Classification (NCBI taxonomy): domain Eukaryota; kingdom Metazoa; phylum Chordata; class Chondrichthyes; order Myliobatiformes; family Dasyatidae; genus Hypanus; species Hypanus sabinus. The sequence goes on along the minus strand of NC_082712.1, from coordinate 84,949,152 downwards.
GTGGTAGACGCAGGTACTTTAGGGGTATTTAAGAAATTTTTAGATAGGCACATAATGATAGCAAAATTGAGGGCTATGTGGGAGGGAAGAGTTAGATTGATCTTAGAGTAGGTTAAAGGGGGCACTGCTGTAGTGCAGTGGTTAGCGTGACACTATTATAGCTCAGGGTGTCAGAGTTCAGTTTTAACACCATTGTAAGATGTTTGTACATCCTTCCTATGAATGAGTATGTTTCCTCCGGGTGCTTCAGTTTTCTCCCACCGTCCAAAGATGTACCAGTTAGTAGGTTACTTGGTCATTGTAAGCAACACTCACAAAATGGTGGAGGAACTCAGCAGGCCAGGCAGCATCTATGGAAAGGAGTACAGTTGATGTTTTGGGCCGAGACCCTTCATCAGGACTCAAGATAAATAAGATGAGGAGTCAGAGTTAGAAGGTAGGGAAGGGGAGGAAGAAATACAGATGACTGGTGAAACTGGGAGGTGGGAGGGGTGAAGTAAAGAGCTGGAAAGTTGATTAGTGAAATAATCACAGGGCTGGAGAAGGGGGAATCTGATAGAGGACAGAAGGCCATGGAAGAAAGGAAAAGGGGAGGAGCACCAGAGTGTGCAGGCAAGGAGATAAAGTGAGAGAGGGAAAAGGGGATGGGGAATGGTGAAAGGGTGGGGGTGGTGGCCATTATTGGAAGTTCGAGAAATCAGTGTTCATGCCATCAGGTTGAAGATTACCCAGAGAAAATATAAGGTGTTGCTCCTCCAACCTGAGTGTGGCCTAATTGCCACAGTAGAGGAGACCACGTACTGACACATCAGAATGGTAATGGGAAGTGTAATTAAAATGGGTGGCCACTGGGAGAGCCCGATTTTTCTGGCAGATGGAGCTTAGGTGTTTGGTGAACTGGTCTTCCAATCTATGCCGGGTCTTATTGATATACAGGAGGCCACACCGGGAGCATCTGATATAGTAGATGACCTCAACAGACTCACAGGTTGCTTCATCTGGAAGGACTGTTTGGTGCCCTGAATGGTAGTGAGAGAGGAGGTGTAGGGAGATCAGTGGAGAGGGATGAATGGACAAGGGAGTTGCCTAGGGAGCGATCCCTGCGGAAAGCAGAAAGTGGGGGGGAGAGGGAGGGAGGGAAAGATATGCTTGGTGGAATCCCATTGGAGATGGTGGAAGTTACAGAGAATTATGTGTTGGACGCCAAAGCTGGTGGGGTGGTAGGTGAGGACCTGAGGAATCCTATTGCTGGTAGGGTGGCGGGAGGATGGGGTGAGGGCAAATGTGTGTGAAATGGAAGAGATGTGGTTGAGAGTAGTGTTGGTGGTGGAAGGGAAGCCCATTTCTTTGAAGAAGGAGCTGATCTCCTTCGTACTGGAATGAAAAGCCACATCTGGAGAGCAGGTGTGGCGGAGACAGAGGAAACCAGAGAAAGAGGTGGCACTTTTACAAGTAATGGGGTGGGAAGAAGTAGCTATGAGAGTCAGTGGGTTTATAATAGGTATCAATAGATAACCTTTCTCCAGAGATAGAGACAGAAAGATCAAGAAAGTGGAGGGAAGCTTTTGGAAATGGACCAGGTAAATTTGAAGGCAGGGTGGAAGTTGGAGCCAAAATTGATTAAGTCAACAAGCTCCACATGGGTGCAGGAACCAGCACCAGTGCAGTTTTTGATGTAGCATAGGAAAAGTTGGGTAGTAACCCTAGTGCAGGCTTGTAGCATACACTGTTTCATGCAGCCGACAAGAAGGCCAGCATAACTGGGACCCATGCGAGTACCCATGGCTACACCCTTTGTTTGAAGGAAATTGTAGGAGCCAAAGGAGAAACTATTGAGAGTGAGGACAAGTTCCGCCATTTGGAGGAGTGTGGTGGTAGAGGGGAACTGATTAGGCCTGGTGTCTAGAAAGAAAAGGAGAGCTTTGGGGCCTTCCTGATGGAGAATGGAGGTATATAGAGATTGGACGTCCATGGTGAAAATAAGATGCTCAGGAGCAGAGAACTTGAAATCATTGATAAGATCCGGAGTGTGTGAAGTGTCATGGATGTAGGTAGGAAGAGACTCAACCAGGAGGAATAAAACTGAGTTGAGGTATGCAGATATGAGTTCAGTGGGATGAGAACAAGCTGAAACAATGGATGGGCAGGTTTGTGGATCTAGGATAGGAGGTAGAAACAGGAGGTGTGGGGTGAGGGAACCATGAGGTTAGTGGCAGTGGATGGGAGATCTCAGAGTTAATAAGGTCAGTGAAGGTGTGGGAGACAATGGCCTGGTGCTCTTTAGTGGGGTCATGTTTGAGCGATAATTAAGTGGAAGTGTCTGACAGTTTTTGCTGGGCTGCAGCAAGGTAGAGGTCAGTCCGCCAGACTATGACAGCACCATCCTCTCCCCTTCTTATCTGCGGATTATGATGAGGTTAGGATTCGTGAGGAGGAAGTGGAGAGCAGAGCGTTCAGGAGTAAGGTTGGAGTTGCAGAGAGGAGTGATGAATTCAGGACAGTTGATGTCTTGTTGACAGTTGGCAATGAAAAGATCATTGTAAACTGTCCTGTGATTAGGCTAGGATTAAATAGCTGGGTTGCTGGGCAGTGTGGTTCATTGCGCCAGAAGGGCCTGTTGCGTGCTGTATTTCTAAACTAAAAATTAAAATGTTTTTGAAACAGTCAGCATGACATTGTGGGCTGAAAGGCCTGAACTATGTTATACTATTCTATATTTTATGTTCAATATACCTGTTCCCCTCTGGTTAGCTGGCTTCAAATTGTGTGTCACCTTGTCCTGCAAATGTTGGGTAATCAAGCTGTCACCACTGAAAAATTGGCAGCATTTGCAAGTTATGAAATGTGATCATGAGGTTTGTGTGGTACTAAATGTATGAGGGTGATTTGCACCATATAGATGTTAGATCAAAGTCCTAATTGATAGTGAATGTTGGGCATTGTGAGCTGAATATTGTTTTTGAGTAGTGTTGCAAATCATAGACTTGCAATTGTTGTAGCTGAGGGTGTTAGTGGGGATATGCTCCCATTAACTATTAAATTCTCCCAATGGCATGTGTCTCAAATAGCCCCTGACATCCAAGGTCTCAGCCTGAAATGGCTGGTTACTCTTTTCCATTGATGCTGCCTGGCCTGCTGAGTTCCTCCAGCATTTTCTGTGTAATACTTTGAGTTACAGTACCTGAAAATTTTCTTGTTTCTGTTCTGTTCATCCAGTTACTGACCTTCATGTCTGGCTTAGCTACTAAGCCTGGTGGAACTGTTTCTACTGATATTATTAGGGGCAAAGGTATGTTGCTGGTACTTTAAAACTTGTTGCTTTGAGCAGATGGGGCTCGTCAGCCGTGGTTGGCAGCTCATCTAGGAGAAGGGAAACTTTGATCTCAAACCTCCGTTGCCTTGCTCTATATCCACTTATGGGGAAGGCTTTGGAGGTAAATCTTAAGGATAAAAACATAGCTGGAGTCCTTAAGGCAGTCCTATGTTGAGCTCAGTGCTGACTGACAACTCCTGTATTGGTCTCTGCCGTTCCTTTGCGTTCATTAGGTGCGTGGACAAAGGGAGCCTGCTGCATGGACAACAGCTTTCTCTCCATATCATACTGCTCTGGCTTATGTACTACGTAGGGAGCCAGATTGCAACATCCATGTGCGACCTCAACCAATGAAGGGCCTCATGGATAACTCACTTGAAGATACATTCATTGACTGTGATTCTTGTGAAGTTACTAAACTTCTTGGGGTACAAATTCAGGTCCATGGCTCTTGGCATTGGCCTCTATGGCTCTCTGGTTCACTACCTTCAGAGTTTGTGTCTGGAGAATTCTTCATAAATTCTCCTTCATTTAAGTTCTTCTACCAAAATATACAGCACAGCATCTGAAAGCCTTGGAGTCCATGTGTTATATATTTGTTAGTGATCCCAAGTCAGATTCACCACTGCTAACAGTGACTCCAGTCATTCTAAGAATTGCAGGTGGATTTTAACCTGAGCTGATGACTCATGTTGTTAGCCTCCATGCCAATATGTCCAACCAATAGCCCAACGTGTGCAACCGATGGCCAGCATAAATTGGACAGTGTCATCACAACAATGAAAGGGCAAGCATGAAGTGGTCTGCCTACATTCTGTATAGCAGGCATGGGTTAAAGTATATCCTACTTTCAGAAGAGTATTGCTTTTAGTTTCATTTTGATTTTGAAATGCTTTAAGACATTTTATTGATTGTATAATATGACACATATACATATGCATTATTTGTTGAACAGAAAAAGACTTTTATAATAAGAATCCAGCCTGTTTTTCCACTCAGTTTTTGTTATCTGCTGATTTGCTGCATGTGGATCTGCATACATGTGACCTTCATCCCCCATACTAGCAAATATGTCTACATACTTGCACACATTGAAAAACAAGTCATTATACAGATATGATGAGTTACAGATACAGGCAGTCCCTGAGTTACGAATGTCTGACTTACAGACAACTCGTACTTACAAATGCCGTCCACCATTTTAAGTCAGATCACGACGCTGTCCGCCATTTTAAGTCATTGCCGTTAACACTGTGTTGAGTGTGTACTTTGTATTTAGCTTAAATACTTCTTAAGCAAGAATCACCCTGACTCCCCCCCACCCCACTTTTCCAGTCAGCACCGCCCCCACTTGTCCCATTTAACCTTTCTCAGTGTGGGTGGACTTTAGGACCCGGAGCAGCACAAGACCCTCAGCCCGTGGCTGCTGCTGTATTTTTTTATTAAGTGCGATCGTGACCAATAGCCAGATTAGAAATGCTGATCAAGTCAACTAGTTCCTAAAGAGAACTCTGATAGGCCAATCAGACGGTTCACTGCTGCTCAGTGATAGAACATAAAATCTGCAGTTTTCTGTTCCGTTGATGGAAAACGATTGCGATTGAAAATAAAGTGGAAATAATAAAGCGATTGGAAAGAGGTGAAATGCCATTGGTCATTGGAAAAGCGTTAGGCTGCAGTCGGTCAACGATTGGAACAACTTTAAAGGATAACAGATAAAGTGAGAATAATGGAGCATGTGAAAGGCCCTGCCCCGATGAAAGCTACAATTATACTAAGCAACGCAGTGGTTTAATTATTGAAATACATACATTTCTTAAGTGTTTTATATGCATAGAAAGATAAAATATATACTATATACTAAGATAAACGTTTGACTAACTGATGCTAAGTAATACTGGGTGTATCTGTTCCGACTTAGGAACAGAACTCGTTCATGACCCGGGGACTACCTGTACATAATGGCTGCCCCATCGAGAGTTAGGTGCACTAAGTTCCTGGGAATTCATGCCACAGATGACCTCACCTGGTCCCTCAATATCAGCTCACTGAACAAGGCCATGAATGAGGCAAACGAGGCTGTCCCACCCCCCACATTTTAACTGAATTTTATAGGAGCTCCACCAAGAGTGTCTTGACAAGTTGCACTTCCAGCTGTTATGGGAACAGTGAGCATTGGACCAGAAGTCTCTACAAAGGACTTTTAGAACAGCCAAGATGATCAGAGAGGCCTTCCTACCATCCATCAGGAACACTTATCAGGAGTGCTGCGTACACAGGGCCCTTAGATTTATTAAGGGTCTCACCCATCCTCTTTAGCTTTCTACAATCAGGCAGGAGACTGATGCATAAGATGGGAAACAGCTTCTTCCCATTAGGCTTTTGAATTCCCCTTCCCATCACATTCGAAGTGTCACCGGTTAATCTGTTCTGTACCTGACAATATTTAACGTATGCATATTAGTTTGTTTATTTATATATAATTCATCTGTAGATTTTTCCTTACTTTCTTAAATTATTGTGTGTTATATGTGTCTTATGTGTAGTACTGTGCTTTACACCCTGGTTTGGAGAAACTTTGTCTTTAATTACGGTATATAGTTAAATGACAAAAAACTTGAGATATCTATAACTTTGATGGAGAGCAGTATTTTACCCTGCTGTGGTGCAGTGGCGTTAGCACTGGACTTCAAGGCAAATGGTCCTGGGTACGAATCCAGCTGGCCCTTACAAGTTTTCCATTCGTGCTGGCTTGAGAGTCGAGCTTGCAACTTGACCTCATAAAAAACAGTCAAATGTTAAGGTAATGACAAAATATGCTGTCCAATGCACCACAAGGTGCAAAAAGGAACAATAATCTTGTGATTTCAAAACCTATCTCTGATTAGAAGCTTCAAAAGAAATAACTTGTGAGATAATGTCACTTCCTTTTCACTAAACAATTAAATATCCTTATTACTTCTTTTAGAATATTGTAGGGCATATTTATGTTAACTTGGGGGAGTGGAATGGGTATAAATAAGAGGAGCTAATTTGAAATGTTTTCCATTAACCTATCCCCAAGTATAACGAGAACTTGGCATACTTTTGTTTGTCTTACATCCAGAAACAAGACTTCAAAAAGAGAATAAATGCTGGAAAGAAGATGGCTGAAGAAGCTCAGAGGGTGAAAATACAGGTACTTTAAAATCTCTGATACTTGAGCTTTAAAGTTGTTTTGACTGTCACCTCTTGTATGTTTTGGAGATACTTAAGGGAGTGATCACAGAACATAACAGAACACAGCATAGGACTGGCCCTTTATCCCAAAATGTCTGCACCATACACAATGGTTAATTAAACTAAAATCTCTCCTACCTGCACATGATCCATATCTCCCCCCATTCCCTCATATTCTCAAATAATAATGGGGCAGCCTATAGAGAAGTCATCATCTTGACACAGTGGTGTCAAGAAAATAACCTCTCTCTCAATGTTTCAAAAACAAAGGAGCTGGTTGTGGACTACAGGAGGAATGAAGACAGGCTAGCCCTATTGTCATCAATGGATCTGGGGTAGAGAGGGTGAACAGCTTTAAGTTCCTCGGCATACACATCACCAAGGTTCTCATGTGGTCTGTGCATACCTGCTGTTTGGTGAAAAAGACACAACAGCACTTCTTTCACCTCAGACAGTTGAAGGAGTTTGGTATGGGACCCAAATCCTAAGAACTTTCTATAGGGGCACTGTTGAGAGCTTCTTGACTGGCTGCATCACTGCCTGGTGTGGGAATACTTCCCTCAATTGCAGGACTCTCCAGATAGCCCATCACATCTGTAGATGTGAACTTCCCACTATTCAGGACATTTACAAAGCCAGGTGTGTTAAAAAGGGACTGAAGGATTATTGGGGACCGAGTCACCCCAACCACAAACTGTTCCAGCTGCTACCATCTGGAAAACGATAACGCAGCATAAAAGCCAGGACCAACAGGCTTCAGGACAGTTTCTACCACCAGGCCATCAGACTGATTAATTCACACTGATACAATTGTATTTCTATGTTATATTGACTGTCCTGTTGTATAAACTATGTATTATAAATTGCACATAGCTCATTCAAACAGTAACGTAAACTAAAGATTTTTATTCCTCATGTATATGAAGGGTGTAAGTAATGAAGTCAATTCAATTCAATTCAACGTGCCTATCTAAAAGCTTCTTGAAAGCTGCTATCCTATCTGCTTTCATGACTACCCCTGCCAGTGCCTTCCGTGCACCTACTGCTATATGAGGGGTGATTGATAAGTTTGTGGCCTAAGGTAGAAATAGATGAGTTATACAGCTCTTGTTAAATGCATATGCAGTTCAACTCTTTGAGTGATTATGCAGGAAGTTTGAAGTTATTAACTTTCAACTTCCTGCATAATCACTCAAAGAGTTGACCTACATGTGTATGTGACGAGAGCTGTATAACTCATCTCCTTTTACCTTAGGCCACGAACTTATCAACCACCCATCTGTGGACACTTTCTGGAGGTCCAAGATCCATATACTCTACAACCACTGGACTAAGTGTCCAGGAGGGGACTATGTTGAAAAATAATTGTGCTTGGTTTTCTAAAATTGACTCTTTCTACCTTAGGCCACAAACTTATCAATCACCCCTCATATGTTTAAAAAAGACCTGCCACACACATCTCCTTTAAACTCCCCTCCACCCCCCATTAAATGTATATTCTCTCATATTTGACCATTACTCTGGGACAAAGATTCTGACTGTCTATCCTATCCTCCTCACCTGTCCACAACCTCCCTCTGGTGTTCCTCTGTCTTCACTTTCTTCTATGGTGCATGCTCCTCTCCTATTAGATTCCTCCTCCTTCAGCTTTTTACCTCTTCTGCCTATCAACTCCCAACTTCTCACTTCATCCCCACTTCCCCCATCCACCTACCTTCCTCCTCACCTGTCACCTGCCAGTTTGTAGTCCTGCCCCTTCCGCCCACCTCCTTATTCAGGCTTCTTTCCCCTTCCTTTTCAACCTTGTTGAAGGGTCTCAGCTCAAGCTATTGGCTGTTAATTCTTCTCCATAGAAGCTACCTGACCTGCTGAGTGTTCTGGAATTCCAGCATGTGTAAATCTCTTGTGTTTATACTTCTCATAATGTTATACTGTAAATTTCTATCAGGTCTCCTGTCAGCCTCCAATGCTCCAGAGAAAACAATTAAAATTTGTCCAACCTCGCCTTATATCTATTATCTTCTAATTGAGGCAGCATCCTGGTGAAGATTTTCTGCATCTTTTCCATAGCTTCTACATCCTTTCTGTAATGGTGTGACCAAAGTGCACACAATAATGATAAGATCTGAACTTCATTGAGTAAGTCAATGCAAAAACAACTTATCTAAATTAAACTAAAACATCTTCCTTGATCTGATCACAGCAGCAGCAAGCCTTTTAAATCTTTTAACATGTGTTAATTGAAATAGGGGATATTAGAGTAGGTGAAGGAGACAGCTATTTCAGGCATCCAGTTGCAGAATAAAACATACCCAAGCTAGTTACCAAACAGGTTAGGTATCAGGCTAAACTATCTCTGTAATGTGCTTACATTCACGCCTCAGCACCAACCTGAGAGCTGCAACTTGACCAAACTCATGAGCCACTCTCAATTCTGTCTAGAATCTCTGATTCACACACAGATAAGAGGAGGCCCTTCAACCTTTCAGGCCTTTCCAACAGTCTTAAATCATGGCTGTACTTCAACTTCATTTACCCACTACTGAAAGGTTATAGAAAGTTGAGAAATGGGAGAGTACACTACAAAAGACGAGTACAATTGCATAGGGTATTGTCAGAATGAAAAATCAAAACCTTGGTTTTTGAGAGATAGTAAGGCCCTGCTAAACTAAAAGGAGGATGAGCATAGCAGGTATAGGCAGGAAGGAGCAAATGAGATACTTAAGGAGGGCCAACATGGTAGCATAGTGGTTAGCACAACACTTTACAGTACCAGCCACCCAGGTTGAATTCCTACCGCTGTCTGTATGGAGTCTGTGCATTTTCCCTGTGGGTTTCCTTCAGGTGCTCCGGGTTCCTCCCACAGTCCATAGAAGTACCAGTTGGTAGGTTAATCGGTTGTTGTAAATTGTCCTGTGATTAGGCTAGGGTTAAACTGGGGATTGCTGGGCAGTGAGGATTGAAGGGCCATATGGGCCTATTCCACTCTGAATGCCAATAGGCAAGAGGACACTTTAGAAGAAATTCAGGAAGGCTAAAATAAGGTTGCTTTAGCAGACAAGGTGAAGGGGAATCCCACAGGCTTCTCAAATGACAAGATTGGTCCTCTGGAAGATCAAAGTGGTCATCTATGCATGGAGCTGAAAGAGATAGAGGAGATCTTAAATGGATTTTTTTACATCTGTATTTACTCAGAAGATGGACACAGAGTCTATAGAAGTGAGGCAAAGCAACAATGAGGTCATGGATTGTATACAGATTACAGAAGAGGGGGTATTTGCTGTCTTGAGGCAAATTAGGGTGGATAAATTCCCAGAATCTGACAAGATGTTCCTTCAGACTTTGCAGAAATTGCCAAGACCCTAGCAGAGACATTGAAATCATCCTTAGCCAAGGTGAGGTGCAGGAGGATAGTTAATGTTGTTCCATTGTTTCAGAAAGGCTCTAAGAATAATCCAGGAAATTATAGGCCAGTGAACCTGACATCAATAATGGGTAAATTATTGGAAGATATTCTGAGGGACTAGATATACAAGTATCTGGATAGATAAGTACCGATAATGGATAGTTAACACGACTATGCTAGTCGTGTTTAACCAATCTTAAAGAGTTTTTTGAGGAACTTACCAAGAAAGTTGATGAAGGCAAGGCACTGCATGTTGTCTGCATGAACTTGAGCAAGGCCCTTGATGAGGTCATGCTTGAGAGGTAGGTCAAGAAAGTTATGTTGCTTGTCATTCAAGATGAGATGTTAAATTGGATTAGATGTTGGCTTTGTGGGATAAGCTAGAGAGTGGTAGTAAATGGTTGTTTCTCTGACTGGATGCCTGTGACTAGTGGTGTGCAGCAGGGATCAGTGCTGGGTCTGTTGTTGTTTGTCATCTATATCAACAATTGGTATGATAATGTAGCTAATCAACAAATTTGCAGTTGACACCAAGATTTAAGGGTGTATTGGACAGTGAAGAAGACTATAAAGTTTGCAATTGGAAAAAATAAGCTGAAGAATGGCAGATGGAATTTAATACAGGCAAGTGTGAGGTGTTACACTTTGGGAGGACTAATCAGGGTAACACACAGTGGGTGCTAGGGCACTGAGGAGTGTGGTAAAACAAAGGGATCTGGGAGTACAGAACCATAATTCATTGAAATGGCGTTACAGGTGGATAGGGTCATAACAAAAGCTTTTGGCACATTGGCCTTTGTAAATCAAAGTATTGATTACAGGAAAACACAAAATGCTGGCAGAACTCAGCAGGCCAGACAGCATCTATGGGAGGAGGTAGTGACGAATATTAAATCGGAAATGGTTTGGGAGACAATGGACTGGTGCTCCCTAGTGGGGTCATTGTTCAGGGGTAGATAAGAGGAAGTGTTAGCGAGTTGTCGTTGTATTAAATCGGAAATGGTTTGGGGGTCAATGGACTGGTGCTCCCTAGTGGGGTCATGGTCCATTGATTACAGGAGTTGTGATGTTATGTTGAAGTTGTATGAGATGTTGGTTAAGCCTAATTTGGAGTATTGGGTCCAAGTCATTGAGTTTTCCTTGTGCATTGGCAATCTTGAGCAGCAGAGAATGGATACTATTAAATATTCCCATTTCAGCTGGATATAGCTATGAATCACAACTGCTTCCAAGGTCTGTACAGTTAATAAAGGTGTCTTAATGAGAATGAATAAACTATTACTGCTTAAAACCGGCAGAAATAATGCCAATTGTGGCCATACTTCTTGCTGCATTTCACCTAGGAAACATGGCTGCAGGCCAGGGATATAAGTGCATTTAAGGAAACGGGGTTTTAAAGTCCCAATACCGACTATCGTGCTGGCAAATGTACAGTCTGTAGTAAATAAAATCGAAGATCTCAGAGCTAGGGTACATAAAAGCTGGATGAACTCAGCAGGTTGGGCAGCATCCGTTGAAAGAAGCAGTCAACGTTTCATCAAGACTAAAGGAGGGGGCAGGGGCCCTATAAAGAAGGTGGGGAGAGGGTGGAAAACCAATCAGAGGAAAGATCAAGGGGTTGGGGAGGGGAAGCAGGGAGGGGGTAGGCAGGAGAGGTCCTCCCTATCACCCCACCAGCCTCCGGATCCAGCATATTATCCTCCGCAACTTCCGCCACCTTCAACAGGACCCCACCACTAAGGACATCTTTCCCTCTCTACCCCTCTCTGCTTTTTGCAGGAATCGTTCCCTCCGTGACTGCCTGGTCCACACGTCCCTCCCCACAAATCTCCCACCTGGCACTTATCCCTGCAAGCGTAAGTGCTACACCTGTCCCTACACCTCATCTCTTACCACCATTCAGGGCCCCAAACAGGCCTTCCAGGTGAGGCAACACTTCACTTGTGAGTCTGTTGGGGTAATCTATTGCATCCGGTGCTCCTGATGCAGCCTCCTCTACATTGGCAAGACCCAAAGCAGATTGGGGGACCGCTTCATTGAGCACCTATGCTCCGTCCGACGCAACAGACAGGATCTCCCGGTTGCCACTCACTTCAACTCTCCCTCTCATTCCCATTCGGATATGTCCATACGTGGCCTCCTCTACTGCCATGATGAGGCCAAACTCAGATTGGAGGAACAACATCTCATATACTGTCTGGGTAGTCTCCAACCCCTTGGTATGAACATTGAATTCTTCAACTTCCGGTAATTCCCTCCCTCTCCCTTCCCCATCTCACCTCTACTCTGTCTCCTCTTCTAGCTGCCTATCACCTGTCATGACTCTGCCTTCTTCTACTACCCATAGTGTTTTCCCCTTAGATTCCTTCTTTACCTCTCCTGCCTATCCCCTCCCTGCTTCCCCTCCCCCACCCCTTGATCTTTCCTCTGATTGGTTTTCCACCCTCTCCCCACCTTTATAGGGCCCCTGCCCCCCCCTTCTTTAGTCTTGATGAAGGGTCTCGACCCGAAATGTTGACTGCTTCTTTCAACGGATGCTGCCCGACCTGCTGAGTTCATCCAGCTTGTTTGTACGTCTTGATTTGACAACAGCATCTGCAGTGTACTTTATGTTTATCAGAGCTAGGGTGCTATATCAGAGGGACATCAGGACCGTGTGTGTCCTTTGTTTCACAGAATCGTGGTTAACTCTTTACTGGATGCATTGATTCAGATTGACAGGTTTACTATATGTCGTCAGGATAGGACTGTTGGGTCTCTCAAAAGCACAGATGAAGGTGTATGCCTCATGATAACTCCCCTTTGTGCATAGATGTATCAGTGTTGTCCCAGTTCTGCTCACCAGACCTGGAATATCTCACAAATAAGTGCCATCTATTTTACCTACCGCAGGAGATTTCTGTGATCATTTTGGTAGAGGTGTACATTCCACCTCAGGTCAATGTCAAACAGGCATTAGATGATCTGAGCAATGGGATCAACATGCGTGAAACAGCACACACTGTGGCCTTCACCGTCATTTTGGGGGATTTTAACCAGGCCGTCCTGAAAAAACCACTAAGTAATTGCCATCAATAAATCACTTGTAGTACCAGAGCAAACAACACACTCAACCACTGTTACACCACCATCAAGAATGCCTACTGTGCTATTCCCTGCCCTCACTTCGGAAATTCTGATCACCTGGCTGTACTTCTACTCACTGAGTACAGGCAGAGACTGAAGACTGCAGTACCAGTAGTGAGGACCAAGAAGTTATGGACAAGGGAAGCACAGGAGCACTTACATGATACTTTGAATCAGTGGACTGGACTGTATTTGGGGATTCATCTTCAAATTTGGATGAGTGTGCCGCAGTTGTTACTGATTTCATTAAAATCTGTGTGGATTAATGTGTGCCTACAAAAACTTGCTATGTATTCCCAAACCAAAACCTGTGGATGAACAGGAGGTATGTTGTCTGCTGAGGGCTAGATCTGTAGCATTTAAGTCTGATGACTGAGGTCCGTATAAGAAAACCAAGTATGACTTGCAGAGGGCTATTTCAAGAGCAAAGAGACAATTCCGAATGAGGTTGGAGATGACGTTGGATGCATGACAACTCTGGCAAGGTAAGCAAGACATTACTCCCGACAAAGTGAAACCCTATAGCATGAATGGCGGTGATACTTTACTACCAGATGAGTTCAATGCTTTCTATGGCAACACGAGTGAATCTACAGATGCTGGAAATAAATAAAAAACACAAATTGCTGGCAGAACTCAGCAGGTCAGACGGCATCTATGGGAGAAGGTAATAACGACGTTTCGGGCTGAAACCCTTCATCAGGAGTGAAGTAACATGGGATGGTCGAGGGGGGATAAGAAGTGGGGGGAGGGATAGAGAGCTGGGAAGTGATAGGCTGGAGGGAAATGGGCTAGGGGGAAGGTGGAGAATTATGGGAAATGAAAGAAAGGTAGGGCTGGGGGGAGAGATTATAGTGAGGGGGGAAAAAGAGAGACAAAGAGAACCAGACTAAAATAATAGATAGGGATGGGGGTAAGGGTGGGGGGCAGGGGTATCAACAGAGGTCAGTAAGTTGGATGTTCATGCCGGCAAGAAGGAGGCTACCTAGGCGGGAGATAAGGTATTGCTCAATCGACCTGCGTGTGGCCTCATCTTGACGGTAGAGGAGGCCATGGACAGACATGTCGGAGTGGGAGTGGTCTGTGGAGTTGAAGTGTGTGATCACAGGGAGATCCCGCCACTGCTGGAGGACAGAGCGCCGGTATTCGGCGAAGCGGTTTCCCAGTCTGCGGCGGGTCTCCCCAATGTATAAATGGCCACATCGGGAGCACCGGATACAGTATATCACCCCAGTTGACTCGCAGGTGAAGTGGTGCCTCACCTGAAAGGACTGTCTGGGGCCTGGGATGGTGGTGAGGGAAGAAGTCGGGGGGCAGGTGTAGCACTTCTTCCGTTTGCAGGGATGAGTGTCCGGAGGGAGGTCCGTGGGGAGGGATGGGGGGGATGAATGGACAAGGGAGTCGCGTAGGGAGTGATCCCTGCGAAAAGCCGAGAGTGGGGGGGGAGGGGAAGATGTGGTTGGTGGTGGGATCACGTAGGAGGTGGCGGAAGTTACGGAGGATTATACGTTGGATCTGTAGTTTGGTAGGGTGATAGGTGAGGACCAGGGGGACTCTATCCCTGGTGGGCTGGCGGGGGGAATGCCCGCTTTGGAAAGGGCAAGTGTAACTACAGCTGTGAAGCTCCCTGCTGCACCCAGTGACCTTGTGATCTCTGTCTCAGGGGCTGATATTAGGTTGTCTTTAAGCAGGGTGAACCCTTGCAAGGTGGCAGGCCCCAATGGAGTGCCCGGTAAGGCTCTGAAAATGTGCCAGCCAACTGGCAGAGTATTCAAGGACATTTTCAACCTCTCACTGCTATAGTTGTAAGTTCCCACCTGCTTCAAAAAGGCAACAATTATACCACTGTCTAAGAAGAGTAGCATGAGCTGCCTTAATGATTATTGCGAAGTAGCACTCACGTCTACTGTGAAGAAATGCTTTGAGAGGTTGGTCATGACTAGAATGAACTCCTGCTTCAGCAAGGAACTGGACCTGCTGCAATTTGCCTATTGCCACAATAGGTCTACAGCAGATGCAATCTCAATGGCTCTCCACAAGGCCTTAGATTACCTACACAATACAAACACCTTATTCAGTGTCACACCTGAACAACCAGTGCAGATAAGCATGTCCGATGAGGGTCACCAGCTAGTAAGTTGCAACAACACATTAGTGTAAAGGTCAAACACGAGGAAATGTGCAGATGCTGGAAATTCAAACAACACACAAAATGCTGGTGGAACACAGCAGGCCGGGCAGCATCTATAAGGAGAAGCACTATCGACGTTTTGGGCCGAGACACTTCGTCGGGACTGACTGAAAGGAAAGATAGTAAGAGATTTGATAGTGGGGGGAGGGGGAAATGTGAAATGGTAGGAGAAGACCGGAGGGGGTGGGATGAAGCTAAGAGCTGGAAAGGTGATTGGCGAAAGTGATACAGAACTGGAGAAGGGAAAGGATCATGGGGTGGGAGGCCTCAGGAGAAAGAAAGGGGGAGGGGGGAAGCACCAGAGGGAAATAGAGAACAGGCAGAGTGATGGGCAGAGAGAGAGAAAAAAAAAACAAACAACTAAATATGTCAGGGATGGGGTAAGAAGGGGAGGGGGGGCATTAACGGAAATTAAAGAAGTCAATGTTCATGCCATCAGGTTGGAGGCTACCCAGCCGGTATATAAGGTGCTGTTCCTCCAACCTGAGTTTGGATTCATTTTGACAGTAGAGGAGGCCATGGGTAGACATATCAGAATGGGAATGAGATGTGGAATTAAAATGTGTGGCCACTGGGAGATCCTGCTTTCTCTGGCGGACCGAGCGTAGGTGTTCAGCGAAATGGTCGCGTCTCACCAATATATAAAAGGCCACACTGGGAGTACTGGACACAGTATACCACTCCAGCCGACTCACAGGTGAAGTGTTGCCTCACCTGGAAGGACTGTCTGGGGCCTTGAATGCTGTTGAGGGATAGGGTTCCCCTTGTCCTCACCTACCACCCCACCAGCCTCCAGGTCCAACGTATAATTCTCCGTAACTTCCGCCACCTCCAACAGGATCCCACTACCAAGCACATCTTTCCCTCCCCCCATCTTTCTGCTTTCTGCAGGGATCACTCCCTACGTGACTCCCTTGTCCACTCATCCCCTCCATCCCTTCCCACCGATCTCCCTTCTGGCATTTATCCTTGTAAGCGGAACAAGTGCTACACCTGCCCTTACACTTCCTCCCTCACCACCATTCAGGGCCCCAGACAGTCCTTCCAGGAGATGCGACACTTCACCTGTGAGTCGGCTGGTGTGGTATACTGCTTCCGGTGCTCCTGGTGTGGCCTTTTATATATTGGTGAGACCCGAAGCAGACTGGGAGACTGTTTCACTGAACACCTACGCTCGGTCCGCCAGAGAAAGCAGGATCTGCCAGTGGCCACACATTTTAATTCCACGTCCCATTCCCATTCTGATATGTCTATCCTTGGCCTCCTCTACTGTCAAAATGAATCCAAACTCAGGTTGGAGAAACAACACCTTATATACTGGCTGGGTAGCCTCCAACCTGATGGCATGAACATTGACTTCTCTAACTTCCGTTAATGCCCCCCCCCTCCCCTTCTTACCCCATCCCTGACATATTTAGTTGTTTGTTTTTTTCTCTCTCTCTCTGCCCATCACTCGGCCTGTTCTCGATCTCCCTCTGGTGCTTCTCCCCTCCCCCTTTCTTTCTCCTGAGGCCTCCCACCCCATGATCATTTCCCTTCTCCAGCTCTGTATCACTTTCGCCAATCACCTTTCCAGCTCTTAGCTTCATCCCACCCCCTCCGGTCTTCTCCTACCATTTCACATTTCCCCCTCCCCCCACTATCAAATTTCTTACTATCTTTCCTTTCAGTCAGTCCCGACGAAGGGTCTCGGCCTAAAACGTAGATAGTGCTTCTCCTTATAGATGCTGCCTGGCCTGCTGTGTCCACCAGCATTTTGTGTGTGTTGTTAGTGCAAAGGTGTCAGGTGGGAAAAGTGCAAAAACTGCCCAAAAGATGTGAAGAAGAAAAATATTTACAAATAGACAAATTCAAAATGAACATGTATGAACAAAAATTTACAAATATACTGAGGCTTTCCCCATGACACACTTTGTCTTTAATTTTCCAATATAACTTCACCAACCATCAACTTCAACCTCCACATCTCTCTAGCAAAGTCACACTGAGGGTTTAAACCTGCCTCTTCCTTGTCTAGAAGGACCAAGGAATTCTACTATTGGTCTGGGGGTGGGTGGTGGGAATGATAATCAAGTGACCAGACCATAATAATTACTACAGATGCAGAATTGGAACATTTTAAATGGGGATTCTAACATCCTACAGTTACAGTTTTATTCCACAACAAATGTCTTAGTTAAACCCACATGCTCAGATGAATATAAAAGAATATTGACTCCCCACCAGTGTTGTTGCCTGTGTAGGATGTGGTGCACCTGCTCATACTAACCCAGGTATTAATTTAGGATGCCCTAAGCTGTCCCTTGGGTCTTTTAGGACCGTTCTGTGGTCTACAGACTAATGGAAACAAGCCGGTGTGAGTAAAAATAAATGAAACTGTTTGGAATGCCTATGTCTAGAACCCTCATTTTTATGAGTTATAAACCAGTAGAGCATGTTAACTGAAGGGGTTGTTTTGATTTGCCAAGCTAGCAATTGTTTTACTGATGGGGTGTGTAAATGGTGAACTCCCAAGAATTGCAGAACAAGAGGGTGAAGTTGTGTGAACTACTGAGGAAACTACTGAGGGACAGAACAAGGAGAAGTGACTAACTGGGCAAAGGGGCAATGTTAGCAGGAGAATTAGCATTGCCAATCTGTTCTGTCGCAGTCAGGATGCTGTTCGTTGACAAGAGCTCAGCGTTTAACGCCATCATTCCCACAATCCTGATTGATAAGTTACAGAACCTGGGCCTCTGTACCTACTTCAGCTGTTGGATCCTGTACTCCCTAACTGGAAGACCACAATCTGTGTGGATTGGTGATAATATCTCCTCCTCATTGACGATCAACACTGGCGCACACCTCAGGGGTGTGTACCTAGCCCACTGCTCTACTCTTTCTACACTCATGAGTGTGTGGCTAGGTTTTGCTCAAGTGGCATCTATAAATTTGCTCATGATACAACCATTATTGGTAGAATCTCAGGGGGAGATGAGCGGGCGTACAGGAGCGAGAAATACCAGCTAGTTGAGTGATGTCGCAGCAATAACCTTGTACTCAATGTCAGTATTACAAAAGAGTTGATTGTGAAGACTATGGAACACATACCAGTCACAGAGGATCAGAAGTGGAAAGAGTGAGCAATTTCAAGTTCCTGGGTGTCAAGATCTCTGAGGATCTAACCTGGTCCCAACATATTGATGCAGCTATAAAGAAGGCAAGACAGTGGCTATATTTCATTAGGAGTTTGAAGAGATTTGGTTTGTCAACTAAAACATTTGAAAACTTCTGTAGATGTGCCACGGAGAGCATTCTGACAGGCTGCATCACTGTCTGGTACAGTGTGGGGGGAGGGCTATCTACAGAAAGTTGTAAAATTGGTCATCTCCATCCAGCATAATACCCAAGACATCTTCAAGGAGTGGTGCCTCAGAAAGGTGACGTCCATTATTAAGGACCCAGCATTCAAGACAAGGCCTCTTCTCATTGTTATCATCAGAAAGGAAGTACAGAAGCATGAAGGCACACACTTGGTGATTCAGGAATAGCTTATTTCCCTCTGCCATACAATTCCTAAATAGATATTGAACCCATGAACACAACGTCACTTTTTAAAAATATATATTATTTCTGTTTTTACACTATTCTAATTAGTACTTTAACTGATTTGCTTATTTTTTTATTCTTCTTACTGTCATGTATTGCATTGAAATACTGCTGCAAAGTTAACAAGTTTCATGACACATGCTGGTGATGATAAATCTGATTCTGATTCTGGTAACGTGTAGTTTTGGTTACCTACCTTCAGGGAAGATGTAAAATATGATTGCAGAGGAAATTTACAAGGATGTTGCTAGGACTTGAGGACCTAAGTTATGGGGAAAGTTCGAATGGGTTAGCACTTTATTCCTTGCATTATATATATACACACACACACACACACACACACACACACACACACACACACACACACACACACACACACACACACACACACACACACACACACACACACACACACACACACACACACACACACACACACACACACACACACACACACACACACACACACAAAAACATATACAGTGGCATGCAAAAGAAGTTTGGACACCCAAGTCAAAATTTCTGTTACTATGAATAGCTAAGTGAGTAAAAGATGACCTGATTTCCAGAAGGCATAAAGTTAAAGATGACACATTTCTTTAATGTTTTAAGCAAGATTACTTCTTTATTTCCATCTTTTACGGTTTCAAAATAACAAAAAAGGAAAAGGGCCCAAAGCAAAAGTTAGTCAGTACTTAGTAACACCCCCTTTGGGAAGTATCACAGCTTGTAAACACTTTCTGTAACTAGCTAAGAGTCTTTCAATTCTTGTTTGGGAGATTTTCGCCCATTCTTTCTTTGAAAAGGCTTCTAGTTCTGTGAGATTCTTGGGCTGTCTTGCATGCACTGCTCTTTTGAAACCTATCCACAGATTTTCGATTATATTTACTTCGGGGGACTGTTAGGGACAAGGAAAAACCTTCAGCTTGCGCCTTATGAGGTTGTCCATTGTGGATTTTGAGGTGTATTTAGGATCATTATCCTGTTGTAGAAGCCATCCTCTTTTCATCTTCAGCTTTTTTACAAACAGTGTGATGTTTGCTTCCAGAATTCGCTGGTATTTAATTGAATTCTTTCTTCCCTCTACCAGTGAAATGTTCCCTGTGCCACTGGCTGCAACACAAGCCCAAAGCATGATCAACCCATCCCCATGCTTAACAGTTGGAAAGGTGTTCTTTTCATGAAATTCTGCACCCTTTTTTCTCCAAACATACTTTTGCTCATTGAGGCCAGAAGTTCTATTTTAACTTCATCAGTCCACAGGACTTGTTTCCAAAATGCATCAGGCTTGTTCAGCTGTTCCTTTGCAAACTTCTGACGCTGAATTTTGTGGCGAGGATGCAGGAAAAGTTTTCTTCTGATGACTCTTCCATGAAGGTCATATTTGTGCAGGTGTCACTGCACAGTAGAACAGTGCACCACCTCCAGAGTCAGCTAAATCTTCCTGAAGGTCTTTTGCAGTCAAGCGGGGGTTTTGATTTGCCTTTCTAGCAATCCTATGAGCAGTTCCCTCGGAAAGTTTTCTTTGTCTTCCAGATCTCAACTTGACCTCCACCGTTCCTGTTAACTGCCATTTCTTAATTACATTATGAACTGAGGAACCGGCTACCTGAAAAAGCTTTGCTATCTTCTTATAGCCTTCTCCTGCTTTGTGGGCATCATTTATTTTAATTTTCAGAGTGCTAGGCAGCTACCTAGAGGAGCCCATGGCTGCTGATTGTTGGGACAAGGTTTGAGGAATCAGGGTATTTATAAAGCTTTGAAATTTGCGTCACCTGGCCTTTCCTAATGATGACTGTGAACAAGCCACCGCCCTAACAAGCTAATTAAGGTCTGAGACCTCGGTAAGAGTTATCTGAGAGCTCAAATCTCTTGGACTGTAGTCCTTGGAATGCAGAAGATTGAAGGGAGATTTGATAGAGGTATACAAAATTATGAGGATAAATTAGATAGTTAAATATAAACAGCTTTTCCACTGAGGTTGCGTAGGACTACAACTAGAGGTCATGGGTTGAGGATGAAAGATAAAATGTTTAAGGGGAACATGAGGGGGATCTTCTTCACTCAGAGGGTGATGAGAGTAGAATGAGCTGCCAGCGCAAATGGTGCATGCAAGTCAGTTTCAACATTTAAGAGAAATTTGGATAGGCATGTGGATGGGGGGGATAAAGAGGGCTGTGGTCTTGGTCAAGTCAATGGGACTAGGTAGATAAATCATTTGGCATGGAATAGATGGCCCGAAAGGCCTGTTTCTGTGCTTTTGTGTTCAATGACTATAAACAATTGATATTTTATCTCTCTCCCCTTTTGTACAATATTAATAATGAAACTTAAGGGTAATGTAAGGAGAAAATCCTATACCTTTCTTGGTCATTTCACACTATGGCATGAAGTGAAATCCCACCCTTTGAGATAGAGTGTGAAAGACTGTGGAGATTCAGGTGAAGTGAACTCAAAGGGAAGAATGAAGGTCAGTAGGAGCAGGACCAGGAAGAGTGATGGAAAACAAAGGCAGATACATCAGGAATTCCAAAAGAACAAACAAGAAGGTGGTTAAAGAGAAATTGAAAATTCCTCTGTTCATATAGAATGCAGGTAATGAGAGAGTGAGAGGCAGAAGTAGAATTGGAACTGCGGGGTGAGAGTGGTAACATATCTTCCCTACATTGAATTAAATTGACTTTATTTCTTACAACCTTCACATACATGAGGAGTAACAATTTTTACATCGTCTCCATCTGAATGTGCAATGTGCAAGTTATAGTAATTTGTAATAAATAGTATGTACAGCAAGATATACAACAGAACAGTCCATTTAGCTTAGAAATACAATTGCATCAGCATGAATTAATCAGGCTGATAGCCTGTTGGTCCTGGCTTTAATGCTGCGGTACTTTTTCCTGTAATGGTAGCGGCTGGAACAGTTTGTGGACAGACTTAGATCCCCAATGATCCTTTGGGCCCTTTTTATGCACCTGTCTTTGTAAGTGTCCTGAATAGTGGGAAGTTCACATCAGCAGATGTGTTGGGCTGTCTGCACTGGTCTCTGCAGAGCCCTATGATTGAGAGTAGTATAATTCCTATGCCAGGCAGGGATACAGCCAGTCAGGATGTTCTCAATTGTACCCCTGTAGAAAAACCTTAGGATTTGGGGACTCATGCCTAACTTCTTCAATTCTCTGAGATTAAAGAAATGCTGTTGTGCTTTTTTCACCACACAGCTGGTATGTACAGATCAAGTTAGATCCTCTGTGATGTATATACTGAGGAACATGAAAGTGTTCACCCTCTCAACCCCAGATCCATTGACATCTATAGGGTTGAGCCTGTCTCCGTTCCTCCTATAGTCCACAACCAGCTGCTTTGTTTTTGCAACATTGAGGGAGAGTTTGTTTTCTTGACACAACTGTCAGGGTGATGACTTCTTCTCTGTAGGCTACCTCGTCATTATTTGAGATAAAAACCAGTCAATGTAATATCATCTGCAAATTTACTTAGCAGATTGGAGCTGTGGGTGGTAACACAGTCACATGTATACAGAGAGTAAACGAGGGGGCTTAGGACACAGCCCTGGGGGGCTCCTGTTTTGAGGGTCAGAGGGACAGAGGAAACTTTTTCCATCTGCTGGTGATCTGACTAAGTCCAGGATCCAGCTGCACAAAGCAGGGAGAAGGCCATAATTTTGATAGCTTCATAATCAAAGAGAGACACGGACTATAAAAGTTCAGAAGATGAAGGAGTTAGAGAAAGATGGAATAGAGAAAAATGTGTCATTGGAATGACAGTATTCTGTGGTTTGGGAGTGAATTAGCAGTGTGGGAGTGTGTTTGTGTGATATAACATTGCTGGCTGACATGCTATTAATGAGTGACATGGCAGTAATTTTCACAGTGCAAGCAAGTACCTGCAGTATGGGAAGTCCTTCCTGATGGAAATACAATTGGATTGTATAATCAGTGTGAGAATACAAATGTGTCAGTTGTTCACGTATGAAGGGGCACATAATACTAAAGCACTTCTGGCTTCAATCATTGTCTTTTGTGGCAGGAACGGTTTTCTCTGTTTGGATTTGCTGTTCGATACAAGAGAAATGGAGGAGCTGAACTTTCGGATCATAATTCCAGTCAAGGATCACTAGGTAACTGTTGGTTGTGTTCAGTTTGACAAAATTCATAGAAGTTAATATTTTCTTTGGCACATACATTCTCTACAAAACACCCTTATTGAAAGGTGTGACATTTTAAATTAAATAAGGCAGTAGGTTTATAACAGAAACAAACATGACCAATAATGAAGACAGTGGGGAAATCTGTCAGCACCAACATTTGGGAAAGAAAGTGGCAATGCAGAGTTCAAATAAACTCAAACTGGGAGGCTGAAAAGTTGCTGAAGGAAGTTGCTGGCTTACATACTATTAGTAAATGGCATGGCAATAATTTTCACAGTGCAAGCATATATCTGCAGTATGGAAAGGGTCTTATGTAAATAATCTTGTTGAAATGCCTTGTTATAGACAGAAATAAACAAACTGCTGGTGAAATTCAGTGGGCCAAACACTATCTGTGGGAGGAAGTGAATTAAGATCATAAGACCATAAAATATAGGAGCAAAATTAAATTTGGCCCATTGGGTCTGCTCTGCCTCTTCATCATTGCTGATCCATTTCCCTCTCAGCGCCAGTCTCCTGCCTTCTCTTCATATCCCTTCATGCCCCGACTAATCAGGAATCTATCAACCTTTGCCTTGCATATACCCAATGATTTGGCCTTCACAGCCACCTGTGGCAACAAATTCCACCAATTATTGAAGTTTTGGGACAAAACCCTGCATCAGAAACCCATCAGGGTTTCGACATGCAATATCAACATTTTCTTTCTTTCTACATTTGCTACTTGACCTAAGTTCTTCCAACAAATTGTTCTGTTGCTTCATATTCCAGCATGTATAGTCACTTACGTGTCCATTAGTATAGACAGAATGTGATCTAAAAATAAAGTGAAGAATTTTAAAAGAAAATTACTAAAGCTGATCATTTCAGTTTTGGATGATTTTTAAGCCATAACCACAACAATGAAATTGATGAAAGAGGCCTGGAGCTAGCTCTACATCAATTTGCCAGGATGTTCCAAACAAGCACACAACTCCTCATTTGCTTGAATAAGTAGAGTCGGAATCAGGTTTAATATCTCCACATGTGACCATAAAGCAAGAAACCTGAAAGAACCTAATTAAAAAATAATTAAAATAAAATACCAACAAGTGATGCACAAGTGAAAGGGGTAAAAAAAGACAAATCATGCAAACAATTGAAGCGAGTGACATGCAGTATATGTATAAAAGTTCAATTAAATAAATAGTGCAAAAACAGAAATAAAAAAGTAGTGAGGTAGTGACCATGGGTTCAATGTCCATTCAGAAATTGGATGGCGGGGGGAAGAAGCTGTTCCTGAATAATAATAATGAGTTGTGTGTCTTCAGGCTCCTGTACCTCCTTACTGATGGTAACAATGAGAAGAGGGCATGTCCTGAGTGATGGGGGTCTTTAATAATGGATGCTGCATTTTTGAGGCACCACTCCTTGAAGATGTCCTGATGCTGGGGAGGCGAGTGCCCATGATGGAGCTGACTGAGTTTACAATTCTCTGCAGCTTATTTCAATCTTTTGCAGTAGCACCTCTATCCCATACTGATGCAGTCAGCCAGAATCCTCTCCATGGTGCATCTGTAGAAATTTGCAAGTGTCTTTAGTGACGTACCAATTCTCCTCAAACTCCTAAAAGACCTAACATAACTTGGATAACGGACTACTTGACAGATAGACCTCAGTATGTGCGGTTGGGAGACAGTAGGTCTGACACGGTGGTCAGCAGCACAGGAGCGCCACAGGGGACCGTGCTCTCTCCGGTCCTGTTCACCCTGTACACATCAGACTTCCAATATAACTCGGAGTCCTGCCATGTGCAGAAGTTCGCTGATGACACGGCCATAGTGGGGTGTGTCAGGAATGGTCAGGAGGAAGAGTATAGGAAACTGATACAGGACTTTGTGATATGGTGCAACTCAAACTACCTGCGTCTCAATATCACCAAGACCAAGGAGATGGTGGTGGACTTTAGGAGACCTAGGCCTCATATGGAGCCAGTGATCATTAATGGAGAATGTGTGGAGCAGGTTAAGACATACAAGTATCTGGGAGTGCAGTTAGATGAGAAGCTAGACTGGACTGCCAACACAGATGCCCTGTGCAGGAAAGCACAGAGTCGACTGTACTTCCTCAGAAGGCTGTCATCATTCAATGTTTGTAGTGAGATGCTGAAGATGTTCTATCGGTCAGTTGTGGAGAGCGCCCTCTTCTTTGTGGTGGCGTGCTGGGGAGGCAGCATTAAGAAGAGGGACGCCTCACGTCTTAATAAGCTGGTAAGGAAGGCTCTGTCGTGGGCACAGAACTGGAGAGTATGACAGAGAGGAGGGCGCTGAGTAGGCTACGGTCAATCATGGAAAACCCCGAACATCCTCTGCACAGCACCTTCCAGAGACAGAGAAGCAGCTTCAGCGGCAGGTTGCTGTCAATGCAATGCTCCTCAGACAGGATGAAGAGATCATTACTCCCCAACGCCATTCGGCTCTACAATTCAACCACCGGGGCAAGACATGTTAAAGTGCCGGGGTTAGGACTGAGCTTAAGTTACCACTCAATGCACTTTAGTAAACTATTTAAGAACTTTTTAAAAGCTATTTATTAATGCTTTTTGGAAGGGTGATTTTAGATGCATATATTTATACTGAGTTAAATACTGTATGTAATTAGTTTTGCTACAATAAGTGAATGGGACACTGGAAAAATGTTGAATTTCCCCTTGGGGATGAATAAAGTATCTATCTATCTATCTATCTATCTATAAGATATCTGCTTAATTTACCTACACCCCAAGAAATCGTTCCATTGAAGTAAGAATCAAATCTTTTTTTTCATGCATCTACTAAGTTAGATCATAGGATTTTTTTTGGGATAAAAGTTCTTCCGTTAGCAACGCATCTTCAATAATGCCTCCATTCACTGTTTGTAGCAGCATGAATATGATAAAAACAACTTCACCCTAATATCTTCTGCTTTTTCATGAGACTTTATTTATTTGTTTATAGGGTAGATCATTTACATACTGATTCATTGAATTGAGACTCTACCTGGGGAAAGGATCACAGATAATTACTTACAAGTTGAACTGATGCTCAAATGTGACCAGTCTTTTCTTATAACTAACACTAATGGGAATTAGCCTAGACTGAATGTCTCCCTGTATTTATTTATTTATTTATTGATTGATTGATTTACAGTGCAGACCAGAATGTTCCAACCCTTCCAGCCGCGCCACCCAGCAATCCCCGATTTAACCCGAGCCAAATCACAGGACAATTTACAATGATCAATTAACCTACCAACCGGAATATCTTTGGACTGTAGGAGGAAACTGGAGCGCCTTGAGTAAACCCATGTGGTCATGGGGAGAACATACAAATTCCTTACAGACAGTGGTGGGAATTGAATCTGTGTCTGTTACATGGGGGCAACGGAAGAGAACCCAAGTGCAGGACACTGGCACGTCAACTCAGTTGGGGAGGCTGGTGTAGACCTGAACGTAGAGCAGAAAACCAGAGGAATTTTGACAAGGAGACGGGATTCACAGGGACTCTCTAGAAACTAGAGCGGAACTTAGAACTACCGGTTCTAATCGAAACACGGAATGAAGCATCACACGAGAATTGACCAGCGAACTGGCAACCTGTGATAGAGTCGCCATCGTATTTATTTCCCAGCCTCTGATGAAGGCCAGATGTACGGTAAATGGGTAACTAGCAGCAATTGACTGAAATTGGGGCATGATCAGGGAGAAAGAAGTGTTAAAGGGGAACGGCCAACCGGAACCATGACAGTGTCACTGGTACTGTAAAGTGTTGTACTAATTTAGGTGATGAAAATTGAGGTCAAGACTGATTGGCTATGATGCAGTCAGAGCATAATTATTCTTTCTTTAATATTTAAATGTTGTGAATCACCACCACTGAAGCATTTGTTTCATTCCATAGAAGCTCCTTGTAACATCAAGAAAACAAAAAGATCAAAATCCAAGAATGTTGAAGATGATTGGAATGAAGTAAGTTACAGCAAAAAAATGTCACCTGTCCGAGCTAAGATACCTCTGTGGAGATTGCTGTATGAATGCTGCAGTTAGATCTTAACATCTCTGGGCTAGAATGTTCATGATGCAGGGTTTCAGTCTGAAATTTCAGCCATTCCTTTCCCCCTACAGATGCTGCTGAGTTCCTCCAGCAGATTGTTTGTGCTCCAGCATACAGTACTCACCTTTGGTTATGCTTAATTAATCTGTGATGAATAATGTGTGATTGTGAGTGTTCTGAATGCAAGAATCAAGATTCACGGTTGTTTATTGTCATTCTTCAGTATAGAGCAAAATGACTGAACCCGGAGTAACAATCATTTCATACCCCTTTACGCTCCAGTACTGAAGAAAGACCTCCAAGCGGACCACAACCTTGTCGTAGGGTGTGGAGGCTTGCATGACTCAGTGACCAGAGAGCTATGTTGGCTGGAGTCAAGACTTTATGCTTTGGCTCTTGGTAGGGTCACCCATGCCAAGCAGGTCAAAGGGTAGAGGCCAGACTAAGAGTGGTCCACCGGCTCTCCAGATTCAGGGGTTCAGGTGAGGGGTAACAACACTGACTGGTCAAAAAAAATTGTTACGGAAACATCAATGAAGAATCCTATATCTGTGTGTGATGGTATGGACAGGCAGTGATTCATGAGTTTCATTGCTGCCCTAAGTGCCAATGATGTAACAGGCAGTATGTACGTAAGTACTGAAGAATGACAATAAACAACCTTGACTCTTGAACGCAAAAAAAACTTTGCTTTGACGTAGCACTACTAACACAGCAGTTCAAAGAGTATTAACAGTAAACAAATTGTTAGTAAGTGATGTAAAGAGATCTTAGAAGATAAAACTAAAAATGCTGGAAACACTCAGCGTCTCAAGCAGAATTTGTGGAATGAGAAACCGAGTTCATATCTCTGGTCAAAGATTGTTTGTTGGAAGTAATCAGGACAAGTAGTCAAAACTTATTTAAAAGAGTGGTGGAGAAGCATAAAGGGTCAGGGTGAGAATTGCAAGTCCAGGGCTGAGGGATTTGGCAGTACTGGTGGAAAAATGGAGTAAGTCTTGCACTAGAATTACGTAGTGCAGAGACCTTAGAGCTGGGGAAATTTCTAAAGAAAGGGAAAGATCAGACCAAGGAAGATTTGTAGACAAAAGTGAAAATTTAAGCCACCAGAGTCAGGATTAAGCCACCAGTGCAGACCAGTGAATACAAGAACTGAACAAAACTGGATGTAAGTTAATAGACAAGACAATGAAGCATTAAATGAGTTTGAATCTTTGAAGAGGAGTGGTTTTAAAGTTATCCAGGAGAGCAGGTGTCATCTGAAAGTTGTAAAGGTGTTAACTGTTCTCGTGTTTAGGCCTTTGTAGTGGAGGACACTCTGATTGGATATAGGAATGGACAAGGTGTTGGAGGAGTAAGTTGCATTCCACTGAATCTCATGGTTGACACTCCTGTTGTAAAAGGAGTTAAGATGGCTTAAGGCTATTGGGCAGTTCTGAATAAGCTGTTTTCTGTTCAGTTCTACATGCTTGTCAATTCCAGGCCTTGAAAGCTTCTTTGGGTACCTGTCACATGATACGAGCCACCTCCTGATGCCATTTCAAATCACACAGAGGCATTTTCTGACCATCTTGTTCTCCAATTCTTCACCCTTGTCTAACATCTCAACATACGGTGCCAGTCTGTTCTACTGTTGATTAACCAGGGGTTTCCA
Organism: Hypanus sabinus; assembly: GCF_030144855.1. Taxonomy (NCBI): domain Eukaryota; kingdom Metazoa; phylum Chordata; class Chondrichthyes; order Myliobatiformes; family Dasyatidae; genus Hypanus; species Hypanus sabinus. The sequence continues at coordinate 84,920,417 of NC_082712.1, read as the reverse complement.
ACCTGAGGTGCATGGACCCCTCAGTTAATGGTAGGGGTTCATGGCATTAAAAAAAAAGTTGGGAATCCCTGTAAAAGGATGTCCCACTTGGAGTTAAGGGTGTCCTCAGTGGAGATTTCTTTGTGTGGGAGTCCTTTAGACTGGAGATCTGGAGTGGAGAGCGCTGCATTAAACAGTCCCCTGTAGATGATTTTTAAGCTGTTTCTCTTGTCTCCTGGGCTGCCTGCTATTTCTGTACTCAATATGTATGTGAAAACCAAGAGGTTACAGCAGCACTGATTATTTTAATCTGCTGGTCCTCAAGCTTTGGCAGCACTTCAGCCACTTGAAGTGGGCACCCAGTTGCAGGGGGGGGGGGGGTTATTCAATCCTGGGGACTTCTTTGATCATTCACTCCTGGGTCTGTAGTGGGTCTTTGAAGGATCAAGGATTGGCTTTATTCACTGCATACGTTTACATGTATTCAGAATTTGCTGTGGTATGTCAGGGCGCAATGTGTAACAAAAACAGCAACGTTCAACCGCTATAAAGAATAAATAATTATATAAAAATAAAGTTAATGATTAAAGTGTGGATATGGAGTAAAATGTGCATAAATGCCAGTATGCATTTTACAATGTAAATTGCATTATTAAGTGGTTTTTGAATGGTCCATCTGTGCAGTCTGCCTCCTCTTCTAAGGATACACCTGTGCCTTGTGTTCCTAAAGAGAGAACAAGTGATATCCATAAATTTTCTGGTGAGCTTCCAGTACCAGTGGGCAGGAGTGAATTCAGTACATTGAGGGCATTATTATAACTGTTGTAATTAAGTTTCCTTTAAAACAGAAGGCAAAAAAGTAGGAAGTAGGAATTTTGGTTTTATCTTGTTGAGGGATCAAAGTTGGGTGATAATAGATGGGACAAAAGGTGAGATCTAAAAGGTTACTTTCTTAGCCCCAAGAGTAATCTGCTACTTGTAGTTTCTGAGTGATCCTACATTACTTAAGTATTCATTTTTCCAGTGCAGTCTTAAAGACTTGCTGCTTATGGTTCCATAAAGTAAGTTCTGGTTCCCCCATCCATTTCTATTTGTGACTAACCACAAGATATAATTAGGAGAAAAATTGCAACAACATGGAATGTCATGTAGTCCTAATATATTCAAAATCTTTTTACGGTACATATATATGAAATAAAATTTATATTTACTTATAGGATAGTGCAGACAGGATGCCTATTGCGGCTGGAAGTCATCAGCAGAAAGCCAGGAAGGAAAAAGGGAAGTACCAAGTTTATACATTGAAAAATCTAGATGATGTGTTTGTTGTGATGGAAATAACTGGTTCTTTGAGTCCCAACAGTAGAGGCCTGGACACACACAGTTTTAATAATAAGGAATTTATTATTAAAGGGGAAGTCGGGTCAACACAAGCAACTAAAATACACAGGAAGCAGTGTGGGGCCAGGGTACGGTTACACATACAGAGAACAAGGGAAAAGCACTACAACAGCTATCCCCCTTGACCTTGGATAGCCGCGGCTCCCTTACCAGGGCAAACGATAGACCTTCCCTAACATAAATCAATGCACTTACCTTCAATGAGGTGGTCTGTAAGAGAGACCGAGCCAGGGCCAGGTCTCACCTTTTATAGCATGGGGCTGGACGAGATAATCCAATTAAGGTGAACAATAATTTAGGTGTGCATTGATTAGTTGGGAGGGACCAAATGTTGATTGGCATGTGGTGTGTCCTCCGACCAGCCAGGTGGCAGTGCGTCTATCATGTGGCCGGTATCTCTGGATACACTGCACCCCTCGGAAGACGCACCACATAGCCAACACACATAAAAGGGTGAAACAAAATCGCATATACCAGAAATAACCAATCTTGAGCAGCTAAGTAAATGCAGAGACACTCTTAATCAGCTGGCATGCGCAACATAGTATAGAAATAGCTATGATTACAAGAATGAGTGCGATGGACCAGTGAATGACAGTTGCCCACCACCCGCCTAGGGACGCAAACGGCCACCAATTGCCCCATGAGGTGATGTGCTGGAGGAGCTGGTCCCTTGATTTTTGAATTTTAGCCACCGAGTCCCGAATGTGAGCGGCCAAGTGATTGATGTTGCTGGACTCATCAGGGATAAAGGTATAGCATTCCTTACCAACCACTGCACACGTTCCACCATCAGCAGCGAGTAGGTAGTCCAGTGCCATTCGGTTCTGCAGGGCGACCATCCTGACAGCTGTCAGTTCTGCCGCCTTTTGGGTGAGGGCATCCTCCGTGTGTTGCAGTGCCTCTGCCAGAGTTGGCCAGAGTCTCGAGCACACTGGTCATCTGGATCACCTCCCGGGATAGCCAGGCCGTACCTTAACTGGGAAAGGCTATCATCCAGAACCTCTCCGCCTCTGTAATGGCCCTCTTGTCCCGGTGGCCGCTGTATGCCGGATGCTCCCCAACGTCATTCAAGGGGTGGATGAAGGGCACCACATATGCTGGAAAGCAGCAGCCATACCAGCTCATGGGGAGCCACGGGTAGGCGTGGTGGCCGCAGATCCAGTGGGTCCCGTTTAGAGTCCAGGGAGCTCCCAGCTGAGCGGCATCGTCAGCAGTGGTCACTGGGGCACCCGGGTACCAGTTTCGCTGACAGTTGCTGTGACCAATGGAAAAGTTAGAAGTGTGCGCATTGCGGAGTCTGCACCAGCATTCGTTAGGTATACTCAGTGGCTGTGGAATAACTCTGAGGGTGGGGACTCGGGTGGAGGTCAAATTGTAGGGAGGGAAATACCAGTTCCTGAAGCACCCACCCCATCGGGGGTCAAGGGAAGATATGTTGTCGAATGGGGAGGAGAGTGGTGGGGGACTGCCAGCAGGGTCCCCCCAAACAGCTATACCAAAACCAGCAGGAGCAAACAGTCTGTGTAAACAGTTTATCTCAATGTCATCCAGTGGGATCAGCATAAGTGGCAGCGCATCATCAGCGTGTGCTGGGGCCCTCAAGCAGATCCAGCAGTCCGATCTGTTGGTGTTGCTGGCAAACTCGTAAGCGACCCTGAGGAAGGTGATGGCAGCTGGCACGGAGTCGAGCATCGCAGCGACCAGGAGGGATGACTGGAGTCGCACCATTGTCCTTTAGAGGGAGATGGGGGTGGAGGGGTGGGGGTAGGTGTAGGAGGAAACTCATTCCCGTCTGGTTAAATGCCAGGTATGTATACAGGACAAATCAGATTTATCTGGAATGGCAACTCAGCGGGTGTCCCCTGGACCGCGTGTGACGATTTCTCCCTTTCTGGAGAGGCTCTGCGGCTGTCGGATCCATACTCTGCCCGAGTCCTCGGTCTCAGGCTGTTCGGTGTTTCCCAATCGGAAGATGGGGACTGTGCCAGGTGGCGGGCCAGTGGGGATCCCCCTTGGCTAGCGGGCTGTGTGTTTAACTGGTCGACAGCCTGCTGAAGGACACTTAGCCACCCCTGCAGTGTGCGAAAGGGTGTCAGAGTGCGTACTTTTTCCTTGAGCAGGCCGTTCATTCTTTCAGTTAAGCCCAATGCCTGGGGGTGGTGGGGTATATGGAACAGCCACGAGATCCCCACCTCAGCCAGCCAGGTCTGGGCTTTGGTCCCAGCAAAGTGTGAGCCCTGATCGTATTGTATCTCCCATGGGACCCCATAGATAGAGGAGAGATGCTGTAATCCTCTGATGGTGCCATTCTGGTTGGCCCTCTCTCAGGGCACCGCCACCAGGACACCCGAGTATGTGTCCACCATCGTGAGGACATACTGCTTCTTATTCTGTCGCAAGAGCGGTCCAATATAGTCAACTTGCCATACCTGACCCGCTCCCGTGCTGCGATGAATGTGGCCCGGTGGCCTATCGGCCAGCCCCATGGCTTGACTAGCTGGCAGATGGGGCAGTTATCTACAGATGTTTTACATTGATTGAGTGTCAAGGCGACACCAAATTGTTCAGCCCAACGCCACGTGCCATCGGCCCCTAAGTGGCCAACTTTGCGGTGTGCCCACGCAGCTAGTGCACTGGGGTCTGGGTTAGGGGTGGAAGTGGTGGCAGATGATATTTGGGTAGCCTGGTCCACAGCAGCGTTAAACGTTGCCTCTTCATTATCTTTCCAGGTATAGGCATCCACATGGTGGACAGGAAATTTCCTGGTCCCAAATGAAACGCCAGTGGTGCTGTCCCCAGAGGGGACGTCCATGTATTTCCCACACCATGTCTTGCCACCGGGCCATCCACACTGCAATGCCGTTAGCTGCTGCCCAGGAGTCAGTATAGATGTGGACTGGTCCGGTAGTGTTTTGGAGGGTGAGGGCTACTGCCACCAGCTCGGCAAGTTGACTGGAACCCCCCTCTCCCTCGGTGGTTAAAATTCTACTCGTGGCGGGATGAAGAGCTGCCGCTTTCCAAAATTGTTTACCCCCTTTCCAGCGGCTGGAGCCGTCTGTGAACCAGGCGCGCAGTTTGCTGTCGGGGTCGAGGGAATCGAAGGGTTGACCCCAACATGCTGGGGAGGGTTGTCTCTCGGGGATGTCCGGGGCAGGGTCCTGGGACTGGGGGAAAGCCATGACTTGTTCATGGAGGCGGCTAACCCCTTCAGGATCAGGCATGGCCCTCCTTGTGGGTAGAATCGGGGGACTTGACCCATCGCATTATGGGGAGATGGGGGCGAAGGACGACAGGGTCGGTGCCTGTTTGGTGTTCTGTGGCGAGGAGCACCAGGTAGCAGGCTAGTAGCTGGCGCTTGAAGGGGCTGTAGCGCACTGCCGCTTCAGGTAGGGGTTTAGTCCAGAAACTGAGGGGGACTCTACGCCCTGGGGTCTTCCGCCAGAGGCTCCACTCGGCGACCATCTCGCTCGCTGAGACCTGTAACTTGAAAGGCAGACCCGCCTGGCGGGAAGAAAGTGGCATGGCTTGTTCCACCGCTAGTTTCGCCGTATCAAAGGCAGCCTGTTCCGCTGGCCCCCAAAGAAATGTGGATTTTTTCCTGGAGATCCTATAGAGCGGCCGGAAAAGCATGAAGTGGGGTGTATGCTGCCGCCAATAGCCCAGGAGCCCCACGAATCTCTGTGTCAGTTTTATTCGAGGGGACGGCAAAATTTAAAATTTTATTTTTGGCGGCATCGGGTATGCTTCTGTGCCCGGAGTTCCATTGTACTCCAAGGAAAATGACACCCTGGCTGGGGCCTTGTATCTTTTCCATATTAATGGCCCAGCCCCGTCCCCTGAGGGATTCGATTAGCATGTGAAGGGCCTTTGACACAATGGTCTATATAATGTGCAATCGAAATCTCTGGTGGGAATTGGATGTTGTGTAAATCGCGGGAGACAAGGCTATGGCAGATAGTGGGGCTGTGAATGTAAACTTGGGGCAGGCGACAAAATGTGTTTTGTCTGCTATCCCAATTAAAGGTAAACTGGTCTTGGCCATCTGAGTGCAGGGGAATCGAGAAAAATGCATTCGCTAAATCGACAACAGCGTACCAGGGTTTATGGGGACGGCCTGCGATGTCTTCAGTAAGGGTGACAATGTTGGGTACAGCGGCGGCGAGGCGGGGTGCAGCCTTGTTCAATTGCCAATAATCAACAGTCATCCACCAGGAGCCGTTCTTTCAGACGGGCCAAATGGGGCTGTTGAAAGGCAAGGCAGCGGTTCTAATAATTCCCTCCTGTAACAGGGCTTGAATGGAGTCTGTGATTTCTTGGCGCCCCCCCCCCCCCCCCCGGCACTCTGTACTGACTGTTACAGATGATCTTGGGGGGGGGGGGAATAACAATTGGCTCCCGCTTAGCTGCCCCGATGACAATAGTGGCTCGCGTGATGCTGAAGGTGAACTTGCCCCTGTTTGTTTGATTGTCCCTTTAAAACATTGATCCTGAGAATACATTCCGGGGAGGAGGCAATAAGGACTTGTACATGTCTGGGGGAATGGTTGCCTATGGCTAGGCGAAGGGTGACCTCCCTAGCTGGTAACAGGGAGCCCCCCAATCCCTCTATCTGCATGTCTGTACCCCTCCATAAGGCAGGATTGCCTGGGATAATCGTGTGCTGGGCACCTGTGTCGACAAGCGCCATCCACCTCTGTGTGTTTCCCTTTCCCCAATGTACTGTGACGGGTACATGTGGCCTCAGGTCCCCCAGGCAGGAAAGGGCGAGAGAGCAAATGCGCCCGGGGCCCTGGCCTTCATCCTATGGGAGGGGGGAAGAGGGCTGCCACTTTGCTGGTGGAGGTGGGACATTTCCTGCCTGACGAGCTGTCTGTTCTGCTTTGAGGGCCTTCGAGACAGTTTCAGGCAGGGGAGGCATGGAGGGTGGCTCGGTGTGGGCATGGCGGTCTTTTTGTAAGTAGTCTTCCCCCTGCAATGCTCCTTCCATAGGGCATATAGGTTGGGGGTGGGGATGCCATCTATCTGGTTACGATCCACCCCTGCATGCAGCAGGTCCTTGTACAGCTGCCTGCGTGTGTATATCTGAGAGGGATAGTGTCTAGGGCCCTTGTCTCGGTCTTCCGGACCTGCATAGGTGTCCCCCTCTGCATATATTCTAATCCCTCCAGGAGGGTGATGGCATCCTGTACGGTCCTACCACTGGCTGGTGCCATGAGGGACAGGATTACTGACTTAAGATCAGGGCATGCGGTAGTGATCAAGTATCCCGTGAGGGCACTGGTCACTCATGTGCTTTCAAGGAAGTTATGGTCGCAGGCACCTTATAGATGATGTTGACCAGTGCCCATTCCCTGATAACCCAGGTGCCCTCATTGACCGTACCCTATTGCGGGCGCCCGTGTAGATCCCACTCCAGAAGTGTGGGATTGCGAGCTCGCACCGCGGTCACTACCCGATCCCACAGGGTTGTGCTATTGCGGATTTCCGCTTGTGGCACCCGCAGCGCATTGTTTATGCTCTGCTGGTCAGAGAGGCTTCCCAGGGTGCTTGCCTCCTGATGAGAGAGGCTGAGGTTGGGCCCCCCCTCATCCCACAGCCGGAGCAGCCAGGCAGCCAGGTGCTCGCCTGGTCGTTGGCGGTACCGATCCGCCAACTGGGTCAGCTCCTTGGGGGAGAAGTCCCGGGTCTCTGTGGTCTCGGAGTGACTAGGGGAAGGTCCAGCTGTCTCCCCCTCGTTCCCTTCCTCCCTGCGGTGAACCTGGGACCGCGTGGTGACGGGTCAGGCATGTTGGAGCACGGGTGAGAAGGGGGAAGGGTGATTGTGGAACCTTGGTTCCTCGGGCATCCCCTCGTCATCACTATCCAGCCAGATGTCCCCATTTCCCAGCCATGCGTCCAGCTTGTCACCACACTGGACTAAGGCTCGAATCTTTAATGGGTCCGGACCGATGGGCTGCCCTGGCCTGCTGAAGTTTTATGAGGCCACAGGCAAGTTCAGTTCCCCTAACTTCAAGGTCATCGGCTCGGGCCTGGGCAGCCTGTGCTGCTTCCTTCAGCGTGCAACAATGCTGACTGAGATCTTTAATTTCCCTGACCTTCTGACCACACAAGTGCTGCAGGTAGAATCAGTAATTCTCAGCAGGGACACAAACAACCAGAAGGCACCCCTTTGATTCCCGTTGGCTCTGGGGAACCCTGATTCCTTCAGGAGGGAGACCACATGATGGCCCAGCTTCTCTCCACAGAGCTCCAACTGCTCAGACCAGTCCACGGGTTTTCCATGGTCTGCCAGCATGCTGGCCAGACTCTCAAATCCCTCCCTTTCATCAGCCCACCCGGAGATCTTATCCTGGGTGCCTGCACTGGCTTTCTTTCCCATATTCCAGAACATTATCCCCTGTGCTTGTGTCCAGCCAAAACCTATGAGACCCTGCTTGCAGCGCCAAATGTTGTGATGGAAATAACTGGTTCTTTGAGTCTCAACAGTAGAGGCCTGGACACACACACAGTTTTAATAATAAGGAGTTTATTATTAAAGGGGAAGTCAGGTCAACACAAGCAACTACAATTCACAGAAAGAGGTGTGGGGACAGGGTACGGTTACACATACAAAGAACAAGGGAAAAGCACTACAACAGCTATCCCCCTTGACCTTGGATAGCCGCGGCTCCCTTACCAGGACAAACGATAGACCTTCCCACTTACCTTCAATGAGGTGGTCTGTAAGAGAGACCGAGCCAGGGCCAAGTCTCACCTTTTATAGCATGGGGCTGGACAAGATAATCCAATTAAGGTGACCAATAATTTAGGTGTGCATTGATTAGTTGGGAGGGACCAAATGTTGATTGGCATGTGGTGTGTCCTCCGACCAGCCAGGTGGCAGTGCATCTGTCACGTGGCCGGTATCTCTGGATACAGTGCCACAAGCAGCAGTATGTAGTGCAATTAAGTGTCAAAAAATAGTTTTAAAAAAGCAAGGTAGATCTAATTTTGATTAAAGGGAATTTAAGAGCAGCCATAGAACCATTGAACATTACAGCACAGAAAGAGGCATTTTTGCCCTTCTTGGCTGTGCCGAACCATTTTTCTGCCTAGTCCCACTGACCTGCACCTGGACCATATCCCTCCATACCCCTCTCATCCATGTACCTGTCCAAGTTTTTCTTAAATGTTAAAAGTGAGCCCGCATTTACCACTTCATCTGGCAGCTCATTCCACACTCCCACCACTCTCTGTGTGAAGAAGCACCCCCCCCCCAATATTCCCTTTAAACTTTTCCCCCTTCGCCCTTAACCAATGTCCTCTGTTTTTTTTTCTCCCCTAACCTCAGTGGAAAAAGCCTGCTTGCATTCACTCTATCTATACCCATCACAATTTTATATACCTCTATCAAATCTCCCCTCATTCTTCTACACTCCAGGGAATAAAGTCCTAACCTATTCAACCTTTCTCTGTATCTCAGTTTCTCAAGTTCCATCAACATCCTTGTAAACCTTTACTGCACTCTTTCAACTTTATTAATATCCTTACTGTAATTCAGTGACCAAAACTGCACACAATACCCCAAATTTGGCCTCACCAATGCCTTATACAACCTCACCATAACATTCCAACTCTTATACTCAATACTTTGATTTATAAAGGCCAATATACCAAAAGCCCTCTTTACTACCCTATCTACCTGTGATGCCGCTTTTAGGGAATTATGTTTCTGTATTCCCAGATCCCTCTGTTCAACTGCACTCCTCAGTGCCCTACCATTCACCTTGTATGTTCTACCTTGGTTTTTCCTTCCAAAGTCCAACACCTCACATTTGTCTTAAACTCCATTGCCATTTTTCAGCCCATTTTTCCAGCTGGTCCAAATCCCTCTGCAAGCTTTGAAAACCTTCGTCACTGTCCACTACACCTCCAATCTTTGTATCATCAACAAATTTGCTGACCCAATTTACCACATTATCAACCAGATCATTGATATAGATGACAAATAACGATGGACCCAGCACTGATCCCTGTGGCACACCACTAGTCACAGGCCTCTACTCAGAGAAGCAATCCTCCACTACCACTCTCTGACTTCTTCCATTGAGTCAATGTCTAATCCAATTTACTACCTCACCATGTATACCTAGTGACTGAATCTTCCTAACTAACCTCCCATGCGGGACCTTGTCAAAGGCCTTACTGAAGTCCATGTAGACAACATCCATTGCCTCCCTTCATCCACTTTCCTGGTAACCTCCTCAAAAAGTTCTAATAGATTTATTAAACATGACCTACCACGCACAAAGCCATGTTGACTCTCCCTAATACGTCCCTGTCTATTTAAATACTTGTCGATCCTACCTCTTAGTACTCCTTCCAATAATTTACCTGCTACCGACATCAAACTTACCAGCCTGTAATTTCCTGGATTACTTTTAGAGCCTTTATTAAACAACGGAACAACATGAGCTATCCTCCAATCCTCTGGCACCTCACCTGTAGATACCGACATTTTAAATATATCTGCCAGGGCCCCTGCAATTTCAACACTAGTCTCCTTCAGGGTCTGAGGGAATACCCTGTCAGGTCCTGGGGATTTTATCTACTCTGATTTGCCTCAAGATAGTAAGCATCTCCTCCTCTTCATAGAAGAGTTAATTGAGTCATAGAAAAGTACAGCACAGAAACAGGCCCTTTGGCCTAATAGATCCGTGTTGAACCATTTAAGCTGCCTGCTCCCGTTGACTTGCACTGGGATCACAGCCCTTCGTACCCCTCCCATCCATGTACCTATCCACACTTCTCTTAAACGTTGAAATCAAGCTCACGTGCACAGGCATCTCGTTCAACACTCTCACCACCCTCTGAGTGAAGAAGTTTCCCCTCATGTTCCCTTAAACTTTTCACCTTTTGCCCTTAATCCATGACCTCAGTGGAAGAAGCCTGCTTGCATTTATCCTATCTATTCTTCTCATAATTTTGTATACCTCTATCAAATCTCTCAGTCTTCTACATTCCAAGGAATAAAGTCCTAACCTATTCAGTCTGGAAATATCTCTACATTGGCACATCTTTAGTTTGAAGACTGTCCCAACATTCTCTACTATTTACACTGCAAATCCAGCTCTATTATTGTGTGCCAGATTCAGTTGCCTGATTTAGTAGCCTTAACACAAGGCGTAAAGTTGTGCAGGTGCTGCAATTCTGTGTGTCTGACAAGACTCAGAGGGAAAGCAAAATGGTGAAGAAAATATTTGCATATTGAGCCTGCAAACTTGGCAGACACTTCACTATATTATAAAGATTCACTGCACTGTCAGAGTTATCTTCTTTCAGGTGAGATAATAAATTAAGATGCAGTTCTCCTTCAGGTCAATGTAAAAGATCCCATGACATTAATGAATGCAGAAGTTTTCCCTCTGACATCCTGGCAAATAATTACTTAACCAACATCAGAGCAATAGATTATATTGTGATTGTGACATTGCTGTTGTGGGATCCGGCTGTGTGTATTTCTTACTTTATAACAATGGTTTAAAAAATATTTAACTGGCATGAGTTTCCACAATAGTACATTGTAAAATTTAAGGATTAGTTCTATTTGTCTTGTTTGAAATATTGAAATGTGTTATTTACGTCAATGATCAACACAGACTGAAGGTATGAAAACAATGACATTAAGTACTGGCCAGATCATTTGACGGATGCCAGTAGTCATTTTGCATCACCGTGAAGTTGAATTTCACCCCACACCAAAGCAGGAAGAGGAGTGTCCTTCCACCAATGTGTTAAAGTGCCTTATAAAATTTGTAACAAGGGCTCCTCTTTGCGTGCGGTATTTCCTGGTGTGTTGATCCTCTGCTTGAGTGTGTCGGGCCTGGGCCTCCTACAACTCCTGCAGCCGTCGCCCCCCAGGAAACAGAAGCAGCAGCTGCTGTGGTGGCAGCGCCAGGCTACCAGCATGGATGGGGACGCAAGCACCGTGGAGCAGGCACTGGCACCGCTGAGGCAGGCGGTGCTGGAGCAGGGAGAACTTGTTTGGAAGTTGAAAGCAGAGAGTGCTCCACCGGTGGATGTTGATAAAGCAGTGGCAGAACTGAAGGCACGGAAAAGGATCTTGGAAGCCAAGGAGCTGTATCTGCAACCCAAGGATGACATTGTTGACCGGGTGAAAATGGAGGACACATTGAAGAGACGGTTCTTCTATGATCAGGCTTTTTCCATCTGTGGAGGGGTGAGTGGTCTGTACGACTTTGGTCCTGTTGGCTATGCCCTGAAGAACAACACCCTGCAGATCTGGCGGCAACACTTCATCCAGGAAGAGCAGATCCTGGAGATCGACTGCACCATGCTGACTTCCAAACCGGTCATCAAGACATCTGGGCACGTGGACAAGTTTGCAGACTACATGGTGAAGGACCTGAAGAATGGGGAGTGCTTCCATGCCGACCACCTGCTCAAAGCTCATTTGCAGAAATTGATGTCTGATAAGAAATGCTCAGCTGATAGGAAGGCAGAGATGGAGGACGTCATCACCCAGATGGACTATTACAGTCAGCAGGAGTTAGCGGATCTGTTTGTGAACTACAACTTCAAGTCTCCAGTAACCAGGAACAACTTGTCTCCTCCGATCTCCTTCAATCTGATGTTCCAGACATCCATTGGGCTAGGAGGCAACTTGCCAGGCTACCTCCAGCCTGAGACAGCTCAAGGGATCTTCCTAAACTTCAAACGGTTGTTAGAATTCAATCGGGGAAGCTCCCGTTTGCTGCCGCCCAGATTGGAAATTCATTCCGGAATGAGATCTCCTTGCGATCGGGTCTCATCCGGGTTAGGGAGTTCACCACGGCAGAGATCGAGCAGTTTGTGGATCCCAGTGAGAAGAATCACCCCAAGTTCTCCAGTGTGGCTGATCTTGAGATCATGCTGTACTCTAGCCAAGCCCAGACCAGCAGGCAGTCAGCACGAAAGATGCGACTCGGTGATGCAGTGGAGCAGGGAATCATCAATAACTCAGTGCTGGGGTACTTCATCGGCAGGACTTACCTCCTCTTGCTCAAAGTGGGTGTGTTGGCTGACAAGCTGTGGTTCCGGCAGCACATGGAGAACGAGATGGCCCACTACGCCTGTGACTGCTGGGACGCTGAGTCCAAGACCAGCTATGGCTGGATTGAAATAGTCGGCTGCGCAGATCGGTCGTGCTATGACCTGGCTTGTCACTCCAGAGTGACCAAGGTGCCTTTGGTCACAGAGAAGCCTCTGAAGGAGCCCAAGACTGTGAACATTGTCCAGTTTGAACCCAACAAGAATGCCATTGGCAAGGAGTTCAAGAAGGAGGCCAAAATAGTGATGGAGTATTTGAGTGTTTGCAACGAATGTTACATCATTGAGATGGAGAAGGAGCTGAATGAGAAGGGGGAGTTCACTTTTGAGTCCGAAGGCAAAAGGTTTACCCTGATGAAGAACATGGTTGGAGTGAAGAAGTTTCAGAAGACTCTGCATGTTGAGGAGATCACTCCCAGTGTGATAGAGCTGTTCTTTGGCATCGGGAGGATCATGTACACAGTGTTCGAGCACACGTTCAACATCAAGAGAACGTACTTCAGTTTCCCAGCGACTGTGGCTCCCTACAAATGTTCTGTGCTCCCACTCAGTCAAAACCAGGAGTTTGATCCGTTTGTGAAGGATCTGGCTGAGGTGCTGACCTGACATGGGGTCTCCCACAAGGTAAATGACTCATCAGGCTCCATCGGGAGGCGCTATGTCCAGAAGGACAAGATCAGTGTGGCTTTCGGCATAACCATCAACTTCGACACGGTGAACAAGGTGCCATACACAGCCACGCTGAGGGAGCAGGACTCGATGCAGCAGATCCGGGCAGAGATTTCAGAACTGCCCCAAGTTATCAGAGATCTAACCAATTACTTGACGACCTGGGCTGATGTTGCGGCGAAGTACCCCTTATTTGAGGGGCAAGAAACCAGCAAGAAAGAAAATTAAACCTGCCCTGGCAGTGTCCCTCTCAAACCCAGCATAGGTCGGGAGCCAGTGAGTAGCATCGGTGACATCAATCAACAAGGACTGGGCAATGGGTATTAAAGAACCAGTGACTCTCATCCAGCAAATTTTGGCCCATTCCTACAGCCACAGAACTAAACTGTGTTCTCGGCAATAAAATCTGAAAGGGAAAAAAAAAATCGTAACAAGGGCTGCAAGTTCTGGAGCGTGGCAACTTTTTGCAAGCTTCTCTCTACAGATCTGCTCTTTACTTCTATAATAATTTTGGCGCAGCACGGTAGCAAAGTGGTTAGCACAAAGCTTTACAGTGTAGGCGACCCAGGTTCAATTCCTGTCACTGTCTGGAAGGAGTTTGTACCATGTGGGTTTCGCTGCATGTTCCAGTTTAACTCCCACTGTCCAAAGACCTACTGGTTGATAAGTTAATTGAATATTGTAAGTTATCCCATGATGAGGCTAGAATTAAATTCGGGGAATTGCCAGGCGGTGAGGCTCGAATAGCCGGAAGGGCCTATTGCGTGCTCTATCACAATAATAACAATGATAATAATAGTAATCATTCTAGTTTAGTGTGCTGATATGATGAAATAATCTGTACGGATGCCATGCAAACAAAGTCTTTCACTGTGCCTTGATATATTTGACAATAATAAACCAATTTGCCTCATTAACAATGCAAACTAATGATAACATTGTTTTAAAATGTAGATATGGACCTAATTCAAGGTGAACTAAAGCGGCAAAGGAAGCAAGAATCTCCAGTACAGTTGGTGAAGAAAGATCATCTGACTCGGCCCAAGCAATTCAGAGACCCAACATTAAAAAGAAACAACACCAGGAAAGGTCAGAAAATCAGAGGTTGAATTTTGCTGAGCTCCAGCCTAAGTAAAGTATTGAGTGTGATGCAAATGTATCAGCTGAAATAGTTTTTGGCATTTCTGCATTGAATCTGCCAGAAATCTCGCTGTTCCTAATACAGATGACCCCATTATAAGCCATGTTCTAATTTTTGATCTCTTTATTTTTTGGAGGGAATTTTTTCAGTTTTTATTACTGTTTTGGCAAAGTCATTTTATTTCATAGTGTTAAGCAATTCAGCCCATCAAATCCTTGCTGGTTTCTAATTTCTAATCTTTCTAGTTCTCTTCCACTACTATTGTCCCATTAGCTTATTCCTTCTCAAATGCCTGTATCAGTCTTTTGACTGATTTAGTCAGTTGCCATTATCCATACAGGCAGCGAATTTCAGATCCTCACTCTGAGTTTCAGACTATAAAAGCTGTTGCTCAGCATCCAGAGGAGACTAACAGGGAGAACATGCTAACTCAACTAAACACAGCAGATAACATGATTGAACCGGGTAGCTGTAGACATAAGACAGCAGCTGTACCAACAACACCATCCGATTTTTCTACTTTTGTACTCTTCGCCTTTATTTCTGAACCCCAGGATCTCACCTGCTTTATTAACTACTCTCAGTATGTCTTGCCACTTTCTTCTGTCTTCTTGCGTATGGTGCTTCATTTCAAAGTAAATTTAATTGTCACAGTACACATGTGTCACCATTTACAACACTGAGATTCATTTTCCTGCAGACATACTCAGTAAATCTATAGAATAGTAATTATAACAGTATCAATAAAAAATCAGCCAAAGTGCAGAAGACAACAAGCTGTGTAAATACAAATATAAATAAATAACAATACATAATGAGAACATGAAATAACAAGATAAAGAGGCCTTAAAGTGAGATCATTGGTTGTGGGAACATCTGAATGGATGGGCAAGTGAGTGTAGTTATTCCCTTTTGTTTAACAGCCAGATGATTGTCAGGTAGTAGCTATTCTTGAAACTAGTGGTGTGAGTCCTGAGGCTTTTGTACCCTCTATCTGATGGGAGCAGTGAAAAAAAAGCATGTCCTGGGTGGTGAGGATCTCTGATGATGGATAATACTTTCCGTTTCTATGCAACGTTTCATGTAGATGTGCTCACTGGTTGTGAAGGCTTTACCCAACTCTACTAGCTTTACATCTGTGACTGTGTGGCACAGCTCCAACACCATATACAATTTTTGCTGATGAGACCACTGTTGTGGGACATATTAAAGATGGTGATGAATCAGCATACAGGAGGGTGATTGAAAATTTAGCTGAGTGGTGTAATAACAATAACCTCTCACTCAAGGAAGACCAAGGAACTGACTGTAGACTTCTTGGGAGGGAAACCAGAGGTCCATGAACCAGTCCTCATCGGAGGATCAGAGGTGGAGAGGATTAGCAACTTTAAATTCCTATTTCAGAGGACCTGTCTAGGACCCAGCATGTAAGTGCAATTGCAAGGGAAGCACTGCAGTGCCTCAACTTCCTTAGGAATCTGCGGAGATTTGGCATGACATCAAAAACTTTGACAAACTTACTTCTATAGATAGTTAATGGGTAGCATATTGTCAGGCTGCATTATGGCCTGGTATGGAAACAGCAATGCCTTTGAACGGTAAATCCAACAGAACATAGTGGATTTGGCCCAGTACATCACAGATAAAGGCCTCTTGAATGAAGTAAGTCTCAAATGGAGATGTAGCCCTTTAGTTTGCAGTGAAGATATGCTTTTAAAAGGTTCCATCGCTAATGTTGACGAGTCCAAAAGTTTTCATGATATCTTACTCTGTTTCTGCATGTTTTTTGAAGCTATGATGTTTAATTTATACTGTTTAACCTTCTAGAAAAGTTTAAAATTAGGAGATCAGAGATAAAGAATGGTAACAGTCTTTTTCCCAGCATAGGGAAGTCCAAAACTAAGGGGCATATGTTTACGGTAAGAGGATAAAGATTTAAAAGGGACCCAAGGGGTAACTTTTTCACACAGAGGGTTGTGAGTATATAGAACAAGCTGCCAGAAGAAGCGGTTGAGGAAGGTATAATAAGAAGCACTTTGGTAGCTACTTGGAGAAGCAAGGCTTTGAAGGATATGGACCAAATGCAGGAAATTGGGACTAGTTGGTGGGCACTGTGGTCAGGATGGACTGGTAGGGGCGAAGGGCCCATGTTCATGCTGTATGACTATATGCTTGAAACACAATCTGGCTTTAGCAAATTGTGCCTCCTTTTCTTTACCAGTTCAATCTTATTCAAGTGTCTGTTAATGTTTTGCCTGATGATTGGTTCTGAAAACTTCTTCACAACCAAGATTAATCTGACAGACCTGTATTTGCCAGGTATGTCCTGGATCATGTTCAAGAGATGGATCAAGCTACAGTAACAATAAAACTCTACTAAGTTGAAATAGATAATTATAACAAATAAAGACCGGTTAAGAATTTAGCCTGATTAATGCCATAACAAAATCTTCACTTTCTTTCATTTAATAACAAAAAAAATTTAGTTTTTTGCCCATTTCTGCCCACAATTTAATTCCACAGTTATGCTTCACCGCCATCATACCATCACATCCCACAATCCCACAAACAGTTGGATTCTTCATTAATCTATGTATTTGATATCCACATGCAATGTTCTTAAAGCAGAATAAGTGAAAATGTAAATTAATGGCAAAGTATTTTTAAGTTACTTATCATCCTAGCAGAGGGTTAAAACTGAAAAAAATCAAACCACATCGAGCAGAAACAATCAGTAGAAAATAATACTGTCATTTAATATAATTTTCAACGTTACTATTTTAAATAGATTTCAATGCAGTCTATTTCATATTGGTTCGGTCTTGGCCTAGTTGTGTCATGATATGAAGTTTCTTTTTGGCATTGTACATCACGGGCAGATGGATATAATGGAAGTGATGAGCTATAATGCTGACAAGATGGACTGAAAAGAAGCAGGTACTTGAAAGATCCAACAAAATGTAGTTGTGATGTTGTTCTTGTAGCTTTACACCCAAGAATGTTGAAGAGCAGGGTATTTGCAAAGAAACTCTTATCAGAAAAATCTTATGGCAGTCACTCCCTCCCTATTATATCCAACCATTTCCCAGAACTTATCTCTCAGCAAGTGAACGTACAGTCAACAGATTCACATGTTGCTGGAATTCCTTCTGTGATGTGATCTCACTCTCATATAATCCTCTGGTAAAGGGGGCCTGCTGTTCTCTAGGAAGCAGCCTGAATTTCTTGGTATTTCCCACAGGGAGGCAGTTGTACATCACAAGGAACTTTACCTGAAGTCAGTACTCCCCACAATAAGGAACCCGGTTGTATCAAGCTTTGTGCCTGTACTTTTGCTGTGACATGGCCCTGTCCTTGTCAGGTAATCTTAATCATTCCCTCACTGCATATAGATGAGAAGAGACCAGTGGACCAGAAATCTTGGCATGTCTATTTTCTAAGAACTTCTCCAATCTAGATATATTTGTTAACCGCAGTTGGTAATTGTATGTGAATTATTGTGTAATGGATGTTCAAATCTATCAAATATTGTAAGGCCTAGATAGAGTGGATGTGGAGAGGATGTTTCTTATGGTGGGGTGTCTAGGACCAGAGGATACAGCGTCAGAATAGAGGGATATCCTTTGGTTGAGTTGTTCTCCGATCTTGACGGTTTACTTACAAATATTTACTTGCGAGTGGGCATTGTATGTGCACTGATGATTATGGACGTCCATTTAGAATGGAGATGAAGAGGGATTTCTTTGGCCAGAGAGTGGTGGCTCTGTGGAATTTGTTGCCACTGCTGGCTGTGAAGGCCAAGTCATTGGGTAAATTTAAGGCAGAGGTTGATAGATTCTTGATTAGTCAGGGCCTGAAGGGATTTGGGGAGAAAGGCAGGAGATTGGGGCCTAGAGGGAAATAGATCAGCCATGATGAAATGATGAACAGAGTTGATGAGCCAAATGCCCTAATTCTGCTCCTATATCTCTTTATGTGGACGTAAGTAAAGCTTTTGACAAGGTAGACTAATTATGAGAGAAGATTAAGGCACATGGGATTCACAAAAACTTGGTAGATTGGATTGAAGAATGGCTTTCCCATATAAGACAGAGGGTAATGGTGGAGGAGTATTATTCTGACTGAATCTCTGTGACCAGTAGTGTTCCACAAGTATCAGTGCTGGGACCTCTGTTGTATATAAAATGATTTGGATGAAGATTTAGGTAGCATGATCAGTAAGTTTGAAGACAGCACAGAAATTGAAGCAGCGGTGGAGAGCAAGGAAGGCACAAGAGAATGCAGATGTTGGAATCTGAAGCAGCAATCCATATGAACTTGAGGGCCAAGCAGCACCTGTGAGTGGGGGGAAGGAAATGTCAGTGTTTTGGTTGAAACTCTGTAAAAAGATTGAGTGCATCAACAGATTACAGGCCAGTGTGAGCAGTAAAGGAGGGAACAGATGAAGAACAAGAGGAGGGGAGATGATATTAGTGATAAGATTGAGCATTAGCCTATACAACACTCTCACGTGGTCCGTACATACTGGCTGTGAGGTGAAAACAACACTACAGCAGCTCTTTCACCTCTGATGGTTGAAGAAGTTTGGCGTGAGTCCCTAAATCCTAAGGACTTTCTACAGGGACACAATTGAGAACATCCTGACTAGCTGCATCACTGTCTGGTATGGGAACTGTACCTCCCTTAATTGCAGGACTCTGCAGAGTGTGGTATGGACAGCCCAGTGCATCTGTAGCTATGAACTTCCCACTATTCAGGACGTTTACAGAGAGAGGTGCATAAAAAGGGCCAAAGGATCATTGGAGAGGGGACTTGAGTCACCCCAACCATAAACTGTTCCAGCGGCTACCATCTAGGAAACAGTACCGCAGCATTAAAGCCAGGACCAACAGACCCTGGGACAGCTTCTTCCATCAGGCCTTCAGACTGATTAATTCATGTCGTTACAATTGTATTTCTATGCTCTATTGACTATCCTGTTGTACATACTATTTATTGCAAATTACTAAAAATTACACATTGCACATTTGGACGCAAAGATTTTTACTCCTCATGTATGCGGACGTCAGAAATAAAACCAGTTCAACTTAAGTCACTCAATGTCAGCAAAACCAAAAATCTGATTATTGACTTCAGAAGAAGGAAACCGGAGGTCCATGATCCAGTCCTCATTAGGGGGGCAGAGGTGGAAAGAGTCAACAGCTTTAAATTCCTTCATTTCAGAGGATCTGTCCTGATTCCAGCACACATATATCATTACAAAGAAGGCTTCTACTTTCTTAGAATTTTGTGAAGATTTGGCATGTCATTCTAAAACTTTGACAAATGTCTATAGATGTGTTGTGGAGAGTATACTGGTTAGTTGCATCATGGCCCGGTATGGAAACAATAGTGTCCATGAACAGAAAAGTAGTGGATACAGCCCAGTCAATCATGGGTAAAACTCTCCCCACCATTGAGCATATCTACACAGAGCGCTATCGCAAGAAAGCAGCATCCATCATCGAGGACCCCAGCATCAGGCCATGCTTTCATCAGGTAGAAAGTACAGGAGCCTCAGGACCCACAACACCGGGTTCAGGAACAGTTACTACCCCTCAACCATTAGGGTCTTGAATCAAAGGGGATAACTTCACTGAGCTTCACTTACCCCACTGCTGAACTGATTCCACAACCTATAGACTCTATAAATCACATTCTCAATATTTATTGCTTATTGAATTTTTTTTCTATTTTTGGTCTTTTCAGTCTTTTGCACTTTGGTTGTTTGCAGTGTTTCATGATTCCATTGCATTTCTTTGTATTTACTGCAAATGCCTGCAAGAAAATAAATCTCCGAGTAATATATGGTGACATATATGTACTTTGATAATAAAATTACTTTGAACATGAAGGCTGCTGTTTTTCCTTCAGTCTCAACCATGATCTTGCTTGAGGTCTGGTCTCCACCACATAGAAGCAGCATTGAAGCTATAAAGAAGAAGTAGCAACAATAAGTCACTGGGGAGCAGCTTGATGTCCTTTTTAAGTAGAGAAGTGCCACTGGTGAATGGGGCAATTGTTCTCCTTGAGCGGGAAGATGCCATTCTTTAGCAGATTATAACTCTTAATTGGTACAAGGTTGTTATCTGTGAACAATTCTATGGGAGGAAAATGGCACTGCATGCAAGTTTGCCAATTAAGAGGTGCCATATAAGAGCAGACCTGCCCTGAATTAGATGGTGCCATAATGTAGATGAACAGATTGCTCATGCCTATTGCTCTGACTGCTCCAGGCTTCGTGTTTGTGAGCTCCAACACAATCTGCTCCATAGAAACATGGAAAATAGGTGCAGGAGTAGACTATTTGGCCCTTCGAGCCTGCACCACCATTCAGTATGATCATGGCTGATCATCCAACTCAGAACTCTGTACCTGCTTTCTCTCCATACCCCTGATCCCTTTAGCCACAAGGGCCATATCTAACTTCCTCTTAAATATAGCCAATGAACTGGCCTCAACTGTTTCCTGTGGCAGAGAATTCCACAGATTCACCACTCTCTGTGTGAAGAAGTTTTTCCTCATCTCGGTCCTAAAAGGCTTCCCCTTTATCCTTAAACTGTGACCCCTTGTTCTGGACTTCCCCAACATTGGAAACAATCTTCCTGCATCTAGCTTGGCCAATCCCTTTAGAATTTTATACGTTTCAATAAGATCCCCCCTCAATCTCCTAAATTCCAGCGAGTATAAGCCTAGTTGATCTACTCTTTCTTCATATGAAAGTCCTGCCATCCCAGGAATCAATCTGGTGAACCTTCTCTGTACTTCCTCTATGGCAAGAATGTCTTTACTCAGATTAGGGGACCAAAACTGCACACAGTACTCCAGCTGTGATCTCACCAAGGCCTTGTACAACTGCAGTAGAATCTCCCTGCTCCTGTACTCAAATCCTCTTGCTATGAATGCCAATATACCATTTGCCTTTTTCACCACCTGCTGTACCTGCATGCCCATTTTCAATGACTGGTGTACAATGACACCCAGGTCTCGTTGCACCTCCCCTTTTCCTAATCGGCCACCATTCAGATAATAATCTGTTCTTGCAACCAAAGTGGATAACCTCATATTTATCCACATTAAATTGCATCTGCCATGAATTTGCCCACTCACCTAACCTATCCAAGTCACCCTGCATCCTCTTAGCATTCTCCTCACAGCTAACACCACCGCCCAGCTTTGTGTCATTTGCAAACTTGGAGATGGTGCATTTAATTCCGTTGTCTAAATCATTAATATATATTGTAAACAACTGGGGTCCCAGCACCGAGCCTTGCGGTACCCCACTAGTCACCGCCTGCCAATCAGAAAAGGTCCCATTTATTCCCACTCTTTGCTTCCTGTTTGCCAACCAATTCTCTATCCACATCAATACCATACCCCCAATACAGTGTGCTTTAAGTTTGCACACTAATCTCCTGTGTGGGACCTTGTCAAAAGCCTTTTGAAAATCCAAATATACCACATCCACTGGTTCTCCCCTATCCACTCTACAGTTATATCCTCAAAAAATTCTATAAGATTCGTCAGACATGATTTTCCTTTCACAAATCCATGCTGACTTTGTCTGATGATTTCACCTCTTTCCAAATGTGCTGTTATCACATCTTTGATAACCGACTCTAGCATTTTCCCCACCACTGATGTCAGGCTAACCGGTCTATACTTCCCTGGTTTCTCTCTCCCTCCTTTTTTAAAAAGTGGGATTACATTAGCCACCCTCCAATCCTCAGGAACTAATCCAGAATCTAAGGAGTTTTGAAAAATTATCACTAATGCATCCACTATTTCTTGGGCTACTTCCTTAAGCACTCTGGGATGCAGACCATCTGGCCCTGGGGATTTATCTGCCTTTAATCCCTTCAATTTACCTGACACCACTTCCCTACTAACATGTATTTCCCTCAGTTCCTCCATCTCACTAAACCCTCGGTCCCCTACTATTTCCGGAAGATTATTTATGTCCTCCTTAGTGAAGACAGAACCAAAGTAGTTATTCAATTGGTCTGCCATGTCCTTGTTCCCCATGATCAATTCACCTGTTTCTGACTGTAAGGGACCTACATTTGTCTTAATCTTTTTTCTTTTCACATATCAATAAAAGCTTTTACAGTCAGTTTTTATGTTCCCTGCCAGCTTTCTCTCATAATCTTTTTTCCCTTTCCTAATTAGGCCCTTTGTCCTCCTCTGCCAGACTCTAAATTTCTCCCAGTCCTCAGGTGTGCCACTTTTTCTGGCTAATTTGTATGTTTCTTCTTTGGACTTGATACTATCCCTAATTTCCCTTGTCAGCCACGGGTGCACTACCTTCCCTGGTTTATTCTTTTGCCAAACTGGGATGAACACTTGTTGTAGTTCATCCATGCGATCTTTAAATGCTTGCCATTGCATACCCACTGTCAACCCTTGAAGTATCATTTGCCAGTCTATCTTAGTTAATTCACATCTCATACCTTCAAAGTTACCCTTCTTTAAGTTCAGAACCTTTGTTTCTGAATTAACTATGTCACTCTCCATCTTAATGAAGAATTCCACCATATTATGGTCACCCTTACCCAAGAGGCCTTGCACGACAAAATTGCTTCCTCATTGCTCAATACCCAATCTAGAATGTGATGAGCTGATCAACTCATCATCTACTGTGTGATAAGCTGAAGCTGAGGCTGTGGGCCTGCTCCAACTACTCTGGGCTTCGTGTCTATGGACTTACTTTCATTCTGAATGCTATTGCTTACTTCTGATGAAGGGTTTCGGCCTGAAACGTCGTCACTACCTCCTCCCATAGATACTGTCTGGCCTGCTGAGTTCTGTAAGCATTCTGTGTTTTTATTGCTTACTTTTATTGTTTACACGATTTGTGTTTTTCTTTTCTGTCTGTGCATTGGGCATTTGTTAGTCTTTTTTAAATGGGTTCTATTGTGTTTCTTTGTTTTGTGGCTGCCTGCAAGATGAATCTCTAGGTTGTATACAGTATACATATTTTGATAATAAATGTACTTTGAACTTGGAAGATTAGCTTTATTTTGTCATGTAAACATTGAAAGATGCAATAAAATGTGTCATTTTGCAGGACAGCCCAATAGTGTTGTCACACTTCTAACACTGATACTGCATGCCCACATATTAGTTACCCTAAACCAAACTGTACATCTTTGAAATGTGGGTGGAAGGCAGGACCTTTTCTTCCTTGGTCCTTAACTCCTTAGTGGAGCATAGGCCATCAATGACCTCCAGTCACCATCGCCCTCTGAAGTCACTGGTATGGTTGTTCATCAACGCTTCTGCAATCCATTGCATCCACTGTACAGGAGATTGGCCCTTACAGCTTCAGCAGAGCCCTGTTAGCTGGTCTTACACATTTCCACCTCTCAGGGTGGGGTTGGACTTTGAGAGATAGGTAGGCAGAGCACCAGGAGGAAACCCATGTAGTCATGAGGAGAACGTATAAACTCCTTGCAGACGGTGGCAGGAATTGACCCCTGAACTTGTGCTTTAAAGCAATTGTGCTAACCGATACACTACTATGATGCCTTACCATACCGTAGCTTCTGTAGATCATCAACGATATCTGTGTGCATCAGAAGGAAAGAGGACAGCCTGATTGCAGCCATACAGGAGCCTGTGATACATATAAGGAAACAAAATAGCAAAGACATCAAAGTGTGCAATTTTATTGAGAGAATGTCAAATTTTTGATATTTATTTTATTTATGTTATGTGACTCTGAGCATATTTGTAGTGTTTAAAATCTACTCTCATTTAAGGCAAATAACATCTCTTGTTATGCAGAAATATTTGACAATGTTGTGGCAGCTGCTGGCTTTGCTACAGACACTGCCAGTGCTCAGCTAGAAAGGTTGCTTAATGGAATGCTGTCAGCACTGTCACCACCAAGGCACCAATTAAATTAATAACCCAGTAGGTAAATGCCAAAAAAAATGTTCCCTATCAGCTTAAGCATACTCTGTGAACTTCTGAAAACTTCGCAGTCTGCAGTTAGTTCTAAAGATGCCTGATGTCTGTTTGTCCTCAATAGACATATAGAATATTTCCAGTTGTGGTGTGAGGGTTCAGCAAAGGTCATAGTTTGCATTGCAAAAAGATCCAATTTATTTTGGCAAGAGCCGAAGTCTGCAGTGTAATGTTATTGAATTCTCAGGCACTGCTTGGAAAACATTAGATGCACCAAGCTGAAAGTCACAGAAATGCGGATGTCAATTTCTCGATGGGTGCAGTTTCACCTGGAAATGATTGCTAGCAAAAGACATGAAATACAATTTCATGGCTTTCAGTAGAGATGTAAAAAATAAGCATTTAGGTGATTTAACTTTCTTCCCATACTAACTTTCCTCAGTTTAGATGCTGAATCTTGTGATCACCTACAAAAGTAACCATCGCTCAGCCTGATGCTCAGGAATGGCGATAGAGCCTTGCCTTCTAAGAGCAGATTGCTTAGACTGATTAAGTTAACTGGAATATGGAAGAATATGAGATCATTTTATTGCAACACTCAATGATCTACTGACAGAATGGTTGTTGAAAGTCATTTTGTTGGACAGATTAGTACAGAAATCAGAGTCACTCAGAGTTTATAGAGTTAGTTATTAATACAAACTGAGGGGAGATTTGTTTACTCAGGTTTATAAATACTTGGATACTTTATTTTATGGTGGAGGACACTGCATGGGATCAAAATAAGCTGCAGAAAGTTGTAACTCGGTCAGCTCCATTGTGGGCACTGGCCTCCCCTGCATCCAGGACATCTTCAAGGAGCAATAGCTCAAAAGGCAGTGTCCATCATTAAGGACCCCCCCCCCCCCCCATTAACCAGGACATGCCTTTTCCTCATTCCTACCATCAGGGAGGAGGTAGAGGAGACTGAATGTACACACACTCAATGATTCAGAAACAGTTTCTTCCCCTCTGCCATCTGATTTCTGAATTGACATTGAAACCATGAACATTACTTCAGTACTTTTTTCTCTCTTTTTTACTTATTTAATTTAACTTCATATATATATATATATGCTGTAATTTAGTTTTTATTATTATATTGCAACATATTGCTGCTGCAAAGACAACAAATTTCATGATATATGCCAGTGATATTAAATCTGCTACTGTTTCTGATTAAATAGATCCAAAATTGACATATGTTTGTAGATAGGATCAATCAAGGAAATGGGCTTGAGGCACATGACCACCAAGAATGTAATATCTGGAATGAGGGGCTATATAGCTTATCCATACTTCTATCTCATATTTAATGTTTTTTGGTACTGTAGTCTGTTCCATGTGGCTTGAGGCACATGATGTCTAAACAGTGACAGGGAAATTAAAAGCAGATTCTTTGATTGTCTTCATTTAGTGACCTTCTGCAAAACGTTATCCTATCTGGTCACCTCTCTCTACTGCCTGTTAAGCCGGTTGCGTTTAGGGCAGTAATGATGGTCCTCCATCTCTGGTGGTGTACAGGGCTTCCTTCATCATGTCAGTAACTTCCTTTTGGTTTCCACAACTGTCAGTCATGCAAGTCCCGGGTAAAAAAATTCTTCATTGCTGTTTCCATAACAATTTTGTTTTACCAGTCAGGGTTGTTAGCCTCGAGCTAAACCTTCAAACCTGGAGGACTGGTGGACCATTCTTAATTTGGCCTCCACTTTTTGATCTGATTGGCATGGTTGATCCTACCAAGAGCCAAAGCATAAGGCCTTGACTCCTGCCAACACAACTCTCCGGGTCATTGAGGTGCACAAGCCTCCAAACCATAATGAGGTTCTGGTCCTCTTAGAGGATCTGGTCACCTGCATCAATGTATTTCCAACTCACCAACCATTTGCACCCAACTGAACTAACTCCAGTACAGTATTAACACGAATATTAAACTTTTGCAGTATTGGACAAACACATACCATGGCGAAGGTCATGGAAACCAAGGAATTAAGGGAAATAAATAGTGGTATATTGGAATATACACTCAGTGGTCACTTTAGTAAATACAGGTATAGGAGATAACTTTTAAAATGGCCACTGGCTATTCACATTAAAACAGAGGAGGCACTGGTGATCTTCAGGTGGATAAATCCCTAGGGCTTGATAAAGTGTATTCTGGATAATGTGGAAAGCTAGGGAAGAAATTGCAAGGGCCCTAGCAGAGATATTTGCATTGTGAACATCGGATCGGCTGTCAGAGACCTCTGTACTCAGGTGGTTGCTGTCTCTCACTCTTTCTTTCTCTTGATGGAAGGGGAGAATTGGCTGCTGATTCTTGAATTGGAGAACTCAAAATAAAAGTGATACAGCAGATTGTAACATTGTAATCAGTGAATTGCTTTTTTGGTCTCCTCTCACTGTAGAAAAGGGGTGAACCCTGCCCTTTCCCTGGGGCATGTCAAATTGTTTTTGTTGGACTGGAGATCAGGGTCTCATTGGGGGTTTTGCTGTTGCTTGCTTGTTGGGTGGTGGGTGCTGATGCTTTCTGCTGAAGTAAGTGAGGGGAAGGATTGATGCTTTGCTGCTGGTTGTGTGTGGGGGGGAGAGGGGGGCTTTGGGGTTCTAATGTTTTACTGTTGTTCATTCTTTGGGGTTCTCTTCATTTTTTATGGATGCTTGGGAGGAGCAAGAATTTCAGGTTGTATACTGTATACATTCTGTGATATTAAATGGAACCATGGAACTATTGAATTTTGATATTGGGTAAAGTACCAGAAGACTGAAGGATGGCCAATGTTGTGCCTTTATTGAAGAAGGGTCACAAAGATAAGCAAGAGAACTGCAGGCCAGTGAGCATAACATCAGTTGTAGGAAAGGAGATTGAAGCATTTGGAAAGGCAAGGACGCATCAGGGATAAAAAGTTAAAAACAAATCTATTATCAAAGTACATAAATGTCACCATATACAACTCTGAGATTCATTTTTTGCAGGCATACTCAGTTAATCCAAGAGCCATAATAGAATCAATGGAAGATCGCATCCAACAGGGCAGACAAACAACTGACGTGCAAAAGATAGCAAACTGTGCAAACACACAAAAAACTAATAATAAATAAATAGGCAATAATTATCAAGAACATGAGATGAATAATCCTTAAAAGTGAGTCCACAAATTTCACCTCAGACCTGAAGAAGGGTCAGTCCTAAATGTCATTTCTATAGATGCTGCCTGAGTTGATGAGTTCCTCCAGCATTTTGTGTGTGTTGCTTTGGATTTCCAGCATCTGCAGACTTCCTCATGTTTAAAATTTCATGGCATGTGAGAAACCTAAATCTGATTCTGGTTTTAAAGTGAGAAGGGAAGATTTAAAAGGGACCTGAGGGGTAACTTTTACACACAGAGGGTGGTGGATATGTGGAATGAGCTACCAGAGAAAGCTTTAGAAACAGGTACAGGTGTCCTCCGCTTTACAAATGTTCACTTTATATCACTTCGCTTTTACAAAAGACCTACATTAGTAACCTGTTTTCGCATTACAAAGAGGATTTTTGCTTTTACGAAAATTTTTCCCACATAAGTAAATGGTTTGTCTCATTACGCCACTTAGGCTTAAGAAAGGTTTCATAGGAACACTCTACCTTTGTAAAGGCGGGGAGGAACGCCTGTACAATTACAATTTTTAAAAGGGATTTAGATGGATAGAAAAGGTTTAGATATACAGACCAAACACAGGCTAGACATACACTCAGTGACCACTTTGTTAGGACCAGGAAGTACCTAATAAACTGGCCACTGAGTGTATTTTCATGGTCTTCTGCTGCTGTAGTCCATCTACTTCAAGGTTCAACATATTGTGCATTCAGAGATGTTCTGCACACCACTGTTGTAGATGGAGTTACTGTTGCGTTCCTCTCCTGAGAGAATAGAGTGAGTCCATTCTCCTCTGACCTCTCTCATTAACAAGGCATTTTCACCCATAGAATTGTTGCTTACTGGATGTTTTTTTGTTTTTTTTTGCAACCATTCTCTGTACACTCTAGAGACCGTTGTGCATGAAAATCCCAGGAGACCAGCAGTTTCTGGACTCAAACCACCCTGACTCCCACCAATAATCGTTCTACAGTCAAAGTCACTTAGATCAATCACATTTCTTCCCCATTCTGAAGTTTGGTCTGAACAACAATTGAACCTTTTCATGAGGAGATCTGCAGATGCTGGAAATTCAAGCAACACACACAAAATGCAGGTGGAATGCAGCAGGCCAGGCAGCATTTATAGGAAGAAGCACTGTCGATGTTTCGGGCCGAGACCCTTCATCAGGACTAACTGAAAGGAAAGATAGTAAGAGATTTGAAAGTAGGAGGGGGAGGGGGAAGTCCAAAATGATAAGAGAAGACGGGAGGGGTGGGGTGATGCTAAGAGCTGGAAAGGTGATTGGCAAAAGGGATACAGAGCTGGAGAAGAGAAAGGATCATGGGATGGGAGGCCTAGGGAGAAAGAAAGGAGGAAGGGGAGCATCAGAAGGAGATGGAGAAAAGGCAAAGAGTGATGGGCAGAGAGAGGAAAAAAAGGATAGGGGAAAATAAATAAATCAGGGATGGAGTGAGGAAGGGAGGAGGGGCATTAACGGAAGTTAGAGAAGTCAATGTTCATGCCATCAGATTGGAGGCTACTCATCCGGTATATAAGGTGTTGTTCCTCCAACCTGAGTGTGGCTTGATCTTGACAGTAGAGGAGGCCATGGATAGACATATCAGAATGGGAATGGGATGTCAAATTAAAATGTGTGGCCACTGGCAGTTCCTGCTTTCTCTGGCGGACAGAGCGTAGGTGTTCAGCGAAACGGTCTCCCAGTCTGCATCGGGTCTCACCAATATATAAAAAGCTGCACCGGGAGCACCGGACGCAGTATACCACACCAGCCGACTCACGGGTGAAGTGTCACCTCACCTGGAAGGACTGTCTGGGGCTCTGAATGGTGGTAAGTGTAAGGGTAGGTGTAGCACTTGTTCTGCTTACAAGGATAAGTGCCAGGAGGGAGATTGGTGGGAAGGGATGAAGGGGACTAATGGAAAAGGGAGTCGCATAGGGAGCGATTCCTGCGGAAAGCAGAAAGGGGAGGGGGGGAAGGGAAAGGTGTGCTTGGTAGTGGGAGGTAGCAGAAGTTACAGAGAAGTTACGGAGGCTGGTGGGGTGGTAGGTGAGGACAAGGGGATCCCTATCCCAAGAGGGGTGGCGGGCAGATGGGATGAGATCAGATGTGCGTGAAATGAGAGAGATACATTTGAGAGCAGAGTTGGTAGAGGAAGGGAAACCCCTTTGTTTAAAAAAGGAAGAGATCTTGACCATGTCTGCAAGCTTTTGTGCATTGAGTGCTGCCTCATGATTAGCTGATCAGATATTTGCATTAATGAGCATTAGTATACATGTGTACCTAATAAAGTGGCCACTGAGTAGATAGACGTGCTGGGTGAGCAGGGCCAATGGGCCTGTTTTGATATGTCTAACTTCATGACTCCATGGCATTGAATACATTACATATCCAATGTTTGCTACTTCAACAGTGGTGCTAATCTGTTCACTTTCAATGTGCTAAATCTCTCTTATGCTAAATCTCTCTGTGCTAAATGTAAACCAAGAGAATTGGATCTGGGCACATGAATCATTGATACAATATCACAGCTTAGTATCCCATCTGTAGTCTGGGAATAACCTTTAACCGCTTTTAGCTGAGTCAGTGATTGTGTAATTTTGCAAATGCATACACAGCCCCCGCACTTACTGAATGATTTCTAGGACATGATCCCACAAGCCTCGGAAAGATCTAGTGACTCACTCAAATGTGTCATCTTTGAATATGAAATTATTTGACTAATAAACATATTAGAGGTGTTATTATTCTAGTTCTTACACAGTACAATTGAATAACAAGAAACAATTGATTCAGGGCCTAGATGGTATATTGCACAGTGGTAACGTAGTGGTTAGCACAACGCTTTACAGTTCTGGTGACCTGTGTTCAATTCCTGCCACTGCCTGTAAGAAGTTTGTACATTTCCATTTGACCACGTGGGTTTCCTCCAGTTTCCTCTCACAGTCCCAAAGATGTACCAGTTGGTAAGTTAGTTGTCATTGTAAATTGTCCAATGATTAGGCTAGGATTAAATTGGGTGATTACTGGGTGGTGCAGCTGAAAGGGCTGGCAGAGTCTATTCCAAGCTGCATCACAAAAAATATGTCTGATGTGTGAGCATGCTACAACCAATTCAACACCCCAGGCTTTTATTTTCACTTATTTCAGCTTTTTAATCATTAAACTATGATTAGAAGTAGATAATATTTTCTTTCCCTCCCTTTCCCAGAGGATATGAAGACCACTGGGAGTCCCCAACCAAAATCATCTTCAGCCGATGCTGAGACTGGATTTTCTGCTTCACTATTACACATTTATTTGGCTGGAGGTGTATGGGAGTTGGAAGAAAAAGCTCAGTCCCTTGAGTCTTTTGATTAGGTCATGGCATCATGGATAAATATGAGGTATTGCGTTTTTTGAGATTTACTAAAGTGAATGGTAGAGTTCTAAGGAGTGATGGAACATCGGGACCCACAAGTGCAAGTGCTTGGTTTGCTGAATGAGACATCACAGATAGACAGGTAACGAACACATTTGGCACTCTGACCTTCCTCTGTCAGGGCACTGAGCATAGGAGTTGCGAAGTTATGTTGCTCTTATGTAAGGCATTGGTAAGAGACTGTGCTTGGAGAATCGAATACAGTTTCGCCCCGTGACATGGAAGATATTATTCAACTAAAAAGCATGCAGCAAAGGATATTAGCCTGGTCTTGGGGCCCTGAATTACAAGGAGAGGCTGTGTAGGCTAGGATTTATTCCCTGGAACATAGGAGATCGAGGTGTGACATGATAAAAGTACATCAGAATCAGGTTTAATATTACTGACATATGTCGTGAAATTTGTTAACTTTGTGGCAACAGTACAATGCAATACATAATAATATACATAATAATAATAATAATAATAAATTTATTATATCAAATGGCAGCGCAACAGCAGTGCGTGCGGCCATTCCTGGAATGAATGTCTGTTATCTGTAAGTAGGGGCTGTGCACAGTCCTGATTTGATGGGGACGGACGTGAGAAGCATGGAGGAACATTTGGTGAAACTTCTGACATGCCTGTTTTGCTGCTACTGTGCGATCGAGAAATCTCAGGAGAGGAAGGCCCCGAATCCTCGGCTTTGCCTGCTGCTTGGTGGCTGGGGCTGAAGTCGAAGCGCTCAACAGAGATGGTGTCTGGTGTTGGAGGGCTGGCCGGAAGCTCGAAGTTTTCCGGATGGACTCAGAGTTGGCTGTGGTCGGATGCTTCCAGAGGCTGCATCGGGAAGCTTTGCGGCGCTGGAGGTTCATGGCAGGAAGAGTTTTTCTTCCTTCAACCATCTACGTGAGATGATGGGCTATCGAGGACTTTGAGACTTTTCTTTTACCATGTCCATGGTCTGCCCTTATCAAATTATGGCATTGCTTTGCACTGTTGTAACTATATGTTATAATTATGTGGTTTTTGTAAGTTAGTCTTGGCCTGTCTTGTGTTTTTGTGATATCATACTGGAGGAACATTGTATCATTTCTTAATGCATGCATTTCTAAATGACAATAAACGAGGACTGAGTGTCCTCACAATCTAATGTAATAGTTAAATAAGTAGTGCAAAAAAACCTAAAGAAGTTGTCAGGTAGTGTAAATGGGTTCAATGTCCATTCAGAAATCAGATGGCAGAGAGAGAAAGAAGCTGTTCCTGATTTGTTGAGTATGTGTTTTTAGGCTCTTGTACCTCCTTCCTGATGGTAGCAATGAGAAGAGAGCATGTCCTGAACATGTCTTTAATGATGGAGACAGCCTATTTGAGGCAGCGTTCCTTGAAGATGGCCTGGACAGTACGAAGTCTAGTGCCCATGTTGGAGCTGACTAATTTTACAACACTCCGCAGCTTATTTTGATCTTGTGCAGTAGCCCCCCCCCCCCCCACCCTGGCCCCATATCAGACAGTGATATAGCCAGTTAGAATGCTCTCCACTGTACATCTGTAGAAATTTGCAAGTGTTTTTGACGACATACCAAATCTCCTCAAACTCCTAATGAAATATAACTGCTGTTTTGCCTTTATAGCTGCATTGATATGTTTGGTCCGCAGACATTCTGACACCCAGGAGCTTGAAATTGCTCACTCTGTCCACTTCTGATCCCTCTCTGAGGACCGCCTGACCTACATGAGGAACATACTGTAGACAGGGTGAAAGTACATACACTGTACATTTTTCCAGGGAGGCGGTGTTAAAAGCAAAGAGGGCATAGGCTTAAGATCAGAGGCAAGAGTATTCAAAGGGGTATTGGAACAACTTTTTCACATAAATGTTGGTGTGTATTTGGAACAAGCTTCTAGAACTGGTGGTTGAGGCAGGCACATTAGCAACAGTTAAGAGGCATCTAGATAAGTGCATGTATAGGAGATAGAACATAGAAATCTACAGCACATTACAAGCCCTTCAGCGCACAATGTTGTGTTGACCATGTAACCTACCCTAGAAACTGCTTAGAATTTCCCTAGCGCATAGCCCTCTATTTTTCTAAGCTCCGTGTACCTATCTAAGAGACTCTTAAAAGACCCTATTGTATCTGCTTCCACCACTGCCAGTGGCAGTGCATTCCATGCACCCACCACTCTGTGTGAAAAACTTAACCCTGACATCCCTCGGTACCTATTTCCAAGCACTGTAAAACTATGCCCCTCGTGTTAGCCATTTCAGCCCTGGAGAAAAACCTCTGGCTATCCATTTGATCAATGCCCCTCATCAACTTATACACCTCTATCAGGTCACCTCTCATCCTCTGTCACTCCAAGGAGAAAAGGCCAAGTTCACTCAACCTATCCTTATAAGGTACACCCTCCAAAACAGGCAAAATCCTTGTAAATCTCTTCTGCACTCTCTCAGAATCAGGATCAGGTTTATTATCATTTAGCAGCAGCAGTTCAATGCAATACGTAACCTAGCAGAGAGAGAGAGAGAGAAAATAATAAATAAAATAAAACAATAATAAATAAACAAGTAAATCAATTATGTGTCTTGAATAGATTTTTAAAAATGTGCAAAAAGCAGAAATACTGTGTATTAAAAAAAAAGTGAGGTAGTGTCCAAAGCTTCAATGTCCATTTAGGAATTGGATGGCAGAGGGGAAGAAGTATTCACATCCTTCCTGTAGTGAGGTGATCAGAATTGAACACAGTACTCCAAATTGTGTCTGACCAAGGTCTTTAATAGCTTTAACATTACTTCACAGCTCTTGAACTCAGTCACGTGGTTGATGAATGCCAACACTCCATACACCTTCTTAACAACACTGTCAACTTATGCAACAGCTTTGAGTGTCCTATGGACACAGACCTCAAGATCTCTCAGATCTTCCACACTGCCAAGAGTCTTACCATTAATATTATATTCTGTTTTCAAATTTGACCTACCAAGATGAACCACTTCACACTTATCTGGCTTGAAGTCCATCTGCCACTTTTCAGCCCAACCTGTATCCTTTCGATGTCCCACTGTAACCTCTGACAACCCTCCAGACTATCCATAACATCTCCCACCTTTGTGCCATCAGCAAACTTACTAACCTACCCTTATGCTTCTTCATCTAGGTCATTTATAAAAACCACAAAGAGGAGGAGTCCCAGAACAGATCCCTGCGGAACACCACTGGTCATTGACCTCCATGTAGAATACGAACCATCTACAACCACCTTTTGCCTTCTGTGGGCAAGCCAATTCTGGATCCACAAAGCAAAGTTTCCTTGGATCCCATGCCTCCTTCCTTTCTGAAGGAGCCTTGCATGGGAACCTTATCAAATGCCTTTCTGAAATCCATGTACACTGCTCTACCTCAATGTGTTTTGTTGCATCCTCAAAGAATTCACTCAGGCTCGTAAGGCACGATCTACCCTAGATAAAGCCATGTTGACTATCCCTGATCAGATTATGTCTCTCTAAATGCTCATTAATCCTGCCTTTCAGGATCTTCTCCAACAACTTGCTCACCACTGAAACCAGACTCACTAGTCTATAATTTCCTGAGTTATCTTTTCTCCCTTTTGTGAACAAGGGAACAACATTTGCAACCCTCCAATCCTCTGGTACTTCTCCCATCCCTGTTGATGAGTCATCGCGAGAGGCTCAGGAACCTCCTCTTTCACTTCCCACAGTAGCCTGTAGTATATTTCATCTGGTCCCAATGACTTATCTAACTTAGTGCTTTTCAAAAGCTCCAGCACATCCTCTTTCTTAATGTCTATATGCGCAAGCGTTGCAGTCTGCTGTAAGTCATCCCCACAATTGCCAAAGTCTTATTCCCTGGTGAATACTGAAGCAAGATATTCATTAAGTACCTCCACTACCTCCTCCTACTCCATGCACAAGTTTCCACTTTCGCACCTGATTGGTCCTTTTCTCACATGGCTCATCCTCCTGCTCATCACATACTTGTAGAATGCCTTGTGATTTTCCTTATTCCTGCTCACCAAGGCTTTCTCATGGCTCCTTCTAGCTCTCCTAATTCCAGTCTTAAGCTCCCTTCTAGCAACCTTGTAATTTTCTGGAGCTCTAACAGTACCTAGTTTCTTGAACCTTTTGTAAGCTTTTCTTCTTAATTAGATTTTCTACATCCTTTCTACACCATGGTTCTTTAACCCTACTATCTTTTCCCAGCCTCAATGGAACGTACCTATGCAGAACTCCATGCAAATGTTCCCTGAACATTTGTCACATTTTTGCTGTGCATTTCCCTGAGAACATCTGTTCCCAATTTGTGCTCCCAAGTTCCTGCCTAATAGCATCATATTTCCCCCTACCCCAATTAAATGTTTTCCCAAATTGTCTGCTCCAATTCCTCTCCAGCACTATGGTGAAGGAGATAGAGTTGTGGTCATTACCTCCAAAATGCTCTCCCACCTAGAGATCTGACACCTGACCAGGTTCATTTCCCAATTCCAGATCAAGTACAGCCTCTCCTCTAGTTGGCTTATCCATAATTTATGTCAGGAAACCTTCCTGAACACACCTAATAAACTCCATTTAAAGCCCTTGTGCTAAGGAGATGCCAATCAATATTAGGAAAGTTAAAACCCTCCCATCACAACAACCCTATTATTATTGCACCGTTCCAGAATCTGCCTTCCCATCTTCCCTCAATATCCCTGTTACTATTGGGGTGGGGGGTGTCTATATAAACATCCAGTAGAGTTATTGCCCCTTTCCTGTTTCTGACCTCTACCCACACTGACTCAGTAGACCATCCCTCCATGATTTTCTCCTTTTCTGCAACTGTGACACTAACCCTAATTAGCAATGCCACACCCCCACCTCTTTTGCCTCCCTTTCTGTTCTTTTTGAAACATCTAAAGCCCAGCACACTCAGAAGCCATTGCTGCTGCTGAGACATCCAAGTCTCTGTAATGGCTGCAACATCATAGTTCCACATATTGATCCACGCTCTAAGGTCATCTGCCTTGTTTATGATACTCCTTGCATTAAAATAGACTCATCTCAAACCATCAGGCTGAGTGCATCTTTGCTCTAACATCTGCCTATCCTTCCTCACAAAACCCCTATAAGTTGTTTCTACTTGTGCTCCAACCTCCCCATCCTCTGCCTCTTCACTTCAGTTCCCACCCCCCTGCAAATCTAGTTTAAGCCCTCCCCGACAGCATTAGCAAACTTTCCCGCCAGGATATTGGTCCCCCTCGGATTCAAGTGCAACCTTTTCGTATAGGTTACATCTGCCCCAGAAGAGGTCCCAATGATTGAAATATCTGAATCCCTGCCCCCTGCTCCATTCCCTCAACCACGCATTTATCCTCTACCTCATTCTATTACTATACTCACAGTTGCGTGACACAGGCAGCAGTCCCAAGATTCCTATCTTTGAGATCCTGCTTCTCAGCTTCCTTCCTAACTCCCCGTATTCTGCTTTCAGGACCTCCACCCTTTTCTACCTATGTCACCAGTACCAATATGTACCACAACCTCAGGCTGCTCATCCTTTCATTTCAGGATATTGTGGACACTCAGAAACATCACAAACCCTGACACTTGGGAGGCAAACTACCATCCTTGTTTCTTTTTTGCACCCACAGAAATATTCAGAGGTCTTTGGCCAAACACAGAGAGATAGGACTAAATAGCTTGCCGACACATTTGTAATGGACAAGTTGGGCTGAAGGGCCAGATTCCATGCTGTATATTACTGTGCAAAAGTCAGATAGATAGGGTGCCTAAGACTATATTTAGCAACGTGCAGTGGAGGGCAAATTTTTAAATCTAGCAGGAGCAAATGATGTTAGGAATGGTGGAAGTGGAGTATTGTGGGAGGGGTGTGGGACAGGTAGCAGAGAAGGAGTACTGGGGCAGAGGATAGCACAGCTGCAGATACACCTAGCCCTGAGACGCCAGGCAAGGTCACTTGATTCCAAGTGTCTCTGGTGCTTCCTGCTCCCTCTTCTCTCCCCCTTTTCCCAACCATGATTTCCCTCTCCCTGCCCCCTTCCCACTCTCAGTCCACAATAGAGACCCGTATCAGAATCAGATTTATCATCACTCACATAAGTCATGAAATTTGTTTTTTGCAGTAGCAGTACAGTGCAATACATAAAATCACTACAGCACTGTGCAAAAGTCTTAGGACCTAGCTCTTTATGTACCTAATACTGTTGCACAGTACTGTAACTCTATAACTGATATATTGTATATTTAAACTTCATTTGTCTGTCTTTGCTGCTTGCACTTATTAATAAAATCTACAGAAAATCTCTACACTTTGCTTTAACTCCTATTTTCATCAGGGTCTTTGAGAGGGTTCCAGATTTCTATTACTCTTCGTATGATAAAGTGTTTCAACAAGATTGTACGTTTATATATAATATATTTAAAAAATCAATACGGTTGGGCTATATTAGTGTTAATAATGAGTACTGAGCTTGGTTTATTTAACAGCCCCAGATTGCATTCTTATAAATCAATAATTATAATTATTGTTAGTTTTCAGTAGGAGAGAAAATTATTTTTATTTTTTTCATTGAGATACAGCATGGAATAGGCTTTTCTGGCCTTTCAATCCACACTACCAAGCAATTCCCCAATTTACTCCTAGCCTAACAATTTACAATGACCAGCTACCCTAGTAATCGGTATGTCATTGGGATCTGGAAGGAAACTGAAGCACCCGGAAGAAGCCCAAGCGGTTACATGGAAAATATACAAACTTCTAACAGGCATTGACAAGCATTGAACCCAGGTCTCTTGCACTATAAAGCATTGTGCCAACCACTCCGCTACCATGCCAATCTGGGGAGGGAGTTTTGTTTTTATTTCAGATTTTCAGCATCTGCAGTTTTTTTAAATTTTTTTTCCACCAATATTTTGAATTAGGCAGATTTCAATGTTCACAATGTACTAGGCAAATAAATCAATGTATAAATCAGCAGTGAGAATATAATATCAACAAACTGGTTTTACCCGAGATGTTCTCATGTTCAACTTTCCTATTAAGAAAAAGGACGGCTGTAGGTGACAAAAGAGGTGCACCACAACACATCTTCCTAGACCTACCTAATGCCAGAATCACAGCCAGCAGGCCCTACTTGGCTTGGATGAAGATAACTCATCGCACTGGTTTTGTGCACTTACAAATTGGGTAGTGAAATCTGAACAGCAGCTAGGCCTCAACAGGCATGTACTGCTGGAGATCCCAGCCCCCGAATACCCTGAGGGAAGGGAAAGCTGGTGATAAGTTTAAAACTCTAAGTAGTTTTACAAAGGTAAGAACTATTGTAAAAAAAAACTGAAAGACAATAATAATCAAAATCATTGAAGTCACATACACTGGATTATCTTCCAATTCCACATGCAAAGAATTCATAGAAACATAGAAAACCTACAGCACAACACAGGCCCTTCGGTCCATGATGCTGTACTAAACATGCACTTACTTTAGAAATTATGTAGGGTTGATTACTCATAGCCCTCTATTTTTCTAAGCTCCATGTACTTATCCAGGAGTCTCTTAAAAGACCCTATCGTATCTGCCTTCTCCACCATCACTGGCAGCCCAGTACATGCACTCACCACTCTGCGTAAAAATCTTACCCCTGATGTCTCCTCTGTACATACTTCCAAGCACCTTAAAACTCTCGTGTTAACCATTTCAGCCCTGAGAAAAAGACTTTGACTATCCACACGATCAATGCCTCTCATCATGTTAGACACCTCTATCAGGTCACCTTTCATCCTCCATCGCTCCAAGGAGAAAAGGCCAAGTTCACTCAATCTATTCTCATAAGGCATGCTCCCCAATCCAGACAACATCCTGTAAATTTCCTCTGCATCCTTTCTATAATTTCCACATCCTTCCTGTAGTGAGGTGACCAGAACTGAGCACAATACTCCAAATGGGGTCTGACCAGTGTTCTATATAGCTGTAATGTTACCTCTCAGCTCCTAAATTCAATTCTACAATTAATGAAGGCCAAAACACTTTATGCCTTCTCAACCACAGAGTCAACCTGCACAGCTACTTTGAGCATCTTATGGACCCGGATCCCAAGATCCCTCTGATACTCCACACTGCCAAGAGTCTTACCATAAATACTATATTCTGCCATCATATTTGACCTACCAAAATGAACCACCTCACAATTACCTGGGTTGAACTCCATCTGCCACTTCTCAGTTCAGTTTTGCATCCTATTGATGTCCTGATGTAACCTCTGACAGCCACAAAACTGTCCACAACACCTCCAACCTTTGTGCCATCAGCAAATTTACTAACCCATCCCTCCACTTCCTCATCCAGGTCATGTTGAGTTGTTTTGTAGCTCTGACTATTCACCAGTTTGACTTGACATAGGATTGGAGCAGTGGTTAGGCAGCCGGATTCAGGTCCACTCTGTGGAAATTTCAACAACACAGGTTGCAGGGCTAGTCTGCCTCAGTCAGAATCATGTAAAACAACAATGAGAAAAAGGAGTGACCAGAACCCAGAAACACATCATAGTGTGAACTACAGAGTCCAATCACAAACTGAGTCGATTAAACCTCGCCCGAGACCCATGGACTCTGGCGGGAGAGAGGGAGACTTTGTATGTATGCACCTTCTTCCAGGAGCAGCAGGGGAGAGGGAGAGAGGGACTGTTCACATGCAGGTAGACAATACTGAGCATCCACTTGCCTTCCTCTCTCATCCTTGTTGATTTCAATCGTTCTTGGAAGGATAGGCGAGAAATGAAGTCAATCACGAGCTCATGCCCAACTCAAATCTTCTTGGCTTCCAGGACACATTGCTTGAAACCTCTGAACTCCCTTGAATCGCTCAATCAGCCCGGAAACACTATACCGAAATGTAGATCATAGGTTCCAACAGTAGCAGAACCACATTTGAAAGAAAAAGATGAAGTAATTGAAGTGAAAGAAGTAGTTTTGTGAACCATCTGAAGAATGTTGCCTTTGGTTCTGTTGTTCACCGGTGCTATTTGCTCACCAAAGAGGCTGCCTAGCCTATTGATTATTTTCAGCACTTTCTGGTTTAATTTCTGAATTCTGGAGTTCAATGCCTGGTGGATTAGGAATTCAAACTAGTTAAATTTAGAACATTTGGGGAATCAGGAAATGAGTTTTTCCCTGCTCTTGTAATCACAATGTGCATGTGTTGTTCAGGTTAAGTTCCTGGTCAGTGGTGTTTCCCAAGTTGTAGATCATGGGAGAACATACCAACAGAAACAACTTTGTAGGGTTCTTATATGTGTTTGCCTTTATTTGTCAAGCCAAGTAGAGTTTAGCATGTGTCTTTATAAATGATCCATTCTGCTGTGCCACAACAAATTGCTTTTATATAGCACCATTAATATAATTATATGTTCTAAGGTGCCTTTATAGCAACAATTATGGTATATAATATTTGACAGTAAACCACACGAGCAATTAGTTACAGATGTTTTCACTGAGAGATGTGTTTTTGGAATCAGCATGCAAAGAAAAGAAAGCTAGCGAGGTGCAGAGGTTGGGGTGAGGAATTTGTTTGTGGGTTTAGTTATGGGATTATTTTTCTTTAATGTTTGGGGAATTAAGAGATAGAGATCATTAGTTTAAGATGAGAGGGAGGAAACTTAATATGAACTTGCTTTCTCGCTTAGGAGGTGATCTACATCTGTGCAAATGTAGATGTACATCTGTGCTGCAGCTCCTTTGAAACCATGTTAAGGAACTGGAACTGCAACTCAGTAACCTGAGGCTCATATGGGAGAATGAGGAGGTGATAGATAAGAACTACAGGGAGGTGGTTGCCCCTAGTTCACAGGAGGCAGGTACTTGGGTGAATGAAGAGGGAAAGGGAATAAGCAACTAGTGCAGAGTATGGTAGCATAGCTGTTAGCACAATAATTTACAGGAGCAGTGAATCAGATTCGATTTCCACAGCTACCTGTAAAGGTGTTTGTACGTTCTGCCCATGACTGTGTGGGTTTCCCCTGGATGCTATGGTTTCTTTCCACAGTCCAAAGGCATACCAGTTGGTAGGTTAGTTGGTCATTGTAAAGTGTCCTGTGATTGGGCTAGGGTTAAATCAGGGGTTGCTGGACGGTGTGAAGAACTGGAAGGGCCTATTCTGCACTGTATCTCAATAAATAAATAAATAATACCCCTGTGTGTTCCCTGAATAATAAGTATTCTGCTGTGGATACTGTTGGTGGGGGTGATCTACCAGGGGTAAGCTGCAACAACCGGGTCTCTGGCACTGAATCTAGCTCTGTGGCTCACAGAGGAAGGGTGTACAAGAAGATTGCAGTAGTGATAAGGATTCCTTAGTTGGAGGAGCAGGCAGAAGATTCTGTGGACATGAAAGAGACACCCAGGTGGTATGTTACCTCCCAGGTGCCAGGGTCAGGTATGTTTTGGATCAGGTCCACAGCATTCTAAGGGGAAGGGTGAGCAGCCAGAGGTTGTGGTACATATTGGTGCCAATAACATATGTAGGAAAAGGGAGAAGGTCCTGAAAAGGGAATATAGGGAGTTAGGTGGAAAGCTGAAAAACAGGACCTCTAGGGGTATAATCTCTGGATTTCTACCTGTGTCATATGCCAGTGAAGGTAAGAATAGGATTATTTTGTAGAAAAATGTGTGACTAAGGAATTGGGGCAAGGGGGGCAGGGCATAAGGTTTCTGGAACTCTTCTGGGGAATATATGACCTGTACAAAAAGGATGGGATCCACCTGAACCTGAGGGGGACCAATATCATTGTGGGCAGGTTTACTAGAGCTATTGGGGGGGCTTTAAACTAAGTTAGCGGGGGGTGGGAACTTGAGTGATAGGGCTGAGGATGGGGCAGTTGGTATGCAAGTTGATGCGGTGTGTAGTGAGTCTGTGAGGAAGGACAGTCAGATGTTAGGGCAAAATTGCAGTCAGTGGTATGAGTTGAAGTGTAACATGAAGGCAAAATTGAAAAGGATGATGAATACAGGACTGAAGGTGTTATATTTGCAGACACACAATATATGAAATAAGGTAGATGATAAGTGCAGGTAGAGGTTGGCAGGTATAATTCCCTTTGTGGGCATCACATAGTTGTGGCTGAAAGAAGATCATAATTGGAGATTACCATCCAAGGATATACCTTGTATCAAACAGACAGGCAGATAGGCAAGGGGGTGTGAGGCGCCTCTGTTCATTAAGTGAAAGAGGTGACATAGGATTGGACAATGTAGAATACTCGTGGGTAGCATTAAGAAACTGTGAGGGTAAAAAGACATCAATGGGAATTACCTACAGGCCTCAGAACAATAGCCGGGATGTGGGATACAGGTTACAATGGGAGATTGAAAAGGCATGTATGATAGTTATGGAGGATTTTGGTCGACTGGTGGCGCAGTGACATCAGCGCTGGACTCTGGAACGGAGGTTCCTGGGTTCGAGTCCAATTGGGCCGTTCCCGAATACGCTTTCCATCTGTGCCGATTTGAGAGTTCAGCTCGCAACTCGACCTCGTAAAAAAATTGCGAAGTATCTGCGTGAGAAGTGGCGCGCCACACAGTCTTTTGTTCCGCACTTTGTAAGGCATGAAGATGCCTGATGCTGTGCTCTCAGGCCTGAGTTGACATCATCATCATCATCATCATCGTCATCAATAGGCAGATGAATTGGGAAAATCAAGTTGGTGCTGGATCCCAAGAGAAGGAATTTGTAAAATGCCTATGAGATGGCTCTTTGGAGCAGCTTGTGGTTGAGCCCACTAGGGGAAAGGCAATTTTGGATTGGGTGTTTGGGTAATGAACCAGATTTGATTAGAGAGCTTAAGGTAAAGGAACCCTTGGGAGACAGTGATCATAATATGATAGAATTTGTTTTGCAGTTTGAGAGGGAGAGGGTAAAGTTAGATATATCAACATTACAGTGAAGTAAAGGGATTTGCAGAGAAATGAAAGAGGAGCTAACCAAAGTTGATTGGGAGGGGATACTAACAGGGATGATGGCAGAACAGCAATGGATGGAGTTTCTTGGAGCAATTCTGAAGGGCAGGATAGATACCTTCCAAAGATGAAGAAGTATTCTAAAGGGAGAATAAGACAACTGTGGCTTAGCCTCCCTTCAGAATACTTTTAAAAACCAAAAGAAGGCAATTAAAAAAGCC
This sequence comes from Hypanus sabinus, assembly GCF_030144855.1. NCBI lineage: Eukaryota > Metazoa > Chordata > Chondrichthyes > Myliobatiformes > Dasyatidae > Hypanus > Hypanus sabinus. The sequence goes on along the minus strand of NC_082712.1, from coordinate 84,877,422 downwards.
ATGAGAGAAAAGATGACATATGAAGGTAAGCTAGCCAATGATATAAAAGAGGTTAACAAAAGGTGAGAGTGGATATTGCACTACTGAAAAATTACACTGGAGAGGTAGTAATGGGGTACAAAGAAATGGCGGATGAACTTATTATTTGTCATCAGTCTTCACTGTGGAAGACACTAGCAGTATGCCAGAAATTCAAGATTGTTGGGGCAAAGATAAGTGTAGTTACTGTTACTGAGGCGAAGGTGCTTGGGTAGCTGAAAGGCCTAAAGATAGATAAGTCACCTGGACCAGATGGACTATACCCCAGTGTCCTGAAAGAGGTAGCTGAAGAGATTGTAGAAGCATTAATATTGATCTTTCAAGAATCTCTAGATTCTGGAATGGTTCCAAAGTACTGGAAAATTGCAAATGTCACTTCACTCCTTAAGAAGGGAAGGAGAGAAAAGATAGGGAATTATAGGCCAGTTTGCCAGACTTCAGTGGTTGGGAAGATGTTGGAGTCCATTACTAAGTATAAAGTTTCAGAGTATTTGGAGGCACATGATAAAATAGGCCCAAGTCAGTATGGTTTCCTTAAGGGGAAATCTTGCCTGACAAATCTGTTGGAATTCTTTGAAGAAATAACAGACAAAGGAGAGTCAGTGAATGTTCTTTACTTGGATTTTCAGAAGGCCTTTAGCAAGGTGACACATATAAGGCTGCTTAACAGGTGCCCATGAAAGATACTAGCATGGATAGAAGATTGGCTGACTGGCAAGAAGCAAAGAGTGAGAAAAAACGGGTCCTTTTCAGGTTGGCTGCTGGTGACTAATGGTGTTCCTCAGGGGTTGGTGTTGGGACCTCTTCTTTTCACGTTATGTGTCAATGATTTGGATGACAGAATTGATTCAAGATTGTTTAGTATGTAATGAGAATGAAGTAATTGTTACTCCGGATTCGATGTAGCACAAAATATAAAGAATGCAATAATAATGAAAACATACAATATATAGAAATACATAAAATAGCTTATATACATTGATTGTATGTCCATAAAGTGACACTGTGCTGTACTTAAGTTGACTGACAAGAAATAATAAAGTACTGGTGGAGTTAGTGGGTGGAGATGCTGATCAGTTTTAATGCTTGGAGAAATTACGCAGCCTCCTCCTTGATGGAAGTGGAACAAACAGTCCATGAGCAGGGTGTGTGAGATCCTTCATGATGTTACTGGCTTTGTGGCCAAGTTTGCAGATGCTACGTAAATAGGTAGAAGGGCAGGTAGTGTTGAGGGAGCAAGAAGTCTTTAGAAGGACTTGGACAGATTGGGAGAATGGGTAAAGAAGTGGCAGATAGAATAGAGTGTAGGGAAGTGTATGGTCATACACTTTGGCAGAAGGAATAAAGCCATTGACAATTTTATAAACAGGGAGAAAATTCAAAAAATCAGAGGTGTAAAGGGACTTGGGAATCCTTGTGCAGCATTCCCTAAAGGTTAATTTGCAGGTTGAGTTGGTGGTGAGGAAGCCAAATCCAATGCATGCATTCATTTTGAGAGGACTAGAATATTAGAGCAAGGTTGTAATGCTGAGGCTTTATAAGGCATCGATCAGATTGCTGTTAGAGTATTATGAACAGTTTTGGGACCCTTATCTAAGAAAAGATGTGCTGGCATTGGAGAGCGTTCAGAGGAGGTTCATGAGAATGATTCCGGTATTGAAAGGATTAGCATTTGATGAGCGGTTGATGGCTCTGGGTCTGTACTCACTGGAGTTTAGAATAATGAGGTGGGATCTTATTGAAATCTTTGAATATTGAAAGGCCAAAATAGAGTGGATGTGGAGAGGATGTTTCCTATAGTGAATGAGTCTTGGATAAGAGAACATAGCCTCAGTAGAGGGATATCCATTTAGAACAGGGATGAGGAGGTATTTCATTAGCCAGAGGGTGTGAATCTGTGGAACTCTTTGCCACACGGCTCTGGAGGCAAAGTCATTGGTTATATTTAAAGTGGAGGTTGATAGGTTCTTAATTAGTAAGAATGCCGAAGGTGATGGGGAGGAGGCAGGTGAATGGGGTTGAAAGGAATAATTAATCAGCCATAATGGTATGGTGGGGTAGACTCAATGGGCCAAATCTCCTAATTCTGCTCCTGTGTCTTATATGCAGAATGAGCTGCCATAGGAAGAGGTTGAGGCATGTTCATTAACAACAGTTAAAAGGCACTGGGACAGGTACATTGATAGGAAAGGTGTAGAAGAATATGAGCTAAGCACAGGCAAATAGAACTAGCTTAGATGTGAACCTAGGTTTGCATGGGTAGGTTGGGCTGAATGGCTTGATTCCATGCTGAATTACTATGTGCCTCCACCAGTTAGGCACTCGCTGAAAAGGCAAGTACTTAACCTCTCTTCCTAATTGCATCTAGGAAGGTAATGGCAATCTGCCTCCATAAAGGACTACAGATTATTTGTTAGATGTTTCCAAAGTTTAGGCATGGAGTCTCAACAAATGAAGGCAATGTGTAAATTGGAGATAATACAAGTAATCGTTTTCCCTTGGGCACTTGCAGTAATGTTATTTTGTGACTGTGCTGGTGTGACTATATGTACTATGTTTTGCACTTTGGCCACAGAGGAACAATGTTTCTTTTAGCTGTATACATGTGTATGGTTGAATGATATTACTTGAAATTGAACTTGAGGTTGTCTCCCTTCTTTGCAGTTGAGGTTGTGGAGTATGTGAGATTCTTTGGTGCATTGTAGATTGAGTAACTGTTTAGTGTGGTGAGTAAGACATTGGTCATGCAGGTTTCTTTGTCCTACATGTGGTTGAACTTCTTGGGAAGCTGCAATTACTCAAACAAGTCAAAAATATTCCATCTCAATCCTGAATTGTTTTTGTAGATGGAAAGGCTTTGGGGAGTTAGGAAGTGAGATTTTGCTGAGCATATCCATCCTTCATCCTGCTCTTATAATCATAGTGTGCACATGCTACTCCAGATAAGTTGCTGTCAATAGTATTCCCCATGATGTCAATAGTGGGAGAATGTACCAATAGAAGTGACTTTGGATGTCAGGGTTAGGTGGTTAGATTTTCGTTGAAAATGGACGTTGCCAGGCCATTATGTGGCATGAATGGTACTTACCGCATCATAGTCTACGTTGGAATGTTGCCTACATCTAGTTGCATACCTGCATAAACTGCTTCATTTTCTGAGAGGTCATGATTTATTTGAATGTTGTGTAATAATCACCTAATGTACCCACTTCTGACTTCATGATTAGAGGAAGGTCATTGATGAAGCATCTGAAAATGTCTGGGCCTAGGCCTCTTGTGGATAAATCCAAGCTGATATGATTGATCTCCAACACAGGCACCTTCCTTCCTTCAAGATATAACTGCATCTAATGAAGAGATATCCTCTGGATTTTCAAGGGTTTCTTTTTACCAGATTTTCTTAATGCCAGAGTTGATAATTTGCTACAAAGATGTCAAAAGAATCACTTTCACATCATCTCTAAAATTGAATTCTTATGTCTGTGTTTAAAATGAGGTGGTAGTGAAATATGGAGCAAAGTCTACCCACCTGAATCTAAACTGAGCTTGGAGAGAACATTATTTCCAAGTCTGATGAGGGGTCTCAGCCCAAAATGTGGATTTTTTTATTCCTCTCCAAACATGCTGCCTGGCCTGCTAAGTTCCTCAGGTATTTGGTGTGTGTTACTCAGGATTTGCAGCATCTGCAGAATCTCTGGTGTTTATTATTTCTGTCTGCCTTAGACAATCCTTTAAGGTTAAGGATAGCTTGTCTCCACTACAATTCTGTGGATTCTCAAATGGCTGGCAAGTCTAGAATTCATCGTCTCCACCACAGGTAATATAATAAGTGTCGTGTGTTTTCTTGGCTGTTTGTATCTGGCCTCATATTTTCCCTTTCGAAAGTCACAAAGCAGCTCCACAAATGTTTGCTGTGAGTAAACTGCTGTTTGCTAGCACTAGTTCCTTTTACCATTTAGCAAAGGATTGGGATTAACTAGCAGGAATGGATTTGAACTGGAGGGAGACTAATATCCTAGCAGGAACGTTTGCTAATGCTGCACAGTTGGGTTTAAACTAGAGTGGGATATCTCAATAGTCTCCATCTGCCAGAAAAAGCGGTATCTCCTGGTAGCTGCCCATTTCAATTCCACTTCCCATTCATATTGGGACATGTCAGTCCATGGCTTCCTCTACTGCTGCGATGAGGCCACAATCAGGCTGGAGTACAGACACGTTATATTCTGACTGGGTAGCCTCCAACAAGATGGCATGACCATTGGTTTCTGATAATTGTCTCCCTATCCTTCACCATTCCCCATCCCCTTTTCCCTCTCTCACTTTATCAGCTTACCTACCCATCACCTCCCTCTGGTGCTCCTCCCCTTCCCTTTCTTCCATCGTCTTCTGTCCTCTCATATCAGATTCCCCCTTCTCCAGCCCTTTATCTCTTTGACCAATGGACTTCCCAGCTGTTTACTTAACCTCTGCCCCTCTCCTGGTGTTTCACCTATCACCTACCGTCTTGTACTTCCTCCCCTCCCCTCCCCTCACCTTCTTACTCTGACTTCACTTTCTTTCCAGTCCCAACAAAGGGTCTTGGCCCAAAACATCAACTGTTTACTCTTTTCCATAGTTGCTGCCTGGCCTGCTGAGTTCCTCCAGCATTTTGTGTGTGTTGCTTTGGAATGGGTTTGTCCTGTTTTTTATGGGTAGGATATCTTGGGCAATTATCCACCATGTTAAATGGCTGTCATTGCTGTAGTGGAGCAGCTTGGCCACTGGTGCAGTTAGATGTGGAGCTCAGATCCTCAGCAAGTATCCATGCTCCCAGCCCTTCCTCCCATGTGGAGTAATTTAAATGGGTGAAGGTTGGTATCTGGACAGAACGTGTCTTTCATCTTGTCTTCAACACTTATATGTTGGTTTCTGTCATCACAGAGGTGGGACATTCCTGAATCCTCCCCTTCCACTTAGCTCTTTAATTGTCCAGAATAAGCTAAAGGTGCAGACACTTGTGGAGGAGCGATGAAGTCCAGGGATAAGGCAAAAGGCCAAAACTGAGGAGTGCAGAGATCAGAGATGGTTATAGAGACGGAGAAGCTTCCAAAACAGGAAGGGAAGAAAGTCTTGGAGGGATTTACAAACTTGAAAAACTCTGCAGCTTGCACCAACTCCTAATCACTTATTACTGCTGTGGTCACTCAGTGTACGTAATGAACTCAGAGGGCATACTGATACAGGTTAGGACATGACCAATAGAATTTACTTGAACCTAGCCGCAAGATATGCATTTGCACTTGAAATTCCTTCCGCATGAAACTAGCTAAACTGTATGGCAGGAGTGAAGTGCTGGTTGGAACCTAGTGCTTATGCCAGAAGAACAAGATTGAATGTTATGCTGAGAATCCATTACAGAATGTTTCAATAAAGATCTAATAGCAAGTTGTTGGCTACCACCTTGGATCATTTTGAAAAACAGGCAAGTTATTTTAAAATATGTGTAAGTTATTGGAAGAATTCACTCTTGTCAGCATGTAGTTTTATTCAGAGGAGGGTGAATCAGGAATAGTCTTATGCAAGTAATGGCTATTCTCCAATTAGAGATATTTTCAAGGATGGATTCCAGTGATTTTTTCCTTTCTACTTAAAAGTTCAAAATTCATAGTGAATGTTATTATCAAAGTACATATATGTCACCACATATAGCCCTGAGATTCTGTTTCCTGTGGGCATACTCAGAATAGTAACTATAAACAAGATCAATGAAAGATCAAGTAGAGCATAGAAGACAACAAACTGTGAATGCAAATATAAATAAATAGAAATAATAGTATGAAGTAACAAGATAAAGAGTCCTTAAAGTGAGATCATTTGTTGTGGGGCAATCTCAATAGATGAGTGTACTCGTCCTCTTTTGTTCAAGACCCTGATGGTTGAGGGGTAGTAATTGTTCTTGAACCTGGTGGTGTGAGTCCCGAGGCTCTTGTGCCTTCTACCTGATGGCAGCAGCAAAGAAAGAGCTTGGCGTGGGCGGTGAGGATCTCTGATGATAGATGCTGCTTTTCTATGACAGTGTTTCATGTAGATATGCTCAATAGTTGGGAGGGCTTTACCTGTGATGTACTGGGCTGAATCCACCACCTTTTGTAGGATTTTCCATTCAAAGACACTGGTGTTCCCAAACCAGTCTGTATACTCACCATTACACATCAATACAAGTTTGTTAAAGTTTTAGATGTCATGCTGAATTTCTGCAGACTCCTGAGGAAGTAGAGGTGCTTTTATGCTTTCTTCACAATAAAATTTATATGATGGGATTAGGACAGGTCCTCTGAGATAGTGACACCCGGGAATTTAAATTTACTGACCCTCTCCATCTCTAATCCTCTGATGAGTACTGGCTTATGGACCTTTGGTTTCCCTCTCCTGAAGTGCACAATCAGTTCCTTGGTCTTATTGACATTGAGTAAGAGGTTGTTATCAACGTCTGCTTTAATATATATTCATTGCTTCTATATTCACAGAATTTGAGGAAGCTGCAGATTCAACTGGAGTCAAGGAGCCAGAGAGGGGTCTTCTGAAAGCAAAACCAAAGGTGAACAAAGCCTCAAACCATGATCATAGCAAGAACACTTCTTGCCTAAATAAAGATCTTTACAACATGGAGCACAGTGCTGCTTCTGATCTGAATGCAGGGGAACATTCAATTGGTCACAAAGATACCCTCAGAGATTCCTTCATGACCCTTGGAAAAGGCAAAGGCAGGAAAAATAATGATTTTACTGCGATGTTTCTGGAAGCCACAGAGAAAAAACAAGAAATAAAATTGTTCTCAGATGATGACATGGAGATTTTAACAGCTAAGAAGTCAGAAGAAGAAGAAGAGTTTGCTGAATTCATGTTTGAAGAATAAATGAAATTTGTCAGCTGTTATCAGTTGGGTGTTCTATAATATTAGAACTTAACTCTCAGTTTAATTCTCAATTGCAGAGTTAGTTATCAAGCACATACCACATGCAGCAGCTGTTTGTCAGCATGGTAATGCATTTGTTGTTGAGCTAACACATGCTTAGCCTGGAATCTGTAGGTTTATAATAGGGCTGCCACATATTCAGACAATCATCTAGTGATTTGTTGCTGGATTACCACATGTTCAGATTGTGAGCCAAAAATTTATTTGGATTGTAATCCATTGGTTTATTATAGGACTACTGTACGTTCAGATAGTTATCCAGAGTTTTGCTGTAGAAATACTTCGCATCTGGGTTATGTTTATTGTAGGGCTACCATTTTCAGATTGTGGTCCAGAGATTTATGGCAAGAATGCTGCAGGCTTAGTTTATTTCTGAAGTTCATTATCAAATGAGCAGCTGTTCTGGTTGTGAACCGTAGATTGGCAAATATATTTAAACAGTTCTCCAGAGGTGCAGGGTCACTGAGGCTTGCAAGCCTCCAAACCCTACAACAAGGTTGTAGTCCTCCTGGAGAAGAGAATTGTAGGTTCTGTCTCATTAGAACTAGTTTGGTGATAGTCTAGTGTTAATTTTGACTTCATGTGATGGTTTAATCAGATTGGCTACTCTTTAAAAGCTTCTTCTGAGTTATATAATAAGACAAATATATGAAGTGTGAATCAGCCAGTATTATTGTGTTACATCGTTTCCAAAAGGGAGAATGTTCTTCTTTTGTAATTATGCAAGTCTGTGGCTTCCCTCTCTTCTCTCTAATAGTTACCTACCGGTTTCCCATTATAATAGTTTTATAATTTATGTGAATAGCTACATTTACTGCATCTTGTTACTCTCTTGACAGTGGTATGGGCCAGCTTTCTGTTCACTGTTATGAGTTAAATTAGATGTTTAGCATTTTATTCAGATGCTTGCCAATTTATTCAGACCCACTAGAAAAGTTTAAAATGGTAAATCTACATTATTAGTTCCTGGTGTTCTTAATATATACATTTAACATGTTGTGTGCACAATGTGATGTGGTGTAAACCAGACAAAACACAATAGTAGTAAATGTGATTTCTAATTTATCTTTTAAGTGTTTCTACATCTTCAGTGCATGGTCCTTCAAATCAGCGTCTGGCTGGGATATTATTGTTGACTTCAAAATCTCAGTTTTATGGTGAAAGTCTGCTCAATGAATGATAGTATGGTATTTACTCAGGAACAGGCAATTAGGTCAACCAGGTTAGTGCCAGTCCTGAAGAACAGTCAGTTAGTTCCACTCCTCATTTTGCTGACTCCTGCTCTTTACTCTTTGTGAAGTATTTATCCAGTTCCCCTTTGAAAGCTGGTGTTTACTCCACATTTTCCACAGGAAGATAGCACATTCCAGAAGTCAACTATGTGTTGCATAGAGGTTTTCTTCTTGTCACAATAAAAAGCTGCTGGGCAAACTCAGTGAGCGAAGCAAGCAATCTGTGGGGTGGTGTTGGGGGTGGGGGGGGGGAAGCAGGGAAGAAATTGTCAAAGTTTCAGGTGGAAACCCTTTACCACTCCTGATGTAGGAACTTGACCAAAAATATTGGCAATTCCCTCCCTCTGTAAAGTGCTGCTCGACAGGCTGACTTCTCCAGCAGTTTGTTTCTGCTCCATATTCCAGAGTCTCCTTCCCATATCTGGCTCTGTCATCCCCCAGATTTTCAGACTTACATCCATTGGAAACAGTTTCTCCTTCATTATTTAATCCCTCCTTAAATTTAAGCAATCTCCCCTGATAAAATATTCTGCAAACAGTCATTTGGGCAGGCGGCATCTGTGGAAAGAGAAACGTTTCAAGTTGAAACTGGGAAAGAGAGGGCGAACCTGAAATATTAAAACTCTGTTCATCTTTCCACAGACGCTGCCTGATCTGCCGAGTGTTCCCAGCATTTTCTGATTTTATTCCAGAATTCTGTCATCTGCACTTTCTTATGCTCATCCCATTGATAACTATTCATTGTCTAGGTGAAGAATATGGATGGGCAACTACCCAGACTCATTCACAAAGCACAACCCCTTGTAGAATGAGCAAAGGGCTTTGGAATGTTAGAATGGAATCCATGTTCTTAAAAGAACAAAACAGGATACAAAAAAAATTAAAAATATTAATTTAAATTATATAGATACATCTAAGAAAGCTTTTGCCTTTAAATTTGCCTCTGCTGTGTCATCTTTTTGGAGTGTAGGGCAGGAAGGAACTGCCAAGGTTAATGGACAGGCTGAATTCACGTTCAAAAGAGGCTGAAGAATACTTTACCATTGTTGGATCTTTCATTGTCTTTAAAAACAGGGCTGTTAATGGATTGAGATACTCCTTCGCAGGCTAACATCCATCTGGTGGTTATTAAAGATTTATTCTGAATTGTTTGCAGATTAAAGGTGAAGGACTTTCAACCCAAAGTGCTGGCTCAGGTGCTGGCAGGGTAGCAATTTTACATGTTTATCATTAGGAACATGAACATAGTTGAAAGGGCCACCTTACAAGGTAAACCTTCCCTTTTACTGGGTGTGTTTGGTGGGTCTGTGCAGCCTACTGACAGTGTGGTTGCCTTGAGTGCCTGACAATCATTTGTCAGTCTCTTCACCCACCAGAGCAATAGCCAGCTTCACTGCCAAGAACTCACCCAATTAGCTTGAATGTCTGTCAGTTGATGCTGCCAGACGGCGGTGTATTTTAATGTCACTATAGCAACTGTATTCTATTGTAATGATAGCAGACTTTCAGACTCTACTGAGTGGCTGCATCTCCTTTTTTTTATTTTAACATTCTTCAGGGCTTCATGACAGGTCTCGCCAATCTAAGAATCAACTGCATAACGTTGCCTGATGGTCTTGACCTTGTGATGAACGACACTGTTCTGATCTCCACCCCCAATTCTTGGTGAACAAATGAAATCCTCCACCAGACCCTGACAAGATCTTCAACTGCCATCTCCTTCCCGTTCTCTGCCACACCCTTACCATCTGTGGAATAATGTTACATTAATGAATATCCGGTTATATCGCTGTTTCCGAAGGATTTTCTGTTAATATCCAACTAGATGCTCCATTAGAAACTGCTGGGATGGTGCTTCCATCTCAGCATCTTAACAATTGTACATTCTTGAAAGAAGTCACATGTAAATGCAGGCCTCTGGAAAATAAAGTGTTCTTTAAATTATGATTAGTGATCTGAACATGTGGATCTTCTGAATTCTGTTGATGGCAAAAACAGTACAGAAATATAACACCAATAGATCCCACCCACGGTTGACGTTCTACACAAGCTCCAGTTCAACAGCCAATCTCCATCAATACATCAACAAACAAACTGCTGGAGAATCTCACGAGGGTTAGGCAACATCTGAACAGGAAACTGGATTGTCAGCATTTTGTGTTGATACTTTACATTTCCTCCGCAGATGCTGTCTGACCTGGTGAGTTCCTCCAGCAGTTTTGTTTTTTATTCCAACATATGTAGCTTCTTGTATCTCTGTCAATACATCTGTTTGCTCTCCTTGTATTTATTGACTTTTCACTTAAATGTATCCCAATTTGCTTCAACTATCTCATGTCTCAGCAATTTCCACATTCTCACCACTTTCCTGGGAAAGAATTTTCTCTTAAATCTTTATATGCACTTCATTTTGGTCTCACCCACAAATGGAAATGTCTCTTCTCTGCCTAACTTTCATGGCCCACTGTCAAGGCTCACTTAAAATATTCTTGTCTAGAGAAATTAATCTTGCCTCTTCACCATTGCTTAACAATTCTGAAATTGTTCAATACCTCGATGATAACTTTTAAAATGAAGTCCAACTTTAGGTAATCTACAGAAACAGTTCTGGAAACACCCGGCAGGTCAGGCAGCATCTATGGAAGGAGAAAGTGAGTTAATGTTTAACAGAAAAAGAGAAAGCAAAATAGTTTCTAAAATCTGAAACGCTAACTCTGTTCCTCTCTCCTCAGACTCCAGTGTTTCCAGCACTTTCCCACATTGTGGTAGTGTGTGACTGCACTGAAGGGAAACAAACATTTTATTTGTAGCCTTTAGTTGTAAACAGGTTAATAGTTTTAACAGTTTTTATTCTCCAGACTTTTTTTTTGAGTGGTGAGGACACAATACAAAACCATTACCAGTACAGTGTTATGTGGTGTGGTCTTCTTTAGAGTCAACCTTTTCTTCATGCATTTGATACTTCTGAAATGTTTGTAAACTTTCATTCCTTGAAATGTATTGGAATCCACATTTAGTTCATTACAACAGAAAAACAAGATTCCATTCATAAAATGACCGGTGTGTTATCTGAAGCCAAGTTCAGATTTGAAATGTGTCCTTAGGTTAGGTCTTTTTGTACTTATTGGAGATTTAAAATGTATGTTGCTACATCAGTTGGAGAGGAAGAATTGCATTTGAATTCCAGTTGGTAAATTTAAAAAGTTTATTTCCATTAAAGGAACATTGAATTTAAAACATGGTTTTGGAAGTTGTGTATTTCTGAATGTATCATTCCCAGTATTCTTGAATCCACTGTGTTTCCAAGAGTATAGAAATCGGATTCTGTGTGAGATGGAAGCTATCACATTCATTCCAGTCCAGAATGCTTACAGTAAAGACTTATCCTGCTGTTTAGTTTAAGTTGTGCCACTTATGGTGCCATCAGGCTGTGATGTTTCAATGTTAACTAAAACTCAGCCTTCTTTTTGTAGTCACTTCATCAATTAGTTTTGTGAAAACTTAAATGGGTTAAGTTGCACTCTTCAGTTTTGACCTGGCTCAGCTCCTGACATCCTCCTGTACTGCCTAGTAAAATGGGAATAACATTGTGATCAAAACTGAGTCAATTTGAATTCAAAGAACATAGAACATTAGAGCACAGTACAGGCCCTTCAGCCCAAGATGTTGTGCCGACCACTTAACCTATTCTAACATCAATTTAGTGCTTTCCTCCAACATAATCCTCCATTTTCCTATCATGTGCATGTCTGTCTAAAAATTGCTTAAATGCCCGTAATATTGTCACTCCAGTAGGGTGTTCCCCACAACCAGCACTCTCTGTGTAAAGAACTTAACTCTAACATCCTCCTGTACTTTCCTCTAATTGCCTTAAAATTATGCCCATTCTCTCTATGCCTCTGATTATCTTGTACACCTCTATCAATTCACCCCTCATTCTCCTTTTCACCAAACAGAAAACCCCCAGCTCGCCTAACTTACCCTCTTAAGACAGGCTGTCCAATCCAGGCAGCATCCTGGTATATCTCCTTGGCACCCTCTAAAGCTTACCCTTTCAAAGGTCATTTAATGTCAGAGAAATGTATACAATATACATCTTGAAATACTTTTTCTTTGCAACCATCCAAAAAAACAGAGGAGTGCCCCCAAAGAATGGATGATAGTTAAATGTTAGAACCCCAAAGCCCCCTCCAGCTCTTCCTCCCACATATAAGCAACAGCAAAACAATAATCCCCCTCCCCCACCAGCAAAAAAAAAGCATTGGCACCTACCACAGAGCACTCAAACGTGCAGCAAAGCATCAGCAAAGACACAGACTTACAGTACCCCGAAGACTACTTGCTCACCCGGTATTCGACATACCACAGGATCTCTCTCTCTCTCTCCCTAATAAGTAAAAAATGGGTGTTTCCGTTTCACAGTGAGAGGGGAGACATAACAAACAACTGGATTTATGATAATGGCGTCACTTTTTCTGAGCTCTGTGCCTAAGAGAACTCGGATCTCTGAGCACACAGCCAGCTCTGCTTTCAATCTTCTGTGTCCCATGACACACCAAATTCCTGCAGGGGCACTGACCTTTGGTCCGCCGGTCTCCAGAGACACGAGATCCAGGAACTCCGAAGGCAAGCTAATCTCCTAGGCTGCATCTATGGCATCTTGAATAACGGCCAGTGTGAAACCCCGAGAGCGGGTCCCGTTCCCACAAAGAACCGAAGTCAATGTGTAAATCCAGGCCAGGGTTTTCAAAAGAACCCTGAAAGGAAAAAATGGAGATATTAAAGATAGAAATAGAGCTGTTTCCAAAGATGCAAGCAAAGGAGTCACTGTTAGGCGTCATTGTCTCTCCTAAGCTCCTCCTCCTCCTTATAATGATGCACCAGAACCGAACACGATATTCCAATATTTGCATTGTAGGGGAATTAAGGGTTATAGGGAATAGGTAGATAGGTGGAGATGAATCCATGGCCAGATCAGCTATAATCGAATTGAACGGTGGAGCAGGCTTGATGGGCCAAATGGCCTACTCCTGCTCTTTTTTGCAGTGTAACCAAGGTTTTATAGAGCTGCAATATTACCTTGAGGCACTTGAACTCAATCCCTCGACTAATGAAAGCCAACTCACTATATGCCTTCTTAGCGACCCTATGAACTTAACTGGCAACTTTGAGGGATCTATGGACAAAGACCTCCAAGATTCCTGTATTCTGCCTTCAAATTCAACCTAAAATGAATCACTTCACACTTTTCTAGGTTAAACATCATCTTCCATTTCTCAGTCCAGCTCTGCATCCTGTCAATATTTCGTTGCAACCTACAACAAGCTTCCACACTCTCTGAAACTCCACCAACCTGTCCTGTTGGTTATTCTTAGTAGTTGATAATAGTGAGCCATGTTACCTGCCTATTTTTTTGATTGGAGAGAAGTCATGGTGTGTATTATAAAAAGGCCACAAAACCGATAAGTGAAGGTGGGGGAGTGGTGGGCGGCTCTGAAAAGGTGGTAGAATGTATGTAGGGTTGATGCTAAAAGGTTTAAATTTTACATTTGTTACTCAGTGGTGCTAGGGAGTTTCCAGCTATTATGAAAACTGGCTACTTTTTCTTTTGATTGTGTGGTGATTAACAAATAATAAATTTAATGTTAATGAGAATGTCAAACCAGCATATCAAACAAAAAATTTGATGTTGAAAATCTGAACTTAAAAAAAATACTGAAAACACTCAGCAGGTCAGGCAGCATATGTGGAGAGAGAAACTAAGTTAATGTGTCAGGATGACTATATAACCAATCTAAAAAGTTAGCTTCATTTCTCTTTTTATAGATCTTTTCCTGAAGAGTGCATTAAGCATGTTATATGAGAACAAGGGAAGGCCGAATAGGCTGGGACATTTTTTTAATTGGAATAAAGGTTTATAAAATCATGAGTGGTATAGGTAAGGTGGATGGTTACAGTTGAAGTCTAAATCTAGGGAAGATAGACTTAAGAAGAGCAGAAAGATTTAAAAGGGACCTTTGGGGCAAATCTTTCCACACAGAAGGTTCTGGGTACATGGAACAAGTTGCCATGGGAACTGATTGAGACATACAGTACATTCAGTGATCTCATATACCTGCTCATTAATATAAATATCTAATCAGCCAATCATGTTGCAGCAACTCCATGCATTAAAGCATGCAGGTATTGTCTAGAGGTTCAGTTGTTCAGACCAAACATCAGAATGAGAAAGAAATGTGATCTAAGTGACTTTGACCATAGAATGATAGTTGGTGCCAGATGGGGTGGTTTGAGTGTCTCAGAAGTTGCATATCTCTTGGGATTTTCACACACAACAGACTCTAGAGTTTACATAGAATGGTGTGATAAACCAAAAACATCTAGTGAGCAGCTGTTCTGTGGGTTAAAATGTCTTGTTAATGAGAGATGTCAGAGGAGATTGGCTAGACTGATTCAAGCTGACAGGAAGGCGAAAGTTACTCAGATAATCGCGTGTTACGATGATAATGTGCAGAAGAGCATCTCTGAATGCAAAATAAGTCGAACCTTGAAGTGGATGGGCTATAGCAGCAGAAGATAATGAACATAAACTCTGGCCACTTTATCAGGTACAGGAGGTGTGACATCATTGTTTGAATGATATGACTGCTACATTCACAGTGATGGTCAGACTGATTAGGCACAGCAATAAACATAAGCAGAGACGAGATGCAGATGCTGGAATCTGGGACAAAAAATGGCTGGAGGACTTTAAAAAACATTTGGACAAGTACATGAATAGGAAAAACTTTAGAGATATATGGGCAAAATAGCTTGGATCGACAAACTGGTTGACGTGGAGGATTTGGGCTGTACAGTATAACTCTTTCATCATCATCAATGTGCTGTGTTGTATGACGTGGGTGATTGTGGTCTTTCCCTACACATCTAAAGAAGTTTGCCGAATCTTCACAAACTTCTAAGCAAATAAAGGCATTGCCATGCCTTCTTTATAATGGCACTTCTTTATAAGACAGATCCTCAGAAATGATAACACCAAGGAATTAAAAATTACTGACTTTCTCCACCTATGCTTCCCTGATGAGGACTGGCTCATGAATCTCCAGTTACCTTCTCCTGAAGTCAATAAGTTCTTTGGTTTTGCTGACGTTGAGTGAGAACCACATAGTTACCTGCTTGCACTGAGACTTCAGCCTGAGTTCTCCAGCCAAAGGAAGTGTCCTCTTCCACCCTAGCAGTACATCCATGCTTTGGAGTTAGAGTTGTACAGCACAGGAACAAGTTCCCTGTGCTAACTGTCCATGTGTTTATCTATATCTAGTCCCATTGACCTTACCTGGTCTGTAGCCTTGTACCTAGATCACCATCATTGCTATGTGCTGGGTCATGTGACGCAGGCGATCGTGGTCTCATGACCATGATTGTTCTTGGCAAACTTTCCTACAGAAGTGGTTTCCCATTGCCTTCTGGGCAGTGTCTTTACAAGAGGGGTGACCCCAGCCATTATCAAGACTCTTCAGAGATTGTCTGCCTGGTGTCAGTGGTCGCATATCCAGGATTGAAATATGCACCAGCTGCTCATATGACCATCCACCACCTGCTCCCATGGCTTCATGTGACCTGGATTGCTACACCTTGGCCAAGGGTGACTTGCAGGCTAGCAGAGGCGGGGAGAAAGTGCCTTACGCCTCGTTTGTAGAGACGTATCTCCACCCTGCCACCCATTAAAACGACGACTACAACTCCATTAAAACTATCCAATGTTGTGGTTAGACACCTTGAAATCAAATAGGCAGAAGATCGTCTTCTATTATATGTGCTGAACACACTGTAGTGGTACATTCTCTTGAGTTTAGGTGGGATTTAATGTTAACATCCAGTTTGGATTCATGCTTGACCTAATGTGACCCAAGTTGTGGCATTTCTAGACCTAAACCCTCCAAATCCAAGATGGACAGTCAATGTTTCAGGTTCAAAACCTTCATCTGGAATGAATAACCTGAAATGTCAACTGTCTATTTCCCTCCACAGATAATGTTTGACTTGTTGATTTCCTCCAGCTGGTAGTTGTTTTTTCTGTCCCACATATATCAACTGGTAGAGTGGTGTCACAGCAACAACCTTGCACTCAACAACAGTAAGATCAAAGAACTGATTGTGGAGTTCAGAAAGGGTAAGACGAGGGAACACACAGCAGTCTTCATAGAGGGATCGGAAGTGGAAAGGGTGAGCAATTTCAAGTCTCTAGGTGTCAACATCTCTGAGGACCTAATATGGACTCAATATATCAATGCAGCTACAAAGAAGGCATGACAGCTGCTTTATTTCATTAGGAGTTTGAAGAGATTTGGTATATCATCTAAAAACACTCAAATTTCTACAGATGCAATTAGTATTACATAACCCATAACTCCAGAATATGCCCTAATAGAGCAATGTTGTTATACTGAGCTAGCGATTAATGTAATATTGCTGTACTGAGCTAGTGATTAGTGTAATATAATACTGAACTAGTGATTAGTGTAATATTGCTAAACTGAGCTAGTGGTTAGGGTTGTGCAGCTTGGTTTAAGAACTGAATAGTTGAAGGGAAATAGTTACTCCTGAATCTGGTAGTATTGGGCTTAGGATTTTGGTGCTTCCTGCCCTTTGATGGCTGCAAGAAAATGGCATGGGCTGTATGGTGGGGATCATGAATGATAGATGTTCCGTTCTGTAGTGCTTCCAGTAGATACTGCTGATGGTGAGGAGGCATGTGCCTGTGATGATTCCACTACTTTCTACAGCTTCTCATGTTGTTGCAATTCAAATTGCAGTACTGGACCACGATGTAACCAGGATACTGACATATGCTTCGGCATAACCAGTGATTTATAAAGGACTTGCAGAGCATCCTTGCTTTGAAAATATACAGCCTTAATATCACCGGTGCATGTGGTGAAATTTGTTAACTTTATGACAGCAGTACAGTGAAATATATGAGAAATAAATACAGGGAAAAACCTTGAGAGAGAGAGAGAGAGTGTGTGTGTGTAGCTATTAAATAGTTAAGTTAAAATAAGTAGTGCAAGAAACAGATATAAAAAAGTAGTAAGGTTCAGGGGTTCAATGTCCTGTTCAAAATCCTGGATTATTGAGTGTGTGTCTTCAGACTTCTGTACCTCCTTCCTGATGGTAAGAATGAGAGGGGGACATGACCTGGGTGATGGGGTCCTTAATGATGGGCGCTGCCCTTCTAAGGTACAGCTCCTTGCAGATGTCTTAGATACTACAGAGGCTAGTGCCCATGATGGAGCTGACTAATTTTACAAGTTTCTACAAGTTACTTTGATTGTGTGCAGTAGCTTCCCCATACCAGAGGGTGATGCAGCCAGTCAGAATGCTCTCCACGGTACATTTGCAGTTTTCAAGTGTTTTAGTTGACAAACTAAATCTCCTCAAACTCCTGATAAAATATAGCCTATGTCTTGCCTTCTTTATAGCTGCACCAATATGTTGCATCCAGGTTAAAGCCTCAGAGATATTGACACCCAGTAACTTGAAACTGCTCACTCTCTCTATTTTTGATCCCTCTCTGAGGATTGTATTCCCTCATCTTACCCTTCCTGAAGTCCACAATCAGCTCTTTGGTTTTGCTGACTTTGAGTGCAAGGTTGTTGCTGCAACACCACTCAACTAACTAATATATCTCGCTCCTGCATATCCTTTTGTCACCATCTGAAATTCTGCCAACAATAGTTGTATCATCAGTAAATTTGTAGATAGCAATTGAGTTGTGCCTAGCCAAACAGTCATGGCAGTAGAGAGAGTAGAGCAGTGGGCTAAGCACACATCCCTGTGGTGTGCCACTGTTAATTATCTCAATGGAGATGTTATTACCAATCCGAACAGATTGTGGTCTTCCATTTAGGAAGTTGAAGATTCAGTTGCAGAGGGAAGTACAGAGACCCAGGCGCAGTAGCTTTTCGATCAGAACTGTAGAAATTATGGTGTTAAGCACTGAGCTATAGTCAATAAACAACATCCTGACGTAGGTATTAGTATTGTCAGGGCCGTGTGGAAAGCCAATGAGATCATGTCTGCTGTGGACCTGTTGTGGCAATAGGCAAATTGCAGTGGTTCCAGGCCCTTGCTGAGGCAGGAGTTGATTTGAATCATAACCAACTTCTCAAAGCACTTCATCACCATAGACGATAGTCATTAAGGCAGTTCACACTGCTCTTGGACACTGGTATAATTGTTGCCCTTTTGAAGCAGGTGGGAACTTCTGACCATAGCAATGAGAGATTGAGAATATCTTTGAATACCCACACCAGTTGGTTGGCACAGGTTTTCAAAACCTTACCAGATACTCCATTGGGCCATTGCCACCTTGCGAGGGCTCACCAATTTAAAAGACAACCTGACGTCAACCTACGAGATAGAGATCACAGGCCACCTTGCACCGGATGCTGCAAGGATCTGCATAGCTGTGGCTTTATTCTCCCTTTCAAAGAAAGCATAAAAGGCATTGGGCTTGTCTAGGAATGAATCATCGCTGACATTCATGCTATTGGGTTTTGCTTTGCAGGAAGCAATGTCTTGCAAACCCTCCCAGCATTGACATGCATCTGATGTGGCCTCTAACTTCACTCAGAATTGTTTAGGACATAGAACATAGAAATTTACGGCACATTACAGGCCCTTCGGTCCACAATGTTGTGCCGACCATGTAACCTACTCTAGAAACTGCCTGGAGTTTCCCTACCACATAGCTATACCTGTACCGCTATTTTTCTAAGAGTCTCTTAAAAGACCTTTCTGTATCCACCTCCACCACCATCACCGGCAGTACATTCCATGCACCCACCACACCCTGTGTGAAAAACATCCCCTCTGTACCTACTTCCAAGCACCTTAAAGCTTTGCCCCCTCGTGTTAGCCATTTCAGCTCTGGGAAAACCCCTCTGGCTATCCACATGATCAATGCCTCTCATCATCTTATACACCTCTATCAGGTCACCTCTCATTCTCTGTCGCTCCAAGGAGAAAAGGCCGAGTTCACTCAACCTATTCTCATAAGGCATACTCTCCAATCCAGACAACATCCTTGTAAATCTCCTCTGCACTCTCTCTATAGTATCCACATCCTGTAGTGAGGTGGCCGGAACTGAACACGCAGTATTCCAAGCGGGGTCTGACCAAGGCCTTGGCTCATGAAATGTCCTCCGCAAGTCATACCTTGTAAATAAAGTTATATCTACATTCTGAATTAAATTTCTGCTTCCTGGCATTGTTCTGAGTCTGATTTCACTCTCTGTGAAGTCAGTCATGAAAACTGGAAAGAGTAGCACAGGTTTTTCATCTTAACTGCTTCATTCACCCCTCTAGGACATCTAAAAGCATTTCAGAGCCACTCCATCATGCTACAGGATATGAAAACAAAGGGACTCGTATTCGTGCACAGCAAGGTTCCCTGCGTGAAATGTAATATTGGTGCCACGTGTTGTTTGGTCAGAGCAGGAACTCTTCAGTATAGTTTTTTACTTCCATTGCAAGCGGCAAAACCAAAGGCTCCCAGTCTTGGCTTTAAGCAAATGTGCATGTCTTGCCCTCTTAAAACTACATTGCAGTGCTCAAAATTCTTGAAAAGTTGCCAGGATGACCATATCCCCAAACTCTGAATGAAAACACCTAACAAGAGTTAGGATCAAAGATCTTTTGACATTTCTCTTTTCAGCAATGTTCCCTGACCCTGGTAGGAAAGTACCTGAACTTGAACACCATAAGACCATAAGATATAGGAGCAGTATTAGTCCATTTGGCCCATCGAGACTGCTCTGCCTTTTCATCATGGTTGATCCAATTTTCCTCTCAGTCCCAATCTCCTGGCTTCTCCCTGTATCCCTTCGTGCCCTAAATAATCCAGAACCTATTAACCTCTGTCTTAAATATACATAAAGACTTGGCCTCCACAGCTGTCTATGGCAATGAATTCCACAGATTCACCACTCCCTGGCTAAATAAATTCCTCCTCATTTCTAAAAGGACACCCCTTTACTCTGAGGCTGTGTCCTCTGGCCTTAGACTCTCCCACCATAAGAAATACCCTCTCCACATCCACTCTATCAAAACCTTTTACCATACATAAAAACACAAAATGCTGGCAGAACTCAGCAGGCCAGACAGCATCTATGGGAGGAGGTAGTGACGACGTTTCGGGCCAAAACCCTTGAAGGGTTTAAAGGTATAAAGTTTAAACATTACTTCCATGTTTTTATATTCAAGTCCACAAGACCATAAGATGTAGGAGCAGAAGTGGGTCATTTGGCCCAACGAGTCTGCTCCCATTCAATTATGTGCTGATCCAATTCTTCCAGAAGTGCCCACTCCCCTGCCTTCTCCCCAAACTCTGATGCCACGGCTCATCAAGAACCTATCTATCTCTGCTTTAAATACACCCAATGACTTGGCCTCCACAGCTGCTCATGGCAACAAATTCCACAGATTTACCACCCTCTGACTAAAGTAATTTCTCCGCATATCTGTTCTAAATGGATGTCCTTCAATCCTGAAGTTGTGCCCTCTTGTCCTAGACTCTCCTACCATGGGAAATAACTTTGCCATATCTAATCTGTTCAGGCCTTTTAACATTCAGAATGTTTCTATGAGATCCCCCCTCATTCTCCTGAACTCCAGGGAATACAGCCCAAGAACTGCCAGATGTCCTCATATGGTAACTCTTACATTCCTGGAATCATTCTCGTGGATCTTCTCTGAACCCTCCCCAATGTCAGAATATCCTTTCTAAAGTAAGGAGCCTAAAACTGCAAAGAATACTCTAAGTTTGGTCTCACAAATGCCTTATAGAGCTTCAACATCAGATCTCTGCTCTTATATTCTGTACCTTGAGAAATGAACATTGCAATTGCTTTCTTCACCACCGACTCAACCTGGACGTTAAACCTTAGGGTATCCTGCACAAGGACTCCCAAGTCCCTTTGCATCTCTGCCTTTTGAATTCTCTCCACATCTAAATAATAGTCTGCCTGTTTATTTCTTCCACCAAAGTGCATGACCATACACTTTCCAACAGTGAATTTCATTTGACACTTCTTTACCCATTTTCCTAAACTAAGTCTCTCTGCAGGCTGTCTGTTTCCTTAACACTACCCACTCCTCCAGCTACCTTTGTATCATCAGCAAATTTAGCCACACATTCATTAATCTCATAGTCCAAATCTTTGAAATACATTTCAAGTCCTCTTAGAATGAATGCTAACATTGCATTTGCCTTCCTCACCACAGACTCAATCTGCAAGTTAACCTTAAGGGAGTCCTACACAAGGATTCCCAAGTCCCTTTGCACCTCAGCTTTTTGTATTTTCTCTCCATTTAGAAAATTGTCAACCCTTTCATTTCTTCTTCCAAAGTGCATGACCATATACTTCCCAACACTGGATTCCATCTGCCATTTCTTTGCCCATTATCCTAATCTAAGTCCTTCTGTAGCCTCACTGCTTCCTCAAAACTACCTACCCTTCCACCTATCTTCATATCGTCTGCAAACTTTGCAACAAAGCCATCAATTCCATTATTCAAATCATTGAACTACAATGTAGAAAGAATCAGTCCCAACACAGACCCCTGTGGAACACCACTCATCACCAGCAGCCAATCAGAAAAGACTCTCTTTATTGCCACTCTTTGCCTTCTACCAATCAGCCACTGCTTTATTCATACTAGAATCTTTCCCGTAATCCCATGGGCTCATAGCTTGTTAAGCAGCTTCTGAAAATCCAAGTGCACAACATCCACCAATTCGCCTTTGTCTATCCTGCTTGTTACTTCTTCAAAGAATTCTAAGAGATTTGTCAGGCAAGATTTTCCCTTGAGGAAACCATGATGATAATGGCCTATTTTATCCTGTGAGACCTCATAATTGACTCCAACATCTTCCCAGCCACTGAGGTCAGATGAACTGGCCTGTTGTTTCCTTTCTTCTGCCTCTCTCCCTTCTTAAAGAATGGAGTGACATTTGCAATGTTCCACTCTTCCGGAATCATTCCTGAATCTCATGATTCTTGAAAGATCATTACTAATACCTGCACAATCTTTTCAGCCACCACTTTTAGAACCCTGGGGTGTATACCATCTGGTCCAAGCAACTTATCTGCCTTCTGATCTTTCAGTTTCCCAAGAACCTTCTGTCTATTTATGGTAGCTTCATGTTGCAGTGGGACTTCAGCTTCCTGTACCTCATGCCTGCTTGTAATGAGCACCTTCATCTGGATTGAAAGAATAGACCATAAAATATAGGAGCAGAATAAGGTAACTGTCCCATTGAGTCTGCTCCATGGCAGATCTATTTCTCTCTCAGCTTTAATCTCCTCCCTTCATGCCCTGACTAATCAAGAATCTATCATCTTCTTCCTTAGGCGTACCCAATGACCTGGCCTCCACAGCTGAATTCCACAGTGGATAAAGAAATACCTCCTATCTCTGTTTTAAATGGATGTCCCCCTTTTTAGAGGCTATGTGCTCTGGTCTTAGAATCCCTCACCACAGGAAACATCCTCACCACATCCTCTCTGTTGAGGCCTTTCAACAGACAATTCTTCTGAATTCTTGTAAGAACAGAGGGAAGATGGCCAGGATAAAGAGCTGAAGGGAAGAGTTGGAGCAAGAACTGGGAGGTGATGCACAAAGTACACTGCAGATGCTGTGGTCAAATGAGCAGTCAACGGATGCTGCACGACCTGCTGAGTTCATCCAGCTTGTCTGTACTGGGAGGTGATGGGTGGATCCAGGTGAAGAGAGATGATGGGCAGGTCAAGGGAGGGGAGAGTGAGAGCAATGACAGAGACTGGGAGGTGATGGGTGGATCCAGGTGAGGAGGGGAGAGAGGGAACAGTGACAGAGGCTGGGAGGTGATGGGTGGATCCAGGTGAGGAGGGGTGATGGGTGGGTGGAGGAGGGGAGAGTGGGAATAGTGACGGGCTGGGAGTTGAGAGGTGGCAGTGAGAAAATGGCGGAATCTGATAGGAGAGGAACGTGGAATCAGATAAAGGAGGTGAGGTGGGCAGATGCGAAGAGGAGTGAGGGTGAGTGCAGCAACAAGAAAAATTATGGTGGATCTCAGCAAGTTGGGCAGCATCCAAGGAGAAAAGTGGACAAGGGACTGGCAATGCTGGAATCTGGACAGACTGCCTGGTCCAGGTGAAGACTCTCGACCTGAAACATTGACTGTCCCTTTTCTTCCACAGATGCTACCCGATCAGCTGAGTTCCTCCAACATTCTAACATGCTCTCTTCTCGCTGGTGCCATCAGGAATAAAGTACAGGAGCTCAGGACTCACACTACCAGGTTCAATAACAGTTACTACCCCTCAACCTTCAGGCTCCTGAACCAGTGGGGATAATTTCTCTCAACTTCATTTTCCCAATTATTGAAATGTTCCCACAACCAATGGCTTCACTTTCAGGGACTCTTCATCTCCTGATATTTATTCCTTATTTATTATTATTATTTCTTTCTTTGTGTATTTTTACAGTTTGTTGTCTTTTGCACTCTGGTTGAACGCACAATTTGGTGCAGTCTCTCATTGATTATTCTATTATGGATTTATGGAGTACGTCCACAAGAAAATGAATCTTAGGGTTGTATATGGTGACCCATATGTGCTTTGAGATTGAATAATTAATTTCCCAGATTTTACAGTGGTAATGATCATCAACCCTGTTGGAGGAAGGTCCCTGTACACGAGTGATCCCCCCCCCTCTCTCTCTCTCGATGGAGAGTGAGAACCTGTCTGTTCTTGGGGGGGGGGGGAGTTGGTTGTGAAATTGGTGCTTGGAGAAGTAACGTGGGTGATTGTAACATTGGAACAGTGAGTTGTTGGTCTCTGCTCTCATTGTTGGAGTGATTTCTCTCCCCCCCCCAACACTCCCCAGAGTGAATGAGCACCTGTCTGAGGTACCGAATTGCTGGTTTGTGGACTGCAGTTTTGATGGACTTTGGGTCAGGGGCTCTTTGGGGCTTCTGCTGCTGCTTGTGTGGTGAGGGAGTAGGTGGGGGGGGGAAGGATGGGTTGGTGTCATTACTTTTGCTGCTGCTTGTGCAAAAGGAGAGGGGGGGGCTTTGATGTTTCTAGAGGGGGTGGGAATCATTACTTTTGCTACTGCTTGTGCAAAGGGGGAGCTTTGATGTTTCTATCATTCATTCTAGAGGGTTTCTTGTTTGATGGATGTCTGTGAAGGGTACAATGTCAGATTGTATACATTCTCTGATATTAAAACAAACCTTTGAAACTGACAACAAATTCAGCGATTTTCAGCTGTGAAGATCCCAAAGCCATTATTGGTGGTTTCATACTGGCTTCTTCACCACACTCGAGAAAATATATGAATTGTTGCGTAGTTAAGCTGGTCAAGCTCTGAAATACTCTGGACATTTTTATGCTTCATTATACAGTGTTTTTGCCCATTATACTGCTGGTGATTAGGGCAGCAATGAAGGTCCTCCATCTTTAACAGTATTCAGGGCTTCCTTTATCATGTCAGGAGTTTCCTCTCAGTTTTCACTACTGTCAGTCATGCAGGTCCCAGGTGAATACTCAGGAATACCATCACACTCATTTGTAGAAGGAATCTTCTTTTCCACAGCAATTTTGTTTTACCCCTGAGCTGAACCCCCCAAACCTGGAGGACTGGTGGACCACTCTTAGTCTGTCCTCTACCCTTTGACCTGTTTGGCTGGGTAACCCTACTAAGAGCCAAAGCATAAAGTCCTGACTCCAGCCCACATCACTCTTCAAGTCACTGAGGCATACAAGCCTTCAAACCCTACGACAAGGTTGTGGTCCTTTTTATACACCCAGTGGCCACTGAATCAGGTCCACCTGTGTACCTGCTCGTTAATGCAAATATCTGATCAGCCAGTCGTGCCTGCCCGGCTTTGTCCCTGCCCCTTTAAGGAATCTGACTGATCCTGTGCCTTTAAAAGTCTGCCTGCTCGCTGCGGCGAGCCTGTCCCTTTAAGGGTTCTGTAGCTTTACAGCGATCCCGGCTTTCCAGAGCTGGAATTTAGCGGAAATCCGACCCTCGGCGCCGGATACAGTCCTTTGCTCCTTGCAAGAACACAAGACTTCAAGCTATTTATACGGAGACATATATCTATATATTTTTTGTTTCAAAATAGAAGAATTCTTCAGCACGAGGAAGGAAAGCCAAAAGCCTCTGAGGCAGGATCGAGCCTCCGCTGCGAAATCCGGGGGAGTTAGGGGAGCGACTCCAGTCCGCCCTGCAGATGAATCAGGTCGGTGCCAACGAAGCCTTAGACCAGACATTTCCTCATCTGTGTTGTTGGTGCAATTTTTTTTCTCCCTCTCACTGCTCTTCCAGCCGCAAAGCTGAGTCGCCCTCCCTTGCCCACCGGGGCTGAGGTGCGGGGTTGGTTTGCTGGATGTAAACAGCCCTCACCCCCACCAACACTCATCCAGACATTTTGTCAGGACCTAATATCGCAAGGCAATTCAAGTCCCAATGCAGGCCACGGCTACCAAGGCACCTTGTCTTAAAAACGCTTCTATACTTTTTTTTATTGGCCTTCCCAGTTTGTCTTATACAGACAAAAGAACCACAATTTAAAAATTGCAGCATGTAATCTCAAAGCTTTGCCTGTAGCAGAACTTAATAGCGATTTTTTTTACTCATTTCACAGAAATAAGGCCTAAATACTCTTTTTTTCCCCCTGATTTCTGCCGCCTCTCCTTTCACATTCCAACTGCATGTTAAAGTTTGATATCTGATTTTTTTAAAAAAATTCTTTTTATGTGTGTTATTTCGTTTGTGCACCGTCCCGGGTGTGTGTGTGAGATGCTGACATTATCTTGTTACACTGATGTCTTCTGGTGGTTCGGTGCTGGCGAGTTCCTGCTCTCCTGAGTTGGGAAGGTCTGTTAGAAAGTGTTGCAAAGTACTTCAAATTTATTTGTGTCATGGTTGTACTTTGTGCTGCGAATTAATTGCTTCACTGAATTTATATTTGCTTGAGTTTTAAAATTCAATTTCTTGCTTAACCCTGGCGACCATTTCCCATTTAAATAAATTGGGGGGGGGGCTAATGATTTAAGGTTGTTAATATTCCATGAACCCTCCCCCCAAACACTGGTGAAGTTTTAAATCAGAGGGGCTTGACAGTACCAGTGACCCAGGTTCAATTCTCGACACTGTCTGTAAGGAGTCTGTACGTTCTCCCTGTGACTACATGGGTTTCCTCCGGGCTCTCCGGTTCCCTCCCACAGTCCGAAGATGTACCAGTTGATAGGCTAGTTGGTCATTGCAGATTGTCCTGTGATTAGGCTAGGGTTAAATCGGGGATTGGTGAGCGCTGTGGCTCGAAGGGTCCGAGGGGCCTGTTGTATCTCAATGAATAAATAACTAAATTCCTTTCCAGTCCAGAAGAGGCTGAAACAAAGAAATAATGCAAGTTAAATTATTTTGAGGAAAGAGCTCGTGTTGTTGTTTAGCTATAGCTATATCCTCTCTGGACCATAAAAATAAGGAATGACTCACGTGTTTGTGTGGTTTTATGGAATAACAGGAATTCTATGGATTTGACACGTGACTGCAAGTGTGCTTTGTGTGCTTGACCTTGCAGCTCCCGTCGCATATGAATTTGTTTTTTAGTGTGCAGCAGCTTTATATTATATGCATGAGGTTAAGAGCATTGACAAAAGGTGGACTTCCCTCCTCCTCAGTTGTTTCGTACCAGGAGAATTCGACAGAGTGGCAAAGAGTCCCCTTCGCCCAGCACGATACTCAGGCAAAGTCAAATCAGAGTCAGGTTTAATATCACTGGCATATGCTGTGAAATTTGTTAACTTTACAGCAGCAGAACAATGATAAATATAGAGAAAAAACTGAATTACATTAATATATGTGCCTATTAAATAGTTAAGTTAAAATAAATAGTTCTAAAAACAGAAATTAAAAGTAGTGTTCAGGGGTTCAATATCCATTCGGAAATCAGAAGGCAGAGAGGAAGAAGCTCTTCCTGAGTCATTGAGTATGTGTCTTCAGGCTCCTGTGCCTCCTTCCCGACAGTAACAACGAGAGAGGGCATGTGCTGGGAAGTGGGGATCTTTAATGGTGGATGCTAAGGCACCACTCCTTGAAGATGTCCTAGATACTACAGAGGCTAGTACCCATGACGGAGTTGACTGATTTTACAAGTTTCTGCAACTTGCTTTGATCTGGTGTAGTAGCCCCCCCCCCCCCCACCTGCCCAATTCAAGTTTAATTATCATTCAACCATACATGGATACAGCCAAACGAAACGACGTCCCTCTGGGGCCAAGATACAAAACATACACAACACATTCAAAATAGCGAGCAAAAAAAGAACAAGTCATGTAAAAAAAAAACCCGTAAGTTCCTCGGCCCATGATATAAACATATATCATGAGCCGAAGGAATTCTTCCTGTATTGCGCAGTTCTATGTACAAATGTTTGTACAAGATAGCTGGTAATGGATGAATTTGTTACATGAACTTCGCTGTTTTGCTCTTGTGTTATTTATATATATTTTGTCACTTGTAGTAAGGGGGTGGGGTGGAGATGCATCTGTATCAAAGGAGGTGCTCTCCCTCCGCTAGCCTGCAGGTTCTTACCCTTGGTCAAGGTAAAGCACCTCCTTGGACCTCCACCCCCGATCCGGGTCACATGAAGCCATGGGAGCAGGCCGTGGATGGTCGACACAGATCACAAGTCCTGGTTATGTGACCACTGACGCCAGGCAGACAATCTCTGAAGAGTATTGATAATGGCTGGAGTCACCCGTCTTGTAAAGACACTGCCCAGAAGAAGGGAACGGCAAACCACTTGTGTAGAAAAATTTGCCAAGAACAATCATGGTCACAGAAAGACCATGATCACCCACGTCATATGACACGGCACATAATAATGGTGATGAATTCACTGTAATTTTTACCTTACATTTTTCTGCACCCGCACACAACTGCACATTTCACAACCTATGTCAGTGATAATAAACCTGATAATAAATGGATCAGCATGGTTTTAATGTGCTGAAGAGCCTGCTTATGGGCTGCTCCAGAGCATGGAAAGACAACTGTGAACATGCAAATATAAGTAAACGGCAATAAATAACGAGAACATGAGATGAACATGGAAGTGAGTCCATTGGCAGTGGGAACAGCTCAGTGAATGGGTAGTTACCCTCTTTGGTTCAAGAGCCTGAAGCTTGAGGGGTAGAAACTGTTCCTGAACCTTGTGATGCAAGTCCTGAGGCTGTTGTACCTTCTCCCTGATGGCAGCAACGAGTAGAGAGTGGGTGGTGAGGATCCCAACGATGGATGCTGCTTTCTTGCGACAATTTTCATGTAGATGTGCCCAGTGGTTGGGAGGTCGTTACTGGTGATGTGCTGGGCCTTATCCACAATCTCTTTTTTTTAGGATTTTCCATTCAAAGGCATTGGTGTTTTCATACCAGGCTGTGAGGCAGCCAGTCAATATACTCTCCACCATGTATCTATAGAAGTCTGTCAAAGTTGTAGATGTCAAGCTGAATCTCTGCAAACATCGAAACGTGCAGTGAAATGTGTCATTTGCATTGACAACCAACACAATTTAAGGATATGCTGGGGGGCAGCCGGTAAGAGTCGCCACACATTCTGGTGCCAATGTAACCAGCCTGCAATGCTCAGCAGAACACAGAACAGCAGCAAAACAAGTCCCTTTCTTTCCTCCCACCCATCCACATGGACGGTCCTCCAGCCACAGGGCAAGCCTCCTGGGCCTCCAGTTTCCGGGCTTCAGCCATCGGACTTCGACTACCAGACTCTTGATTGACCTTAGGGCTTCAAAATTTGAAGAGGGCATCATTACTGATGTTGAAGGTGGCAGAGTTTGTCACCAAAATGTCAGTTAAAGCCGATGCCTGTACCCGGCTGGCAGTCGGAGAAGATATCGTTCGTAGTGAGGTAGTGTTCATGGGTTCAATGTCCTTTCAGAAATCGGATGGCAGAAGGGAAGAAGCTGTCCCTGAGTCGTTGAGGGTGTGACTTCAGGCTTCTGTACCCCCTCCCTGATGGTAACAATGAGAAGAGGACATGTCATAGGTGGTCATCGTTCGTTGTCATTAGGTCGCATCTGGAATTTCCAGTTGGCAGATAATTTCCCTCCATGCTGCTCTGTCCTGCTACTTGTCGTTAATGTCGTCGTTTTGATCCTTTATTGGGAAATCGTGTACTTGGCAGGTTACGGCAGTGGTTTGCCTTTGCCTTCTGCCGGGTATGTTTAAAGAGATGATCACCTCTCTTCCTGGTGGTAGATCATCTGCTTGCAAAGCAGCCCTTGTCTTCCAAGGTCGTAGCTCTTCCACCTTCCCCACCAGTCACCTGCTGGGTCTGCCTTTGGCCATCGCTCATAAACCTGAGCAAGGGATCATGGCTGATGGGGGTCCTTACTGATGGACGCCGCCTTTTTGAGGCATCGCTCCTTGATGATGTCCTGGATACTATGG
This sequence comes from Hypanus sabinus, assembly GCF_030144855.1. NCBI lineage: Eukaryota > Metazoa > Chordata > Chondrichthyes > Myliobatiformes > Dasyatidae > Hypanus > Hypanus sabinus. Next base: position 84,847,669 of record NC_082712.1, on the reverse strand, counting down.
AGACTAGTGCCCATGATGGAGCTGATTGAGTTTACAACTGTCTGAAGCTTACCTTGACCCTGTGCAGTAGCCCCCCCGCCCCACGACCCATGACCCATACCAGGCAGTATTGTGGCCAGTTAGAATGCTCTCCACAGTACATCTGTAGAAATTTGTGAGTATCTTTGGTGACATATCAAATCTCCTCAAACTCTTAATGGAAAATAGCTGCTGCCGTGCTGTCTTAATGGCTGTATACCTACATTAATACTATGGAGGCCACTGCCTGTGATGGAGCAAAGATGATATTTTAAGAAGTTATACTGGCTGAATAACTTTATAAACTCATAATAGTAATGCCAGAAACCACTCAGTCTCTGTCCTCTATTTGAATGAACTTCTCAAGTATTCCCTCTTGGAATATTTTCCTTTTTCTTTAAGTTTAACCTATCTCTATACAAATGAGGCTGTCATACTCAGAATATATTAGCGCATGTATAAAATCAGTTGGTATACTTGCATTACATAAAGCAAAATGACCTAATCCTTTCCTCTGATTCTATATTTAGACCTGTAAATAAAGATAGTTACTCGACATATTGGAGTAGGTTTTCTCCCATGCTGCCTGCCTGCCATAGAACCAAACTGATTTTCTTTTTCCACTCCTGATCTTCACTGGAAAGCGTACTCATTCAAAATCTTGTAAGAGGATGCCAAGGAGATTTAACCAGGCTCGAGGGATCCCACTTGCCAGATTGGTTTGTGGTTTACCTGGGAGCAGAGGAGATGAAGAGGAAGATTTTAATAGAGGCACTTCAAATCACAATGAACACTGATAGTATACTTCTTTCCCCACCCCATCTTTTCTCCACTGACTTCTTTCCCTTTCCTTTCCAGCCCTGATGAAGGGTCTCAGCCTGAAACGTTGACTGATTACTCTTTTGCATAGATGCTGCCTGGCCTGCTGAGTTCCTCCAGGATTTTTTATGTGTGTGTGTTGCTCTGGATTTCCAGCGTCTGCAAATTTTCTCGTGTTTCTGATAGTGTTTATTTATTGGGATAATGTGGAATAGGCGCTTCCAGCCTTTCAAGCTGTGCCACCCAGTGATTCCCCCTGATTTCATCCCAGCCTAATCACAGGACAATTTACAATGACCAATCAACCTACCAGCCGGTACAGCTCTGGAATTTGGGAGGAAACCGCAGCACCCGGAGGCAGGAGGCACGGTAGCATAGTGGTATTTTACAGTACCTGCGACCCGAGTTCAGTTGCTGCTGCTGTCTGTGAGGTGTTTGTATGTTCTCCCCATGATCCCCATGGTTTCCTCCGGGTGCTCCGGTTTCCTCCCACAGTCAAAGGATGCACCGGTTGGTAGGTTAATCGGTTGTTGTAAATTGTCCTGTGATTAGGTAGGGTAACTCAGGAGTTATTAGGTGGCATGGCTCAAATGACATAGCCGGCACTTTATATCAACAAATAAATAAGTAAAATTTTTTAAAAACACGCGGTCTTGGGGAGAACACAGAATTTCCTTGCAGGTAGCTGCGGAGGTTGAAACCGGACGGCTGTACTGTAAAGCATGCTGTGCTGGAGGATCAGTAAGTGAAGATTCAAGAAGAATTAGTGCCAGAATTCGGATGGAGAATGTTTTTCCATGTTAAGTTATGATCAGCCATGCAAAGTTTGGGCCTTTTTCCAAACAGGGATTGTGTAATTCATTGGAAGCATTTGCAAGGTTATAGAGGTGGCCGAACTGGACAGGGTACAGGAGTGGGCCTAATAGTGATAACCTTGTGTTGTTTGATCCTTTGCATTTGTGGTCAGTATTAGGTTTACAGGTTCCCCCACTATCCAAAGGTAGAGCGTTACTATGAAACCCTTTGTAAGCCAAAATGTCGTAAAGCGAAGAAGCAATTTCCATTAATTTATATAGGAAAAATTTTTGAGCATTCCCAGACCCAAAAAGTAACCTATCAAATCAAACCAAATAACACATAAAACCTAACATAACACTAACATACAGTAAAAGCAGGAATGATATGATAAATATACAGCCTATATAAGGTAGAAATATTGTACGTATGGTGTAGTTTCACTTAACAGATCAGGAAGGCAGCAAGCCATAATCAATTTGGAGAGAAAAATCAGCAAGTACACACGTGCACATTCACGCCTATGCACGTACATGTGTACGCACATAAATGCATGCACACACAACTGCCTGCACAAGCCTTCACGATTATGGTAGTCTTTCTTGGGGTAAGCACATGTATAAAGTGGCTGTCTTTCGTTCATAAAAGCGAAAATACTCTTTAGTTAGCAAAAAACCTCTTTGGTTAGTGAAAACAGGTACTAATGTAGGTCTATTGTAACAGCGAGCTGCTGTAAAGCAAACGTTCGATAAACGGGGCCACCTGTATACCCTCAGTGGCCACTTCTCTAGGTACCTCCTGTACTCCTCTCATCAACGCAAGTGTCTAATCGGCCAATCATGTGGCTGTGACTCAATGTATAAAAGCATGCAGACATGGTCAAGAGGTTCAGTTGTTGTTCAGACCAAACATCAGAATGGGGAATAAATGTGATCTAAGTGACTTTGACCGTGGAATGATTGTTGGTGTCAGGTGGTGTGGCTTGAGTATCTCAGAAACTGCTGATCTCCTGGGATTTTCACACAGAACAGTCTCTAGAGTTTACAGAGAATGCTGTGGAAAACAAAAAAAAGCATCCAGTGAGCAGCATTTCTGTAGGTGAAAATCTCGTTAACGAGAGAGAGAGAGATCAGAGGAGAATGGCCAGATTGGTTTAAGCTGACAGAAAATCCCATAACCATGTGTTACACCAGTCGTGTGCAGAAGAGCCTCTCTAAACACACAACATGTTGGACCTTGCAGTGAACGGGCTACAGCAGCAGAAGACCATGAGCATGCATCAGTGGCCACTTTATTAGGCACAGGAGGCAGCAGTACAGTGTAATACATAAAGTATTCTATGAATTACAATAAGTATATATTAAAATGATGATTCACAACTTAATGGGCTGTTCACAAATCTGAGAGCATCGGGGAAAATGTTTATCATGTTGAGTGCACGTCATTGCTGTACCTCCTCCCTGATGGTAGCATGAAAAGAGTGTGTTTCCTGCATGGTGATATTCCTTAACGGATGCTGCCTTTTTGAGGCACAGCCTTTTGAAGACGTCTCTGTGCTAGGGCGGCTCGTGCCCATGATGGAGATGGCTGAGTCTACAACCCTCTGCAGCTTTTTCCCATCCTGTGCAGTGGCCCAGACGGTGATGCATCCTGTCAGAATGCTTTCGGTGGTATGATAGCAACAATCTCTTACTCGATGTCAGCAAGTCCAAAGAGCTGATTACTTCAGGAGCAAACCAGAAGTCTATGAGTTAGTCCTCATCAGAGGTGGAGAGGGTCACCAACTCTGTGTTATTTTGGAAGACCTGCCTTGGGCCCAGCATGCAAGTGCAATTACAAAGAAAACTTGTCAGCACCTCTACTTCCTTAGGACTTTGCAGAGGTTCAGCATTACAACTAAAACTTTGACAAACTTCTATAGATGTGCAGTGGAGAGTGCATTGACTGGCTGCATCACAGCCTGGTTTGGATACACCAATTCCCTTGAATGGAAAATCCTACAAAAAGGTGGTGGATATGGCTCAGTCCATCACTGGTAAAGCCCTCCCTACAAATTGAGCACATCCACCACCCAGGACATGCTCTCTCTCTTCTCGCTGCTGCCATCAGGAAGAAGGTACAGGAGCCTCAGGACTCACACCACCAGGTTCAGGAACAGTTACTACCCCTCAACCATTCTTGAACCAAAGGGAATAGCTTCACTTGCCCTATCATTGAAATGTTCCCTCAACCTATGGACTCACTTTCAAGGTCTTTTCATTTCATGTTCTCTATATTTTGTTATTATTTTTCTTTTTGTATTTGTACAGTTTGTTGTCTCTTGTACAGTTTGCACTCTGGTTGAATGACCAAGGTAGTGCAGTCTTTCATTGATTCTACAGAGGTTATTATTCTATTAAGGATTTATAAAGAAAATGAACCTCAGGGTTGTATATGGTGTGTGTATATGTATGTGGTCTTCCATCTGCCTTTAATCTGAGAAGTTCTAATAAGCTCTTGAATATTTTTGCTTGTCCATCCATTGAATGTCATGCGCTGTCAACTGCGCCTTCTTCTTCCATCAGATTTTTCCTATCACTGCAAGATGTCCGAGCCTCTCTTTCCTCAGTCCATGTCCCAGAAATTCCAGCTGCCATTCCCTAATTGATGATATCGGCTCTCTTCTTATTCCGGCTTTTTGGAACACTTCCTCATTTGTGACTCTGTCCTTCCACGGCATTTTCATCCTCAAAACACCACATTTCTGCAGCTTTGAGTCGCCTTCATTTTGTTTTGATATTGTCCAACGTTCGTTTCCTTATGTTAGTGTGGAATGAACGTAGCACCACAACACTGAGTTTCATACCCATAGAAATCGTTACTCTTTAGTATCTTGCTGAAAGTATGTAGTGAAATCAAGCCATTGACTCCATATACCTTGCTTATAGTATTTCTGAGATGGAGCCAGAATTCAATTCAAGTTTGATTGCCTTTCAACCAAACTTGAATACTTATGAACACAGCCAAACGAAACAGCATTACTCTGGGATCAAGGTGTATATCACAATCATGCAATGAAAGAGTCAAAGACTCTTGCCATCAATCCACAGTCCTCTAGAACAGAACCAATCTCCTCCAGCCTGGACCCACCCTGCAGGAAACACCACGGCTTGAGGCCCAGTCCTCGCACACACAAGCCCACATAGAATATCTGTAAAAATGCAACCAGACAAAATATTTACTTGTATGTAGTCAGAACCCTCAGCCCATCAAAAACCACAGCAGTAGGAATGTGGAAGCTCTTTGAATTTAGTTCAAAGTACTGTGGCGACCCATTTCCTAGCGTATCCGAACCGACTCACAATTAGATAGCCTACGGGGGTTTGCGAGCACAGAGCTTTGGAGCCTCTGCGCCATGGGGGGCCGGTTGACAGAGGCTTAAAAGTGAGGCTGAAGTTTTCGAATAAAGTTTTTTCCTTCGACTGCAGTTACCGACTCCGTGTAGTAATTTTAGCGCTGCTTGTAGCACACCGCTACAATTGGTGACCCCGACGGTCCAAACGATTTTTGGACCAGAAATGACCGACGCCGCCTCTGTTCATGCGGTTTCGTTGAAACTGCCAGGTTTCTGGACACAGCGCCCGAACCTATGGTTCCAGCAAGCCGAAGCCCAATTCCACGTTCGCCAGATCACCTCAGAAGACACCCGCTACTACTACGTGGTGAGCTCCCTCAACCAGGACACAGCGGCCCAGGTCGCGGAGTTCGTACAGTCGCCCCCAGCAGACGGCAAGTACACGGAATTCAAAGCCCTGCTCCTCAGGACTTTCGGACTCTCTCGGCGCGAGCGGGCTGCCCGTTTACTGCACCTGGATGGCTTGGGCGACAGACCTCCATCGGCTTTAATGAATGAGATGTTGTCTCTCGCCGACGAACACACACCCTGCCTCATGTTTGAGCAGGCATTCCTGGAGCAGCTGCCCGAGGACATACGCCTGCTGCTGCCTGATGCGGATTTCAGTGACCCCCGGAAGGTGGCAGCCCGGGCGGACTTGCTGTGGAACGCCAAAAAGGTGAGCGGGGCGTCCATCGCACGGATCTCCCAGCCACGCTCCCGGCAGCAAACCAGTCCAGGCCCGGCCGCAGAGCCCGCCAACCCCCGGCCCAATGAACACTGGTGCTTCTACCACCAGCGGTGGGGCGCAGAAGCCCGCCGTTGTCGCCCGCCCTGCAAGTTCCCAGGAAACGCCAGGGCCAGCCGCCGCTGATGGCTACGGCGGCTGGCCATCGGGATAGCCTCCTGTATGTGTGGGATAGAAGGTCGGGACGCCGGTTTTTGGTCGATACTGGGGCTGAGATCAGCGTTTTACCTCCGAGTTACGACACCCGCAGCAGGGCACCGGGTCCCCCCCTGAGGGCCGTGAATGGCAGGACCGTAAGGACCTATGGCACCCGTCAGGTGCAGCTACAGTTCGGCTCCAGCCAGTTCATGTGGGACTTCACACTGGCCGCCGTAGCCCAACCGCTTCTGGGTGCGGATTTTTTGCGGGCTCACAGCCTGCTGGTCGACCTGCCCAGGAAGAGACTGGTACACGCCGAGACCTTTCAGACGTTCTCCCTGGGTGCAGCCCAGTTGCCAGCCCCTCACCTCGGCTCCATCACGCTGTCCGACAACGACTTCACCAGGGTCCTGGCGGAGTTCCCATCGGTTCTGGCACCGCAGTTCACAGCGGCCATGCCCAGGCACGGCGTACAGCACCACATCCCGACCCAGGGACCACCCCTCCATGCCCGTGCTCGGCGGCTTTCCCTGGACAAGCTCCGACTGGCGAAGGAGGAGTTCCAGAGGATGGAGGAATTGGGGATCATCCGGCGGTCCAACAGCCCATGGGCCTCCCCCCTGCACATGGTGCCCAAAGCGACGGGGGGCTGGAGACCGTGCGGCGACTACCGCAGACTGAACGAGGCTACCACACCGGACCGCTACCCTGTGCCGCACATTCAGGACTTTGCAGCAAACCTGCATGGCGCATGGATCTTCTCCAAGGTAGATCTCATCCGGGGATACCATCAAGTCCCGATGCATCCTGACGACGTCCCCAAAACGGCTCTCATCACCCCTTTCGGCCTTTTCGAGTTCCTCCGCATGTCGTTCGGCCTGAAGAATGCCGCACAGACGTTCCAGCGGTTAATGGACGCGGTGGGACGGGACCTGGACTTCGCGTTCATCTATTTGGATGACATCCTCATAGCCAGCGGCAGTCGTCAGGAGCATCTGTCCCACCTCCGTCAACTCTGCGCCCGACTGAGTGAGTACGGTCTTACAATCAACCCCGCCAAATGCCAGTTCGGACTCGATACCATTGACTTCCTGGGCCACAGGATTACTAAAGACGGGGCAACCCCTCTGCCCGCTAAGGTAGATGCGGTCCGCCACTTCCCCCGACCCACCACGATCAAAGGCCTTCAGGAATTCGTAGGTATGGTCAATTTCTACCGCCGCTTCCTCCCTTCAGCTGCCCGGATCATGCGCCCCCTGTTCGCCCTGTTGTCGGGTCCGAGCAAGGACATTACCTGGGACGAGGAGTCCGCCACCGCTTTCGTTCAAACGAAGGAAGCTTTGGCGGACGCCGCAATGCTAGTACATCCCAGAATGGACACCCCTACCGCCCTCACAGTGGACGCATCAAACACGGCAGTCGGTGGGGTGCTGGAGTAGCTCATCGCAGGTCGCTGGCAACCCCTGGCGTTTTTCAGCAAACACCTGCGACCACCCGAGCTCAAGTACAGTGCTTTTGACCGGGAACTGTTGGCGCTCTACCTGGCAATCCGGCATTTCAGGTACTTCCTAGAAGGTCGGCCCTTCACCGCGTTCACGGACCACAAACCGCTTACCTTTGCGTTTACGAAAGCATCCGACCCCTGGTCGTCCCGCCAGCAACGCCACCTGTCCTACATCTCTGAATACACGACGGATGTCCAGCACGTCTCGGGTAAGGACAATGTCGTGGCGGATGCGCTCTCTCGCCCTACCGTTCATGCCCTTTCCCAAGGGGTAGACTTTGAGGCACTGGCAGAGGCGCAGCAGGCGGATGAGGAGATTCCGAGTTACAGAACCGCAGTCTCCGGTCTGCAGCTCCAGGACCTCCCCGTGGGCCCAGGTGAGAGGACCCTACTCTGTGACATCACCACCGTCCAGTCGTCCCGACAGCATGGCGGCACCGCGTTTTCGACTCCATTCATAACTTGGCGCATCCCTCCATCCGGACAACTGTCCGGATGGTTTCCAGCAGGTTCGTTTGGCACGGACTCCGCAAACAGGTCAGTGAATGGGTCAGAACGTGCATGCACTGCCAGACGGCCAAGGTGCAACGGCACACCAAAGCCCCACCGCAGCAGTTCCATCCCGCCCACTGGCGTTTCGACCACATTCATGTGGATATCGTGGGCCCCCTGCCAGTGTCGCGCGGAGCGCGTTACCTCCTGACTATCGTGGACCGGTTCACAAGATGGCCAGAGGCGGTCCCGCTCACCGACACCACCTCCGAATCTTGCGCCCGAGCCCTGATCGCCACCTGGATATCTCGCTTTGGTGTCCCGGCCCACATTACCTCCGACAGAGGCGCCCAGTTCACCTCCAGCCTGTGGTCAGCTATGGCCAGCCTTTTGGGGACTCAGCTGCACCACACAACTGCCTACCACCCACAGTCGAACGGGCTAGTGGAGCGTTTCCACCGTCACCTGAAGTCGGCCCTCATGGCCCGCCGGCGAGGAGCCAACTGGGCGGACGAGCTTCCCTGGGTCCTACTCGGCATCCGCACAGCGCCCAAGGACGACCTGCACGCCTCGTCGGCCGAGTTGGTATACGGCGCGCCCCTGGTCGTCCCCGGGGAGTTCCTACCAGCCCCAAGGGGGCAAGAGGAAGAACCCGCAGCAGTCCTGGGCAGACTACGTGAGAAGCTCGGTAACCTGGCCCCCATACCCACTTCACAGCACGGGCGGCACCCGACCTGCGTACCCAAAGACCTACAGAACTGTAAGTTTGTGTTTGTACGAAGGGGCGGGCATCGGCCACCGCTGCAGCGGCCATACGAGGGGCCGTTTATGGTGCTCCGGGACAACGGGTCCACGTTCGTGCTGGACGTTGGGGGGAAAGAGGAGGTTTTCACGGTGGACCGCCTCAAACCGGCCCATGTGGACCTGGCGCAACCGGCCGAGTTTCCGGCGCCTCGGCGCAGAGGCCGACCTCCCAAGCAGGTTCTGGCCCAGACTGTGGACATTGGGGGGTGTATCGCCGGTTCTGGGGGGGGGGGGGTTATGTGGCGACCCATTTCCTAGCGTATCCGAACCGACTCACAATTAGATAGCCTACGGGGGTTTGCGAGCACAGAGCTTTGGCGCCTCTGCGCCATGGGGGGCCGGTTGACAGAGGCTTAAAAGTGAGGCTGAAGTTTTCGAATAAAGTTTTTTCCTTCGACTGCAGTTACCGACTCCGTGTCGTAATTTTAGCGCTGCGTGTAGCACACCGCTACAGTACTTCTATTATCAAAGAATTATGCAACCTTGAGATTTGTTTGCTTTTAGGCAGCCTCAGAGCAAGAAACCTGTAAGAACCCAATTTAAAAAAAATAAAGATCAGCACCTGATGCACAGAGAAAGAGGAAAGGAAACAAATCGGCCAAACAATAGAATCAAGCAGCAATGTGAAGGGGAGTGAGCAAATCAGCTCTCGCTCTGATCCCGCCTCCGTCTTTCCAGTGTATTGTTTAGTGCTAGTTTGGAAGTGATACAAGTAGAATATACTGATGTTGGTTTATTATTGTCATAATCATTCTTTGGGGCACTCCTCTGTTTTCATGGATGTTTGTGAAGATAAAGAATTGCAGGATGCCCGTCGTACACATTTCTCTGACATTACATGTGCCTATTGAATGTACTGAGATTCAGTGGAAAAACTTAATTTTAAAAGTCATCTATACAGATAATTTCAAGTACGTGAGTTCTTTCAGCTCCTACAAAGGGTAAAGCAGTTACAGAATGCACAATAGAGTGGTGGTTACAGAGGAAGTGTGGTGCATGGGCCATGATAAGGTGGAATGTCAAGTCAAGCGGTCCTTAAGCCTGGTGCTGTGTGCTTCTGCATCACCTGCTGGAAGGAAAGGGGGAAGAGGAGAGAATGTCCGGGGCAGGTGTGTTGGCAGTGGGAGATGAAGACAGAGGCCATTGGTAGGAGGCTGGTTTCCTTGGTGTGCTGAGCTGTGACCACAACACTCTATATTCTTTGTGGTCTCGGGCACAGTAGTTGCCATCCCAAGCTGTGGTGCATTTGGATAGGACATTTTCTGTGATGTGTCTTAACAAAAATTGTTGTGGGCTGGTGGGGGTTTGCCAAATTTTCTTGGCCTTTGGAGGAAGTAGAGGCGCCAGTGAGCTTTCTTGATGATGGTGTGTACTTTGTTGGAGCAAGGAAAGCTGTTGGTAGCAACACACAAAATGCTGGAGGAGTTCAGCAGCATCTGTGGAAGTGGATGAACAGTTGATGTTCAGGACTGGAAAGGAAGGGGGGAGATGCCAAAATAAGAAGGTAGTGGGAGGGGGGGTGAGGGGAGGATAGCTAGAAGGTGATAGGTGAAGCCAGTTGGGTGGGAAAGGTAGAGGGCTGGAGAGGAAGAAATCTGATAGGGGAGGAGAAAGGGAAGGAGGAGGGGTAGCTGTTGGTGGTGTTAAGGAACGTGAAGCTCTCAACCATTGCCACCTCATTGATCAGGCAGGGGTATGTCCCACTTCCACTTCCTGAAGTCAATGACCAACTCTTTTGTTTTTGTTAACTCTAAGGGGAAGGCTGTTGACGTGACAACACGTCACTCAGCTCTCTGTCTCCTTCCTACGTTCCGTCTCATTGTTATTAGGGATCTGGCCCACAACACAGGTGTCATCTCTGAACGCGTAGATGGAGTTTAGAGCAGAGCCTGGCTGTGCGGTCGAGAGCGTGTAGGGGTTGAGTTCCCCCCGATGCTGGAAGTGATTGTAGTGGAAGTGTTGCTCCCTAATCTTGCTGATTGTGGTCTGCCAGTCGGAAATTCAGATAGAGATTCGTTTATTTATCACATGTACATTGAAATCGACAGTTCTGGTTGCCCCACTATAGGAGGGACATTGAGGCTTTGGGGAGGGTGTAGAAGAGGTTTACCAGGAATGCTGCCTGGTTTACAGGGCATCTGCTGTTACGAGAGGCTGGATAATCTTGGGTCATTTTGTCTGGAGCAGCGGAGTCTGAAGGGAGATCTGACAGAAGTTTATAGATTATGAGAGGCATCGATAGAGTGGACAAGGAATATCTGTTTCCCAGGGTAGAAATGACTAATACCGGAAGGCATGTATTGAGGGTGAGACGGGGTAATCCAAGCATATCCAGAAGGTGACACTAGAAAAAAAATAATGAACATACTAACTGAAAAAAAAGCTTAAAAACGACCCCGGGTTGTGACACTTTCAGGTGAGAGTTCCAGATATCCACCTGGATGTGACTAAACCCAGAGGCTATCGAGCTAAGGGGGTTAAAGAGGACCTGAGGAAGTTTGGATAGGTAAATGGATGGTGGGGATATGGAGGGCTATGGTCCGGCTGCAGGTCGGAGAGGGAGTAGGCAGTTTAACTGGTTCAGCACAGACTCAGTGCGCCAAAGGGTCTGTTTCTGTACTTTTCTATGACCCTAGTGAGGAGTGTGATTATGGTCAGCACAGACTCAGTGCGCCAAAGGGTCTGTATCTCTCCCAAGAGTTCCTGATTCTAAAAAGAAACACATTTACCCTTGACTTCATGTTTGATTCTGCTGCAGCCAGCGAGTGGTGCTTTTGCTGTGTATAACATGTTTTCACCTTGTGCCCCAGCTCCAACAACACCTTTCACTTTGTTTTGCTCTTGAAATGCCAGGATTCTGCTGCTGTGGCAAGTAAACAGTGTACCGCAAGACGTACTCAGCGAGTCAAGCAGTGTTTGTGGTGGGGGAAGTGGAAGGAATTGTCGACCTGTCTGAAAAGCTGACTGTTCCTTTCCCGCACCCTGATCTACTGGGATCCTTCAATTGATCTGTCTTCTTTGCTTCATTGGCTTGTCAATCTAAGAGCAAAGCTGTCAGTCCTATTCCCTGTTCTTAGCTCCTCATAACTGCTGTTCCTCACGTGTTAGCATAACACTTTACTGTGATCAGATGGTTGGGATTCTATTCCTGCTGCCATCTGTAAGGAGTCTGTACGTTCTCCCCGAATTCCTGCTGCCCTCTGTAAGGAGTCTGTACGTTCTCCCCGAATTCCTGCTGCCCTCTGTAAGGAGTCTGTATGTTCTCCCCGAATTCCTGCTGCCCTCTGTAAGGAGTCTGTACGTTCTCCCCGAATTCCTGCTGCCCTCTGTAAGGAATCTGTACGTTCTCCCCGAATTCCTGCTGCTGTCTGTAAGGAGTCTGTACGTTCTCCCCGAATTCCTGCTGCCCTCTGTAAGGAGTCTGTACGTTCTCCCCGAATTCCTGCTGCTGTCTGTAAGGAGTCTGTACGTTCTCCCCGAATTCCTGCTGCCCTCTGTAAGGAGTCTGTACGTTCTGCCCGAATTCCTGCTGCCCTCTGTAAGGAGTCTGTACGTTCTCCCCGAGACCGCGTGGGTTTCCTCCATTTGCTCTGGTTTCCTTGAATGTTCCAAAAGTAGCGGTTAGCATTTCGCCTTTTTTATTGTGATTCAGCGTGGAACAGCCCCTTCCAGCCACGCCAACCAGCAGCCTACTGATTTAATCCTCACCTAATCACGGGACAGTTTACAATGACCAATTAGCCTGCCAACTGGTGCACCTTTGGACTGTGGGAGGAAACCCAAGCAGTTACGGGGAGAACGTGCAAACTCCTTACAGGCAGCGGCGAGATCAGCAATCGGAAGGTCTGAGTTTCACCAGACAGGGAGCCACAGGGACCAAGGAAAGAGGAGCTGCCCCCCCGCCCCCCAGTATGCACCTTGGAGCACGTAGGAACTCAGGGCCAATCAGACAACATGGGTGTCCAGATGAAGTAAAAATCCCCCCCATTCAACAACTACAATGCAAAACATCGAGAATACCGTACTAATTAAATTATCCCAAATTGGGGGGAAAAAACTGAAAGATACAAAGAGTTTAACAACCCCCGTAACCCTAAATTAGACACCTTCCAAACCAAATGAAAAACAGAGCTAGTCCAAAGACAAACAATTAGACAGAAAAGGTAAATAAGTCAAAGCATATCCACAAGGTGACACTGGGAATAAAATAGTCCACATACTAAACAACCCCAGGTTGTGACACTTTCAGGTGGGAGTTCCAGAAGTCCACTTGGATGTGACTAAAACCAGAGGCTATAAAGGGGGTGGGGGGGGGGGGGTTAAAGAGGACCTGAAGAAGTTTCACCCAGAAGTTGGTTGCAATTTGGGTATTCACTGCCTGAGAAAATGATGGAGGCAGGTGCTCTGAAAGCTTTTTAAAGTATTTGGATAAGGATTTGAACTGCTGAGCATAGTATTCTATGGAGATTAGATGGCTTGTTTTGTTACCAGACTTGAATAGCAAATTTGAGAACATTGACCTTATGATGAAGGTTGAGTTGAGCCAGGAATGGATAAGGACCGGGAGACACAAGAGATTGCAGATCATTATATTCTTTATCTTTTGTGCTGTATCAGATCCGGAGTAACAATTATTTCATTCTCCTTTACACCTTGTACGGGAAATGACGTTAAAGAGTCTTGAATCAATTCAGTCATTCAAATCAATGACGTGGTGGCGTTGTAGTTAGCACGACGCTTTACATTCCAGGTGGCCCGGGTTCAATTCACACTGTTGCCTGTAAGGAGTGGAGTTCTTGCCCCATGACCGGGTGGGTTTCCGCCCACAGTCCAAAGACACAATGGGTGGCAGGCTAATTGGTCAGTGTGAGTTGTCCCATGATTAGGCTAGGATTAAATCGGGGGAATCGCTGGGTGGCACAGCTCAAAGGGCCAGCAGGGTCTACTCCATGCAGTATAAAAGATGCTGGATAAACAGTCTGCTGTGGAAACTCATTGGGTCAGGCAGCATCTGTAGAGAGGGATGGAGTATATTTGAAGTTTTTGATTGCGGTCCGATTTCCCCCATGGATCAGTATGTGGATGGCTTCCAGGTGAGATGGGAGCAGGCTTACAATTTACCCCTCCAGCTACAGGAGTTCCCACCCCTGTAGAAACAAACTTTTTAGACCAGGGTTTCCAGCCTGGGGACCATGGACACATTGCTGAATGGTATTGGTCCGTGGCATAAAATAGGTTGGGAACTCCTGATTTTGGCTAATAGCAGTGAAGGAGAATTTCTGAGCTTTTTGAACTTTTTTTCTTTCTGAACTTTTTTTTAAACTCCTGTTCTCCCCACGTCCAGATGCCCCCCACCAACTTGCTGCCTGTTACGCTGCTGATGTTTAGGGCAGCAGTGAAGGTCCTCCATCTCTGGCGGTGTTCAGGGCTTCCTCTCTGTTTTCACTACTGCCAGTCACGCAGGTTCCAAGTGGAGTCTTGGGAATACCATCGCACTCTGATGTAGAAGGATTCTTCATTGCTGTTTCCGTAACAGTTTTTTTTTTGACCAGTCAGGGTTCTCTGCCCTGAGCTGAACCCCCAAACCTGGAGGACCAATGGGCCACTCTCAGTCTGTCCTCTACTGTTTGACCTGTTTGGCATGGGTGACCCTACCAAGAGCCAAAGCAGAAAGCCCTGACTCCAGCCAACATGGCTGTCTGGGTCATTGAGGCACACAAGCCTCCAAATCCTACGACAAGGTTGTGGTCCTCTTGGAAGGCCCTCCCACCCCACCAAAGCCCAAGAGGATGCAATTGGAAATGGTGTCCATGTCTTTCTTGGAGACATGAAGGGTTATATCTACAGAGGTAGGTTTTGTAATCAGTACTTGCGTGCTGCCCCAGTTCCTCATAAGACTGTGTTGGTTATTAATGCAAGCAAAGCATTTCACTGTGTGTTTTGATGTACATGTGATAAATGAAGCTGAATCTAATTTAATTTTTTCTTAACCTGGGAAAACATTCCATGCTATGTCTCAGCATATTATTCATGCTCAAAGAGGGAGGTTTTGATTTTGGGGAGGGAGCAAAGTAGCAAGGTTTAGAAGTGGAATTTGCCCAGCCTGAGGCCAAGAGGGCACAGTCTTCTAATTTATCCACCATTATTGGGTCTGCAGGTCTCAAGACTTCTGAGAATGGATTGTAACCCTCGTCAGGAAGCCATGCTGGGGATGGGTGACCTTGAGCAAAGGGCTGTAGTTTGCAGGGCTTCGAGTGAATTGGAGAGTTGTCAGATAGCACAGTCTGATGTGGTGCCTTCCCCCTGCTGTTCAAGTGACAGGAGGTTGGTGACTCATTGAAATAATGCCCCTCTCCTCAATGCCTCCTCAACAGGTCACCTTCTCTCTTTACTCTCTGTCCTCCTGGACCCTGAAGTTCTGTCAGCAACCCACAAGTTGAATACATCTGTCAAAAGTGTTACAAACCTAAAGTCAAGGCACAATGATTTTTCTTGGCAAATTTTTCTACAGAAGTGGTTTGCCATTGCCTTCTTCTGGACAGTGTCTTTACAAGACGGGTGACCCCAGCCATTATCAATACTCTGCAGAGATTGTCTACCTGGTGTCAGTGGTCACATAACCAGGACTTGTGATCTGCACTGGCTGCTGTGACCCTGATCAGGTGGGTGTGGATCTAAGCATGTACTACTCCTTGCTCAAGGGTGACCTGCAGGCTAGCGCAGGGAAGGAGAGCCTTACACCTCCTTTAGCAGAGACACATCTTCACCCCCACCACCCAGTAGATAGGGTAGGCAGAGTAATTTTTGGCTGCATGACCATTAGACATAAAAGCAGAATTAGGCCATTTGGCCCATCGAGTCTGCTCTGCCAATTGCTGATCCATTATCCCTCTCAACCCCATTCTCCTGTCCTCTTTGCCGTAACCTTTTGACACTTTTACTAATCAAGAACCTCTCAACTTATGCTTTAAATATCTGGTGACTTGCCGTTGGGAATTTTGGAGGGTAGGGGAATCCAGAACGAGAGGGCACAGATTGAAGATGAGAAATTTAAAGGAGATCTGAGGGGAGACGGTTTCCATACAGAAGGTAATGGCTATTAGTAAGGAGCTGGGGACAGATACAATTGCGATACTTACAAGGCATCGGACAGTTATTTGGATAGGGAGGGCTATGGGTCAAATGGAAGCAGATGGGATTAGTGTAGATGGACGTCACAATCGATAGGAATATGGTGACCAGAAAAGACTGCATAATTCTATGACATTGATTCATCATTCTGATTTGAGGAGGTAGGGAGAGTTTTGTCCCTCTGGACTGATGGACCATTGAAACCATCTCTTCAACCCTTGTCCCTCTGAAGTCTGCACGGACCATTAATATAGAAGCAGGCCTTTGACCTGCCTGTATGTGCCAACCACGTCTTTTGTGGCACAGTAATATACAGTAATTCCATATTGTTCTGTGCCCTACTTGTTCGAGTACCTGCACAGATTCCTCTTAACTCCTCGTACCATGGACATTCGGCCTCACTGTCCACTATGCACATCTTCCTCGGGTTGCGTTCATGAGAACTGTTTGTAGTCTGGACAATTGGAAAGTTGGGAATGTGACTAAAAGCGGAGTGCCCCCCCCCCCCCCCCCCCCCCCCGGGCAGATGATGTGTGCAGTCTTACAGCACCTGGCAAGTCCATCCCCATCCATCCTGCTGGTCTCCATTGCTCATGTGTACATAAATCAGGTGTTCGTAAGCTGGGGAGGACCTATACCACCAATTATGGTGTCATCGTCAATATTGCTCACCATTCCACCTATATTCTCATCCAAGTCGTTAATGTACATGAGAATTAACCGAGGGAGGGCCAAGTATTGTTACCTATGGCACACCACTAATCACAGACCTCCAATCTGAAAACAGCCCACCACCACCACCCCCTGTATCCCACCACCAAGCTAATTTTGTATTCATTTGCCCAGTTCGCCTGGATTCCATGTGATCTGACCTCCTGGACTAGCCAACCATGCCAGACCTTGTCAGAGACCTTGCTGAAGTCCATGTAGACAACATCCACCACCCTCCCCTCATCAGTCACTTCTTCATATCTGGTAAGTTTGTTTTTTGCCCCACTCACAGAACCATGCTGGCCATCCCTAGTCAGTTCTCACCTTTCCAAATGCAAATAAAATTCTGCCCCTCAGAACCTCCTTTAGTAACTTCCCACCACTCCGTGTGTGTGTATATGCTGTATATTTGCAGTCATCTGTTTTCCTGCATTACTTAGTCATAAAATATGGTCTGATCTTCATCTAAATAACAATAATAGACAAACACAATCTGTCTAAACTAATAACACACAAACAATTGTACTTCTCATCAATGCTGAGTACACTGTTTAAACAATCACAGTCTAGGTTTAAAAAAAACTATGTGAATCTTCTGCAAAAGCTATTTGGAGTCGGGTGTTCCAATCAATGAGGGGTGTGAGATATATATAAAAAAGAGACACAGTCAGGTTACTGACAGAGCCTGCTATTCTCAAGAAAAATCCTTGTGTGCACCATGCCTCAATCAAAACAACTTTCAGAGGACCTTAGAAGAAGAATTGTAGAGATGCATGAAACTGGAAAAGGCTACAAAAGCATTTCTAGAGTCCTGAGTGTTCATCAGTCCTCAGTAAGAGAAACTTTCTACAAATGGAGGAAATTCGGTACTGTTGCTACTCTCCCTAGGAGTGGAGGTCCTGCAAAGGTCACACAAAGTGCACAACGAGGAATACTGAAGGAGATGAAAAAGAACCCAAGGGTAACAACAAAAGACCTGCAGATATCTTTAGAACTTGCTGCAGTCTCTGTTCACGTGTCCGCTATATAAAAAAAAACACTGAACAAGAATGGTGTTCATGGAAGGACACCACAGAGGAAACCACTGCTCTCCAAAAAAAAATTGCTGTATGTCTCAAGTTGCAAAAGACCACAACACCTCTGGGGCAGTGCTCTGTGAACAGATGAGACAAAAGTTGAACTTGTTGGCAGAAATGCAGACCACTATGTTTGGAGGGAAAAGAGCACTGCAACACCAACACCAAAACCTCATCCCAACTGTGAAGCATGGTGGAAGGAGCATCACGATTTGTTGGCTACTTTGCTGCCTCAGGGCCTGGCAAACTTGCAGCTGTTGAGGAAATAACGATTTCAAAATTGTATCGACATTTTACAGAAAATGTCAGGGTAGCAGTCCGTCACCTGAAGCTTAATAGAAGTTGGATGATGCAGCAGGACAATGATTCAAAACACAAGAGTAAGTCAATAACGGAATGGTTTAGAAAGAAAATTTGTGTTTTGGAATCACCAAGTCAGAGTCCAAACCTGAACCCAAATGAGATGTTGTGGCATGTCCTGAAGAGGACTGTTCATGCAAGGTATCCCAGAAATATTGATAAACTGACATAGCTTTGTATGAAGGAATGGTCTAAAATTCCTCTTTGCTGCTGTGAAGTCTGATCAGTAGCTACAGGAAATGTTTGGTAGAGGTTATTGTTGCTAAAGGAGGTTCTACCAGTTACCTGGGGCTTTTCCAGCCTGGATTGTGAATGGTCAAACAATGTGTTCAATAAAGACATGAAAAGTACAATTTTTGGTGTGTTATTATTTTAGGCAGATTATGTTTGTCTATTCTTGTGACTTAGATGAAGATCAGGCAGTATTTTGAGTAATTAATGCTGAAAACCAGGTAATTACAAAGGGTTCACAAATGTTTTCTTGCAACTCTATGTTTATTAAATAATCAAATTAAAATAAGTAGTCCAAAAAATCAGAAATAAAAAGTCATGAGTTAGTGTTCATGGGTCCAATGTCCATTTACAAATCGAATGGCAGAACGGAAGAAGTTGTTCCTGAATCACTGAGTGTGTGCCTTCAGGCTCCTGTACCTCCTTCCCAATGGTACCAATGAGAAGAGGACATATCCTGGGTGGTGGGAATTCTTAATGATGAACGCTGCCATCCCAGGTCAGCACTCCTTGTAGATATCTTAGATATTATGGATGCTATTACCCATGATGGAGTTGACTAATTTTACAAGTTTCTGCAACTTCAATCTTGTGCAGTAACCCCTCCCCCCACCCTTTGTACCAGATGGTGAATGAGCCAGTTAGTGTACACTCCACAGTACCTTTGTACCAGATGGTGAATGAGCCAGTTAGTGTACACTCCACAGTACCTTTGTACCAGATGGTGAATGAGCCAGTTAGTGTACACTCCACAGTACCTTTGTACCAGATGGTGAATGAGCCAGTTAGTGTACACTCCACAGTACCTTTGTACCAGATGGTGAATGAGCCAGTTAGTGTACACTCCACAGTACCTTTGTAGAAGCTTTCAAGTGTTTTTGTTGACAACCCAAATCTCTTCAAACTGCTAATGAAATATAGCTGCTGTCTTGCCAGCTTTGCAGCTGCATCAGTATGTCAGGTCCAGGTTAGTTCCTCGCAGACATTGACACCCAGGACCTTGAAATTGCTCACTCTCTCCACTTCTGACCCCTGTGAGGACTGGTGTGTGCTCCCTCGTCTTACCCTTTCTGAAGGCCTGTCCAGAAGCGGCCTGGCCAAGGGAAGTGCCTGGTGTGAAAAGTGCTAGTCTTTGGCTCGAGAGTTTTGGCAGTTGGATAGTGCAATCAAGAACTAATTAGCAGCTGATTGGCAATCAAGATTTGAATAGCTCAGACTCAGCAGAAAACAGCTGATTGGGCAATCGAGGTCAGGTGACCTTGCAGCTCGCAAAGCTCAAGCAAGTAAAAAGAGGGAGAGCTCTAGCGGAGCGGCCTGGTCGAGGGAAGTGTCTGGTGTGAAAAGTGCTAGTCTTTGGCTTTAGAGCCTTCGGCGAGGAGGCTGAGGGAGGAGACTACGCCAGGCACATTTGGAGAGGGTGAAGTCATGACCGCTAAGCTGATTCAGTGTGCTACATGCATGATGTGGGAGGTCAGGGACACTGATGGTGCCCCCGGCTGCTACAGCTGTGGAAAGTGTGTCCAGATTCAGCTTCTGAAGGAGCATGTTGCAGCATTGAAGAAAGAACTGGATGACCTCAGGTTTATCCATGAAGATGAGAGTTTTCTGGACAGGACCTACAGTGAGGTCGTAACACCAAGGATACCAGAAGAGAGAAAGGGGGTGACGATGAGGAAGGAAAGGATGCTTGAAGTACAGGAGTCCCCAGGGGATGTACCTCTCGTAAACAGGTTCACCTTTTGGAAGCTGTCAGGACAGAAGTTACTGTCAGTCTGAGAGGCGGACAGGTCTGCGAGCCGAAAATTGGTGCAGAAGCAGAGCCGATGAGTCAGACATCAGGAAGAGCCGTGGTAGTAGGGGACTCCATAGTAAGAGGTACAGAAAGGGGTTTCTGCGGCAACAGGCGAGATTTAAGGATGGTGTGTTGCCTCCCTGGTGCAAGGATCCAGGACATCACGGACCGATTGCAGGGAATCCTCAAGGGTGAAGGTGAACAGCCAGAAGTGGTAGTGCATGTCGGCACAAATGACATCGGGAAGAAGAGGAAGGACATTCTGCAGCGGGACTTCAGAGAACTTGGAAGAAGGCTGAAAAGCAGGATTTCCAGGGTGGTTATCTCTGGTTTGCTTCCAGTTCCTCGTGCTGGAGAGGGCAGGAACAGGGAGATAATGGATCTGAATGTGTGGCTGAGGAACTGGTGCAGGAAGCAAGGATTTACATTCTTGCACCACTGGGATCCGTTTTGGGATAAGGATGAATTGTACAAAAGGGACGGGTTGCACCTTAATAGACGGGGGACCAGCATTCTGGCAGACAGGTTTGCCACTGCAACACGGATGTGTTTAAACTAAGTAGTGGGGGGGAGGGGATGAACTGGAAATATAAGGATGGAGTTAAAGGGAAAGTGAAAATAAGGAAAGTTAAAAAGGACAACAGAATCAATGGAGTAGAAAGCTCAAGAAGAGATCATACAGTATGGCCAAGTGAAATAGGAATTGATATGAAAGGAGAGGGGAGTAACGATTTAAAAGTATTATATATGAATGCACAAAGTATAAGGAATAAAGTAGATGAGCTTGAGACTCAGTTGGAAATTGACAAGTATGATGTTGTGGGAATAACAGAGACATGGCTTCAAGCTGACAGGGCCTGGGAAATGAATATTCAAGGATAGACATCTTATCAAAAGGACAGACTGACTGGAAGAGGGGGTGGGGTGGCTCTGTTGGTGAGGAATGATATTCAGTCCTTGCGAGGGGGGACATAGAATCAGGGGATGTAGAGTCAGTATGGATAGAACTGAGAAATTCTAAGGGTCAAAAGACCCTAATGGGAGTTATCTACAGGCCCCCAAACAGCAGTCTGGATGTAGGGTGTTAGTTAAATGAAGAGTTAAAATTGGCATATCGCCAAGGTAATGATACAGTTGTCATGGGGGATTTCAACATGCAGGTAGACTGGGAGAATCAGAATGGTACTGGACCCCAAGGAAGGGAGTTTGTGGAGTGCCTCCGAGATGGATTCTTAGAACAGCTGGTACTGGAGCCTACCAGGGAGAAGGCAATTCTAGATTTAGTGTTGTGCAATGAACCGGATTTGATCAGGGACCTCAAGGTAAAGGAACCATCAGGAGGTAGTGACCATAATATGATATGTTTTAACCTACAATTTGAGAAGGAGAAGGGAAAATCATATGTATCAGTATTACAGTTGAACAAAGGGAACTATGGAGCTATGAGGGAGGAGCTGGCCAAAGTTCAATGGAACAATACCCTAGCAGGGAAGACAGTGGAACAACAATGGCAGGTATTTCTGGGAATAATGCAGAAGGTGCAGGATCAGTTCATTCCAAAGAGGAAGAAAGATCCTAAGGGGAGTAAGGGAAGGGAAGTAAAGGGCAGTATAAAAATAAAAGAGAAGTTGATTAGGGAATACAAGTTAATATAAGTTGATTAGGGAGTTAACATTGGCTTGTGCTAAAGGTAATGCAGTCGTTATGGGAGATTTCAACATTCAGGTGGACTGGGAGAATCAGGTAGGTGCTGGACCCCAGGATAGGGAGTTTGTGGAGTGTCTAAGGGATGTATTTTTGGAACAGCTTGTGCTTGAGCCAACCAGGAATGAGGCTATTTTGGACTTGGTGATGTGTAATGAACAGGAATTGATAAGTGATCTTGAAGTAAAGGAGCCATTAGGAAGTAGTGATCATAACATGATAAGTTTTTATCTACAATTTGAGAGGGATAGGGGCAGATCAGAGGTGTCAGTGTTGCAATTAAATAAAGGAGACTACGGAGCCATGAGGGATGAGCTGGCCAAAGTTAAATGGGCGGATGCCCTGGCAGGAAAGACAGTGGATCAGCAGTGGCAGATATTCTTGGGCATAATACAAAAGATGCAAATGCAGTTCATTCCAATGAGAAGGAAGGATTCAAAGAGGGGGAAGGGGCCACAGTGGTTGACAAAGGAAGTCAGAGATTGTATAGCATTAAAGAAAAAGAAGTATGACAGGGCTAAGATGAGTGGGAATACAGATGATTGGGAAAGTTTTAAGGAACAGCAGATCTTAACTAAAAAAGCAATACGGAGAGAAAAAATCAGGTATGAGCTCAGTCTAGCCAGGAATATAAAAGGGGATAGCAAAAGCTTTTTTAGCTATGTGAAGCGAAAGAAGATAGTTAAGAACAATGTTGGCCCCTTGAAGAATGAATTGGGAGAAATTGTTATGGGAAACAGGGAAATGGCAACAGAATTTAATGCATACTTTAGATCTGTCTTCACCAGGGAGGACACAAGCAATCTCCCAGATGTATGGATGGGCCAGGGTCATAAGATATCAGAGGAATTGAGACAGATTGACATTAGGAAAGAAACTGTGATGAGTAGACTGGTAGGACTGAAGGCTAATAAATCCCCGGGTCCAGATGGTCTGCATCCGAGGGTTCTAAAAGGGCTCAGGAAATTGCAGATGCATTGGTAATCATTTTCCAATGTTCCTTAGATTCAGGATCAGTTCCTGAAGATTGGAGAGTGGCTAATGTTGTCCCACTTTTCAAGAAGGGAGGGAAGGAGAAAACGGAGAACTATCGCCCTGTTAGCCTAACGTCAGTCGTGGGGAAGATGCTTGAGTCCATTATTAAGGACGAAATAGTGGCACATCTAGATGGCAGAAATAGGATTAGGCTGAGCCAGCATAGATTTACCAAGGGCAAATCATGCTTGACTAATCTGTTGGAGTTTTTTGAGGGTGTAACAAGGATGTTAGACGAGGGTAAGCCAGTAGATGTTGTGTACCTAGATTTTCAGAAGGCATTCGATAAGGTACCACATAGGAGATTGGTGAGTAAAATCAAAGCTCATGGCATTGGGGGCAGGGTTTCAACATGGATAGAAAACGGGTTGGCAGATAGAAAGCAAAGGGTAGCAGTGAATGGGTGTTTCTCAGACTGGCTGGAGGTGACTAGTGGGGTACCACAGGGCTCTGTTTTGGGACCACAGCTCTTTACGATTTATGTCAATGATTTAGATGAGGGCATTGAAAACGATATCAGCAAGTTTGCTGACGATACTAAACTGGGTGGCAGTGTGACATGCGAAGAGGACGTTAGGAGAATACAGGGAGACTTGGATAGGCTGAGCGAGTGGGCAGATACTTGGCAGATGTCATTCAATGTGAATAAATGTGAAGTTATCCACTTTGGAAGCTGGAACAAGAGTGCAGAGTATTGTCTGAACGGTGTCGAGTTAGGTAAGGGAGAAATACAAAGAGACCTAGGAGTCCTAGTTCACCAGTCAATGAAGGTGAATGAGCAAGTGCAACAGGCAGTGAAGAGGGCAAATGGAATGTTGGCCTTTGTTACAAGGGGAATTGAAAACAAGAGCAAGGATGTTCTTTTGCATTTGTACAGGGCCCTGGTGAGACCACACCTGGAATATTGTGTACAGTTTTGGTCTCCAGGTTTAAGGAAGGACATTCTGGCAATTGAGGAAGTGCAGGGTAGATTCACTAGGTTGATTCCTGGGATGGCAGGGCTGTCTTACGCAGAGAGATTGGAGAGATTGGGCTTGTACACGCTGGAATTGAGGAGATTGAGAGGGGATCTGATTGAAACGTTTAAGATAATTAAAGGATTTGATAGGATTGAGGCAGGAAATATGTTCCAGATGTTGGGAGAGTCCAGTACCAGAGGGCATGGATTGAGAATAAGAGGTCAGTTATTTAAAACAGAGTTGAGGAAGAGCTTCTTCTCCCAGAGAGTTGTGGAGGTGTGGAATGCACTGCCTCGGAAGACGGTGGAGGCCAATTCTCTGGATGCTTTCAAGAAGGAGCTGGATAGATATCTGATGGATAGGGGAATCAAGGGATATGGGGACAAGGCAGGGACTGGGTATTGATAGTGAATGATCAGCCATGATCTCAGAATGGCGGTGCAGACTCGAGGGGCCGAATGGTCTACTTCTGCACCTATTGTCTATTGTCTATAACATAGCAAAGATGAGTGGGAGACCAGAGGACTGGGAAGCTTTTAAAGAGCAACAGAAGATAACAAAAAAGGCAATACGCCAAGAAAAAATGAGGTACGAAGGTAAACTAGCCAAGAATATAAAGGAGGATAGTAAAAGCTTCTTTAGGTATGTGAATAGCAAAAAAATAGTTAAGACCAAAATTGGGCCATTGAAGACAGAAATGGGTGAATTTATTATGGGGAACAAGGAAATGGCAGACGAGTTGAACAGGTACTTTGGATCTGTCTTCACTAGGGAAGACACAAACAATCTCCCAGATGTAATAGTGGCCAAAGGATCTAGGGTAAAGGATGAACTGAAGGAAATTTATATTAGGCAAGAAACGGTGTTGGATAGTCTGTTGAGTCTGAAGGCTGATAAGTTCCCGGGACCTGATGGTCTGCATCCCAGGGTACTTAAAGAGGTGGCTCGAGAATGCATTGGTAATCATTCTCCAATGTTCTATAGATTCAGGAACAGTTCCTGCTGATTGGAGGGCGGCTAATGTTGTCCCACTTTTCAAGAAAGGAGGGAGAGAAAAAACAGGGAATTATAGACTGGTTAGCCTGACGTCAGTGGTGGGAAAAATGCTGGAGTCAATTATAAAAGAGGAAATTCCGACACATTTGGATAGCAGTAGAAGGATCAGTCCCAGTCAGCATGGATTTATGAAGGGAAAATCATGCTTGACTAATCTTCTGGAGTTTTTTGAGGATATAACTATGAAAATGGACAAGGGAGAGCCAGTGGATGTAATGTACCTGGACTTCCAGAAAGCTTTTGATGAAGTCCCACATAGGAGATTAGTGGGCAAAAGTAGGGCACATGGTATTGGGGGCAGAGTACTGACATGGATTGAAAATTGGCTGGCTGACAGGAAACAAAGAGTAGCGATTAACGGGTCCCTTTCGGAATGGCAAGCTGTGACCAGTGGGGTACAGCAAGGTTTGGTGCTGGGACCGCAGCTGTTTACGATATACATTAATGATTCAGATGAAGGGATTAAAAGTAACATTAGCAAATTTGCTGATGACACAAAGCTGGGTGGCAGCGTGAAATGTCAGGAGGATGTTATGAGAATGCAGGGTGACTTGGACAGGTTGAGTGAGTGGGCAAATGTATGGCAGATGCAGTTTAATGTGGATAAATGTGAGGTTATCCACTTTGGTGGCAAGAACAGGAAGGCAGATTACTATCTAAATGGAGTCAAGTTAGGAAAAGGGGAAGTACAACGATATCTAGGTGTTCTTGTACATCAGTCAATGAAAGCAAGCATGTAGGTATAGCAGGCAGTGAAGAAAGCTAATGGCATGCTGGCTTTTATAATAAGAAGAATTGAGTATAGGAGTAAAGAGGTCCTTCTGCAACTGTACAGGGCCCTAGTGAGACCCCACCTGGAGTATTGTGTGCAGTTTTGGTCTCCAAATTTGAGGAAGGACATTCTTGCTATTGAGGGAGTGCAGCGTAGGTTCACAAGGTTAATTCCTGGAATGGCGGGACTGTCAAATATTGAAAGATTGGAGCGACTGGGCTTGTATACACTGGAATTTAGAAGGATGAGAGGGGATCTGATTGAAACATATAAGATTATTAAGGGATTGGACATGCTGGAGGCAGGAAGCATGTTCCCACTGATGGGTGGGTCCAGAACTAGAGGCCACAGTTTAAGAATAAGGGGTAGGCCATTTAGAACAGAGATGCGGAAAAACTTTTTCACCCAGAGAGTGGTGGATATGTGGAATGCTCTGCCCCAGAAGACAGTGGAGGCCAAGTCTCTGGATGCATTCAAGAGAGAGTTAGATAGAGCTCTTATAGATAGCGGGGTCAAGGAATATGGGGAGAGGGCAGGAACAGGGTACTGATGGTTAAAGATCAGCCATGATCACAGTGAATGGTGGTGCTGGCTAGAAGGGCCAAACGGCCTACTCCTGCACCTACTGTCTATTGTCTATTATCAGCTCTTTGGTCGTGTTGACGTTGAGTGCCAGGTTGCTATGACACCACTCAACGAACTGGCATATCTCACTCCTGTACGCCCTCTCATCACCATCTGAACAGGAACCCAAAGGCACACACTCAACGACTTAGGAACAGCTTCTTTCCCTCTGCCAGCATGCCGAGATAGGTCCCAGGATGCACAGGAGCACATCGTCAAGTGATGTAACCTGGGGTCATCGGGTGTTTCAGATCTCTCAACGTCAAAAACTCTCGCCCAGGTAACACAGCCAGGGTTGACCAGGCCCAGGCTGGTGTCCCAGCAACACTGGCCCACGGGTCACACCTCCTGATCCATCGCCACCTGGAGGTTCAGCAGCCTCTGTGATGGTCCTGATGCCTCCATTCTTTGCAGCCCCTGTAATGCAAAGGAGAGACTCCAGAGTGAGCAGCCAGCAAAACATCTACCCCACACCTCGCATTGTGCCCTCCACCCCTGTTCTGGCACTGCTCCACCAGCTCCTGGTATCAGTTTTCTAAATGGACATTGAACCCATGAACACTACCTCACTACTTTTTTATTTCTGTTTTTGCACTACTTATTTAATTTAACTAATTTATATATACCTTTTTATAATTTTTGTACAATTTAATATTAAGGACTCATTGGGCCTTTAGAAAACAATGTTAGAAGTTAACTGAAAGCCAGCAGCACAAGTGACCAACAGAAGTGGAATATACCAGGGTGATGCACTTTTCCCCCTGCTGACCTGCATTAACTTGAATCCCAGTCCCCAGCCGGGTCATCTCAAAGAGTGGATATGGGTACGGGCTCAAGAGAGGAGTGACCATCAGCTACCTCCTGTACGTGGATGACATCAGCTGTATGCCAGAAATGAGAGAGACATTGATTCACTAATCCACCTGACAAGGGTGTACAGCAGACATCGAGATGTCATTGGAACTGGAGGTCAGAGTAAGAGGTGGGATGAGGGGAGGGAGGAGTACAAGGTAGTAGGTGATGGGTGAAACCGGGAGAGGGAGAAGAGTGAAGCAAAGATCTGGGAAGTCGATTGGTGAGAGAGGCAAAGGGTTGGAGAAGGGGGAATCTGATAGGAGAGGATAGAAGGCCATGAGAGAAAGGGAAGTGGGGGGGGGGTGAACACCAGAGGGAGGTAAGGAGTCGAGGTGAGATGGGAATGGGGAGCGGTGAAGTGAGGTGGGTGTGTGTCGGGAATCCTAGGGTAGCAAGGTAATATGGTCGTTGGTGTCATGCTCTTAAAGGTCACCAGTCATGATTGGGATTCAATCCCTGCCACTGTCTGTAGGGAACTTGTACGTTTACTCAGTTACTGTGTGGGTTTCCTGTGGGTGCTGCCATTTCTTCCCACATTCCAGAGACATATGGGTCAGGGTTAGTACGCCAGGCTGGCGCTGGAAGTGTAGTGGCACTTGTGGGCTGCCCCCAGCACGCCCTCAGACTGTGTTGGTCACTGATGCAAGAAAAAGATGCATTTCACTGTGTGTTTCGATGTCCCTGTGCCAAATAAGCTAACCTGATTTTCTCTATCATTAATGACAAGATGAAAGTCTCAGTTATTTAAAGGGTATGGAGATTCCTGCTCTCGGTGTTGAGCTGCTGGGATTCTTAGCCCCACCGGATGGTGGAAGGTGGATCGTTCAGAAAGAGGGAGGTGGATCAATATTCGTTAGACCAAGCAATGGAGAAATGGCAGACTTCTATACTTGCTCATGTATGTTGCAAAGACGGCCTCAAGCCTAGGCGTCGCCTGGGGGTGGGGGTTGGGAGTGGTGCGACATGGTGTCTAGGCTGGAGTCGTTGCTCCCCCACCCCCCAGTTTTTGCTCAGCCAGAGACTGGCTCTATTACGGGCGACTGGATTGATGCGGCGAGTTTCGGGACTTCATTGCGTGATTTGTGTGTGCTTTGTGCTGTGTGTGACTGTTGACTCCCGGAGTAACACTGTTCCGTTTGACTGTATTCAGGAGAATTTGTGTGTGGTTGAATGATGATTAAACTTGAACTGAAAGGGTAAGAGGCGAGGCCAGCAGAGATGAACCATCACTGATGCGGGCTCTCGGACTGAAACACCAACCGTTTACTCCCCTCTGTAGATCAGGGGCTCTCAACCCGGGGTCTGCAAACCCCTCGGTGGGTAGCAGGGCAGTACCTGGAGGGCCTGTTCTGTGTAACAATCATACATACATAGCCTGATTTTGTGAGTCCTCGCGTTCAGAGTGACCTGTACAGAAACCCAAGGCAGATGGTGTCCAGGATTAAAGAACAAACACAGGCAAGTCGTTGTTCACTGTCCCCCAGTCTAATATGAAATGTTTTTGGAATTATGCCTCTGAACTCACCAGTATTGATCCCAGCACAATGTCCTTGGAAGGTTGCTGTGAGCTTGTGCCAACAGGAAGGGTGATGTCTGCTTTCCTGCTATATTTATAAAGATTTTGACGTTACATCACCACTGTATCCATCTGTTCTCAATAACAAGCTGAAATATTTCTCCCCGTGTCAGTTTCCACTGAATTCTGTCCTATTGCTACTTGAATTGTTGTTCCTCTCTGTACATCGGATGCTGTTTCATTAGCACTTTATCAGTTTTTTTACGAGGCTGTGTCACTAACCCGACGCTCAACCTGACACGGATGGGAAGTGTGCAAAGAGCTGGCCGGATTCGAACCCAGGACCACTCGCCTCGAAGTCCAGTACATCACCGGATGGCTGGTTGAATTGAAATCCTGAAATGTTCACGAGTTTGAGGTTGGGATAAATGATTTAGCCTGGGGGCTAACATTAATTAAAGGAACAGCATCCTGTCTTCATGGGCCATCTCCAACCTGGCAGCATGAACATAGAATTCTCCCACCTCTGGTAATTGGAGCCCCTCCTGACTCTACCTTTCTCTTTTCTCTCTCTCTCTCCCCTCCTGATCCACCCCCTTCATCTCTTTACCTTCCCTTCCCCACCTTCTCCATCTGCCCGTCACGCACGCACACACTTCCCGTCAGTTCCCCTCCCCACCTCCCTCCCTTTATTCTGTGTTCCAGTTCCCTCTCCTGTCAGATTCCATCATCCTCAGCCTTTTACCTCCCAGCTCCTGATACTTTTCCAACTCTTTCCTACCCCACCCCCCCATTCACCTCGCATCTCCCCCTCACCTGGATCCACCGATCACCTCCTACTGGCTCTTCTCTCACCTCTGTCTTTCATTCAGAAGTGGGGTCTCGACTGGAAACGTCAACCGCCCGTTTCCCTCTGCAGGTGCTGCCCGATCTGCTCAGTTCCCTCAGCACTTTGTGTGTTTCTCCGGATTCCAGTCCTTGCTGTCTCCAGAATAAATGGTTTGTGTGTGTGTGTGTTTTTTTTTTAAAGTTTTATATTTGGTTCCTGCCTCCAGTAGCTGTCTTGGTCAGAGCAGTGCGAATCTGGTTAGTGCTTTTGCCTTCTGAGTGGGTTAGTGGCTGCAAGTTCCAGCCTGGAATGAGCTCTGTGCAGAGCAGGTGCTGTCTCTGTGGATGGACCATGGGGTGTGGGGGTGTTTGGGATCAGGACCAGAGACTATCCCATGGCGCTGTGACTCTGAAGTGGAACAGCCGTAGTTCTCATTTGGAAATGGTTGTCAATGATCCAATGTAATTGAAGGCAGATTGTCTGGACGTTGTCTCATTCCTTCTTGTGGGAGTTGTTTTGAACTGTGTATACACATTGCACAGAACTGTGGGCTTTGGGTAGTGACACTGTATAACAGTTCCAGCATCCCAGTTTCAAAGTCGTGATGTAGTGTTCATGGGTTCAGTGTCTTAAGCCCCTTCCTTTACTCTCTGTATACCCATGACTGTGTCGCCATCCACAGCTCCAATCTGCTAATTAAATTTGCTGACAATACTACACTGACTGGCCTAATCTCAAATAATGAGGCAGCCTAAAGAGAAGAGGTCATCACCCTGATACAGTGGTGTCAAGAAAACAACCTCCCCCTCAATGTCACAAGACAAAGGAGCTGGTTGTGGATTACATGAGGAATGGAGATGGGCTAACCTCTATTGACATCAATGGATCTGAGGTTGAGGGGGCGAACAGCTTCAAGTTCCTCGGCATCCACATCACCGCGGATCTCGTGGTCTGTACCTACTGGTTATGTGGTGAAAGAGGCACTGTTGAAGTTTGGTATGGGACCCCAAATCCTAAGGACTTTCTACAGGGCACCATTAACAGCATCTTGACTGGCTTCATCACTGCCTGGTATGGGAACTGTACTTCCCTCAATCGCAGGACTCTGCAGAGAGTGGTGCGGACAGCCCAGCGCATCTGTAGATGTGAACTTCTCACTATTCAGGACATTTACAGAGATGGGTGTTTTTTTTTTAAAAAAAGACCTGAAGGATCATTGGGGACCTGAGTCACCCCAACCACAAACTGTTCCAGCTGCTACCATCCGAAAAAGGGTACTGCAGCATAAAAGCCAGGATCAACAGGCTCCGGGACAGCTTCTTCCACCAGGCCATCAGACTGATTAATTCATGCTGATACAATTGTATTTCTATGTTATATTGACTGTCCTGTTGTACAGACTATTTATTACAAATTGCACATTGCACCTTTAGACGGAGATGTAGCTTAAAGATTTTTTACTCCTCATGTATGTGAAGGATGTAAGAAATAAATTCCGTTCATTTATAAAGGAAGAAGCTGTTCAGGCTCCTGTACCATCTCTCTGATGGTAACAATGAGGACACATCCTGGGTGGTGGAGGTCCTTAATCATAGACGCAGTCTTCCTGAGGCCAGAATTGAAATCTGGTTTAATATCACCCGCATATGTCATAACATTTGTCGTCATGCGGCAGCAGCACATTGTAATACATAATAATAAAAACTGAATTACAGTTCATATAAATGGTCAGTGGTTCAATTTAATGTCACAATTATACGATATACAATCTGAAATTCTTACCGACTTCAGGAAGGTGGAGGTGATTCTGTTCTGCGAATACATGCCTCCTCCATAGAGAGTTAAGTGAGCCAAGTCCCTGGGAGTTCACATCACAGACGACCTCGCTGGTCCCTCAATATCACCTCCTCGAACAAGAAGGCACAGCAGTGCCTCCACTTCCTGAGGAGATTGAGGAAAGTGTGGCTCCCACCCCTCCTTCCCCCCCCCCCCCCCCCACATCTTAACTGCATTTTACAGGAGCACCACTGAGAGCGTCCTGACAAATTGATCAGAATCAGGTTTCATGTCACCGGCATGTATCGTGTAATTTGTTGCTGTCTTTGCAGCAGCAGTACCTTGCAGTCACATGTGAATATAACATGTCTGCCTGTGTGTATACGTATCTTAAATAAGTCAGACAAAACTAGGAATAAAAAGTAGCGAGGTAGTGTCCACGGGTTCAATGTCCATTCAGAAATCAGATGGCGGAGAGGAAGAAGCAGTTTCTGAACTGTTCAGTGTGTGTGTCTTCAGGCTTCTGTACCTCCTTCCTGATAGCAATGAGAAGAGTGTGAGTGAGTGAGTGTGTGTGTGTGTGCGCACGTGTACACACAGCTCTTCTTCAACCCCCCCCCCCATCCCCCAAACTTACTAAATATCCATGCCTGCAGTAAGATGGCTGTATTCTGCTGTTTGTTCAGGGGTGGTTGAGCTTCGTGGAGCATCTGCAGTTGTCACATGCAGAATGGGTGTGTGTGTGTGTCTGTCCGTCCCAGCTTGCAGTGGTGGAGCTCTGTTATGCTGTTTGCTTCAAGGAGAAGTGGCTCTTCATGAAGTGCTCCAGAGTTTCAAAGCTGCAGATCTTACAATGTAAAACACTACAGCACAATACAGGCCTTTCGGCCCACAATGTTCTGCCAACCTTTTAACCTACCATAAGATCAATCTAACCCTTTCCTCCTACATATCATCGATGTGCCTATCTAAAGGCCTCTGATGTATCTGACTCCACTACCACTGGCCTCTCTTGGCATTTAAAAAATCTACCTCTGACATCCCTCCCATGCTTTGCTCCAAACACCTTAAAATTATGTCCATCACCAAACTAAACAGTTCTGGAGAACTCCCATCTATTGCAAGCAACCTCATAGTTCCTTACCTCGCGCTGTTCATTTCTGCTTCCTACCCAAGCTCTTCAAACCTGACTGTCCGGGTGCCTGCTCCTGCCCCACTGAGCTTGTATCTGCCTGCTTGCATTTTATCCCTCCTACCTACATTTCATGTGCTCTTGAACTGTAGCATTTCAGTATATCAGGAATTCTTTGATCTCTTGTGGTTCAAGATCTGTTTGCGCTGATAATGGTTAACCACTTTTGATTTTTTTTTTAATTTGAAGTTCGGAATCCAAGCCAAGCAACTGTGTGCTTGCCAGGGCTGTGATGCGCTGATTCCTCTGGGCAGTGACTGTCTGGCATACGGCTGAGAAATAAAGAAGCTTGCATTTCTGTAGGGTCTGAGTATTTCATCCCAAAGCCATTTCAATCAACAGGTTTTGAAATGGATGTAGAAATACTGAAACGCTCATCAGGTCGAGCAGTGTCTGTGGAGAGTGAATCAGTTAATGTACATCTGAAGCAGAGCTGATTAGATTCTTGATTGGCAACGATGTCAAAGGTGAGAAGGCCGAAGAAAGTGGTTGAGAGGGTATGTAAATCAGCCACGACGGAATAAATCCCTCTCTAGAACTGTATGATGGTACCGGCAAACAACACAACCAAGGATGACATCCTTCAGACAGTTAACAAAACAACTGCTTTCAGATAAGATTCATGTGATGGGAACCTGTGGTTTACGTTTTGATGGTTGTGTTTTCATGCCATTTGAGTGATCTGGTGCTTTGCTGCCTCCGAGAGGGCTTGGTGAGGTTTGGAGTGGGAGACCAGGAAGCCAGGAGAGCGACTCAGTGGCACAAATCCCGCCAGTTGAGCAAAATTGAAATCGACGAGGGCGAGAGCAGAAGGCGAGCCTTCTGTCTGCGTTTGTCCGGTCCCCTCTCTCACTCGGTGCTGCTGGAGGAAGTTTCAGGAGTCTTTGGTCTTGGGTAAGGTTTGATCAGTGAGGCTAGTAGATTGGACTCGTATTTAAAGGACTCTGCCGTTCATTTATGTGGTGTTACACTTTTTTTGTGGCTGTTTTGTACAGTTTTGGTTGGGGCAGACTGGTGCTGTGGCCTACAGTGGATGAACAACACAGTACTGTTCCATAATGTTCCTCTGTTTCGTGGCTGTCTCTGGGAAGACCAATCTCAGGGTTGTATCCTGCATACGTACTTTGGTATTAAATATACTTTGAGCATACTTGATGGGCTGAATAACCTAATTCTGCTCCTTTGTCTTAAGGTCTAATATCCAATTCCATAAAGCCTTCTGTATTCCAGTGGTGCTGGACAGTCATTTACTTCATGTCTTGGTCTGCTATAAGACATGGGGACAGAATGAGGCCATTTGGGCCATTGAGATTGCTCCTTCATTCAGTGATGGCTGGTTTATTATCTCTCAACCCCATTCTTCTGCCTTCTCACCCCGACTAATCAAGAACTTAACAACCTCTGCTTTAATTATACCCAATGACTTGACCTCCACAGTTGTCTGTGGTGATAAATTACACAAATTCACCATTCTCATGCTAACGAAGTTCCTTGTCATCTCTGTTCTAAAAGGATATCCTTGTACTCGGAGGCTGTGTCCTCTGGTATACCTGAAACCTGTTTGGTCTTCCAGCACAAAAAGTGAGAAAAGGAGAAGCGTTTGATAGCTCTGGGACTGTACTCACTGGAATTCGGAAGAATAGGGGGACCTCATTGAAACCTATCGGAAGTTAAAATGCCTCGATAGAGTGGATGTAGAGAGAATGTTTCCTATGGTGGGGGAGTCTATGACCAGAAGGCACAGCTACAGAATAGAGAGATGTCCATTTAGAATGGAGATGTGGAATTTCTTAAGGCAGAGTGGTGAATTTGTTGCCACAGATGGCTGTGGAGGCCAAGTCACAGAGATTGATAGATTCTTGATTAGTCAGGGCATGAAGGGATATGGGGGGAAGACAGCAGACTGGTGCTGAGAGGGAAAATAGATCAGCCATGATGAAATGACGGAGCAGACTCGATGAGCCAAATGGCCTAATTTCACTCCTATATCTTGTGGTCTTAAAACCAGTTGATTTTCAATGGGAGAACATTTGGGAGGGGGAACTAAAAGAAGAAATATCTCTTATGGGGAGAGGCCAGATAAAAGCACATTGTATTTGTTTTGTCTGTCATGTTACCAATACCAAGGTTGTGGGACATGACCTAGTCAAGGAATTCTCGAGGAGAAGAAATGGCGAGTTCCGCTATAGGCAGAAAAAGCCAGTTACTTCAAGTTGGGTGAATTTCGTATTGCGTGTTTACTCGTGTTTTCTTTGAGTGGTACACAGTACTCCATCTTCCTGGCTGTGACCGTCAGCCTCTGTTGGAAAAGCACAACCTAGACAAGGAATGTATGGGTATGGGCAGCACAGTTGCTACAATGGCTGTATCGTCATGGCTGCAGAAACCCGGGCGTCTCCGTGTCGATTTCCACCCAGTATTCCGGTTTCCTCACACATCCCTAATGATGTACGGGGAGGGAAGGGTGTCAGTGGCTCTATAAATCCTCCCCCCCCACCCCCCATGTATAGAATGACAAGGAAAGGATTTAGTAGATCACAAACATGAGGAAATCTGCAGGTACTGGATAAAGAAGGGCCTCGGCCCAAAGCATCAACTGTTTACTCTTTTCCATAGATGCTGCCCAGCCTGCTGTGTTCCTTCACGGTTTTCTGTGTCTGCTTAGGACACAGAATGTGCAGGGCTACAAGGAGGATGGGGAGAGGCTCTGGTTAGATGGAGGCAGATGTCATGGGTGGTGTGCAGTGGGAAAAGCGACTGCCTCTCAGCTGCTGAGTTCTAGGGTGGATGTGTGTGTGTGTGTGTGTGTTTGTGATTTGCACGCTCCCTGGGAACTGCCCTTGCTGGAGCGCTGTAATATCAACTAAGTCAACCAAACTCCATTCTAAAAATGACATGAGAGACAGGCTATCGTGTCGTAGTTCCTTTGGTTTATCGCAGACTCATTGGCATGACGTAGTACTTCAGGGGTGAAAAAGCAATGCTTCTGCTGGGGAAATGGCAGGACAGCTTTGGATAGAAACTTCTTTCGCTCCCAATGTAAACTTCTGGCCTTCTGCCAGCCAATTTTCTTTCTTTCCTACCTAACTACTTCCTGGCTGCACAGGAAGTGACATAATACAGATCCGAAGTTGCTGATGAAAATAAAAGCTGAATGTGCTTAATCACATGGTTAAACAAATGAGTTGCCTGAAGGGCGAAACACCCTATGATCTTGTGGGCCCCTCTGGGTGTTCCAGTTCCTTCTACATCCCAAACACGTGTGGACACATCTCCCTTATGCAGCTTTGCTTATCACCTTCCTCTCCCGTCGGCTTCTGTCAGCTTCGTTGCCAAAACTACCACCTCCCAGCCTTTGTCAGTGTGTCCCTCCCTCCCTGACTCCATCTGTCCATAGGCATGGTAGCGTAGTGGTTAAGCAAAACACTTTCCAGTGCAGGTGACCCGGGTTCAATTCCCGCCGTTGCCTATAAGGACCGGAGGCGAGGGTTGGACTGGTTCTGCTCGCTGATCCGCGACATTTGCTCCACTCTCCGTGGCACTAGGGGGCGCTGTGGGCCTGCTCAGGCTGCTCTGGGCTTTGTGTCTGTGAGCTCCACTGCGTGATGAACTGAGGCTGAGGCTTTGGGCCTGCTTGGGGCTTCGTGTCTCTGGACTCAGTTTGGTTTCTGAATGCTGTTGCTTGTTCTTATTGTTTGCACGATTTGTTTGTTTTTGTTTATGGGCTCTTTCTGGTTTCTTGTTTTCTGGCTGTCTGTAAGCAGACGAATCTCAAGGTTGTTGGTCATACGTACTTTGATAATAAATATACTTTGAATGTTCACCTTGTGACCGTGTGGATTTCCTCCGGGTGCTCCGGTTTCCTCCCACAGTTCAAAGATGTACCGGCTGATTGGTTAATTTATCATTGTAAATTGTCCTGTGATTTGCTAGGATTAAATCGGGGGTTGCTCGGCAGCGCAGCTTGAAGGGCCTGTTCAAAGCTGTATCTCAATAATTTAAAAACAACCTCTTTTCACCTAGATCCCCCTCTTATTTGCTGACCCCACCCTCATTCTCCCCCTCCCCCCCCATATACTGGCCTCTTATTCCCCTCTCACGCAGTCCCCTCTCTCTCCAGATCCCAGTGTATGCCATCTCTTGTGTCTCCTCAGTGGGTAAAATGGCTGCTCTAAGTCCCCCCTGCAGTGCATGGGTAAGGGACAGAATGGAATCCCAGAGGGAATTGATGGGATCATTATCATTATGTGCCATGTTGTTTGATGTGGGCATTCATGGTCTTTGCATGACCATGTTTGTTCTTTGCAAATTTTTCTACAGAAGTGGTTTGCCATTGCCTTCTTCTGGGCAGTGTCTTTACAAGACGGGTGACCCCAGCCATTATCAATACTCTTCAGAGATTGTCTGCCTGGCGTCAGTAGTCACATAACCAGGGCTTGCGATCTGCACCAGCTGCTCATACGACCATCCACCACCTGCTCCTGTGGTTTCATGTGACCCTGATCGGGGGGAGGGGCTAAGCAGATGTTACACCTCGCCTAAGGGTGACCTGCCTCACACCTTCCACCTCCTCCTTCCTTGCGTCTTCCCTCAGCAGCAGCTCTGGGAGCATCGGTCTAGGGCTGTTGCTGAAATCCCCAGGGGTAGGTGGGCAAGGGCGCGAGTGGGAGAGGATCTCAGTTTGTGAGCGTGTTGTAGAGGAGGAGTGAGTGTGTGTGAGAGAAGGAGGGAAGTAACCATGCCAGCCTTTGTTTGGACGTGGAGTAACAGAATAAAGGACACTGCCAGCGACCCTTCAGTGAATAAACTGTGAATGCCTGCTCTCTTGCTGAAGGGCATTCCCAAGGAGAGTGCATCCTGTTGGCCAGCACCAGTAAATCAACAGATGAGTTAATCCCACACAAGCTGTTCCTCCTCCGATTCAAACGAGATTTGTTTTTGTCAACTTTTTTTCTTCTGGTTGTGCCAACTGGCAACTTTTCCCACCTTCCTCCTGTCCCCACACTTTTTTCCCCACGCAGCTGTTAATGTCTAGCGCACAGAATCATTCAGGAAGGCAGTTATTGTGTTTGGTTCGAGTTTGTTTGTGAGAGCTCGGCATGATTTGGCTGAGGCGATGGTGTTTTTTTTGCTTCTTTTAAGTTAAGTGTGTGATTCCTCTTGGAAACAAAGCGCTGGGTTATACTGAGATGTGAATGACTACCGCAGTAATTTTGCTTTTAAGCCTCTTCCTGTTCGTTAAGCAGTTATGTCTGTGACTCAAGACCACACGACAGAGGAGCAGAATTAGGCCATTTGGCCCACGGAGTCTGCTCTGCCATTCCATCCTGGATGATTTATTAATCCTCTCAACTCCATTCTCCTGCTTCTCCGCATAACCTTTGACCCCCTTACTAATCAGCCTCCATTTTAAACATACCCAGTGATTTGGCCTCCACAGCTGCCTGTGGCAACGAATTCCACAGATTCAGCAGCCTCGAGCTAAAGAAATTCCTTCTCATCTCTCAGGGACTTGCTTCTATTCTGAGGCTGCACCTTCTGGTCCAAGACTCCCCACTATAGGAGACATTCTCTCCACATCCACTCTTTCTTGGCCTTTCAATATTCAGTAGGTTTAAAACAAAATCATAATCATTTACCTCCACAGTCGTGTAGCAGCTAGCGCAAAGCTGTTACAACTCGGGGCATCGGAATTTAGAGTTGACTTCCGAGGCTGTCTGTAAGATTATTGTATGTCCTCTCCTCGGGCACAGTCCACAGTCCAAAGACGTACCGGTCGGCAGGTTGATTGGTCATTGTAAATTGTCCCGTGATTAGGCTAGGTTTAAATCGGTGGATTACCGGGTGGCAAGGCTCATTGATCAGCGTGTGTCTCCAAATAAATAATAAAATTAGACGGTTGATGGTTTCGGATGAACTTGATCAGATGCCTAGGGAGTGCAGGATAGTTAGCACAGAAACAGGCACTTCAACCTGTTAAGCCTATACTGACCCACCAGCCACCTCACTTACACAGACCTCATTATTCTCCATCTGTTTTCCATTAGCTCCACTCGGTTTCTGACCCTCACCCCCACACCATGGGTGGGGGTGACTTACAGCGGTCAGTTAACCCACCTAGTTATGAAAATGGGTGGCAGGTTGGAGGTAAAATGGGGGTGCTAGAGAGATTGTGAACCTTGTAGAATTTTCTCTATCTGCATAAATATGACCCAAGATGTGATCAGATCTTCACACGTCCAAAAAAACTAGATAAAGAGAACCCAATTAAACAAATAACAGATAAAAATACTTACTTATTGAGAAAAATGATCCAATATTGCATGTATTTGGGAAATTATGTGAATGTTTGCTTTCAGTAACTGGTGTGCTAACTACTACACTACCATGCTGCCCTGAGTACAGTATAGTCCAGGGAGATGGGTCCATGATTTGTTACAGCATTGTTAAGTTAAAACTCCAGCATGTGTTATAGGAACATTTCTGATTCAAGTTCAGTCCAGATGAAAGATCTGGACCTGAAATGTTGACTTCCACTTCCCTCCACAGTTGCTGCCTGACCTGCTGCATTCTTCCAGTATTTTGTCTGTGTTGCTTCAGATTCCAGCATCTGCAGACTCTGCTCCTAAATCAAGTTAGAATATTGTTAAAAGGACCATGTTAAAGAGCTTTTTGCAGCACAAGGACAATTTGTTATGAGGATAAGTTAATGAAGATTTAACATAGTTATGCATTTGTGATAAAAGTAAACATAATGACATCAACCTGATGGTGTGAATATTGATTTCTCCTCTGGTTTAAGAAATTTCTAGTTTCTTCCCCCTCCCCCCCCCACTTACTCTGTTCACCACTCTGACCTCTTGCATCTTCTGATCTGCCTATCTCCTCCCCCGGGTCCCTCTTCCTTCCCTTTCTCCTGTGGTCCATTCTCCTGTACTATCAGATTCCTTCCTCTGTAGCTCTTTACCTTTCCCACCCACCAGGCTTCTTTACCTCCTAGCTATCCTCTTATCTCTACCCCCCCCCCCACCTTTTTATTCTGGCATCTTCCCCCTTCCTTTCCAGTACCAAAGAAGAGTCTCGGCCAGAAACGTCAACTCTTTACACTTTTCCGTAGCTGCTGCCTGACCTGCAGAGTTCCTCCAGCATTTTGTATGTTGTTGTTTTGGATTTCCAGCAGCTGCAGAATCTCTTGTATATGATGCATAAAACTTGTTCGTTACAGCAAGCTTTAGAAGTGTTTACATCAATAACAATTATCAAGTGTTATAGAATGGGGAACAAACACAAAAAAATAGAAAGGAGTTGTGGTTGTCTTGTCTTCAAAGCTGGCTCAGACTGGATTGATAATGAGACATTCCAGTGATAAGAATAACCAGGTTGGGTGGTGTGACACCTGCTGTAGAGAAACATCCAGAAAAAGTACACAATTAGCTATACTGCAATTTGCTGAAAAATTTAACATGATTATATAAAAATGCAAGCAAACATAGGAGCAGTTAATCTATAAGAAAGTAACAATTTTCCACTCTATTCCAACTCTCCAAATGAAGTCGAGCCGTTGGCGTGTCCTCCTGGTGTTTTACATCAGTGTGTTGGCCCGGGCTCACTCCCCTGAGACGTTAACGCCCAGGGATTTGATTAATGTTGCAGTGCGTTCTGATTGCACCAGTCTTTTATGCTAATCATGAGCAGTAGCCAAGTTGGCCAGTGTGGTGCAAGACTGGGATCGAACAGGTATCTAATTTCGACCTTTCCTTGATATGAGATTCAAGTTGGGTTATTGTGTGTACCTACGTCGAAACAAACAGTGAAATGCGTCATTTGTGTTGCGACCAGCACATTGGGGGGTAGCACGCAAGTGTGGCTGTGCTTCCCTTAGTAACATAGCTTTCCCAGTATGAGGCATTGATGGTGTGGATAGTCAGAGGCTTTTTCCCAGGGCTGAAAAGACTAGCACGAGAGGGCACAGTTTTAAGGTGCCTGGGAGTAGGTGCAGAGGGGATGTCGGGTAAGTTTTTTACTCAGTGGTGAGTGCATGGAATGGGCTGTCGGCAACGGTGGTGGAGGCGGATATGATAGGGCCTTTCTGGAACTCTTTCTGTACTGTCTGTTACACCGCTGGCATTTAGGGCACCATTGAATGCCCTTCATCTCTGGTACTGTTCAGGGCTTGCTT
Source organism: Hypanus sabinus (assembly GCF_030144855.1). Classification (NCBI taxonomy): domain Eukaryota; kingdom Metazoa; phylum Chordata; class Chondrichthyes; order Myliobatiformes; family Dasyatidae; genus Hypanus; species Hypanus sabinus. The sequence continues at coordinate 84,807,180 of NC_082712.1, read as the reverse complement.
CCTTCATCTCATCAGTAGACTCCCCTCTGTTTTCGCTCCTGTCAGTCATGCAAGTCCCAGGTGGAGATCCACAAATACCGTCGTACTCAGATGTAGAAGGATTTTTCATTGCTGTTTCCGTAACAATTTTGTTTTCCCAGTCAGGGTTCAGCTCAGGGCTAACAACCCTCTGAACATGGAGGACCGGTGGACCACTCTTAGTCTGTCCTCTACCCTTTGACCTGTTTGGCATGGGTGACCCTACCAAGAGTGGAAAGCATAAAGCCCTGACTCCAGCCAGCGTGGCTTTCCGGGTCACTGAGGCACACAAGCCTCCGAACCCTATGACAAAACTGTGGTCCTCCTGGAGGTGACTACCAAACTATATATTGCTATATTCTGCCTGCCAGTTTTTGAGGAGCTGCTTGACTTGGAACTGAGATGTGCTTGAGATTTGAGTGTGGACGTAGAATTTACTGTTGTCTGTCACTTACCCAGCAGTCAGTTGGCTCATTAGGGAACTAGATCCGGTGGTTTGTGTTACTGGTTTATCAGAGAACTATTAAGGCAGTCTTAGTCACGTGATGTCAATACTCCTGTCCCATAGTGTGTGAAAGTAAACTTTAACCTCTTGTGGATTTGCTAATGAGCTGCTAATTGGAAGCAGGCCAAGATGACCACCTCCAGTGTGCTCAGCCAAAATCCCTTAATCTGTGAAAGAAATCTTTCCCATCACGCAAAAGTACAAAACCCAGGTTCAAGCACAGTTGCTGTCCCATGTATCTAGTTTTCTGTAAAAGCTTGTAAAGATGAATCTCAAGGTAGTTTATGGTAACATAACAGTACTGTGCAAAGTATAGCAACATGTGTATAGTTTGAGTGTCTGAGACTTCTGCACAGAACTGAATTTGTCAACCTGAAGTGGACAGCGACTCCCTAAATCTGGAGGGAGTGCCGGATGGCGAAGGTGGAGCACCACAGGTGGAGTGTAGGACAGGTGGCAGAAGATGAGTGCCAGGGATGGGGGTGATGTGGGTACAGACATACCCAGCCCTAAGACACCAGGCAAAGCCAATTGACTTCAAACAGTTAGTTTATAGATGATTACAGAATCTCCCTCCAGTGCTTCCCTCCCCTCCCCATTCCCCTTTTCCCAACTATGATTCCCCTGTCCCTACCCCCTCCCCCCTCTCAGTCTATAATGGAGACCCATATCAGAATCAGGTTTATCATCACTCACATATGTTATAAAATTTGTGGGTTGTTTTGCACATGCAATACATAATATTACTACAGTACTAAAAGTCGTGGACACTCTGGCTATATACAATGCCTATATTTTTTTTAAAATCCACCCCCCCAGAAGTTTTCATGTTTTATTGTTTTGCAACATTGAATCACAGTGATTTAATTTGTATTTTTTGACACTGAACAACAGAAAAAGACTTTTTTGTGTCATAGTGAAAACACATCTCTACAAAGTGGCCTAAATTAGTTACAAATGTAAAACACAAAATCATTCATTGCATAAGTATTCACCCCCTTCAAGTCAGTATTTAGTAGATGCACCTTTGGCAGCAATTACGTCCTTGAGTCTGTGTGGATAGGTCTCTATCAGCTTTGCAAGTCTGGATACTGGAATTTTTCACCATTCTTCTTTACAAAACTGCTCAAGCTCTGTCAGATTGCATGGCAATCGTGAGTGAACAGTCCTTTTCAAGTCCAGCCACAAATTCTCAATTAGAGTGAGGTCTGGACGCTGACTTGGCCACTCCAGATGTTAACCGTTGTTTTTAAGCAATTCCTGTGTAGCTTTGGCTTTATGCTTGGGGCCCTTGTCTTGCTGGAAAACAAATCTCCCAAGTCACAGTTCTCTTCCAGGCTGCATCAGGATTTCCCTGTATTTTGCTGCATTCGTTTTAACCTCTACCTTCACAAGCTGACCAGGGCCTGTTGCAGTGAAGCATCCCCACAGCGTGATGCAGCCACCACCGTGCTTCACGGTAGAGATGGTGTGTTTTTGATGATGTGCGGTGTTTTGCTTACATCAAACATAGCGTTTAGTCTGATGGCCAAAAAACTCAATTTTGGTTTCATTAGACGATAGAACCCTCTTCCAGCTGACTTCATAGTCTCCCACCTGCCTTCTGGCAAACTCTAGCAGAGATTTCTGAGAGTTTTTTTCAACAGTGGCTTTCTCTTTGCCACTCTTCCGTAAAGCTGTGACTGGTGAAGCACCTGGGCAACAGTTGTTGTATGCACAGTCTCTCCTGTCTCAGCCACTGAAGCTTGTAACTTCTCCAGAGTGGTCATAGGTCTCTTGGTGGCCTCCTCTTCTTGCACGGTCACTCAGTTTTTGAGGATGGCCAGCTCTAGGTATTCTACTCCTTTACTCCACTCTGCAGTGACTTGGAAATTTACTTGTATCCACCTCTTGACTTGTGCTTTTCAATAACCCTTTTGCAGAGCTGCCTGGAGCGGTTCTTGTCTTCACGGTGTAGTTGTTGCCAGGACACTGACTCACCAGCAGTTGGACCTTCCAGATACAGGTGTATTTTTACTGCAGTCAATTGAAACACCTTGACTGTACACGGTGATCTCCATTTAACTAATTATGTAGCTTCTAAAACCAATTGGCTGCACCAGTGATGATTTGGTGTGTCATATTAAATGGGGTGAATATATATGCAATCAATTATTTTGTGGTTTATATTTGTAATTAATTTATAAATTTTGTAGAGATTTGTTTTCACTTTGACACGAAAGAGTCTTTTTCTGTTGATCAGTGTCAAAAAAGCCAAATTAAATCTACTGTGATTCAATAAAACATGAAAACTTTTTTTTTGAAAACTTTTTTTATTACATTTAAGTAATTACAGAATGAAATATGAAAAAAAAGATATGTATATAACCCTTCCCCCCTCCCCTTAACCCCTCCCCCCTGACTACCCTATAGAAAAAAAAGAGAAAGAGGAAAAGAAAGAAAGAAAGAAAGAATGCCTGGTTGTTGGAAGATCTCCACATGCTCCATGGAGTTCATAATAACTTTAATATGTATATTTATTTCTTTCCCCAAATAACCAATTGTTTCATCTTCAGAGCATCTATATATTTAGTCCTGTCTTTTGTAAATAAGGGCTCCAAATTTTCAGAAATGTTTCATATTTATCTCTTAAATTATAAGTAATTTTTTCTAATGGAATACAGCCATAGATTTCTTTCTTCCAAGAGTCTTTACTTAAATATGTATCTGATTTCCAAGTAACTGCAATAGCTTTTTTGGCTACTGCCAGTGCAATTTTTATGAATTCTTTCTGGTATTTATTTAGTTTGAGTTTCGGTTTTATCCCTTCAATATCACCTAGTAAGAGTAGTACTGGATTATGAGGAAATTGTGTTCCTGTAATCTGTTCCAATAAAAGTCTTTTATTTATAAAAATAAAAGATTAGAATAGAACTAGATAAAATAGGAGAAAACGTACCAGAAGATTTTATATACAAATGGGAATCTAAATGGATACGGGAAAAGAAAGAATCTCCTATATTAAAACATTTGATTGACTTATGGAATAAGATAAATGTTGATGATGAGACAAAAAAATCTTTATTAGCAGAGATCTTTAATTCAAAATAGACATTCCTTTCACAATGGACAATCAACTTTTATATAATTGGATTCAAAAAGGGATTAGATATATAGGAGATTGTTTTGAAGGAGGTATATTAATGTCATTTGATCAATTAAAGAATAAATATAAAGTATCAAATAACACTTTATTTTGTTACTTTCAATTAAGGGCTTATTTAAGAGAAAAATTAGGTCAAACAATGTTATTGCCGAAATCTAATGAAATAGAAATTTTAATTCAAAAAGGAAATATTAAAACATTTATATCTTGTATGTATAATTTGATTCAAAAACAGGCAATTAAACAAGGAGTCCATAAGTCAAGACAAAAATGGGAAAGTGATTTGAATATTAAAATTGAAGAAACAAATTGGTCAAGACTATGTCTTGATAGTATGACAAATACAATAAATGTTCGGTTAAGATTAGTGCAGTATAATTTTCTACATCAATTATATATTACACCACAAAAAATAAATAAATAAAATCCAAATTTATTGGATCAGTGTTTCCGATGTAACCAGGAAACTGGTACTTTTTTACATTCTACATGGTCTTGTTCTAAAATTCAACCTTTTTGGACAAATTTAAGACTTTTATTGGAACAAATTACAGGAAAACATGAAAACTTATGGAGGGAGGGGTTGAATATTTTGATAGGTGCTGTACATGTGCCTAAGAATTTTGCACAACACTGTATTAGTACTTTGATGATTTTATGTTGGCTTTGATCTGATCTGTATGAAGAATATGCAAGACAGGCTTTTTACTGTATTGGTACGTGTGACAGTTATAAAGGTTCCAGTACCAAAGATGATGGATGTAGGGTAGGTCCTGATTGAGAATCCTTCTTGACTGAACCGAATGGTACAGTGGTTAACAAATATACTCCTGAAAATCACTGCCTGTATTGTTTGAGTGTATTAAGGTTAGTTTGTCTAAAATTTGTCTTTGGAGTTGTACCCATGGGTTGATTAGTGACTACTAAGGGTGAAGCAAATGACGTATCAGGGACAGTTACTATCCCACTTGAACAGACTTTGGATTCTTGACCTTGCTTCAGAAAAAGACCAAGTGGCCCCTTAAGTGGGCCAAGTCATTCAATAAGCTGCTGTACTTCCCTACCCTCCCAAAGCATCCTGTGCTCTCAAAGACCACATCCTTCCCCAGACGTTCTCTCTTCTCTCTCCTTCCACCAGGCGAAAGATTCAGTTTCAGATTTTATTTATTACATGTACATCAAAACGTACAGTGAAATGCGCCTTTTGTGTTAACAACCAACAACATGAACCGAAATGGCAGGGTCCAGGCCGTAGAGCGTATTGGAACAATTGAACTCGGTGTTTGGATGATATAACCATAACAATTGCAGCACGGAAACAGGCCATCTTGGCCCTTCTAGTCCATGCCAAACACATTCTCTCACCTAGTTCCACTGGCCCGCACTCAACCCATAACCCTCCATTCCTTTCCTGTCCATATACCTATCCAATTTTACTTTAAATGACAATACTAAACCTGCCTCTACCACTTCTACTGGAAGCTCGTTCCACACAGCTACCACTCTCTGAGTAAAGAAATTCACCCTTGTGTTGCCCTTAAACTTTTGCCCCCAACTCTCAACTCATGTCCTGTTGTTTGGATCTCTCCTACTGTCAATGGGGGAAAAAGCCTATCCACATCAACTCTATCTATCCCCCTCGTAATTTTAAATACCTCTATCAAGGCCCCCCTCAACCTTCTACTCTCCAAAGAATAAAGACCTAACTTGCTCAACCTTTCCATGTAACTTAGGTGCGGAAACCCAGGTAATATTCTAGTAAATCTTCTCTGTACTCTCTATTTTGTTGATATCTTTCCTATAATTCGATGACCAGAACTGTACACAATGCTCCAAATACGGCCTCACCAATGCCTTGTATAATTTTAACATTACATCCCAACTCCTATACTCAGTGCTCTGATTTATAAAGGCCAGCATACCAAAAGCTTTCTTCACTACCCTATCCACATGAGATTACACCTTCAGGGAACTATGCACCATTAATTCCTAGATCACTGTGTTCTACTGTATTCTTCAATGCCCTACCATTTACCATGTATGTCCTATTTGGATTATTCCTACCAAAATGTAGCACCTCACACTAATCAGCATTAAACTCCATCTGCCATCATTCAGCCCACTCTTCTAACTGGCCTAAATCTCTCTGCAAGCTTTGAAAACCTACTTCATTATCCACAACACCACCTATCTTAGTATCATCTGCATACTTACTAATCCAATTTACCACCCCATCATCCAGATCATTAATGTATATGACAAACAGCATTGGACCCAGTACAGAACCCTGGGGCACACCACTAGTCACCGGCCTTCAACCTAAAAAACAGTTATCTACCACTACTCTCTGGCATCTCCCATCCAGCCACTGTTGAATCCATTTTACTACTTAAATATTAATACCTAACGATTGAACCTTCCTAACTAACCTTCCATGCGGAACCTTGTCAAAGGCCTTACTGAAGTCCATATAGACTACATCCACCGCTTTACCCTCGTCAACTTTCCTCATAACCTCTTCAAAAAATTCAGTAAGATTTGTCAAACATGACCTTCCATGCACAAATCCATGCTGACTGTTCCTAATCAGACCCTGTCTATCCAGATTATTCTTAGAGATGGTATATATAATTCTTTCCATTAATTTACCCACCACTGACGTCAAACTGACAGGCCTATAATTGCTATGTTTACTCTTAGAACCCTTTTTAAACAATGGAACCACATGGGCAATACGCCAGTCCTCCGACACCATCCTCGTTTCTAATGACATTTGAGACATTTCAGTCAAGAGTCCCTACTATTTCTACACTAACCTCCCTCAAGGTCTTAGGGAATATCCTGTCAGGACCCGGAGATTTATCCACTTAGATAACTTGGGCACTGTGCCTGATTGAAAAGCTCAGGGTGTCGGGGTCAGCTTGCTGCTTCACGACGTTTTCTTGGCTCTGCACTGAACTCGGACTGTGGCTTCATATTTGTGGATGGACTCATTTCGTAGATTTCTGGTCTGAACACTGTTTGCTTGTTTCAGTTGCTTGCACATTTGTTTTCTCTCTCTCTCTGCACACTGGGTGTTTAACTATCTTTTTAATGGATTCTTTTGGGTTTCTTTGTTTTGTGGCTGCCTGTGAGGAGACGAATCTCAAGCTTGTATAGTGTATACTTGCTTTGTACTTTGAACTAACCCAGGGATGTGCTGGGACCAGCCCACAAGTGTTGCCACACATTCTGGCAGCCTGAAAAGGTATCACCAGGCTCAGGGACAGCTTCTACCCTGTGGCCATAAGACTATTTAATGTTCCCTAGTACGAGAAGAGGGTGGTGGGGGTGGAGATATGTCCCTACTAAAGGAGGTGTAAGGAGCTCCTTCCCTCTGCTTGCCTGCACGTCACCCTTGGGCAAGGTGTAGCACCTGCTTAGCCCTCCACTCAGGGTCACGTTGACAGGAGCAGGTGGTCATATGAGCAACCAGTGCATATCACAAGTCCTGGTTATGTGACCTCTGACACCAGGCAGACAATCTCTGAAGAGTGTTGATGATGGCTGGGGTCGTCTTGCAAAGTCACTGCCCAGAAGAAGTCAATGACAAACCAATTCTGTAGAAAAATTTGCCAAGAACAATTATGGTCGTGGAAAGACCGCGACTGTCCACGTCACACAACACAGCACGGAATGAAGAAGTACAATGAGATGGACTCTTGACCTCACAATCTATCTCATTATGATCCTGCACTTTAATATGATAACTTTTATCCACACTACACCTTTTCTGTAACTGTCACACCTTATTCTGCATTGTTATTGTTTTACCCTGTTCGAACTCGATGCACTGTGCAATGATCTGTATGAACAGTGTGCAAGACAAGCTTTTCACAGTATTTCACACATTGACCAATTCCAAACCAAACTCGTAAACCAATTCCAAAGTTCAAAGTAAACTTATTGTTAGTTTATAAGTGTCACCATACAAAATCCTGTGATTCATTTTCTTGTGGGCATTCACAGTAAGCACGAAGAAACTGCACACAAAGAAAGTATGCGCAAAAGACGACAAATTGTGCAAATACAGACGGGGGAAAGCTCAATAATAAAAATAAATAAGGTACAAATGTTGAGAACACAAGTTGTGGAATTGGTTCAGCGGTGAGGTGAGTGAAGTTATCACTCTGGTTCATGAGACTGATGGTTGAGGAGTGAAAGCTGTTCCTGAACCTGGTGTCGTGATTCTGAGGGCTCCTATACCTCCTCCCTGGTGGCAGCAGCGAGGAGTGAGCATAGCCTGTGTTCTGGAGGATGGATGCTGCTTTCCTGTGACGCTGCTCCATGTAGATAAGCTCATTGATGGACTGAGGCGTATCCACAACTTTTTGTAGGCTTTACCATTCAAGGGCATTGGTACTGGCAAACAGACTATGGTGCAGCCAGTCAATATACTCTCCCCTGCACATTTATAGGTTTGTCAAAGTTTTCAGTGTCATGCTGAATCTTCACAAACTTCTAAGCAAGTAGAGGCACTGCCATGCCTTCTTTATAATGGCACTTGCATGCTGGGCTCAAGACAGATCCTTGGGACTGGTAACACCAAAGAATTAAAAAGTACTGACTTTCTCCACCTATGCTTCCCCAATGAGGACTGGCTTATGGATCTCTAGATTCCTCCTCCTGAAGTCAATAAGTTCTTTGGTTTTTCTGACGTTGAGTGAGAACCATTTAGTTACCTGCTTACACTGAGACTTCAGTCTGAGGTTTCCAGCCAGAGGACTGTTCCACACTAGCAGTACATCCATGCTTTGGAGTTAGAGTTGTACAGCACAGGAACAAGTTCCCTGAGCTACCTGTCCATGTATTTATCTATATCTAGTCCCATTGACCTTGTCTGGTGTGTAGCCTTGTGTCTAGATCGTGTTCATCGTTATGTGCTAGGTCATGTGACGAGGGTGATCGTGGATTGCCCTTGGCAAATTTTTCTACAGAAGTGGTTTGACATTGCCGCCTTCTGGGCAGTGTCTTTACAAGACGGTGACCCCAGCCATTATCAATACACTTCAGAGATTGCTTGGCATCAGTGGTCACATAACCAGGACTTGTGATATGTACCAGCTGCTCCCGTGGCTTCACATGACCCTGATCGGGGGTGCTACACCTTGCCCAAGGGTGACCTGCAGGCTGGCAGAGGGAAGGAGTCTCATTCCTCCTTTGGTAGAGACGTATCTCCATCCTGCCACCCAAGCAGTCTAGTATACCTTGTTGATTCAAGTGCTCTTCTAGAAGATTGTTGGGAGTCTTTGCTTCTAGCATGGTTGCACGTTCCAGATTCCTGGTAGCATGCATTTCAACTGTGAATTGGTTATAATGCGGTCGATGGATTGGGAAGCAACACACAGAAAATGATGGCACGTCAGGCAGCATCTTTGGAGGGGAATAAGCCATAGAACATTACAGCACAGAAACCGCCAGTGTTCTGAACGGAGATCCTTCATCAGTATTTTGCCTCTCCATTGATGCTGCTTGACTTGTTGAGTTCCTTTAGATCACACAACATGGGAGCAGAATTAGGCCATTCGGCCCCTCAAGACTGCTCTGCCATTCCATCATGACTGATTTATTTTCCCTCTCAACTCCATTTGCTGGCCTTCTCCCCATAACCTTTGCTCTTACTAATCAAGAACCTATCAAGGATTGCCCCAAATATACCCAATGGCATGGACTCCACAATGAATTCCACAGGTTCGTCACCCTCAAGTTCCTCCTCATCTTTGTTTCTTCTCGTTTTTTTGTGGGATATGGGCTTATCTTATTACTTGATGTAGATGCTACAGATTAAAAGCAAGTGAGTTTAAACACACAAGTATTTTTTTGCTATTTTGGCATCATTCTTGGCCAGGGGTTCCCAATCTGCTTAATGTTATTGGTCCGTGGCATAAAAAAAGGTTGAGGCTCCCTCGTCTAAGCACTGTTTGTTCCCTCTCACCAAGTCGTAGAGTTGTAGAAAAAGTACAGCACAGAAACAGGCCCTTTGGCCCGTCTAGTCTATGCCAAACCATTTAAACTGCCTACTTCCTTTGACCTGCACTGGAAACACTGCCCTCCATATCCCTACTATCCATGTACCTATCCAAACTTTACTTAAGCATTGAAATGGAGCTCGCGTGCACCACTTGTGTTGGCAGCTCGTTCCACACTCTCAGCCATCTCGAGTAAAGAAGTTTCCCCTCATGTTCCCCTTAAACTTTTTACCTTTCACCCTTAACCCATGACCTATGTTTGTAGTCCCACTCAGCTTTGGTGGAAAAAGTCTGCTTGCAATTATCCCATCTATACCCCTGAAAATTATGTATACCTCTATCAATTCTCCTCTCAATCTTCTACATTCCAAGGAATACAGTCCTAACCTGTTCGATCTTTCCATATAACTCTGGTCCTCCAGTGCCAGCAACATCCTTGTGCCCCTGGTTCTGATGCTCTGATCCTTTCTGCCTAGCCCCTGAGTGTTGTGGTGTGGATGGGGTGGAGGTAGTGCAGAGAACACTGGGTGTTCAACAGTCGTCTTCTGTTTTAATGGATTCTATTGGGTTTCTTTGTTTTGTGGCTGTCTGTAAGGAGACGAACCTCAAGGTTGCATCAAGTTGCATACTTTGATAATAAATGAACTTTGAGAAGGCACAGAGAAATTCACTGTCAGGCATGATAGTGCAGTGGTTAGCACAACGCTTTACAGTACCAGCAACTCTGGTTCAATTCCCACTGCTGTCTGTTAGAAGTATGTACATTCTCCCTGTGATTCTGTGTTGGTTTCCTCCCACAGTACAATGACGTATCGGTTGGTAGCTTAATTGCCTAGTGATTGGGCTAGGATTGAATTGGGGGTTGCTGGGTGGCACGCTTTGAAGGGCTGGAAGGGCCTATTCCACACACTAACTATCTGGGCACTAGCAGAGTGTTGAGAAGTCTCTCAACCTGGAGAGAAGCTGTTACCCAGCCTAACGATCCTTGTTCTTGTATTGCATTATAGTGCAGGCTCAACAAATTACTAGAAGTTACAATAACAGAAAGAAAATCAGAATCAGGTTTAATATCAAGTCTAGAATTTTTTTGTCTTTGCAGCAGCAGTACAATGCAATACATGATAATGTGGGGAACTGAATTACAGTACGTGTGTATGTATGTACGTGTGTATAATAAATCCTATAAAAAAGTACTCATTCCCCCTTGCAAGTTTTCATGTTTTATTGTTTTACAACATTGAATCATCCAACTTCTAGTAAACTTTAGGTGACGGTGTCCACTATCCTGACACTCTCCTGTAAAATGTCTTGATACAATTTTGAATTAATTGTTCCCTCAACGGCTGCAAGCTGTCCAGGCCCTGAGGCAGCAAAGCAGCCCCAAACCATGATGCTCCTTCCACCATGCTTCACAGTTGGGATAAGGGTTTGGGGTTAGTGTGCAGAGCCCTTTTTCCTCCAGACATAGTGGTTGCATTTCTGCCAAAAGGTTCAATTTTGTCTCATCTGTCCACAGAATATTGTCCCAGAAGTGTTGTGGAACATCCAGGTGGTCTTTTGCAAACTTGAGACCTACAGCAATGTTTGTTTGTTATTTTTTGGTGAGCAGTAGTTTGCTCTGTGGTGTCCTTCCATGAATTCCATTCTTGTTCAGTGTTTTTCTTATAGTGGATACGTAAACAGAGACTGCAGCAAGTTCTAGTGATTTCTGCAGGTCTTTTGCTGTTACCCTTGGGTTCTTTTTTACCTCCTTTAGCTTTGCACATTATGCTCTTGGTGTGACCTTTGCAGGACCTCCACTCCTAGGGAGAGTAGCAACAGTACTGAATTTCCTCCATTTGTAAGTAATTTCACTTACTGTAGTAATTTAATAAAAGTAGTAAGGTGGTGTTCATTGGTTCAATGGCCATTCAGAATCTGATGGCAGAGAGGAAGAAGCTGTTCTTCAGTCATTGATGGTGTGCCTTCAGGCTTCTGTAGCTCCTTCCTGATGGTGGTCCTGAAGAGACAGTATGTCCTGGGGTGGCAAGGGTCCTTAAAGCTGAATGCCACCTTCTTGAGGTATCACTCCTTGAAGATGCCCTAGAATTCATTTATATGTAAAATAAATGTAGCGGTTACATTTTCAAGGAGCGAGGCCTCGAAAAGGCGGTGTTCATTCAAGAGGAATTGCGAAGTAGTGTCCATAATTTCATAGATGGTTCAGAAATCTCATGGCAACTGTATGCAGTTTTGTGTACCTGTCAGTCAGTCCTCAGCTCTCTCCATCCACTGCAGGTGAATTTAGAGAGAGATGGGGGAACATTGCCTTAATTAAGAGGATGGACTGTATAGGGCCTTTATTCTGTGCTGTGTCAGGAGAAAGATTGCAAGACACAGGTATGTGGAAAGGATGTTCCTCTAAGACCATAAGATATAGGAGCAGAATTAGGCCATTTGGCCCATCAAGGCTGCTCCACTGCCGCCTCATCATTGGCCTTCCCAGTCCCAGTCTCCTGACTTCTGCCTTTTCCCCTTCGTGGCCTGACCAATCAAGAATCTATCAACATCTGCCTTAAATTTATCCAATGACTTGGTCTCCACAATCGCCTTTGGGATGAATTCCACCAACTCCTTAACCAGAGAGTGGTGAAATTCCTCCCCATCTCTGTTCTAAAGGGTCGCCTCTCTATTCTGAGGCTGTGTCCTCTGGTCTTGGACTTACGAGGGTGAGCTCTGATTCTAGTGAATTGTGATGGAGGCTTGAGGGGAACTGAATGGCTAACTCCTGTATCTCGGTTAAGAAATTGTAAACATTGGACTCTGTAAATCTCTCTGTTTGTGGAATAAATAAATAAAGTTTGTGCCTTTTAGGATGTTTATTAAATAGCAGTTGAGTCTCTGGGACCTGGTATTTACGGATCCGATTACTGAGTTAGCTCGATTCTGATCTGGTAGCTGAGTGCCATTAAACGAACTGCTGCCTGACCAGAGTCCCAGCATCTGCAGAGGGAAATGGATATTTGGTGCTGCAGGTGGAGACCTGTCTCGTGTCTCCGAGGGTCTACGCTGTTGGTCAGAACCCTTTGTGAGAGCTTGGGTTAAGGGTGACTTGGCTCGTTGAATACGGGTGGGGAACTGGGATCATAATGCAATATAAATGAAGCTGATTAAGTTGAGATATTTGACCCATCGAGTCTGCTCCACCATTTCATCATGGCTGATCCATTTCCCTCTCAGCCCCATCTCCTGCCTTCTCCCTGTCAGCCTTCATGCCCTGACTAGTCAAGAATCTGTTAATTTATTAAATATACACAATGACTTGGCCTCTACAACTGCCTGTGGCAATGGATTCCACAGATTCACCATCCTCTAGCTAAAGAAATTCCTCCCCTAAATGGACATCCCTCTATTCTGAGACTGTGTCCTCTTCTGGCCCAAGACATCCCCACCAAAGGAAACATCTTCTCCACATCCACTCTGTTGAGGCCTTTCAACATTTGATAGGTTTCAATCAGGTCACCCCTCATTGTTTTGAATTTCTGTGAGAATAGAGAGGCAATGGCCGGTATGAAGAAGTGAGGGGAAGAGTTGGAGCAAGTGCATGCAGGTGATGGGTGGATCCAGGAAAAGAGAGGGCAATAGACAAGTGGTTAATTGGTAAATTGTCTCGTGACTGGGCTAGGGTTAAATCGGGGGATTTCTGGGTGGTGCAGCTGGAGGGGCCGGAAGGATCAATTTCCTGCTGTATCTCAATAAATAAATACTATTTTTCTCCCCAGAGGTGTTTGAAGGAGTGACTGTCACACTCTTGTCCATCAGACATAATCCTACGGTTGGCATTAACTAAAACAATTTGATGCCATTACTGAAAATACTCTCGCACCCTCTCGACCCTTCAGTCTGCTCTTCCATTCAGTCAGGGTGTGGCTGTTCTGTCTGTAGCCTCAACTGTCTATTCCCGTTTCCTCATCATTCGAGGTATGTATCATGCAGTATACGACCCTGAGATTCATCTTCCTATAGACAGCAACAAAACTAAGCAGTCCGTTCAGAGAAAACATCAATTGCCCAACGCGCAAAAATAAGAACAAGTCGTGCAAGCAGGAAAAACTGAGTGAAAAACACAGAATATAAAATATCGAACCACAGAGTCATTGAAACAGTCCAGGAATGTTTAGCTTAGCTCAATTCAATTTGGGGCTCAGTCGCCCCAGATCAAAACCTCACAAAATAGCAATAAAAACAAGTAGCAACCAGAAACACATCATAACATGAACTACAAACTGCAAACAGCTTTGATTAAACCTAGACGCAAGACTCTGGCGCCATCAAGTGAGAGGGAATGACTGGTCAAATGCAGGCACCTTCCTCCATCAGCAGTGACTGAGAGGGAGCAAGGGAGGGAGGCCAGGCAGACAGCACTGAAGAGCTGCTCACCTTCTGCTCTCGCCCTCGTGGATTTCAGTCTTTGAAGTAGTAGTGAGATCACGGGTTGAGTATGATGTTCTCCTGATGGGTTGTCTATCGGTGGGGTCCTGGGGTGGCCGAAGAGGCCGGTCTGGGATCCATGGTGCAATGTGGACAATTTTAGTGGTGGCCGTGGTAACTTTTCACCGACTTGCTTTGAAGAGCTGATTTCCATCTGCTTTAAGAATATGCTGGACTTTCCTTTCCACCATCCCTTGAGGATGAGAATCTTGAAGACTCAGCCCTCTGTGGAAAAACTTTTTTCTCCCCGTCTATTTTTAAACTTTGAAATACTAACTCCTTTAACACTAGATCCTCTTGCAAGAAGAAGTCCTCACTCAACCCGAAGCCAGTGAAGACTTCTCACAAACCTAGCTCAAACAGTACAGCACAGGAACAGGCCATTCGGCCTGCAGTGTTGAGCTGAACCAGCTAAAAGGCAAATCAGAAACACCCAAACACTAATCCCTCCTACCTACACCATGTCCATATTCCTCAGTCTTCCTCACATCCGTGTGCCTATCTGAATGTCACTTAAAAACCTCTAATGTGTTTACCTCTACCGCCTTAGCAGGCAGTGCATTCCAGCCATACAGCACTCTCTAAAAGGGGGGAAAAAAATCCCCTCACATCCTCCTTGAACCTGCACCCTCTCAGCTTCAATACCCATTCTCTGGTTAGACATTTCAACCCTGGGAAACAGATACTCTCTGTCTATGCCTCTCATAAACTTGTAAACCTCTCAGCCTACAGTACTTCAGAGAAAACAACCCAAGATTATCCAGCCTCTCTTTATAGCAGATGCCCTCTAAACCAGGCAGCATCCTGGTAAACCTCTTCTGCTCCCTCTCCAAAACCTCAACGTCCTTCCTGTAGTGGCGTGACCAGAACTGTACGTAATACTCCTGATGTGGCCTAACCAAAGTTTTGTAAGGTTGTAACATAACCTCTTGAGCTCAATGCCTTGACTAATAAAGGCAAGCATTCAATAAGCCTTCTTGACCACCTTATTACATTGTATGCTTCGATCTGGATGCTTTGATTATCCCAGCCCGCCTTGGTGGTGTAAGCAAGTGCTGAGGCGTCACGTTACAGCGTTGTGAAACATCTGGAGTACTACACACTCTGCTGGTCATCACTCTGGCATAAGGATGTGATTGCACTGGAGGGGCCGGGGAGGAGATTCTCTGGGGAGTTGCCTGTAAGAAGAGGCTGGAGATAGCATCTCCCACTTCCTAAAAGATAGAAAAATGAGCTTTAATTGTCACCTGTATGTCAAAGCAAACCATGAAACCTGTTGTTTGTGTTAACAACCAACATAGTCCTCAGGGATATGTACTTCTCCCACTGCTCTACTTTCTCTACACTCATGACTGGGTGGCTAGGCATAGCTCAACTGCCATCTATAAATTTGCTGATGATACAACCATTGTTGGCAGAATCTCAGATTGTGACGAGAGGGTGTACAAGAGTGAGATGTACCAGCTAGTTGAGTGGTGTCAGTAAGGTGAAAAGAGCTTGAGTGTGACTTCCGAAAGGGTAAGTCGAGGGAACACACACCCAAACCCTCATAGAGGCATCAGGAGCGAGCAATTTCAAGTTCCTGGGTGTCAATATCTCTGAGGATCTAACCTGGTCCCAACATAGCGATGCAGCTACTAAGAAGACAAGACAGCAGCTATATTTCATTAGGAGTTTGAGGAGATTTGGTTTGTCACCCAAAATGTTTGAAAACTTCTACGGCTGTACCAGAGAGAGCATTCTGACTGGCTGCATCACTGTTTGGGATGGGGTGGGGGTTGCTACTGTACAGGATCACAGTAAGCTGTGGAGAGTTGTAAACTCTGTCAGCTCCTACATGGGCACTAGCCTCCCCAGCATCCAGGACATCTTCAAAGAGCAATGTCTCAGAAAGGTGGTGCCTATCATTAAGGACTCCCACCACCCAGGACATGCCCTCTTCTCATTGCTACCGTCAGAAAGGAGGTACAGAAGCCTGAAGACACACACTCAGTGATTCAGGAACAACTTCTTCCCCCCATAATGTTCGATGGATTTTGAACCCATAAACACTACCTCAGTACATTCTTATTTCCATTTATTTTGCACTAATAAATAATTTGTGTATATAATAAATATATATTTACTGTAATTCAGTTTATTTCTATTATGTATTGCATTGTATTGCTGCAGCAGAGACAACAAATGCCAATGATATTAAACCCCATTCTGATTCAGCTGCTGGGGCAGCTTGCAAATGTTGCCACACTTCTGGCGCCAACATAGCAAGTGCATAACTCACTAGCCTGAAGCCAGGCCCACTACTCACTAACCCTAACTGGTGCATCTTTGGACGGTGGGAGAAAAGTGGAGCACTTGGAGGAAGCCCAGGCAGCCATGGGGAGAACATGCTAGCTCCTGACAGACAGCATGGGAACCGAATCCCAGTTGTAATTGCCGGCTCTCTAAAGCATTACGCTACCGTGTGACTGTGCCACTCCGGGATTCCCCATCTCTTATTATGTAGCCGTGGCATTAACACTGCTGGTCTATTTTTGGTCTCTTGCCAAGGGGACCTCCCTTGTTCGAAGTAAATTGATTATCAAAGTACATACATGTTGCCATTTACAACTATGAGATTCATTTTCTTGTGGGCAAACTCACTAAATCTATAGAACAATAATCCTAACAGAATCAATCAAGGCCACCCAACTTTGATGTTTAGCCAGTGTGCAAAAGATAACAAATGGTGTAAATACAAAAGCAAATAATAATAAATAAATAAGCAATAAATATCAAGAACATGAGATGAAGAGTTCTTGAAAGTGAATCCATAGGTTGTGGGTACATTTTAGTGATGGTGTGAGTGAAGTTATCCTCTCTGGTTTAAGAGCCAGATAACTATTCCTGAACCTGCTAGTGTGAGTCCTGAGTCTCCTGTACCTCCTCCCTGATGGCAGCAGTGAGAAGAGAGCATGACCTGGGGGTGGGGATCTCTGATGATGGATGCTGCTGGCCTGTGGTAGTGTTCTGTATAGAGATCATCAAGGTTTGCGAGGGCCGTATCCACTACTTTTTGTAGGAATAAACCCAGGAGCTGATTTAATGGCTATCAGAGGTAATACCACTGAACAGCAAGGCGAGTTGGAAACGGAGCACACACTGGTGGAGACGCAGACACTCAGACCTGCATCACAGCCTGGTATGGAAACACCAATGCCCTTGTAGGGAAAATCCTGTAACAAGTAGTGGATATGGCTGAGTCCATCACCATCAAAGCATTGCCCACCATAGATCATGTCCACATGAAATACTGTCAGAGGAAAAGAAGCACAAGAATATAAGAAATAGGAGCAGGAGTCGGCCATCTGGCCTGTTTTTTTTAAAATTAAATTTAATTGAATTTTCAGATAGGTTACAGAAAGAAAAAGAAAATTATCAACCCTTACCCCCTCCCCTTAACCCTCCCCCCAACATATCCCTATAGAAAGAAGAAGAAAAAAGAAAGAAAGAATGCCTGGATATCGGAAGATCCCCACATGCTCCATGGAGTTCGTAATAGCTTTAATTTGTAGATTTATTTATTTCCCCAGATAACCAATAATTTTATCTTTGGAGCACCTATATATTTAATCCTATTTTTTGTAAATAAGGGTGCCAAATTTTCAGAAATATTTCATATTTATCTCTTAAGTTGTAAGTAATTTTTTCAAGTGGAATGCAGCTAAAAATTTCATTCTTCCAACGATCTATACTTAAGTATGAATCCGATTTCCAAGTGACTGCAATAGCCTTTTTGGCTACTGCCAATGCAATTTTTATGAATTCTTTCTGATATTTATTCAATTTGGATTTCGATTTTATCCCTTCAATATCACCTAGTAAAAATAATGTTGGATTATGTGGAAGTTGTATTCCAATAATTTGTTCCAGTAAAACTCTTAAATTTGTCCAAAAAGGTTGAATTTTAAAACAAGACCAAGTAGAGTGTAAAAAAGTACCAATTTCTTGGTTACATCGAAGACATTGATCAGATAAATTTGAGTTTAATCTATTTATTTTTTGTGGTGTAATATATATTTGATGTGAAAAGTTATATTGTACTAATCTTAGTCGAACAATTATTGTATTTGTCATACTGTCAAGGCATAATCTTGACCAACTTATTTCATCAATTTTAATATTCAAATCAGTTTCCCATTTTTGTTTTGACTTATGAATTCCTTGTTTAATTGCCTGTTTTTGAATCAAATTATACATACCAGAAATAAATTTTTCAATTTTTCCTTTATGAATTAAAGTTTCTATTTCATTAGGTTTCGGCAATAACATTGTTTGACCCAGTTTCTCTCTTAAATAAGCCCCTAATTGGAAATAACAAAAAAGAGTGTTATTTGATATTTTATGTTTATTCTTTAATTGGTCAAATGACATTAATATATCACCTTCAAAACAGTCTGCTATATATCTAATCCCTTTATGAAACCAGTTATATAAAAGTTGATTATCCATTGTAAAAGGGATAAGTTTATTTTGAATAAACTTATCTTTGCTAATAGAGATTTCTTTATCTCATCATCAACATTTATCTTATTCCATAAATCAATCAAATGTTTTAGTATAGGAGATTCTTTTCCCGTATCCATTTAGATTCCCATTTATTTATAAAATCTTCTGGTATATTTTCTCCTATTTTGTCTAATTCCATTCTAATCCATGCCGGTTTATCTTCATCAAAAAAAGATGAAATAAATCTAAGTTGATTTGCTTTATAATAATTCTTAAAATTTGGTAATTGTAACCCTCCTAGGTCAAATCTCCATGTCAATTTTTCCAACGATATTCTTGACATCTTACCTTTCCAAAGGAATTTCCTCATACATTTATTTAACTCTTGAAAAAATTTCTGTGATAATTGTATTGGTAGTGTTTGGAATAAACATTGTAGTCTAGGGAATCTATTCACTTTTACAGCATTGTCTCTACCTATTAATGTTATTGGTAACATCATCCATTTATCAAGATCCTCTTGAATTTTTTTTAATAATGGCAAATAATTTAATTTATATAAATTCTTTATATCATTATCAACTCTTATACCTAAATACTTTATACCATTTATCGGCCATTGAGTTATTAATTGACATTGACTATAATCTCCATTAGTAAGGGGTAGAATTTCACTTTTATCCCAATTTATTTTGTACCCTGATATTTTCCCATATTCTTCCAATCTAGAAGATAATTTACACAACGAATGCAGTGGGTTAGTTAGATACATCAGAACATCATCAGCAAATAAGTTAATCTTATATTCCTCCTGATTAATTCTGAAACCCATAATATCTGAGTCAGTTCTAATTAATTCAGCTAATGGTTCTATCGCCAACACAAATAAAGCAGGTGATAAAGGACAACCTTGTCTAGTTGACCTTGTTAACTGAAATGATATTGAAATTTGGCCATTTGTCACCACTTTAGCTTTGGGTTAGTATTTAAGGTTTTAATCCATTTTATAAAAGATACTCCTAATCCATATTTTTCCAGTACTTTAAATAAAAAATCACATTCCAATCTATTAAATGCTTTTTCTGCATCCAAAGCAACTCCCACACTCATTTCTTCCCTCTTTTGTGCCAAATGAATTTTGCTAAGTAACCGAGTTACATTATCTGCCTATTGTCTATTTTTAATAAATCCTGTTGGGTCCATGTGTATTAATTTTGGTATTTAGATAATCTATTAGATAAGATCTTTGCTATTATTTTATAGTCCATGTTCAACAAAGAAATAGGTCTATATGATGTTGGCTTTAAAAGATCTCTGTCTTTTTTTGGCAATACTATTAAAATAGCTGTCGAAAAAGATTCTGGAAGTTTATATGTTCTTTCCGCTTGGTGTCTTAGCTCCATAAAAGGAGGAGTTAATAAATCTTTAAACTTTTTGTAAAATTCAGGTGGATAACCATCTTCTCCTGGAGATTTATTACTCTGAAGTGATGCTAGAGCTTCTTCGACCTCTTTTAATGTAAAAGGCACATCTAATCCTTTCTGTTCTTCTGAATTCAATTTTGGGAGAGTTATTTGTGATAAAAACCTTTCTATCTCAACAATATCATTTTGCGATTCTGATTGATACAGTTCAGAATAAGAAATTTTAAAAGTTTCATTGATTTCTAAAGGTTTATAAGTAATTTTACTTACACTTTTTCTAATTGCATTTATTGTTTTGGAAGCCTGGTCTGTTTTTAACTGCCAAGCAAGAATCTTGTGTGATCTTTCACCTAGTTCATAATATCTCTGTTTAGTTCTCATAATTGCTTTTTCTGTTCTAATGTCTGAAGTGTATTATATTGTAGCTTCTTATTAACAAGTTGTCTTTGTTTTTCTTCTGTCATATATCTTTGAGATTCTTTTTCTAATTTTGTAATCTCTTTTTCCAATTGATCTATTTCTACCATATATTCCTTCTTAATTTTAGAAGTATAACTTATTATCTGGCCTCTCAAATATGCCTTCATCGCTTCCCATAATATAAATTTATCATCAACTGAATATGAGTTTGTATCTAAAAAAAACAATCTGTTTTTTCATAAAATCACAAAAATCTTGACATTTTAATAATGTTGAATTAAATCTCCATCTGTAAATCGATTCCTCCTTATCCATCATTATCGTTGTCATTATCAAGGGGGAATGATCTGACAATATTCTTGCTTTATATTCTATATTTTTCACTCTGTCTTGAATATTCGCTGATAGTAGGAAAAAATCTATCCTTGAATAAGTTTTATGTTTATTTGAATAAAATGAATAATCTCTTTCTCTTGGGTTAATTCTTCTCCATATATCAATCAAATTTAAATCTTTCATCAATGATAAAGTTAATTTTGCTACTTTTGGTTTTGTAACAACCTTTGTTGACCTATCTAAAACTGGGTCTAGACAAATGTTAAAGTCTCCACCTATTAATATTTTATCAAGTGCATCAACCAAATTCAAAAAAGCCTCTTGTATAAATTTTACCAAGTTTTCATTTGGTGCATAAATATTCATAAGAGTCCATAGTTCTGAAAAGATTTGACAATGTATAATTACATATCTTCCTGCAGAGTCAATTAATACATTTTGTATTTTAATTGTTGACCAAAATTGCAACTCCCCTCGCTTTTGAATTAAGTGAAGCTGCTATAACATTTCCAACCCAATCTCTCTTTAATTTCTGATGTTCTATCTCTGTTAAATGTGTTTCTTGTATAAAAGCTATATCTATTTTTGTTTTCTTAATGTATGTTAAAATTATTTCTCTTTTCACTGGTTCATTAAGCCCATTAACATTAAAACTTAACAGATTCAGTAAATTAGTCATTATTTTTAACGGGGTTACTCCAGTCTATAATAATACATATTTCAACTCTCATAATACCTTGGGGAATTATTTTAAAATTCTCCATGTTGCTATCTGATCATCCAGGCAAAGAAAGAAGGATAAAAGAAAGATAGATTATAAAGAAAAAAAACAACCCCCCCCCCCGCTAATGTTGTGAATGAAAAAAAAACACAACATTACCCCCCTCCCCCTCCGTTGTGCGGGTCATGGCAAACGCCACGATTACACACGTGAATACCATAGTGATCGATCCGAAGTTACCCCAGCTCCCCCGTAAAATGAAAAAAGTATATATAAGAGAAGAAAAAATAATATCACTACTCTCGATTAATAGTTCTCAAATTTTACCTTTCTCCCCCTGTATCATATTATTTAAAATATATTTAAATATTCTTCTGTCCTTAATGTCCATCAATTCACTTCAGTGTCCCTGTCTTCATCTTTAATCTGTTTCACTTTTAAATCTTTACTGTTTAACGAATATTTGGGAGTTCTTGTGCAAACTCCTCTGCATCCCGATGATCAGTAAAAAATCTTCTTTTTCCATCATCCAAAATAATTTTCAGTGTTGCCGGGTGGCGCAATATAAGTTTATAACCCTTTTCCCATAAAACTTTTTCACTGGGTTAAATTCCTTCTTTCTCTTCAAAAGGTCATAACTTATATCAGGATAGAAAAGAACTGTTTTCCCTTCTATCATCAATGGCCCATTTCTCTTTCTGGCACGTTGGGCAGCCGCCTTCAGGATCTTTTCTTTATCTTGATATCTTAAGCATTTTATCAAGATTGGTTGTGGTTTTTGATCAGGTTGGGGTTTTGATCTTAAGGCTCTGTGGACCCTTTCGATTTCAATCAACTGGGTTCCCTCTTCCATTTCCAAATTTTCCGGGATCCATTTTTGAAAAAAATTTATTGGATCCTCTCCCTCTATCCCTTCTTTAAGAGCAACAATTTTAATATTATTTCGTCTACTAAAATTTTCAAGCACATCTATTTTTTCCAAGTCGTTTTATTTCTGATGTCCAGGCAAGAATATTATCTTCCATTTTATTCACTCTATCAATAGTGTCTCCAGTTATTTCTTCCAGCTTTTTAACTTTCTTGTCCATTTTCTCCTGTTTTTTCACCATTTTATCAAACATAGTCTTCATATTTTTGTTTTAATGTTTTTAATTCTTTTAATTAATGCATTATTTGCGCCTAAGCTTCTCTTATGTCTCCAGAATATCTTCCACCTCCAATCTCTTCCTGTTGTTCTTCTTTTACCTCCTCATCTTCATCTGTATGTTTCAGAGAATCCGAATCCTCCTCGGGTTCATTTTCACTTCCGCTTCCAATCGTAGCTGGGATTTGTAGTTAAAATTGTTCATGTTTGCGCATGCCCTTTCCTGCGTGCACGCGCAGTTCCTGTTGTTTCTTCTTGGAGACTGTTGATGTTGCGGCCGATTTCTGTTCTGTATCGCCGGAGGTAAGATGCACTTGAGTCCGAGGCTTCTTCATGGTGGCCGGCCCAGCTTGTACTGTCTTCAAAGTAGAAGTTTTCTTCTTTGTCTGTTTAGGAGGCATATCTAAGGAAAATCCTGAGTAGTTTAGACATAGTTTTTAGAAAATATTTACTTACTTTTCTTCACTTAAACATTAATTTATTAGTTTTTTTATGGGAGAGCTGGATTTCCACATCTCGATCCTACGTCATCACGTGACGTCCCCCGGCCATCTGGCCCTTCGATACTGCTCCGCCATTCAATAAAGTCATGGCTGATCTGGCCATGGACTCAGCTCCATCTGCCTGCCTTTTCTCCATAACCTTTAATTCCCGTACTATGTAAAAATCTATCCGACCTCGTCTTAAATATATTTACTGAGGTAGCATCCACTGCTTCATTGGGCAGAGAATTCCACAGATTCACCACTCTCTGGGAAAAGCAGTTCCTCCTTATCTCCATCCTAAATTTACTCCTCCAAATCTTGAGGCTATATCCCTTAGTTCTAGTCTCACCTACCAGTGGAAACAACTTTCCTGCCTCTACCTTATCTATATCGCTTTCATAATTTTATATGTTTCTATAAGATCTCCTCTCATTCTTCTGAATTCCATTGAGTACAGTCCTAGGCAAC
Organism: Hypanus sabinus; assembly: GCF_030144855.1. Taxonomy (NCBI): domain Eukaryota; kingdom Metazoa; phylum Chordata; class Chondrichthyes; order Myliobatiformes; family Dasyatidae; genus Hypanus; species Hypanus sabinus. The sequence goes on along the minus strand of NC_082712.1, from coordinate 84,783,548 downwards.
TCAATCTCTCCTCACAGTCTAACCCCCTCGTCTCTGGAATCAACCTGGTGAACCTCCTCCGCACTGCCTCCAAAGCCGGTATATCCTTCCTCAAGTAAGAGACCAGAACTTCACACAGTACTCCAGGTGCGGCCTCACCAGTGCCCTGTACAGTTCCAGCATAATCTCCCTGCTCTTAAATTCAATCCCTCTAGCAATGAAGGACAACATTCCATTTGCCTTCTTGATAGCCTGCTGCAACTGCAAACCAACCTTTTGTGATTAACTCCCAAGCCCCTTTGCACAGCCATTTAAATAATGGTCTGCTCTTTCATTTTTCCTTCCAGGGTGGATGACCTCACATTTACCAACATTGTACTCCATCTGCCAGATCCTTGCCCACTCACTTAACCTATCTATTTCTCTCTGCGGACTCTCCGTACCTTCTGTACAATTTGCTTTTCCACTCAACTGAGTATCATCAGCAAATTTAGATGCACTATACTCTGACTCCTCTTCCAGATTATTAATGTATATCGTGAACAGTTGTGAGCCCAGCACTGACCCCTGCACTTACCACTGATTGCCAACCAGAGTAACACTCATATATCCCAACTCTCTGCTTTCTATTAGTTACCCAATCCTCTATCCATGCTAATACATCACCCCCAACTCTGCATCATTATATTATGGATAAGTCTTTCATGCAGCACCTTATCGAACACCTTCTGGAAATGCAAGTAAATAATGTCCATCTGTTCCCCTCTATCCTCTGCGCTTGTTATACCCTCAAAGTAAGTTTGTCAAACAGGACAGCATCCATCATCAGAGAAACCCCTCCCCCTCCCCCCCCTCCCCGCGTCACTCGAGCTGTCTCTCTTCTCACTGCTGCCATCAGGAAAAAGGCACAAGAGCCTCAGGACTCACACCGCCAAGTTCAGGAACAGTTATTACTCCTCAACCATCAGGCTCTTGAAGCAAAGGGGATAATTTCACTCACCCCATCACTGAAATGTTCCCACAACCTATGGACTCGCTCTATGCATTGAGTTGCTGCCACATGATTAGCTGATTAGATATTTGCATTAACGAGCAGGTATACAGGCATACTTAATAAATTGACCATTGAGACTTGACAATAAATTTAGTTTGAAATGTGAGTTTAAGTTGTAGGGAAGGTTGCGGGAGGAGGGAGGGAAGTGGACAGGCTGAGGGAAACTTCTCCAGTGTTCTGTTGGGATAGCTTGCCATTTGACCCGATGTAAATCCTGCATCTCTCATCGTAGGCTCGGCCCCTGACAAAGACACATTAACCCCACCGTGAACGAATGACGTGTGTTTTAGTTGAGTTGTTGCTTCAGGGCACTCTTCTCTGTAACCGCCTCCCACCATCTGAGTCCCTCCGATCCTAACTCCTGAGTAATCCCTGTATCATCAGTGGTCGTGCCGTCACCTGTCAACAGACCTCGACTGCTCATCTCCTTCTCAAATCCTGAACCTGTTGACTGCTCCGGGATTTGTTTGAAACCTTTGTGAAGTGCTGTCTGCTTCAAGTGGACATTGATGGTGGAAACTTAAAAATTATTGGGGTGACCATGTGACCACTTATGTTTAAGATAAATCCGGAAATCTGGTTAACAAGACACCTGCCTCTGTGTAGATCTTTCTGCTCCCCTTCCCTCTCTCTGTTCCTTTGTCTCTGCCTCTGTTGCTCTCTGCTACTGTCTTTCTGTCTCTAGCTATCCCTGACTCTGTCCCTTTGTCTCTGTGTGTGCCTCTCTCTGTCTTTGTGTCTTTGTCCTCGAGAGAGGAAGGGAGAAAGTGGGACTGATCTTTGATTAGTCTGGCAGTACAATTATTTTTGGATATGGCTTCTCCAACATTACGGGATTTTGTTTGGCATTTGGCTGGGTTTTTTCTGCCCTTTAGGTAATGATTAACAGGTAACAGTGGTGTAGTGTAACCCTGACTGTGGCTTGCATGGCTGCCTGCTCACAGGAGCAGTAGGGTTAACGGGACTCAGTGAGTTTGGCAGCATCTGAGATTCTCACCAGACTTTTGACTGCGGTCAGGAGCAGTGGTGGGCGAGTGTGAAAGTTATCACTGTCTCTTCAAAGAAAGCACAAAGAGAGACTTTTTCCCTGTTAGGAAGGAACCATGTTTTGGTTGGTGTCAGAGGTAAATCTGTGGACTCAAAGACTGTCAGTTTCTCTGCCGTATTTTCACTTTTCCTTTCTTATTCTCCTGTCAGCCTGGTTGTCATCTCTAACTGTGACTCTGTCTTTAACTATCCCATCTCCCCCTCGCTCTGTTTCCTGCCATCTCTCTGTGCTCTTGACTTGAACTGTAACTCTTTCATCTCTGGACCTCCTGGCACCTGCCCTGCTGACTCAGCCCGTGCACCACTGTTGCTTGTGTGATGTTTCCCTGCCTTCACGGATATTCCTAGCGGCTTGTTGAGTTGGGTGCCTGTTGCTTCGGCTTTGCTGACGCACTGATGTCCTCTGCTCCTCCCTCTCTCCCTCAGCTAACCTGGCGCCCGGTACCAACCAACGCGAGCTGAGGGACCTGCTCTGAGCGGACTCTTGCTGGCCGCCATGCCGCCCCGCCCGTCGTCGGGGGAGCTCTGGGGCCTCCACCTGATGCCCCCCCGCATCCTGGTGGACTGCTGCCTGCCCAACGGGATGATCGTCACGCTGGAGTGCCTGCGGGAGGCCACGCTGATCAGCATCAAGCACGAGCTCTTCCGCGAATCCCGCAAGTACCCGCTCTTCCACCTCCTGCAGGTCAGTTGCTTGGGATAGGGAGGGCGGGGGAGGGGGAGCGCCCTTCTGCCTCATCTTTGGCCATCTCTCTTGGAGGTTGGGAGAACCCACCTGCCCGTTGGGTTGGAGAGGGGGCGAGTACACGGGAGTGAGTTTGACGTGGAAGGGAGCGGGTCTGACTCCCGCTCTGGGGCACAGGAATCCAGGCAGTGTGCCGTGTGTGATGTTTATGTTTCCTCACGACTAGTAGGAGGCCGTTCACACTATGTGTCAGCTCACGCAGCACTCCCTCTCGATTTTCCTTACAACATTTTCAAACCATCTTCCCATCAGCTTTCCCACCAGATTCCACCACTTAGCCACAGATTAGGGACAATGGTGTTTGTCCATCGTGCCTTGACAGGAGTCCTGAGCTGGAGAGTTTTTAAAGTGGAAAAGCCATTCCACTGGGGCAGTTCCACTCTCCCAACCTCAGAAGTCCGGGTCTAGTGGTACGAGCAAGTGTCACAGACTGGGTCTTCCTGGGTTGTGGTGGATGACCTTGACGTCTCTGTGCCTTGTCAATCCCTTCACTCTCCACGGAGTGTTGCAGAAACCTCATCCGCCCAGTCCGCCGGAGCTGGATTTGCCTGCTCGGACGGGCGGGTCCCTATCTCACTGGGGTATGAGGCTCACCGGCTACCCTCACCTGGTTTAGCCGGCCTGTCGGAGCGGTGTACCAGGGTGTGGCTGCTGTCACAGGCAACCATTATGCTCAGTTAACCAATGACTCTGCACGTTATGGGGATGTGGGAAGAAAACTAGCATCTGAGAATGGATGAGGGGGAGGGATGTGGCGATGGGGGACAGGAGGAGACTGAGAGGGGCACTACAAGAAGTAGGGATCAAACCTGGAATTCTGGCGCTGTGAGTCCGTAGCACTACCCGCTGCCCTGCTGAACCGGACAACTAGACTGGGCTGGTTTATGTACGGGGCCCTTACACAACAACTTTAAAGAGCCGTAAAATTTGGCTTTCCTGTAGATTGGCGTAAACAACCCAACCGTTTCTTTTGGGCAAGGAAGTCCACTGGCTTTACCTCAGGCAGGTCTACACACGATTCCAGTCCAAGACCAGTTAGGCTGCTGTCTGACTGTTTCCTGAAGCTCGAGGAGCATCCTCACTGTCCTCTTGGAGATATAGTTGGTGGAATTTCTGTTGTAGCCCAGTCGGGGTATCAGCTAGCATTCTGACCTGAGTGAGTGGCTGGTGGGGTGGTGTGCCCAACGTTGCCAGTGACCAGTTGACCTCGGGCGGGTGAGAGCCCCCTGCGAGAGGACTGAACCGATCTGCTGTCTGTCTCGCCCTCCACAGGATGAGTCCTCGTACATCTTTGTGGGAGTGACCCAGGAGGCCGAGAGGGAGGAGTTCTATGACGAGACGAGAAGGCTCTGTGACCTGAGGCTCTTTCAGCCACTACTGAAGGTGATTGAGCCAGTGGGAAACAGGGAAGAAAAGATCCTCAACCGGGAGATAGGTGAGCGTCCGCAGAGGGGATCCCACGCACAACACACAGGCTGACGGCTCCACCATGGTGCTTACGCTCGCAGTTCTCCCACACCTAAACTCTGTAACCATCACCTTCCGACCCACTCTCTGGGCAGTGGGATTAGTTTGGGGACTGATACAGGTTTGTGGGGAGAGAGTGGGACAGTGGGATTAGTTTGGGGACTGATACAGGTTTGTGGGGAGAGAGTGGGACAGTGGGATTAGTTTGGGGACTGGTACAGGTCTGTGAGGAGAGAGTGGGACAGTGGGATTAGTTTGGGGACTGGTACAGGTCTGTGGGGAGAGAGTGGGACAGTGGGATTAGTTTGGGGACTGACACAGGTCTGTGGGGAGGGAGTGGGACAGTGGGATTAGTTTGGGGACTGATACAGGTCTGTGGGGAGAGAGTGGGACGGTGGGATTAGTTTGGGGACTGACAAAGAGCTGTGGGGAGAGAGTGGGACAGTGGGATTAGTTTGGGGACTGATAACAGGTCTGTGGGGAGAGAGGGGGACAGTGGGATTAGTTTGGGGACTGATACAGGTCAGTGGGGAGAGAGGGGGACAGTGGGATTAGTTTGGGGACTGACAACAGGTCTGTGGGGAGAGAGTGGGACAGTGGGATTAGTGTGGGGACTGATAACAGGTCTGTGGGGAGAGAGTGAGACAGTGGGATTAGTTTGACAGGAAAAAGTGTCCACGCAAGGATATTTGTATGGGTGACCAAGGCCATGGAGCCACATAGCACAGAATTAATCCCTTCAGCCCATTGTCCATGCTAACCCTTCCCATCTACACTAAATCCTTTTTGTCTCTTTGAGGACTATACCCTACTATGCTTATTCTAGTATCTTAAACCACGCTTCTATCGTATTGCCCCATATGGCGCAGTCCAATTATCTCTGCAGGCTGAATGTTTTCCTTTATTTTTTTGGGGCAAAGCCTGCATTAATTCCCCATCACTAACTGCCCTTGGAGGGGGATGACCTACCTACGCCCCATCTTGATCTACAGCCACCCTTGAGGTGAAGCTGCTTTCCTGAGCTCGGAGGTCTGAGGATTCAGGCTGTCGTGTCCACTTCAGTGTTTTGGGAACTGACTGAGACATGGACCACAGACACGTGCCCTTCAAAATGGAGGTCTCCGGAAATTGGTGGGCACAGCCCAGTCCGTCACACTGAAAGCCCTCCCCCCACACACACACCCACATCAAACTACTGCTGCAAAGACAACAAATTTCAGAACTTCTGTTGGTGATATTAAGCCTGATTCTGATTTTGTTGGAAAGTTTGTGGGTGAAAATTCTGTGGTTAACCCTTTGCTGTCTGGGAGCGACTTGGCTGCTCTTCACACAGGATGGGTGAGATCCGAATTGCCATCCGTGGGTGGAGGAGAGTTACCACCACCCCCCCCAACACGCGTGACCCTCTCCTTCCTGCCTTGCAGGCTTTGCGATTGGGATGCCGATATGCGAGTTTGAGCTGGTGAAGGACTCTGAGGTGCAGGACTTCCGGCGCAACATCCTGAGCGTCTGCAAGGAAGCTGTGGAGCTGAGGGATGCCAGCGGGCCACAGAGCCAGTCACTCTATGTCTACCCCCCCAATGTGGAGTCCTCACCCGACCTGCCCAAGCACATCTACAACAAGCTGGATAAAGGTGAGGGGAGAAGCGGGGCGTGGGCTGGGGCACGCGGGGGGTCAGGGCTATTTATTCATTCACTGTTTTAGGATAGAGCCCTTCTAGCCACACCACCAGCAATCTCCCAATTTAACCCCAGCCTAACCATAGGACAGTTTACAATGACCAGTTGACCTGCCAGCTGGTAGGTCTTTGGACTGTGGGAGGAAACCAGAGCACCTGGAGGAAACCCACACAGTCAAAGGAGAACATACAAACTCCTTACAGTCAGCAGTGGGAAATGAACCTGGGTCTCTGGTACTGTAAAGCATTGGTCTAACCACTACACCACTGTGCCTCGGGGCAGCCTGAGTCAGTGGTTTGGGGTGCAGTGTGCTTTAAGAGGCAGTGGGAGAGAGGAAGGTGTAGGTTTAGGGAGGAGAGAAGATGAAGAGCTGATGGGGAGAGGGGTATTAAGAGGATAAAGCAGAGGGGTTTTGGGGTAGGTTTGACAGGTGGATAGAGGAAGCCTGGAGGTGGGGAGAGGATGAGAGACTTGATGGAAAGAGGACGCCAAACTTGGAGTGACACGATAGTGTTGTGGTATCACTTTACAACGCCAGCAATCCCAAGTTGAGGTTTAGTTCCCGACCCTGTCAGTAAGGAGTTTGTACGTTTTCTCCAGGACTGTGTGGGTTTCTGCTGGGCGCTGCAGTTTCCCCCACAGTCCAAGGACAAATGGTGGGGTCAGTTGTGGGCCTGTAATGGCGCCCAGCACTATTCTCGCTGAGGCGATTTGTCACAAAACAACATGTTTTATTGTATGTTTCGATGTACACATGGCAAATAAAGCCAGCCTATTTTCCCTTAAAAACACTTTGTGCATAAAAGCGGTTTATTGTTGCCAAATGTTGAACAAAATATCAGGGGGCCATTGCTGGGCCAGGTGGTTCGAAGGGCTGCAAAGGTCTATTCCATTCGATATCTCAATCAAACAATCAATAATGAACGAACTACATCGAAAAACAAACAGTGACAGAAACTGCATCGCAGTTAGCACAACCCTGTTACAGCTTGGGGCATTTGGAGTTCAATTCCAACGTCATCTGTAAGGAGTTTGTATGTTCTCCCTGTGACTGCGTGGGTTTCCTCCAGTTGCTCCGGTTTACTCCCACAGTCCAAAGACGTACTGGTCAGTAGGTTAATTGGTCATTTGTAAATTGATTTGGCAAGGGTTAAACCAGGATTGCCGAGCAGTACAACTCGGAGGGCTGGTAGGACCTGTTCTGCTTTTTATCTCAATAAATAGATTAAAAAGTTACAAAGGCAGTGTAGTTCAGGGACACAGTAAAGTGTAAGGACCACGACAAGGTTGAGATCAGGAGTTCTTTAGGGTACAAGAGGTTGGTTCAGGAGCTGTATAACAACGGGGTAGAAGCTGTCCTTGAGCCTGGTGGTACGATCTTTCAGGCTTTTGTATCTTCTGCCCAAATGGAAAGGGGAGAAGAGAGGATGTCCAATCATGATTATTCTGGCTGTTTTCCCACAGAAGCAGGAGGTGTAGACAGGTTTTGGACGTGCATAGAGGGGAGGCTGGTTTCTGTGATGCGTTGAGCTGCATCCACAGTTCCCTGCGGCCGCAGACAGGGCAGTTGACGTTCCAGGCTGTGATGCATTCTGTAAAAGGAAATGTTGAAGGTTGTTGTGAATGTAGAGGTTCCCCCCCGTTCCCCCCCCCCCCCCCCGCTCACAGCCCCTAATATGAACAGGTGTTCGGGAGGTGGGTGGGGTGGATTTGCTGGCTGTTGTAAGGTCTGCTGGTATCTCTTGGATGGGAACTTAGTTCATGGCCGTTTTACCGATCTGCTAACTACTCAGGTTATGAACATCTCTTCAGAACGGAGCACTACTGTGGAGATGGGAGGCATTCTAGTTTGCGACCTCTCTCCCCACTTCTGATGTCTGAACTGGATGCATATCCTGTAGCTGCTGTCTGGGAAGAATAGGGTCCATATAACACAGGAGCAGAATTAGGCCATTTGGCCCTTTGAGTCTGCTCTGTCATTCCATCATGGCTGAGCCATTGCTCCCATTCTCCTGCCTTTTCCCCATAACCTTTCCCACCCTGACGAATCAGAAATGTATCAACCTCTGTCTTAAGGATCCACAATGCCTTGGCCTGCACAGTGGCCTGTGGCAATGAATTCCACAGATTCACCTGAAGACATTTCTCCACATCTCTGTTCTAAATGGATGGGGGTGTAGTGATGGTAGGCTTCTGGTTGTCCGGGGGTGTTAGCCCCTCTTCAGTACAAACAAGCTACCTGAGCCCTGATGAGCCACTGCCTGTCGGGACCTTGCTTCCCTGCAGATTAAAGAGCAAAGCACCTCACCAACCTTGCCCCAAAATAAAACTCTGTGTGTCTGTGTGTGTGTGTGCGACTGTCCCACAGAACTGTGATCGGCAAGAGGACCACAACCTTGTAGGGTTTGGAGGTTTGCATGCCTCAATGACCCAGAGAGCGCTGTTGGCTGGAGTCAGGGCCGTGTGCTTTGGCACTTGGACTTGGTAGGGTCACCCATGCCGAATGGGTAGAGGCCAGACTGAGAGTGGTCCACTGGTCACTGGAAGGTTAACAGCCCTGACTGGTAAAACAAACTTGTTATGGAAACACCAATGAAAAATCTTTCTACATCTGAGTGTAATGGTATTCCTGAGTTTCCACCTGGGACTTGTCTGACTTGTGAAAACTGAGCGGAAGCTACTGGCGTGATGAAGGAAGCCCTGAGCACCCCCAGAGATGGGGGACCTTCACTGCTGCCCTAAATGCCTGCAGCGTAATAGGCAGGATACGTATTCTGTATATACGCAACCCTCTGCTGGGGTTCATATACAAACTTGGCTCATTGGCTAACTCTGCTAACAGCCACGTGACTCAGCCGTGAGAAGACCAGCTTCCATGAACAATATATGTCTAGGGTTGGTATGATTTGGGCTTCAATAGGAAAGTCAGGATGTTCGGGGAGAAACATTGATCGTGGTGAATGCTGTGTAAATACTGTCCCGTATGCAGTTATAGTTCACTTGAAAATGACAGAGCTTATGCCAGCATAAAATTACAGTGGAAGCATATTGACAAATATTTCAACTTTAATAATCGATTAACAGGAAAAAGAAAAGGAGAATAAAAGGGGCCCCAATCCAATGTGCACATAAACGTTGGAGCTCATTTCTGGAGTAGTCAGATGTATCACTTTACTCACGCATGGAACCCATGTTCTGCATGAGGGACACCAGTCACAGTTCGAGCTTCCCTCGAACAAACTGGATAACCCAGGAGTATTGGCCCTTCCTCCTTGGAACCATTCGTCTGCACAAAGCATTTCTTAGAACGGGGACTCCCCTTCAAACGGCATTCGGCAGGCCTCTTCCCCTGTGCCCTGCTCTGCAGCTCCTGTCAAAAGATCGAAACCAGACTATCCTTCAGAAACCCCATCCCGCCCAGCTCTCTGGAATCTTCCATGGCATCCCACTGGGCGGGAAGTCACAACACGTACCCAGACTGTCCTTCAGAAACCCCATCCCGCCCAGCTCTCTGGAATCTTCCATGGCATCCCACTGGACGGGAAGTCACAACACGTACCCAGACTGTCCTTCAGAAACCCCATCCCGCCCAGCTCTCTGGAATCTTCCATGGCATCCCACTGGACGGGAAGTCACAACACGTACCCAGACTATCCTTCAGAAATCCCATCCCACCCAGCTCTCTGGAATCTTCCATGGCATCCCACTGGACGGGAAGTCACAACACGTACCCAGACTGTCCTTCAGAAACCCCATCCCGCCCAGCTCTCTGGAATCTTCCATGGCATCCCACTGGACGGGAAGTCACAACACGTACCCAGACTGTCCTTCAGAAACCCCATCCCGCCCAGCTCTCTGGAATCTTCCATGGCATCCCACTGGGCGGGAAGTCACAACACGTACCCAGACTATCCTTCAGAAACCCCATCCCGCCCAGCTCTCTGGAATCTTCCATGGCATCCCACTGGGCGGGAAGTCACAACACGTACCCAGACTATCCTTCAGAAATCCCATCCCGCCCAGCTCTCTGGAATCTTCCATGGCATCCCACTGGGCGGGAAGTCACAACACGTACCCAGACTATCCTTCAGAAATCCCATCCCGCCCAGCTCTCTAGAGTTTACAAATGGGTTCCTGTGCATCTGCTTTTAAACTTTCCTCCTCTCAATTTAAACCTGTAGTACTTGATAATTCTGCCCTGGGGAAAAAAGACTCGGACCATCTACTCTACTTGTGCCTCTCATAATTTGATAAACTTCTGTCAGGTGTCCCCTCAGAGCAAACAAATCAAGTTTGTCTAACCTCTCCTGATAGCACATGCCCTCGGGTCTAGGCTGCATCCTGCGTGAACAACATTCAGAGCAGTAGATCTGGGACGGAGAAGGGGAGGGCACAAGAAATCCTGCAGATGCTGAAAATCTGAGGAATTTGGCAGGACAGGCAGCATCTATCCAGGGAATAAACAGTTGGAGTTTCGGGCCAAAATCCTTCGTCAGGACTGGAAGCCGGAATGACGAGGAACTTCTTTTCCCAGAGAGTAGTTTCATTCTGAAGCGGTTGCTGGCACAATCTGTGTTTGTTTGTTTCTTTCTTTCTTTATCTCTCTCTCTCTTTCTCCCTCTCCCTCTCTCCCTCTCCCCCTCCCCCCCCCCACCCTGTTGTGTGTTGTTCTTTTTTTAAGGGCTCTTTTGGGTTTCTTGTTTTGTGGCTGCCTGTAAGGAGACTCATCTCAAGGTTGTATAGTTCATTCATACTTGATACTTTGTACAAACCCCATTTCCAGAAAAGTTGGGATATTTTCCAAAATGCAATAAAAACAAAAGTCTGTGATACGTTAATTCACGCGAACCTTTATTTAACTGACAAAAGTACAAAGAAGAGATTTTCAATAGTTTTACTGACCAACTTAATTGTATTTTGTAAATATACACAAATTTAGAATTTGATGGCTGCAACACACTCAACAAAAGTTGGGACAGAAACATGTTTACCATTGTGTTACGTTGTAGCGGTGTGCTACACGCAGCGCTAAAATTACGACACGGAGTCGGTAACTGCAGTCGAAAGAAAAAACTTTATTCGAAATCTTCAGCCTCACTTTTAAGCCTCCCTCAACCTGCCCCCCATGGCGCAGAGGCTCCAAAGCTCTGTGCTCGCAAACCCCCGTAGGCTATCTAATTGTGAGTCGGTTCAGATGTGCCAGGAAATGGGTCGCCACAACATCACCTTTCCTTTTAATAACACTTTTTAATCGTTTTGGAACTGAGGTAGATTTGCAATTGGAAATTTTGTTCATTCTTGCTTGATATAAGACTTCAGCTGCTCAACAGTCCGTGGTCTCCGTTGTCTGATTCTCCTCTTCATGATGCGCCATACATTTTCAGTAGGAGATAGATCTGGACTGGCAGCAGGCCAGTCAAGCACACACACTCTGTGTCTACAAAGCCACGCTGTTGTAGCCCGTGCAGAATGTGGTCTGGCATTGTCCTGCTGAAATAAGCATGGACATCCCGGGAAGAGACGTCGCCTTGATGGCAACATATGTCTCTCTAAAATCCTAATATACGCCTCAGAGTCAATGGTACCTTCACATACATGCAACTCACCCATGCCGTGGGGACTGATGCACCCCCATACCATCAGAGATGCTGGCTTTTGCACCTTTCGCTGATAACAATCAGAATGGTCGTTTTCATCTTTGGCACGGAGAACTCGACACCCGTTTTTTCTGAAAACTAGCTGAAATGTGGACTCATCTGACCACAGCACACGGTTCCATAGTCTTTCGGTCCATCTGAGATGAGCTTGGACCCAGAGAGCTCGCCAGCGTAGAGTTGATGTATGGCTTCCTCCTTGCGAAATACAGTTTCAAGTTGCAGTTCTGGATGCAGCGACGGACTTTGTTAAGTGACAATGGTTTTCCGAAGTACTCCTGAGCCCAGGTGGCTGTAATTGTCACAGTAGCATGACGGTTTCTTAGGCAGTGCCGCCTGAGGGCTCGAAGATCATGCACATTCAACAGTGGTTTCCGACCTTGCCCTTTACGCACTGAGATGTCTCTGAATTCTCTGAAATCTTGCGTTGGGAAATGTTCCTTTTGAACTGACTAACAATTCTCTCATGAATTTTGGCACAAAGGGGTGAGTCAGGACCCATCCTTGCTTGCAAAGACTGAGCCTTTGATGGACGCTACTTTTATACCCAGTCATGATACCTCACCTGCTACCAATTAGCCTGCTTAATGTGGAGTCTTCCAAACCGGTGTTACTTGAATATTCTGTGCCTTCTCACCTTCTCAATCTTATTTTAACTCCCAACTTTTGTTGAGTGTGTTGCAGCCATCAAATTCTAAATTTGTGCATATTTACAAAATGCAATTAAGTTGGTCAGTAAAACTATTGAAAATCTTTTCTTTGTACTTTTGTCAGTTAAATAAGGGTTCACGTGAATTAACGTATCACAGATTTTTGTTTTTATTGCAATTTTGAAAATATCCCAACTTTTCTGGAAATGGGGTTTGTACTTTTGAGATGGAGATGGACCACAGCCGACTGCTGCTCCTAGTTCTTACGGTTTTATGGACAACTTTAGCACCACCATTTTGTGTTTGAGAAACCTTCCCAGTGTCAGTTGGCAGCTTTTTCCAAGATTCACGATTGTTTGTCATTCTTCAGAACGTGACTGTAACAAAACGATTATTACTCTGGATCTAATGCAGCATAGAAACAGGCAATAAGCATAAGAAACCAACATATTTATATTTAATATAAAAAGAAAGCAATGCTATAAAACACAGTGTACTTTCTGTGTGTGGATGCACTTCTACTCAGTGGTCACTTTATTAGGTACACCTGCTCATTAATGCAAATATCTAATCAGCCAATCACATGGCAGCAACTCAATGCATAAAAGCACGTGGACATGGTCAAGACATTCAGCTGTTGTTCAGACCAAACATCAGAATGGGGGGAAAAAGGTGATCTAAGTGACTTTGACCGTGAAATGATTGTTGGTGCCAGATGGGGTGGTTTGAGTATCTCAGAAACTGCCAGTCTCCTGGGATTTTCACACCCAACCGTCCCTAGAGCAGGGGTTCCCAGCCTGGGGTCCATGGACCCCTTGCTTAATGGTTTTGGTCCATGGCATAAAAAAAGGTTGGGGGCCCCCTGATCTCGAGTTTACAAAGAACGGAGCGAAAAACAAAAAAAAAACATCCAGTGAGTCGTAGTTCTGTTGCTGAAAACGCCTTGTCAATAGGAGAGGTCAGAGGGAGAATGGCCAGACTGGTTCAAGCTGACAGGAAGGTGAGAGTAATTCAAATAAGCATGTGTCACAACGGTGGTGTGCAGAACACACAACAGGTCGAACCTCACAGTGGGTGGGCCACCGCAGCAGATGACCACAAATATACACACTGGCCACTTCATCAGGTGGAGGGAGTACCTAATAAACTGGCCACCGAGTGTACATAAGTTCAGCTTATATGTACAGGCTGATTGTATGTGAAGTGACACTAGCTGCAAGAGAAGGTGACCTGTCCGTATCTATCCAGGAGTTTTGGGTCAGAGGTCAGAGTGTTTGCCCTCCTGTTTTCGGGGACCCTGATCAAGTGTTAAGCGGGAGGGGATCCTGTCTGTTTATTTATTGAGATATGGCATAGAATAGGCCCCTCCGGTCCTTTGAGTCGTGCAGCCCAGCAGCCCACTGATTTAAAACAAGCCAGAGAAAATCTGCAGGTGCTGGAAATCCGAGCAACACACACAAAATGCTGGAGGGACTCAACAAGCCAGGCAGCATCAATGGAAAAGAGTGCAGTCGACATTTTGGGCCGAAATATCGACTGTACTTTTTTTTCCATAGATACTACCTGGCCTGCTGAGTTCCTCCAGCATTTTGTGTGTGTAATTCCTGATTTAATCCTCGCCTAACCGCGGGACAATTTACGATGACTAACTGCCAACCAGTAGGTCTTTAGACTGCGGGAGGAAACTGGAGCACCCGGAGGAAACCCACGCTGTCACGGTGAGAAAGTACAAACTCCTCACAGGCAGTGGTGGGAATTGAACCCAGGTCACTGGTACTATAAAGCGTTGTGCTAACCACTATGTTACCAGGACTCCCTGGGGGTTTCTACGCGAGGAGGTTGAGTCAGGTGGCAACTTTGTCCTGCTCACTGTTTTCTGGGACATTATTAAGAAGGTGTGGGGGGGGGGGGCGGGGGCTAACTGTTTCTATCCAGGAGTGTTGGGTCAAGAGTCGGAGAGATCGTCCTTCCTGTTTTGCCGATTTCTGGGAGCCTGATCGCTTGCCTTTGTCCACACCACCCTCCCCCAGGCCGCATAATCGTGACAATCTGGGTGATCATCTCGCCGACGAACGACAAGCAGAAGTACACACTGAAGATCCCTCACGACTGCATGCCGGAGCAGGTGATCGCCGAGGCAATCCGCAAGAAGACGCGGAGCATGCACCTGTCGATGGACCAGCTGAAGCTGTGCGTGCTGGAGTACCAGGGCAAGTACATCCTGAAGGTGTGCGGCTGTGACGAGTACCTGCTGGAGAAATACCCCATCAGCCAGTACAAGGTGAGCCGGCCCACCACCAGGGCAAGAGGGAGGTGGGAGGAGGTCACCAGGTTACCACCACCCCGTGATCCGCTGTTGGTGACTTGCAAGGATGAGTGGGTGTTGAAGGTGGGGGTGGGGTCTCCATGTCTGCTATTTCAGAGACCCTTGCCATTTCCCCCTGCACCACAGTAGTTATGTGGGGGCTGAAGAGAAGGTGGTCACCAGTTCTATTTGGCTCCCCCCACCCCCAGCTCAGCCACTGGGTCTTTAGACAATGGGGGGGCCTGAAGTGGGATGGAGGGACTCACTGGATCTGGCGTTATTTCAATGCTCCCGGACTACACCCCTCCCTCTAATCCACCACAGGGGGGTCTTGCAAGGGTGGGTTGGGGGCTCATAGTCCTGTCACCATTGCACATCCTTTAGGATGACAAGTACCCGCATCCTTGATGTCAGGGCTGGTGATGCCAGAGAGGTTGTGAGATCCCCATATCAGTGACCCATGGGTCACGGTCTTCACTGGGCTAAGTAAATAACCCTCGTGCACAGTCGCTGTGACTGAATCTGCTACAGTGTCAAACGTCGTAAGGACCAACAGCCTTCCCCTGTCCTGAAGAAGGGTCTCGGCCCGAAACAGCGACTGTTTACTCTTCTCTATAGATGCTGCCTGACCTGCTGAGTTCCTCCAGTGTTTTGTGTGTTTTGCTTGGATTTCCAGCGTCTGCAGGCTCTCTTGTGTTTGTGGCTCGAACATCGTAGATTCATTCAGCACAGAAACAGGCCTTTCTGCCCATCTCATCCATGTGTTGCCCAGCGAGCTAGTCCCATCAGCGTGCGTTTGGCCTGCACCCCTCCAAACGTCTCCTGTCTGTGCAGTTTAAGTGTTGCTAATGTCGGGTGGCTGGATGGAGATACACCTCTACCAAAGGAGATGTAAGACACCCCTTCCCTCCGCTAACCTGCAGGCCACCCCTGGATGAGGTGTAGCTTCTGCTTAACCCTCTGATCAGGGTCACGTGAACCCATGGGGGCAGGTGGTGAATGGTCGTACGAGCAGCCGGTGCAGATCACAAGTCCTGGTTATGTGACCACTGACATCAGGCAGACAATCTCTGAAGAGTATTGATAGCGGCTGGGGTCACCCGTCTTGTAAAGACACTGTCCAGAAGAAGGCAATGGCAAACCACTTCTGTAGAAAAATTTGCCAAGAACAGTCACGGCCATGGACAGACCACAATCACCCACATCATATGACCAGGCACATAACAAACATTACCTCAAGCAACACACACAAAATGCTGGAGGAATTCAGCAGGCCAGGCAGCATCTATGGAAAAGAGTAAACATTCGACATATCAACACTTTATTTATACTTTTGCACTATTTAATACAAGTTCTATTATTACGTATTGTATTCTGTTGCTGCAAAGAGAACAAATTTCACAATGTATGTCAGTGATATTAAACCTGATCCTGACTTCATCAATGTCCACTTTGAAGTGCTGCAGTCCCAAAGCCAACTGACTCTCACTCTCCCTCTCCCTCTGCCAGCCCTCCCCCTCCACCCCCACCCCCTGCGTGCTTCCGGAATTTTCAGTGCCTATGGGGGATATTGCCGCCCGTTCCTGCTGCTAACGCATCTGCTCCCCCTCTTTTATCCTGCCCACTCCCCCCGCCAGTATATAAGGAGCTGCATTATGATTGGCCGGTTGCCACATCTCATGCTGATGTCGAAGGAGAGTCTTTACAGCCAGCTGCCAGCCAACACCTTCGTGATGCCCTCGTACGCTCGCCGCATCTCCACCGCGGCCACGTACATGAACGGCGAGGTGCCCGCCAAGTCCCTGTGGTCCTTCAACAACCTGCTGAGGATCAAGATCCTTTGCGCTACCTACGTCAATGTCAACATCCGCGACATCGACAAGGTAACGCTGTGGCCGCGTGAGAGCCTGGGGTGGGGTGGCTCAGCGGGTCAGGCAGCGAATCGGGGACAGTCAGCGTTTTGGGTCGAGAGCCAGTCAGATCCGAGGTTGCTGGTATACTGGTTGGGGTGAGAGGGTGGGCTAGTAGGTGATGGGTGGATTGAGGTGAGTAGGGATTGACTGGTCGGGGGAGCATGTGGGAGAGGAGGCGATAGAGCAGAACCATAATAGAGAGAGGGGCGAGCAAGGCATAGATGGAGGTCCTGGATTGGGGATTGCCAAACGTGATGTGGATTTTCTGGTGTAGCCTGTTTTGTCGTGTGCTTTTGTGATACGTTCCAGAGGAAGGTTGTCTCATTTTTTAACTGCATTGCATTTGTGGTTTTTAAATGACAATAAACTGAATCTGAATCTGAACGATTCAGGAAACTGGCAGTGGTGAAGAAGTCATTGTTCAACCTTAGGATAAAGCTTTTCAGGCTCCTGTACCTGACGGCTGTGGGAGAGGAACTTCTTTAGTGTGGATCTTCAGACTCTTCTACCTCCTGTCTGACTGCAGCATCGAGAAGAAGGCACGGCCCGGATAGTGGCCTGGCGATGAAACCCACCCTCCTGAGAGGTTGCCTCTTTGAGATGGCCTCAGTAGTGGGGAGAGCTGTACCCAGGGTGGGACTGGCCGAGCACCACCGCTCTCTGTAGCCTCTTGCATTCCTCCGCACTGGAGTTCAAAGTCAAGGTCGAGTTTATGGTCACGAGTCCACGTGTGCACAGGAGCAGGGAGAAACTTAACCCGTAGCAGCCTTGCAGGCTCATCGCATCAGATCAAAGTCAAAGCAAATTTATTATCGAAGTATGTATTTGTTCTCATTGCTACCATCAGGAAGGAGGTACAGGAGCCTAAAGACACACACTCACCGATTCAGGAACAGCTTCTTCCCCTCTGCCATCTGATTTCTGAATGGACATTGAACCCATGAACACCACCTCACTACTTTTCTTTTAGCACTGCTTACTTAATTCAACTTTATTTAGTATATATGCTTACTGTAATGCACAGTTTTATATTTCTGTAGTGGTTGAGGCGGGGGAGAGGGTGGAACTCATGGGGGAAGGGGGAGGGTGGGGTTTAGTGGGAGAGGGGTTGGGAACAAGGAGAAAGGTGAGGAGTTGGTTAAAGCGTTGGACAGGTAGGGGGGTGCGTCTACCTTTTTTGCCCCTTCCCCCCAAGCCCCTGTAGGAATCTCTACCGACCTGCATACTTTTCTTGATGCCCTTCCAGATCTATGTTCGGACGGGGATCTATCACGGAGGAGAGCCGCTATGTGACAACGTCAACACCCAGAGAGTACCCTGCTCCAACCCACGGTAAGCAGTCTCCATCTCATTGCCCCGGACCATGTGGCCACTCGCTCCGTTCTTCCTGTGCTGCCTCAGTGTCTCTGACTGCAGCAGTGAGAGAATGAGATATTGAATTAATTAAATGACTGACTAAACTAATCTGCCCACACAACGTCCAGGTCCCTCTGGTCTCTGCCCCTGTAGGTCTACGTCCATCTGGTCTTTGGTGTCTGCATGTTCCTGCGACTATTTAAGAGTGTCTTCAATGCCCCTGTTTCTAATGGCCCGATCTCCACCATCCTTAGGATGAAGGGAATTCCAGAGACTCGCAGCAGTCTGAGAGATTAAATTCAGACACATCGCACCCTTAAATGATCAGCATTTCATCTTGGAACACGTCACTTTGTGACTCCCCCACTCGTGAAAACATCTCAACATATCCTCTACCAGGTCCCCTGTCCATCAATAAGATCACCCTCATTCTTCTAAAGTACAAGGAATACAAACACTAACACGAGGAAATCTGCAGATGCTGGAAATTCAAGCAACACACACAAAATGCTGGTGGACACAGCAGGCCAGGCAGCATCTATAGGGAGAAACACTGTCGCCGTTTCGGGCTGAGACCCTTTGTTGGGACTAACTGAAAGAAGAGATAGTAAGAGATATGAAAGGGGGAGGGGGAGATCTGAAATGATAGGAAAAAACAGGAGGGGGAGAGATGAAGCTAGGAGCTGGAAGGGTGATGGGCAAAAGGGATGCAGAGTGGGAGAAGGGAAAGGATCTTGTGACAGGAGGCCTCGGGAGAAAGAAAGGGGGAGGGGAGCACCAGAGGGAGATGGAGAACAGGCAGTTATTGTGATTCTGAGAGGGACAGAGAGAGAAAAAAAGGAAATAATTAATAAATAAGTAAATAAAAAGATGGATAGATAGATAAGGAAAGAGATAATGAAATAAGGGATAGGGTAAGAAGGGGAGAGGGGCATTAACGGAAGTTAGAGAAATCAATGTTCATGCCATCAGGTTGGAGGCTACCCAGTTCCTCCAACCTGAGTGTGGCTTCATCTTGACAGTGGAGGAGGCCATGGATCGACATGTCAGAATGGGAATGGGATGTGGAATTAAAATGTATTGCATTAAAATGCAAACACAACCTGTCTATTGTCTTTAGATGGGACAAACTTCTCACCCCAGGAATTAGCCTCCCCATCCTTTTTCATGTTTCTTTTTGAGTTCCTCTTCCTCCCCGGTCGGTCAGGTGACACATAATTGGGGCAAATTGGACCAGTGCATTTTGGCCCAGTGAAGCGGCTGACCCAGGTAGCTACTACTTTTTAAACTGAGAGACAAATTATGTATTTAAATGAAACAGAACAACATAGAACACTACCGATACTACCACAGTGCTATAAATCTGTGTGTTAGTGCCTAATAGTTATTGACGGGAGAATTCTGGTCAAGATGGTGCCTGCGTACAGTGTTCCTTCGGTCAGCATCTACTGGGTAGATAGTGAGACCACGTGTTTCACTTTTACGTCTTTTATGTTTTTTTCATCTTGAACGTGATTCTGTTGGAACCTGTGATTTGCAGTTTGGAGGCATTTTGGTGTTTCAGCACTCTGCAGTCTCTGGGAGACAGAGGCAGCGTGTGGTAAGCAAGCTGCAGGGCACGAGCCAATGTTCAACTCCATTTCATGGATTAAAATGAGGGAAATTGAAACATAAAGCAGACAGCCAGCAATAGCCTTTTGATCGCTGGTGGGATCGCTCTGCTACAGAGAGGGGAGACTGTCTTTTGATCGCTGGTGGGATCGCTCTGCTACAGAGAGGGGAGACTGTCTTTTGATTACTGGTGGGATCACTTTGTTACTGGAGAGGGGAGACTGTCTTTTGATCTGGTGGGATCACTGTGTTACTGGAGAGTGGAGACTGTCTTTTGATCACTGGTGGGATCGCTCTGTTACTGGAGAGGGGAGACTGTCTTTTGATCACTGGTGGGATCACTCTGTTACTGGAGAGGGGAGACTGTCTTTTGATCACTGGTGGGATCGCTCTGTTACTGGAGAGGGGAGACTATCTTTTGATCACTGGTGGGATCGCTCTGTTACTGGAGAGGGGAGACTGTCTTTTGATCACTGGTGGGATCACTGTGTTACTGGAGAGGGGAGACTGTCTTTTGATCACTGGTGGGATCGCTCTGCTACGGAGAGGGGAGACTGTCTTTTGATCGCTGGTGGGATCACTCTGCTATGGAGAGGGGAGACTGTCTTTTGATTGCTGGTGGGATCGCTCTGCTATGGAGAGGGGAGACTGTCTTTTGATCACTGGTGGGATCACTCTGCTACAGAGAGGGGAGACTGTCTTTTGATTACTGGTGGGATCACTCTGCTATGGAGAGGGGAGATTGTCTTTTGATTACTGGTGGGATCACTCTGCTACCGGAGAGGGGAGACTGCCTTTTGATCGCTGCTGGGATGACTCTGCTACAGAGAGGGGACACTGTCTTTTGATCACCGGTGGGATCGCTCTGCTACGGAGAGGGGAGACTGCCTTTTGATTACTGGTGGGATCACTCTGCTATGGAGAGGGGAGACTGCCTTTTGATTACTGGTGGGATCACTCTGCTACGGAGAGGAGAGACTGCCTTTTGATTACTGGTGGGATTACTTTGCTATGGAGAGGGGAGACTGTCTTTTGTTCGCTGGTGGGATCACTGTGCTACAGAGAGGGGAGACTGCCTTTTGATCGCTGGTGGGATCACTCTGCTACCGGAGAGGGGAGATTGCCTTTTGATTGCTAGTGGGATCACTCTGCTACAGAGAGTTGATCGCTAGAGGATCGCTCTGCTACAGAGAGGGAAAGGTTTGGAGAATGTTATGTGGGTGTTCTGCATTTTGGATATGGACTTGAACTATAGACTTTTTTCAGTCTTACAGTTTTTTATATTTTGTGTTTTTTGGCCGATCTTTCTCATGTTTTTGTGTGCGGGGAAGGGGGATGGGGTGAACGTTCCTGTTCCATTTTTGCTTGTTTTTTTATGCAGGAGGAGGGATTTGGGGGTTGATGATCGTGCTGCCGTTCTTTTCTTTGTTTCGTGGCTATCTGGTGAAGACGGATTTCAGAGTTGTACCCTGAACCTGTGAATACATCCAGTGTATGCTGTTGTGTTCTTTTGATTGACAGCTCATGCAAAGTTCAAAGTAAATGTATTATCAAAGTACATATCCAATATACAACCGAGATTCACTTTTGTCTGCATTCTCAATAAATCTATAGAACAGTAACCATAACAGAATCATACAATCCTTTCAATGATTGCATCCCTCAGAGCTTCATTTTCATTGTAACAGTAAAGATGATTGTTGATACCTTCAAATTCTTCATAGTTCCTAACTTGTTGAAGTGGTGAAATCATGTCATTTTCAATTTCAACTGTTTCTGGCATCTCCAGGCCTGAATTCTTAAAACTGCAGTGAGCGAAACAATTCTGAATTGTCTTAATGCTTATTTCTCGCCAACTATCAGTGACAAAGTTCACTGCTTTTTGAACATAAGCCCATGTGACTGACGCTATTTAAAACCCATTCATTCTAAGCATGGTGTAGTATCTTAACGGCCACACCAGTGCACACAACTGACACTATTTAGAAACTGTTCAGCAACAGTCTCCTTCCCCAGTTAAGCAGCTCAGTGTCCAATAAATGAAGGGAATCCTGGCTATTTACTCGGTTAGTTTATGTTCTTTGAGAGTTGACCCAAATTAGTGTCTGCTCTGGTTAACCAGAATCCACTATATAAGGAATTTATTGTGGTGTTTTGGTTCAACATACACCAATAAAACAATTATAATAATAAAGAATTATATAAAATATAAATACTCCAGAGATTAAAGTGCAGACATGGAATAAAATGTGCATAAGTACATAAATACCAGCATGAATTTACAATGTAAACAGCATTATAAACTGGTTTAAAGTGTTTACAGTGCACTGACTGAGGTTACAGACAGAGGGAAGAGGAGGGCTAACTAGAATAGTTGATCAGATTAACTGTCTGGGGGAAGGTGGTTTTAAGATGGCGTGAAGTTTTTGTTTTTATAGTGCTTTCCCGAAGCTTGCTGGGTGGGGAGTGCCCTGCCTGTTTCCTTGTCTTGGGTACACAAGTTCCACAAAGATGGCAGACTGCACCCATTGACCTTCACTGCTGACCTGACACCTCACCGTCGTTTTTGTACATTATGAGAGGATGCTGTACCAAACCAGACCGTAATGGCTGATGTGAGGATGCTCTCTATGATGACTGTGTAGAATTTCACCAGTATGTTCTGGGGAAGACAGAATCCTACCAGTTGTCACAAGAAGTACATACTCTGCTGAGCCTTTTGTTAACAAAGGAGGGAGGTGGTTCTCCCATGTCCACTTTTGTTCCTTTCTGTCGCTTTGCCTTGAATTCTGGACCTTCCGTTGAATGCTTGCTTTTGATGTTGTCTTTGCAGGTGGAACGAGTGGCTTTCCTACGACATCTACCTCATCGACATCCCCCGAGCCGCCCGACTCTGCCTGTCCATTTGCTCCGTCAAGGGGAGGAAGGGAGCCAAAGAGGTGGGAGTTTACAGTGCAGGCCACTAGGCTTTGGGTGGGGACACTTTTGAAACTGAGCGCCTTTGATGAGCTTGATAAAGCCCAAGTCCAGAACCAGGTTCTTCATTGTACACTAACGTCAGCCAGAATCCACTACATAAAGAATTTATTGTGGCGTGTTGGTTCCACGTGCAATTTAGCGTTAGTTCAGCTATGGCACATTATGTTTGTAAGAAAACATGCATTTATAGAAAGTTGTATGCTACAGAAAACTTGTCTTCAATGCTAATTTAGAGTCATAGGAAAGTATAGCACCAAAAAAGGCCTATCGGCCCATTTAGTCCATTCCAAACCATTTAAACTGCCCATCCCATGGACCTGCACTGGGCGCACAGCCCTCCATACCCCTATCATCCATGTACCTATCCAAACTTCTCCTAAACATGGAAATCAAGCTCACATGCATCACTTGCGCTGGCAGCTCGTTCCACACTCTCACCACCCTCTGACTGAAGACGTTTCTCCTCATAAACCTTTTACCTTTCACCTTTAACCCATGACCTTTAGTTGTAGTCCCACCCAACCTCAGTGGAAAAGGCCTGCTTTCATTTATCCTGTTTATATCCCTCATAGTTTTGTACACCTCTATCAGATCTTTTCTCAATCTTCTACTTTCCAAGGAATATTGTCCTAACCTATTCAATCTTTCCAATGACTTAAATTATCCAGACCTGGCAACCTCCTTGTAAACTTTCTCTGTACTCTTTCAATCTTATTTACATAAGCAAAAAAAGCAGGCCTTGCTGATCGCCCTGTACCCTGTGCAGATAGCATTGTCTAATGAATCGCATTACAGCAGAATTACTGACACGGTGAAGGAAGCTGTGAACACTGCCAGAGATGGAGGACCTTCATTGCTGCCCGAAATGTTGGCGGATTGATGGGCAGTTTAAAAAACCCTGCACACTAATCCCACACTCATCCCACATTCCTGTCAACTCCCTCCCCCTCCAGGTTCTACCCCTCATCCAATCACACGGGGGGGGGGGGCAATTTACAACGGCCGAATAACCCACAGACATTTGCAATTTTCAATGGTTTACCAGTTCAGTTTAATGTATGAGAATGTATATAGTATACAACCTGAAATCCTTACTCTTCACAGACATCCACAGAACAGAGAAAAGAAAACGCAGAGATTGGCAATCATTAGAACCCCCAAAGCCTCCTCCCCTCTCCCATGCACAATTAGCAATAAAGCATCAACCCTCCCCCCCCACTTGTTCCAGCAAAGAGCATCAGCCCCCCCACCACCCACCATGCAAGCGATACGAAAGCCCCCAGAGACCATGATATGTAGACCATCAAAAACAACTGTCCATCCCAACACAAGGCATCTCAACAGGCCCTCGCTCTCACTAACGAGGGGAAGAGCAAGAGAGAGATCACTCCTGCCACTATAAGCGAGAGGGCAGACCAGCAACTATTTTAAAATTTACTGAAGAATAGGGTTTGAGCTTCATTGCCCAGCAAACCCCTGATTTAACCCTAGCCTAATCACAGGACAATTTAGAGTGACCAATTAACCTACCAACCAGTACATCTTTGGACTGTGGGAGGAAATCAGAGCACCCGGAGGAAATGAACACGGTCACGGGGAGAACATACACACTCCTTCCAGACCGTGGTCCCACCCACCTGTACCATTGCAACAGCCATCAGTTGATCTAACCTCACAGCTTAGAAACTGGAGCACCCGAGGGAAACCCACAGAGTTACGGGGGAACGTGCAAACTCCGCACAGACACTGGTGAAGCTTGGAATCGAATCCTGGTCTCTGGAACGGTGAGGCAGCAGCAACACTGTGCCAGCCTTTTCGAATCCATGTTTGAATGCCGATACCCCTGGCTCTTGTGACATTAAACAGTGAGGAGCTATTTCCTTTGACAGAGTACAGTAACCGAGGGTGTAGATGGAAGCTAACTGGCAGAAAAGTTTTACTTTATTATTGAGATACAGCATGGACCAGGCCCTTCCGACCCTTCAAGTTGTGCCACCCAGCATCCCCTGATGTAACCCCAGCCTAATCACGGGACAATTTACAATGACCAATTAACCCACCAATCTGTACGTCTTTGGAATTTGGGAGGAAACCGGAGCATCTGGAGGAAACCCACACGGTCATGGGGAGAATGTGCAAACTCCTTACAGACCGCGTCAGGAATTGAACCTGAGTCGCCTGTACTGTAAAGTGTTGTGCTAACAACTTTTGGGCTGATGTTGAAGTTAGAGGAAAGATTAGGATTGCTAAGCACACATTTGAGCGTTTCAGCAAGATACTGAAGAATGACGATTCTATGGGTACGAAACTCAGAGTGTTGCAATGCCACGTTCATTCCACATTAACATAAGGAAACAAACATTGGACAGTATCAAAGCAAAATGAAGGCGACTCAAAGCTGCAGAAATGTGTTTCAAAATATCGTGGAAGGACAGAGTAAGTGTTGGATGAGGAAGTGTTGTGAAAAGCTAGAATAAGAAGAGAGCTGATATCATCAATCAGGAAAGGGCAGATGGAATTTCTGGGACATGTACAGAGAGAAGAGAAGCTTGAACATCTTGCAGTGATGAGAAAAACTGGTGGAAGGAAAAGTCGTGGTTGACAGCGCATGATATTAACGAGTTACATCAAGGGATAGACAGGTAAGAGTTTTCAAGAGCTTATTAGAACTTCTCAGATTAAAGACAGATGGAAGACCATGATCGACACAGTGCATAATAATAATGAATATGATGAATAATTATCCCGTCTTCAATAGCTAGGCATCCTGTGTAGTAGTGTTGTAATGTCTCCCCTTAGGGTTTTTGAGAGAGATCCTTTAGGAAGGAGGTGAAGATGTTGGAGGCACCACATTGTGAATACCAAATGTAATACACTGTTACACATAGGAGCAAAATTAGGCCATTTGGTCCATCGAGTCTGCTCCACAAGAATTGTTCTTTTTTTTCCAAAGCTAGAGGAGTTGAGGAACATTCACTTCACTCGATGATAGTGAGGACCTTCCTCTCACCTGCTAGTAGAGAGGGAGAGGGTGGAGGGAGAAGACCCCTGCATTTAACACATAGCTGAACGAGCACATAGGTTTGTAACTCAGCCCCCTCCATCCCACTCTCTGTCCCCCCCATCCCACTCTCGGCCCTTCCATCCCTCTCTCGGCCCCCCTCCCTGTCCTTCATATTCAGGATGGTCTCACCCCTCTTACTTCATGCTGTACACAAAGTCCTCAAAATTCCAGAGGGTTAGAGGCACGACGGGGTGGAGATGCATCTCTTCTTCCTTCCACTAGCCTGCAGGTCACCCTTGGGCAAGGTGTGGCACCCGTTTAGCTCCCCTCCCCATCAGGGTCACAAGGAGTAGGTGGTGGATGGTCGTACAAGCAGCCAGTGCAGATCACAAGTCCTGGTTATGTGACCACTGACACCAGGCAGACAATCTCTGAAGAGTATTGATAATGGCTGGGGTCACCCGTCTTGTAAAGACACTGCCCAGAAGAAGGCAGTGGCAAATCAGTTCTGTAGAAAATCTGCCAAGAACAATCACGGTGACCATGATTGCCCACGTCATATGACACAGCACATAATGATATTGAGAGGCAGAGACTTCCTGCTGCTTCAGCACACCAGGGAAACGGTTTTAAACCCTGCCTTCCACTGCTGTGTGTGTGGAGTCTGTACATTCTCCCTGTGACCACGTGGGTTCCCTCCCAGGTGCTTCACTTCCCTTCCACATCGCAACGATATGCAGGGTCAGTGGATTAACTGGTCTGTAGCCCTGCCCTGTGTGTAAGTGAGTTCGAACTTAGGAGAGTACAGCACAGGAACAGGCCATTCAGCCCACAATGTTGTGCTGAACCAGCTAATAAGCTAATCAGAAACACCCAAACACGAATCCCTCCTACCTACACCATGTCCATATCCCTCCATCTTCTTCACATCCACGTCCCTATCCAAACATCTCTGAAAAGCCTCCAATGTAAACCTACCCTAAAGAACAATCTAACCCTTTGTAACACACGCAGGACACTGGGGGAACGCAGCAGGTCAGGCAGCACCCATGGAAATGTATAAACAGTCAACATTTTGGGCCAAGACCCTTTGTCAGGACTGGAAAGGAAGGGGGAAGAAGCCAGCATAAGGAGGTGGTGGAGATGGGGAAGGTGCACAGGCTGGCAGGTGATGGGTGAAGGTGGGTGGGTCGGGGAGGGACGGTGAAGCTGGGAGGTGATAAGTGGTAAAAGCAAAGGGCTGAAGAAAAAGGAAGATAGGAGAAGGGAGTGGACCACAGGAAACGGAAAAGAGGAGGCAGGTTAGGAGAGAAGGGGTAAAAGGGGAGTCAGATAGGGAATGGGAAAAGGAAGAGGGAGAAATTACTCTTGATCCTAACCCTTTGATTGGGAATGGGTAAGACTAAAATTGGATTAGTGTAATTGGGTGCATGCTGGTCAGTGTGAACACAACTACTTCAGTGGTCTATGATTTTATTGTTTGCGAGCTCCTCCCGGTTGTCTTTTCCAAATTCCTCTGAGGGTGACGTGTTGGTCTATTCGGATGTCCTGAGGTCCTTCTATCATTGGTTCCAATTCAAATCAGTTCAATTCGAGTTGCATTGTCATTCAACCAGCCGTGAAGACAGTCAAACAGAACAGCATTACTCCGGGGTCAAGGTGCAAAACACAGCACAAAGCACACACGAATGGTATCACAATTACCCAATGAAGTCCGGAATCAATCCACAGTCGACCACAATAGAAGCCGTCTCCTGCTGAGTGAGCACTGGCCACACCATATCTCCCCCCCCCCCCCCCCACACCCCTGGGGAGCGCACTGGCCCCAGTGCCCACCAACCCCCACCCCCTCGCACATGCAAAACAACAAGCCCATATAGAGTATCAGTAAAAATACATACACACAAAGTGGATAGCAACCATTAGTCTCGCAAGACCACGGATCTGCGCCTGGAAAGTCTTGCTCCCCATGTTACGAGTCTCCCCTCTCCACGCCACTGATGTTGTCCAAGGGAAGGGCAAAGGCCGATACAGCTTGGCACCATTGTCATCACAGGAGTTGCCAGAGTAAAGCTGTAAACAACATCAAACCGCCTTAGGGACCCGGCTCCGGATTTCTTCCTCAGGGTTTACTTCCAAAGCCTTTCCCATGAGTGGGTATGGCCGCAGCAGCGGAGGTTTGAAATCAGAGTTTTCCCTCTCTTAGATGGACTGCCTTCCCAGCCTGACGAGCTCCATCTACTCAACTACAAACCATGCTTAAAATATAAAATGGCAATCTGTATGCCACAAAGTACGCATGTATAAAGTCCAGACCCCACGGACCCCACAATAGAGCTTGGCAGCACCGACTTCAGCCCCCCCCCACCACCACCTCCGGCGCACCCCCCATCACTCCAGGTGACATTGTGGCTTGAGGCCCAGCCCTTGCCTATACAAGATAATGAGCACTTAGAGAATCTCAGTAAAATATGTATGAATGTGTAACTTCTGAGAACTCCTAACCACAACTTCTCTCCCACCCAGCATCTCCCGTCCCTACAGTGGGATTGAACTGAATTGGCTTTATTCCTTACATCCTTCACATACACGCCTCTGTCTAAATGAGCAATATGCAATTTATAGTAATAAATAGTCTGTACAACAGGGCAGTCAATATAGCATAGAAATACAATTGTATCAGCGTGAGTTCATCAGTCTGATGGGCTGGTGGAAGAAGCTGTCCCGGAGCCTGTTGGTCCTGGATTTTATGACTGTTCCTTATTTG
The DNA here is from genome assembly GCF_030144855.1 of Hypanus sabinus. Classification (NCBI taxonomy): domain Eukaryota; kingdom Metazoa; phylum Chordata; class Chondrichthyes; order Myliobatiformes; family Dasyatidae; genus Hypanus; species Hypanus sabinus. Next base: position 84,755,337 of record NC_082712.1, on the reverse strand, counting down.
CCCTCTACAGGAGCACTGTCCATTGGCTTGGGGTAACATCAACCTCTTTGACTACATGGACAACCTGGTTTCTGGCAAGATGGCTCTGAACCTGTGGCCCGTACCCCACGGAATGGAGGACCTGCTGAACCCCATCGGAGTGACAGGCTCCAATCCCAACAAGGTGAGCGTGCAGCCGCGGCTCAACGTTTGTCCCAGGGTCCATTCCCCACCCCCTCATGTACTCCAGACTTCCCTGCGAATATTGTTAGTATATAGTCTGTATTTGTCTCAAAGTACCCCATGAGGTAGCCACTAAGTGTATGTTTGTGATCTTCTGCTGCTGTAGCCCATCCACTTCAAAGTTTGACGTGTTGTGAGTTCAGAGATGCTCTTCTGCACACCACTGTTGTAATGCATGTTTGGTTGAGACATTGCCACCTTCCTGTCAGCTTGAACCGGTCTGGCCATTCTCCTCTGACCTCTCTCATTAACGAGACATTTTCGCCCACAGAACTGCTGCTGACTGGATACTCTTTTTATTTCTCACACCATTCTTTGTAAACTTGAGGGGTCGTTGTGCATGAAAATCCCAGGAGATCAGCAGTTTCTGAGATACTCGCACCTCGCCTGGAACCAGCAATCATTCAGTGGTCAAAGTCACTTAGATCCCATTTCTTCCCCGTTCTGATGTTTGGTCTGAACAAAACTGAACCTCCTGACCGTGTCTGCATGCTTTTGTGCACTGAGTTGCTGCCACATGATTGGCCAATTAGATACTTGCATTAACGAGCAAGTGGCCACTGGGTGCATTTATGGAACTGAGTGCATCATATTCAGTTCTTTTCTTGATGCCCCTCACCACATTTCCACCGACTGTCGCTTCAGAACGGGAACCCAGTCCACGTTAAGTCCCTCTGCCTCTCAGAATCAGAGTTAAGTTTGTTAGCCCTGATGTACAATATGCCATGAAACTTGTTGTTTTGCGGCCGCTGTACACTGCAAGACATAAAATGTACAATATTACAAGAAATACATTTTTTTAAAAATAGTGTAAAAATAGAGGGGTAGCATCTGCTGTCCCTTGTTTCTCCTCTATTTTAATGTTCTTGTCCTGGAATGGGCTGGTTATGAGGCAGGGTTGCACAGATACCTGGAAGTTTAGGAGTGAGTGAGGACGTACTGAGGGGTTGCAGCATGGTGGGTATGGAGAAGGTTTGCTCTTCTAGAAGAATCTACAACTTGGAATTGCTCTGTTAAAAATATTGGATTGTCCATTTACAATAAGAGCGAGAGATGGGTGATTTTCTATTATGATCATGAATACTTGCCCTTTGAAGAAGAGTTACAGCGGGTGTAGAATTGTCGAATACTTTTAAAGCAGGGGTGATTCATTAGAAAGGTAGTTGAGTACATGGAGTCTCTCTTCTCCTCCCCGTCCATTGGACAAAAGATTCTAACGTACCACCAGGCTCAGGGCCAGTTTCAAACCTGCTGCTATCAGACTCGAAAGTACCTTTTCTACACTAAAAACGAGGTGTTGTCCTCACAGTCTCAAAGTTCAAAGTGAATTTTATTTTGAAAGTACATATATATCACCATATACGACCCTGAGGTTTATTTTCTTGTGGACATGCTCAATAAATCTATAGAATAATAACCATAACAGAATCAATGAAAGATTGCCCAACTAGGGTGTTCAACCAGGGTGCAGAAGACAACAAACTTCTTCGTTATAAAAAGAAGAAATAATAAATAAATAAGTGAAAAAATACGGAGTATATGAAATGAGGAGACCTTGAAAGTCAGGCTATTAGTTGTGGGAGCATTTCAGTGATGGGGCAAGTGAAGTTATCCCCTTTGGTTCAAGAGCCTGATGGTTGAGAGGTAATAACTGTTCTAGAATCTGGTGGTGTGAGTCCTGAAGCTCCTGTTTACCTTCTTCTCGATGGAAAGCAAGAAAAGAGCGTGTCCTGGGTGGTGGGGGTCCCTGATGATGGATGATGCTTTTCTGCAAGTGTTTAATGTAGATGTGCTCAATGGTGGGAAGGGTTTTACCCGTGATGGACTGGGCCATAACCATTACTTCTTGCAGGATTTTCTCTTCAAAGGCATTGGTGTTTCTACACCAGGCTATGACAGCCAGTCAATACACTCTCCACCACACATCTGTAAATGTTTGTCAAAGTTTTAGATTTCATACTGAATCTCCGCAAACTCTTAAGGAAGTAGAGGTGCTGCCGTGCTTTGTAATTGCACTTGTGTGCTGGGTCCAGGACAGGTCCCTCTGAAATAATAACACCAAGGAATTCAACCTGGCTGACCCTCTCCACCTCTGATCCTCTGGTGAGGATATGTTATTGTGGCCTTTCCACCTTCTCGTCTGCCTGCACTGCACTTTCTCTAACTGCAGCACTCCATTCTGCATTCTGTTTTTGCTCGATGTGCTTGTGTAGGAAATGATCTGACAGGCAACAGACAAAAATACTTTTCAGTGTGCCTCAGTAGCCACACAAATGCTGGAGGGACTCAGCAGCCTTCATCAAGGCTCAGCCCGAAACGTTAGCTGTTTATTCCTCTCCATAGACGCTGCCTGACCTGCTGAGTTCCTCCAGCATTTTGTGGGTGTTGCTCTAGATTTCCAGCATCTGAGGAATCTCTTGTGTTTATGAACTGTTGTATCTAAGTAGATGTGATAATGACCAGTTAGACTATAAGACCATAAGATATAGGATCAGAATTAGGCCACTTGGCCCATCAAATCTGCTCTGCCATTTCATCATGGCTGATCCTTTTCCCTCTCAGCCCCATCTCCTGCCTTCTCCTGTTTCTCTTCAAGCCCTGACTAATCAAGAATCTATCAACCTTTGCCTTAACTATACCGATGATTTGGTACAGCTGCCTATGGCAACAAATTCCACAGATTCGCCAGCCTCTGGCAAACAAATTGATGCTTCTCTGTTCATTTTTTCATCTTTTCCCTCTCTCCTTACGGTGTCACATTTCAACGGGAGGTTCGTTTTGGAGATCTTGGTGCTTTCAAGATGTTTTGTAGGAGCTCGTTGCTGGTGTGAGTGTTGCGGAGCTGATGCTTTCCTGCTGTAATGGCCGTTTCTCTCCGGTCTCTGCATTTCCAGGAAACCCCCTGCTTGGAGTTGGAATTCAATTGGTTCAGCAACTCTGTGAAGTTCCCGGATGCTGCGGAGATCGAGGAGCACGCCAACTGGAGCATGTCCAGGGAGCTGGGCTTCAACTACTGCCTGGTGGGGCTGGTAAGTTGGGATCCATGGTGGATCAATCTGTTTCTCTCGCTCCTCCCCACGGGATTGGAGGGCAGTTGGCTTCCACTCTGGTTATCAAGTTTATTGTTATTCAATCATCAAAGAACATTTGTTATTAAAGTATGTATGTAGTATACAGCCCTGAGATTCATCTTCTCCACAGACAGCCACGAAACAAAGAAAACCATGGAACCCGTTCAAAGAAAAACGTTAAACACCCCTTTCCCACACACAAGAGAAACAAGTTGTGTAATGGAGGGGGTGGAAGGGGTGGGAAAGAACAACTGAGAAACATGGAACATAAAACACCAACCCACAAAGTCAATGAAGGAGTCTAGGCCTATTCGGGTCAGTAGAACCCAGTGCTGTGAGGCACACGATCAAAATCGCACAAAAATAGCAACAGAGAAAAGTGAAACATCATAACTTGAATTACAGAGTCCAATCTACAAACTGCGTTGATTAAGATTTGCCTAGGACTGAGGACTGCAGCATCACTGAGGGAAAGAGACCGTCTGTTCACAGACACCCTATTTCAGTAACAGCGAGGGAGAGAGAGGGTGTCACTCGCGGACACCTTCCTCTGGCAGCAGCGAGTGAGAGGCTGGTAGAGAGCGCTCCTCCACTCACCTCGATGATTTCATTGGCAAGATTAGTGAGAAATGGGCTCGCGCTATCTGCAGAGTTCTTGGCCGCGAGGCTGCTTGCTCCGCTCGAAACCTCACTGAGCTCCCTTGGAGACAGCAAAGCACCAGATGGCTCAATCAGTCTCAGTCCAAAACGTCACTGCTTATTCCCCTCCGTAGATGCTGCCTGACCTGCCGAGGTCCTCCTGCATTTTGTGTGTGTTGGCCTGGACTTCCAGCAACTGCGGAATCTCTCGTATCGGTGTGTTTAAAATTTTCTGTGTGGTGGTGATGATAAACCTGTTTCTGATGGCAGAGATGGAGTTGAAAGTCTGAGAACGTGGCAGCCCCAACGGGAAGGGGATGTGAGAGAGGTGACTGGTTCAGGACTCCGACAGCAATGGGGAAAAAGCTCTTTTGAATCTGTTTGTCCAGTCTTTCAAACTCCTGAAGAGAGAGAAGGGAATGGTCAAGGGAGAAGACATCCCTGATAATATTGTTAGCCTTCCTGAAACAAGAGTTCTGGTAACGGAACGATCTGCAATGACATCAGGGCTGACCATGAATGTCTTCTACTATTGTGACATTTCTGTGATCAGACCTGGCAGCATGGCTACCTGCCCTCTGAAATGCCCTGTGCTTGTCTGGTGACATCTCTGTGATCAGTCATAGCGGTGTGGTTACCTGCATTATGTTTTTGTAGCTTGGGGTTGGGTGAAGAGTCCCATCAAAATGAGATTCTATGGAATAAACGGGGGGTGACTTCCAACTCCTCCTGCCAATGGCACTCAAGTAACATGAGGTGGGAAGCATAGGCTCGGGAAGGCTAGAGATTTGGCCAGGGAGATGGTGGGGAAAACTCCTAGGGTCCTGTTGCTGCAGAAGCCGGGGACTGAAGACGTGGTTTTGACATGAGGAAGAATATGTTCATGGAGGATCTTTGGTACCCTGGCTGTTGTGCCACCTTGGTACATTTGGGACTGGGGTTATGACCGGGGAGTTGTTGAGTGGAGAGACTGGAGCTGTGGCTGTGATCTTGTTGAGGGGCAGGCAAGGTTGGATGGGCTGAATGGTTTGGCTGTACGTTATACATTCTTTACAACTGAAACACTGATGACTGAGACTCTCGGCCGGTTTCTCTGATGAAAGTAGAAGGGGGGACGTGGGTAAAAACATCTCATCCAACACTACAACCTTCAGCAACACCTTGAACAACATGATGGAGAACGAGAGGAGACAGAGGTGTACAAGATGATACGAGGCGTCGATAGGGTGGACTGCCAGCGCCTTTCTCCCAGGGTGGAAATGGCTAGTACAAGAGGGCATAATTTTAACATATACTTTATGCTCCATCCGCCACAAGCATTTAAATTCTGATTTCCGTTCCCTTTCTGACATGTTGGTCCAAGGCCCCCTTAGGGTGGGGGAGCAACACCGACCTGGTGGCATGAAGATCGATTTACTGTGATATCCAATGATTGCGTCTCCCCACGTCCCCCCCACAGTGAACATCTCCCCATGTTCACCCCACAGTGAACGTCTCCCCATGTCCCCCCCCCACAGTGAACGTCTCCCCACATCCACCCCACAGTGAACGAGTCTCCCCACGTCCCCCACAGTGAATGAGTCTCCCCACGTGACCCCCCACAGTGAACGAGTCTCCCCACGTCCCCCCACAGTGAACGAGTCTCCCCACGCCCCCCCACAGTGAATGTCTCCCCACGTCCCCCCCACAGTGAACGTCTCCCCATGTCACCCCCCACAGTGAACGCGTCTCCCCACGTCCCCCCCACAGTGAACGAGTCTCCCCATGTTCTGACTAATAAGCCTCTGCTTCACGCAGAGTAACCGGCTGGCCAGAGACAGTAACCTGACAGACAACGACATCGAGCAGCTCCGGAATATCTACACCCGTGACCCGCTGTCTGAGATCACAGAGCAGGAGAAGGACTTTCTCTGGAGGCACAGGTAGTGGAGGGGATGGGTCTGTCAGTGTGTAACATCGGGGTACTGTACCGGTGGGGAGGTGTCTGTCACTGTATAACATCGGGGTACGGTACCGGTGGGGACGGGTCTGTCACTGTATAACACCGGGGTACGGTACCAGTGAGGATGACTCATCACTCGATTTCCCATTTCAGACATTACTGTGTTAACATACCAGAGACGTTACCCAAGTTGCTATTATCTGTGAAGTGGAACTCGCGGGATGAAGTTGCCCAGGTAACGACGGCTCCCTGTTGCACTGTCCATGATTTTTGTTCGGTCTGTTGGTAGGATGTTGCAGACAGTACTGGTATGTTCTGTCTTGTTCCAGTCATCCAGAACAGTTAGGATTCAGTCCCTTTGCCCACTGTCCAGGCTGTGTAAGGGCAACAGGTTTCCTACCACCATACCCATTTTTACCTCTCCCCTTCCCCTTAGCTTTCCACAGGGATCGCTCCCTCCATGATTCTCTTGTCCATTAGTCCCCAATAATCTCCCAACCTGGCACTTACCCCTGCAAGTGGGCTAAGTTCTGCAGCTACCCATTCACATTCACATTCAGGGCCCCAACCAGTCCTTCCAGATGAGGCAACACTTCAGCTGGGATCGGCCAATGTGGCCTTTTCTGAGACCTCCTTTACCTTTACCGGGCATCCCCTATCACCTTCCAGCTATTCTCCTTCCCCTCCCTCCACCTTTTTATTTTGGTGTCTTCCCCCTCCCTTTCCAGCAATGCTGCCTGATCTGCTGAAGTTCCTCCGGCATTTTGTGTGAGTTGCAACAGATTTCTCTCCGTGATCATCATAGTGATTCCTTCCTGGAGAGGGGTTTCAGTGACACTGTGGCACAGTGGATAGTCGCTAGCTCACATCTCCTGCCATCTGGTCTCGATCCCAACCTCTGGCGTTCTGTGTGTGGAGTTTGCATATCTTACCGGTGACCACATTTATTGCCCGGGTGCTCTGGCTTCCTGCCACTGGGTTACTCAGTCGCTCTAAATTGCCCCTCCCTGCTGTGTGAGATTGGATGGTTCTCTGACAGCTGCCATGTTCAGTTCGTTCTGTGCCGTGTCCGATGACTTGGGCAGTCATTGTCTTTCCATGACCACAATTGTTCTTGGCAAATTTTTCTACACAAGTGGTTTATCTTTGCCTTCTTCTGGACAGAGTCTTAATAAGACGGGTGATCCCAGGCATTATGAATACTCTTCAGAGATTGTCAGTCTGACGTCAGTAGTCGCATAACCAGGACTTGTGATATGCACCAGCTACTCATATGACCATCCACCACCTGCCCCCATGGCTTCATGCGACCCTGATCAGGGGTGGGGGGCTAAGCAGGTGACCAGGGGTGCCCTGAGGAGGGAAAGAGCAGTTCACGCCTCCTGAGGTAGAGGTATATCTCCACCCCAGCACCCAAACATAAGCTGTATATGATTTCTTTATTTAGAGATCCAGCATAGGACAGGCCTTTCCGGGTCAACAAACCACACTGCCCAGTAACCCACCTACTCCCCACCACTGCCTGAAACGAGTCTGCACGTTCTCCCTGGGACCGCGTAGGTTTCCTCCGGGTGCTGTAGTTTCCTCTCTCAGCCCAAAGACCTACCAGCTGGTAGTTAGTAATAATTAGTGATTGTAAATTGTCTTGTGATTAGGATAGGGTTAAACTGGAGGACTGCTGGGCGCCATGGCTGAAAGGGTCAGAAGGGCCTATTCTGAGCTGTATTTCAATAAATAAATAAATACGAGGGGTGATTGGTAAGTTCGTGGCCTAAGGTAGGAGGAGTCAATTTTAGAAAACCTAGCACATTTATTTTTCAACATAGTCCCCTCCTACATTTACACACTTAATCCAGCGGTCGTGGAGCATACAGATCTTGGACCTCCAGAAAGTGTCCGCAGCAGGGGTGATTGATAAGTTCGTGGACTAAAGTAGAAGGAGATAAGTTATACGACTCTTGTTACATGCACATGGACTATGGAAAAATAAATGTGCTAGGTTTTCTAAAATTGACTCCTTCTACCTTAGGCCACGAACTTATCAATCACCCCTTGTATTTAGTCCTAGCCTAATTAAATCAGTATGTCTTTGGAAGTGTGGGAGGAACATTCTCACAGGAAAGACGTACAAATGGCTTTACAGACCACGTCAGAATCAGTCTCCGAACTACCAAGTCCAGATCTTTAATAGTGTTGCACTAACCACTAACCCACTGTGGCTCCCCGAATTTTTGCATTGCTACGTTCCTTGGATTCTGTGAAGTATCTTTTCTCCCCCCTTGGAATGTTCACCCTTCTTTCCAGGGCAGACAGCCAGAGTCTATCTAGTACAACACCCACCATCCCTGCTGAAGCGGTCCAGCTGAAAGTCTGTTTGACTTCGGCTCAGTGTTACCGGCTGCTCCGGTCTTGAAGCTCTCCAGCCGACCACAAGGTGGCGGCCAGGGACGGGGAAAGTATTGGGGCTGGTTAAGGTCAGGTTCAGAATCAGATTTAATATATGTAGCAAAATTTGTTGAATTTGCAGTAGCAGCACATTGCAGTACATAATAATAGGAAGCAAACTGAATTACAGTAAGTAGTAGTGCAGAAATAGAAGTAAAAAAAGTAATGAGGTAATGTTCATGGGTTCAATGTCCATTCAGAAATCAGATGGCAGAGGGGAAGAAGTTGTTCCTGAATCACTGAGTGTGTGTCTTCAGGCTCCTGTACCTCCTCCTTGATGGTGGTGATGAGAAGAGAGCATGAGCTGGGTGATGGGGGTTCTTAATGATGGATGTTGCCTTTTTGAGGCATCACTCTTTGAAGATGTCCTGGATACCCTGGAGGTTAGTGCCCATGATGGAGGTGACTAATGACATTTTAGGCTCCCGTACCAACCATTTCTAACGTTATTCCTGTCAATAAGTACGTGTGCACTGACTAACTATTTGAGGAGACCTTTCATCAGGTTTACCATCTGCTTGGGAAGTGTAGCAAGAAATGCTAAGATACTTTTTCAGTGCGCTGGGTAATGATCTGATCTTGGTATGTTGGGGTGGAGATGTGTCTCTACCAAAGGAGGTGTAAGGTGCTCCTTCTCCCCACTAGCCTGCAGGTCACCCTTGGACAAGGTGTAGCACCTGCTTAGCCCCTCCCCCACCCCCGCTCAGGGCCACGTGAAGCCACGGGAGCAGCCGGTGCAGATCACAAGCCCTGGTTATGTGACCACTGATGCCAGACAGACAATCTCTGAAGAGTATTGATAGTGGCTGGGGTCACCCGTCTTGGAAAGACGCTGCCCAGAAGAAGCCAATGGCAAACCACTTGTGTAGAAACATTTACCAAAAACAATTGTGGTCATGGAAAGACCGTGATTGCTCATATCATACGACACAGCACATTATGATGATGATAAAAGATCTGATCCATATGAACAGTTTGCAAGACAAAACTTTCCAATTCGAATTTGAATCTTCCCTGTTATGTGGAGTGGGCGTTTCCCGTCATGGGGGAGTCAAAGACCAGAGAGCACAGCCACAGAATTGAGGGATGGTCCATTCAGAAATGAGATGTGGAGGAAGATGTGAAGTGTGGAGTGGACTGGGAAGAGGGAAGGGGCAGAAACTGAGGGAGCTCAAAGGTCCTGTGGGATTACTATAAAGGGCAGGGCTGGTGTTGGCTTCGGGGAAGTTAAGGGCATGGGGGAAGGACAGGAGAATGGAAGGACAGAGGAAGTTCTAGGGACAGACAGTGAGAGCAGGTTGGAAGGATGGAGGAGGAAGAGGGCGGAGGTTGGAGGGACAGAGGAGGGGAGGAGGAGGTTGGAGGGATGGAGGACGGGGATGAGGATTTTGGAGGGACAGAGGAGGGGAGGGGTTGGAGGGATGGAGGAGGGGGAGGAGGTTGATGGGATGGGGAGAAGAAGGTTGGAGGGACGAAGGACGGGGATCAAGATTTTGGAGGGACAGAGGAGGGGGAGGGGGTTGGAGGGACGGAGGAGGAGGTTGGAGGGACGGGAAGGAGGGGGTTGGAGGACGGAGGAGGGGGAGGTGAGGAGGTTGGAGGCATGGAGCAATGGGAAGAGAAGTTGAGATTGGAGAGGTAGGATAGGGAAGGAGAAAGGGAGGAAGGTTAAGGGAAAGGGAGTTTAGGGGGCAGGTTGGAAGGGAGGGATGGGAACCCTGGTAAGGGGAAGGACGGTGGGGGGAGTCTCATCTAGAAAAGGGCTGGTTGAAGGAAATGGGGTTGGGTTGGGTGAAATGGGGAGCTCATGGGGGGATGGGGCAGTTTGGAGAAGGGGACGGGGTGTAGGTGGTGGAAAAGGGAGTCGGGTTGTGAGGATGGAGGAGATTGGAGAAATGGGTGAGTCTATTGAGGCACGTGGAGTTGGAGAGCCATTGAAGAGGTGAAAACCTCAAGGGTGAAGTTTAGAATCCGAGTGCCCATGGGACGGGTAGCCGGCGCGCAGTTCTGGCACAGAGCTGGCCGAAAGGGGGTTACTGGGAGTTGGGGCAAGCCTGTCTTCGGTGGGAGAGCCTCGAGGCTCCTCCTGAATGGTTTCACTCGCTGTGGTTGTGCTCTCCTTTCAGATGTACTGCCTGTTGAAGGACTGGCCCCTCATCAAACCAGAACAGGCCCTCGAGCTGTTAGACTGCAACTTCCCCGACCCCATGGTGAGAGAGTTCGCTGTGAACTGCCTGGTTAAAGGGCTAACTGACGATCGCCTGTCCCAATACCTCATCCAACTTGTCCAGGTGAGGTCCCCTCTTCCCTACCCTCTTATTCTTCCTTCTGTCCCCTTCCTTTCTAGTCCTGATAATTATTTTTTCTTTTTCTCCCCTTTGTATTTGCACAGTTCGTCATCTTTTGCACACTGGTTTTCTGGCCTGTTGGGTGCAGTCTTTCATTGATTCTGTTATGGTTACAAATGAGAAAATCCTCAGATGCTGGAAATCCAAGCAACACACACAAAATGCTGGAGGAACTCAGCAGGCCAGGCAACATCAATGGAAGGAGTACAGTTGATATTTTGGGCTGAAAGAAGTTTTCCTGGATGCTGCCTGACCTGCTGAGTTCCTCCAGAATTTTGTGTGCGTTGCTTCTATTACTGTTATTAGATTTATTGAGAAAACAAATCAGAGTTGTATATGGTGACATACGTGTACTTTGATAATAAATTTACTTTGAACTATCACCTTCCATCTTTTTTTATCCCTCTCCCTCACCCATCCACCCACCCCCTCATCTGGTCTCACTTGCTAGCTTGTACTCCTCCCCCCTCCCTAATACTCCTTATTCTGGCTTCTGCCCCCTTCCTTTCCAGTCCTGATGAAGGATCTCGGCCTGAAATGTAGATGCTGCCTGACCTGCTGAGTTCCTCCAGCATGTTTGTGTTGCTTTAGATTTCCAGCATCTGCAGAATCTCTTGTGTTTATGAGTGAGACCTTCTCCCTTGTCCCCTTGCAGTTAGCTCAAATCACCCCTTGTTACTATAAATTGAAGGAGATTGCCATGTCGGTGGCACCAAATTAGATCTCCACCTGCTTCTGCCTTTAACGTGTCAGTGATGGGCAATGCTGTCATGTTGTGGTTAGTGCAGCACTCTGCAGTGGCCTGCTGTAAGATCAGGGTTCAATTCCCTCTGCTGTAAGATCAAGGTTCAATTCCCTCTGCTGTAAGATCAGGGTTCAATTCCCTCTGCTGTAAGATCAAGGTTCAATTCCCTCTGCTGTAAGATCAGGGTTCAACTCCCTCTGCTGTAAGATCAGGGTTCAATTCCCTCTGCTGTAAGATCAAGGTTCAATTCCCTCTGCTGTAAGATCAGGGTTCAACTCCCTCTGCTGTAAGATCGGGGTTCAATTCCCTCTGCTGTAAGATCGGGGTTCAATTTCCTCTGCTGTAAGATCGGGGTTCAACTCCCTCTGCTGTAAGATCAGCGTTCAACTCCCTCTGCTGTAAGATCAAGGTTCAATTCCCTCTGCTGTAAGATCAGGGTTGAATTCCCTCTGCTGTAAGATCGGGGTTCAAGTTCCTCTGCTGTAAGACCGGGGTTCAACTCCCTCTGCTGTAAGATCGGGGTTCAACTCCCTCTGCTGTAAGATCAGGGTTCAATTCCCTCTGCTGTAAGATCAGGGTTCAATTCCCTCTGCTGTAAGATCGGGGTTCAATTTCCTCTGCTGTAAGATCGGGGTTCAACTCCCTCTGCTGTAAGATCGGGGTTCAATTCCCTCTGCTGTAAGATCGGGGTTCAACTCCCTCTGCTGTAAGATCCGGGTTCAACTCCCTCTGCTGTAAGATCAGGGTTCAACTCCTCTGCTGTAAGATCGGGGTTCAATTCCCTCTGCTGTAAGATCCGGGTTCAACTCCCTCTGCTGTAAGATCAGGGTTCAATTCCCTCTGCTGTAAGATCAGGGTTCAATTCCCTCTGATGTAAGATCGGGGTTCAATTCCCTCTGCTGTGAGATCGGGGTTCAATTCCCTCTGCTGTGAGGTCGGGGTTCAATTCCCTCTGCTGTGAGGTAGGGGTTCAATTCCCTCTGCTGTGAGATCAGGGTTCAATTCCCTCTGCTGTAAGATCGGGGTTCATTTCCCTCTGCTGTAAGATCGGGGTTCAATTCCCTCTGCTGTAAGATCGGGGTTCAAGTCCCTCTGCTGTAAGATCGGGGTTCAATTCCCTCCGCTGTGAGGTCGGGGTTCAATTCCCTCTGCTGTAAGGTCGGGGTTCAATTCCCTGTGCTGTGAGGTCGGGGTTCAATTCCCTCTGCTGTGAGGTAGGGGTTCAATTCCCTCTGCTGTAAGATCAGGGTTCAATTCCCTCTGTTGTAAGATCAGGGTTCAATTCCCTCTGTTGTAAGATCGGGGTTCAATTCCCTCTGCTGTAAGATCGGGGTTCAATTCCCTCTGCTGTAAGATCGGGGTTCAACTCCCTCTGCTGTAAGATCGGGGTTCAACTCCCTCTGCTGTGAGGTCGGGGTTCAACTCCCTCTGCTGTGAGGTCGGGGTTCAACTCCCTCTGCTGTAAGATCGGGGTTTAACTCCCTCTGCTGTAAGATCAGGGTTCAACTCCCTCTGCTGTCCTCATGACCATGTAGGGTTTTACCCCTGCATGCTCTGGTCGCGTCTCCCACATACAGGTGAGGGTTAGTGAGTTATGGGCATGCTAGGTTGGCGCTGGAAGCATGTGTCAACACAATCCTCACTGATTTGATTTGATGCCAATGACCCATTTCACTGTATGTGTTGACGTACATCTGGCAAATCAAGCTAATCTTTACAAACTGGTTCAAGTATAAAAAAAACGCCGGAGGAACTCAGCGGGTCAGGCAGCACCAGTGGAGGCAGAGGCTTAGCTGACATTTAGGAATGGGTTTGAAGGAGCAGGGAGACAGCTGGTATAAAGGGACAGGAGTGAGAGGTGGAACCAAGAGCAGAGGGAGGTAATGGGCAAATGGAGGTGGAGTGGTGTCATCATTATCATTTTGTGCTGTGACGTACGATGTGGACGATCGTGGTCTTATCCATAACCATGGTAGTTGTAGGCAAACTTTTCTTCAGAGGTGGTTTATAGAAAGCTGCCTTCTTCTGGGCAGTGTCTTTACAAGTTGGGTGACTCTAGCCACTATCAATATCCTTCAGAGATTGTCTGCCTGGCGTCAGTGGTCACATAACCAGGACTTGTGATATGCACTGGCTGTTCACATGACCATCCATCTGATACCATGGCTCCATGGCTTCACGTGACCCCGATCTCTGGTGTGGGGGGGGGGGGGGGTGCTAAGCAGGTGCTACACCTTGCCCAAGGGTGCCAGGCAGACAATCTCTGAAGAGTATTGATCGTGGCTGGGGTGACCCGTCTTGTAAAGACACTGCCCAGGAGAAGACAATGACAAACCACTTCTGTAGGAAAATTCGCCAAGAACAATCATAGTCATGGAAAGACCCTGATCGCCCACATCACACAACGTGACGAATGAATTACAATTGAATTTGGGCCTGTTTCTCTGTTGAGTTGTACTCTGTTCAGTGACCCAGAGGGGAAGGAGTGATGGGGAAGTGAGATTGCGATGGACAGGCCTGCAGTTCACCAGTGTCTGGCTCTCTCCACAGGTTCTGAAGTACGAGCAATATTTGGACAATCCCCTGGGCAGGTTCCTGCTGAAGAAAGCCCTGACCAACCAGAGGATAGGACACTTCTTTTTCTGGCATCTCAAGTAAGTAATAGGCCCTTCTGCCCATTGTGCCGGTGTTGACCCTTGAGCAACCCATCTATAGGAGCCCCGTTTTATACCCTGACTTGCATTCCCCTCAACTCTCCCCAGACTCTGCTCCTCACCCACAAACTGGGGGCTGGGTGGGGGCAATTTACAGTGGCAAATTAACCTGTCAGTGCACGGGACAGACTGGAGATCCTTGCAGTTACCAGGTGAGGGTGTCGGCAGTGTAGGGGTTGCTACTGGTCTTGAGAACTCAGGTGGCACTGGTAAGTGGTGAGGATTGGCACTGAAGGCCCACGTTTTGTTTGTCCAAGGCGCACTGATCTCAGAATCAGAATGAGATCCCTGACCTATACCCAGTGGCCTCTTCTTTGGCTACATCCTGTACCTAATAAAGTGGCCGCTGAGTGTACGCTGTACTGGTGTGGGTCCAGGACAGATTACTGGAAGGACAGGGTGGGCGGGGGGGCAAGTGGGCTAAGGGCTCTTAAGTGACAGGTTTAAACCCCATTGCTTTGAAATCTGGACAGTCCTGGCAGCCTGGCCGTTCTCTTCACCTCTGCCAACGCTTTTGTTTCTTGTGATCTCCCTCCCTTCTGCACTCTCTTTCTGTCCCTCTGTGTGTGTGTGTGTGTGTCTGTGTGTGAGAGACAATCTCTTTTTCAAGCACTTGCTGCCAAACTCTGTGTGTGTGGTCCAATATCTATCTGTTCCCCTCCCCTCCCCCTCCTCCCCTCCTCTCTCTCTCCCCCTCTCTTCTCTCTCTCCCCCTCTCTTCTCTCTCTCCCCCTCTCTTCTCTCTCTCCCCCTCCCCTCTCTCTCCCCCTCCCCTTCTCTCTCCCCTCCCCCTCTCTCTCCCCCACCCTTCTCTGTACATGTGTGCGTGCTCCCTTGATCTCTGCCCCACTCTCTCTCCTCTCCCCTCTCTCTCCCCCTCCCCTCTCTCCCCTCCCCTTCTCTCTCCCCTCTCTCTCTCCTCCCCCTCTCTCTCCCCCACCCTTCTCTGTACATGTGTGCGTGCTCCCTTGATCTCTGCCCCACTCTCTCTCACCCTCCCTCTCTCTCCCCTCCCCTGTTTGTGTGTGCCCCCCTCCCTTAACCACTGCGGTCCCCCTAGTAAAGCTGTTTAATGCTCCCAGGTCAGAAATGCACAACAAGACGGTGAGCCAGCGTTTCGGGCTGCTGCTGGAGTCGTTCTGCCGAGCTTGCGGGATGTACCTGAAGCACCTGATCCGCCAGGTGGAGGCCATGGAGAAGCTGATCAACCTGACCGACATCCTGAAGCAGGAGAAGAAAGACGAGACCCAGAAGGTGAGGGCTTCATAGGCCGAGCGGCCTGTTCGGAGATCAGTCAGAAGCACATGGATTCCGGTCCATTAGCAGTGGTTCAGGGTGATAGTGCACAGAAAGGCCCTTTGGCCCATCTAGTCCATGCCAGGCTATTATCAAGTCCCATCGATCCGCACCCAGAGCTTAGCCCTCCATACCTGTCCCATCCAGGTACTTACCCAATTTCTCTTAAATTTTGAAATTGAACCCACATCTACCACTTCCATTGGCAGCTCATTCCACACACCCACCACCCTTGGAGTGAATGAGTTCTCCCTCATGTTCCCCTTACACTTTTCACCCTTTACCCATGACCTCTAGTTCTTGTCTCATCCAAACTTAGAAGAAAAAGCTTGCTTGAATTTCCCTATCTACTTGAGAATCCACTTCCAAGGAATTATGGATCTGTATTCCCAGATTTCTCTGTTCTACCCTTCCATTCACCGTATAAGACCTGCCCTGGATTGTCCTTGTAGATAATTTAGTTACTATAAACAGTTTATTTCAGCAGTAGTTACCTTCCCCATAAGTAGTCATAGAAAAGTACAGCATAGAAACAGACCTTTCAGCCCTCCTAGTCCATGCCAAACCATTTAACCAGCTTACTCCCTATGACCTGCACCGTGACCATAGCCCTCCATACCCCTCCCATTTGTGTATCTATCCAAACCTCTCTTAAAACGTTAAATTCAAGCTCGGATGCACCACTTGTGCTGGCAGCTCGTTCCCCACTCCCACCACCCTCTGAGTGGAGAGGTTTCCCCTCATATTACCCTTAATCTTTTCACCCTTAACCCTTAACCCATGACCTTTGGTTGCAGTCCCACCCAACCTCAGTGGAAAAAGCCTGCTTTCATTTACCCTATCAACACCCCTCATAATGTTGTATACCTCTGTCAAATCTCCCCTCAGTCTTCTACGTTCCAAGGAATGAAGTCCTAGTGTCACAGGTAGACAGGTGGTGAAGATACTGGCTTTCAGCTGTCAGGGCATAGAATATGTAAGTTGGGATATTGTACGAGGCTGTGGTGGGGCCACATCTGGAAGATTGTGTGCAGTTTGTCACCCTGCTGCTGGAAAGAGTGCAGGGGAGATTCATGAGGACATCATCAGGACTTGTGGGACTGAATTATGGAGAGAGGTTGTGTCTTTTATTGGCGTGTAGGAGAACGAGGTTGCTTGTCTGGGACCATGCAGAACAAACTCCACAGCACTCTGGTTCCTTAAGGTTGTCATAGCCGGGCTCCCACTACCTATTGAATGCTCCCAATGCCTCAAATATCCTCTGACAGCCAATTCCAATTCCTGACCTTAACGTGCAGCTCAGCTACTAAGCCCGGTGGAGCCACTTCTGCTGACAGGAAAAGAGGCAAAGGTGGGTTATTGGGGCCTTAAAACCAGTCGTTTCGGGCAGATGGGGCTTGTCAGCTCATCTCAGTGAAGGAAGACTCTGATCTGAAACCTCCGCTGCCTTGTGGCTGTACCCACTCAGGGGAAAGGCTTCCGGAGTAAACCTTGAGGGAAAAATCCGGAGCTGGAGTCCGTACGTCAGTCTTGCATTGAATTCAACGCTGACTGGCAACTCTTGCAATGCCGCTGGTGCCAAACTGTGTTGGGCTCGGCCGTTCATTTGGGTTCATCAGATGCGTGGGAGCTTGCTCCATGGACAACAGCTTGCTCTCCACATTGTACAGCCCAGGCTTGTGTATCTAGACAGCTAGGAAGCTAGATCCATGGTCTACCTTGACCAGCGGGGGCCTGACGAGAATGACGGATGTATGAACCTGGAGCACAGTCTTTTTTACCTCAGGCTTGAGGATTCAAGAACTAGAGGCCATAGATGAGAGGAGAGAGATTTGGTTAAAAACCCGAGAGGCAACGTTTTCACCCAGAGAGTAGTCCATAAATGGAACGAGCTGCCAGAGGAACTGGTTGAGGCAAGTACAATAACAATTAAAAGATACTTGGACAGGAACATGGATAGGAAAAACTTAGAGCAGGGGTTCCCAGTCTTTTTTTTTAATGCCATGAATGAATATCTTTAAGCAAGGGACCTGTGAACCCTGTTGCTATTTTCTGACCCTTGGGGTTCTTTTGGGAGTTGAAAATGGCGAGCAGTTTATTTTAGAGTACCAACAAACATGCAAATACTAAGCAAACTGAATAAAGAGCCGAGAACCGATGCTCAGGGGAAAGAATGCGAAGACAAAAGGAATAAAGATGAAGAATCCATCACTTTTATAGATGAGGAAAATTCCTTAGATATGTATAAACTAGCCAATGGACTATATAATTAGAACAATTACATCACATGGGATTACACTAACACTTAGCCAATGAAAAATGAGAAAGGTGTTAAACCATTGGTTCAGCTGTTAAACCGCTTTCTGCCAGTGAGTGAGGGTGAACCACCACATACTGTGAAAAGTACATGAGTTTGCTAAAATGTATAAATCTTATTAAAAAATGTGAAGTTTTGTTGACAGCGAACATGCCAAGGGTGTGCTGGGGGTGGGGGGGGGCAGCCTGTAGATGTTGCCAGCATAGCATGCCCACGAAGCTCGGCAGAACAACACGACACAGCAACAGAATATACAAACCTCGTAACCGTGGTCTTCTGTTGCTGTAGCCCGTCCACTTCAAAGTTCAACCTGTCGTGGGTTCAGAGATGCACGCCACTGTTGTAATCTGTGATTATTTGACACTGTCACCTTCCTGTCAGCTTGAACCAGTCTGGCCATTCTCCTCTGACCTCTCTCATTAACAAGGAGTTTTCACCCACTGAACTGCCACTCATTAGATTTCTTTTTTGTTTTTCACACCGTCCTCTGGAAACTCTAGAGGCTGCAGTGCATGAAAATCCCAGGGGATCAGTAGTTTCCGAGTTACTCAGACCACCCTGTCTGGCACCAACAGTCAAAGTCACTTAGATCACATTTCTTCCCCATACTGATGTTTGATCTGAACAACGACTGAACCTCTTGACCACATCTGCATGCTTTTATACATTGAGTTGCTGCCACATGATCGGCTGATTAAATATTTGCATGAATGAACAGTTGTACCTAATAAAGTGGCCACTGAGTGTAAGGTGTGAGGGCCAAAATGAGGTAGATTTTGAGGTCAAGTGTCCATCTCCTCATACTGGGTTACCACTCAGTGGGGTAGGAGCTGTCCTTGAGGCTGATTTTGATGAACTTTTTTAAAGATCTTAACTGATTGAGGCCATTCAGTCTACCGTGTACGTTGTCTCGGGCTTTCGTTTCTTCTGCCCAATGGGAGAAGGGAGAAAGGCTGTAGTGGGAAGGGACATGTTGGAATGAAACTCCTAGACCCTGCTGTCTGTGAGAGGGAATTGGGTGGGAATAATTGCCGGGATTTTAGAGAAGAGACTGGAATGGTTTCCTTCCAGTCCTGACAAAGGGTCTCGGCCTGAACCGCCAACCGTTTATTCGCTTGCCGCCTGACCTGGTGTTCGGCCTCTGGCACTTTGCTTGTGTTGCTCTGGATTTCCAGCATCTGCAGAATCTCTTGTGTTTATGATGCAGGGGTTTGGGGAGGGGAGGTTTCCTTGCTGAGCTGTGGGAGTGACTCTGCTGTTTGACCTCCTCTCTCCCCCCTCCCGCCCCCACTCCAGATGCAGATGAAGTTCCTGGTGGAGCAGATGAGCCGGCCCGACTACATGGAGGCTCTGCAGGGGTTCATCTGTCCCCTTAACCCAGTGCACCAGCTGGGAAACCTGAGGTAAATATTGGGGAGAGCTCCCACATCACGGGCCTGAGGTGATCATCAGAGAGCTCCCTCGTCACGGGCCTGAGCTGATTACCAGAGAGAGCTCCCTCATCACGGGCCTGAGGTGATCACCAGAGAGAGCTCCCTCATCATGGGCCTGAGGTGATCATCAGAGAGAGCTCCCTCATCACGGGCCTGAGGTGATCACCAGAGAGAGCTCCCTCATCACGGGCCTGAGGTGATCACCAGAGAGAGCTCTCTCATCACGGGCCTGAGGTGATCACCAGAGAGAGTTCCCTCGTCACGGGCCTGAGGTGATCACCAGAGAGCTCCCTCATCATGGGCCTGAGGTGATCATCAGAGAGAGCTCCCTCATCACGGGCCTGAGGTGATCACCAGAGAGAGCTCCCTCATCACGGGCCTGAGGTGATCATCAGAGAGAGCTCCCTCATCATGGGCCTGAGGTGATCATCAGAGAGAGCTCCCTCATCACGGGCCTGAGGTGATCACCAGAGAGAGCTCCCTCGTCACGGGCCTGAGGTGATCACCAGAGAGAGCTCCCTCATCATGGGCCTGAGCTGATCACCAGAGAGAGCTCCCTCATCACGGGCCTGAGGTGATCACCAGAGAGAGCTCCCTCGTCACGGGCCTGAGGTGATCATCAGAGAGAGCTCCCTCATCATGGGCCTGAGCTGATCACCAGAGAGAGCTCCCTCATCATGGGCCTGAGGTGATCATCAGAGAGAGCTCCCTCGTCACGGGCCTGAGGTGATCACCAGAGAGAGTTCCCTCATCATGGGCCTGAGGTGATCATTAGAGAGAGCTCCCTCATCATGGGCCTGAGCTGATCATCAGAGAGAGCTCCCTCGTCACGGGCCTGAGGTGATCATCAGAGAGAGTTCCCTCATCATGGGCCTGAGCTGATCACCAGAGAGAGCTCCCTCGTCACGGGCCTGAGCTGATCACCAGAGAGAGCTCCCTCATCATGGGCCTGAGGTGATCACCAGAGAGAGTTCCCTCATCATGGGCCTGAGGTGATCACCAGAGAGAGCTCCCTCATCATGGGCCTGAGGTGATCACCAGAGAGAGCTCCCTCATCACGGGCCTGAGGTGATCACCAGAGAGAGCTCCCTCATCATGGGCCTGAGGTGATCACCAGAGAGAGCTCCCTCATCATGGGCCTGAGCTGATCACCAGAGAGAGCTCCCTCGTCATGGGCCTGAGGTGATCACCAGAGAGAGCTCCCTCGTCACGGGCCTGAAGTGATCACAAGGTAGATCCCTCAGAATAGGCCAGAGATGATCCCCAGGGAGAACTCCCCCAACACAAAGCTGAGGGAGGTGTCTCAGTGACTCTTCTGTGTGTATGTGTGTGTCGGGGAGGTAAGAGAGAGAGAGAGTGAGTGTGTGTGTGTGTGTGTGTTTGTGTGTGGGGCTAGCTCTGTCTATGTCCACACATACGCACATGCATGTGGTGTACATGTGTATGTGTGCATGTGTGTCCACACAATGTGTGATTACAGGTAGCTGTCTGTGTGTGGGTACACTGGTTGATTATAGATAGCTGACTGTGTGTGGCTACAGGTGTGATTACAGGTAGCTGTCTGTGTGTGGGTACGCTGGTTGATTATAGATAGCTGACTGTGTGTGGGTACAGGTGTGATTATAGGTAGCTGTCTGTGTGTACGTGTGTGAGTGAAAGGAAATAGTTACTTTTGCACCTTTCTTAAGGAGCTATTTGGCCCCTATTTGGGGCATGATTTGCAGGAATGACAGAGTGAATACGAATCTAGCCTGTCACTCCGTCCCCCCCCCATAGTGAGCAGGTTATGAGTTCTCGTTCTGCCTGTCGGTGGGCCTGACCCCTGCCCCATTGTGCACACAGGCTGGAGGAGTGTAGAATCATGTCCTCGGCCAAGCGACCCCTCTGGCTGAACTGGGAGAATCCAGACATTATGTCGGAGCTGCTCTTTACCAACAATGAAATCATCTTCAAGAACGGCGATGGTGAGTCACTTCCTTCCTACCAACCACTCCCTCCCTCCTCTCTGCAGTCCTGCCTCTGGGGTTCAGTTCTGTGATCAGAGTCATGCCGGTGGAGCGCTGAGGGATCTCTGAGGTACTCCCTTTCACTCCTGCTCCCACCTGGCCACGGCCTCGCCCTAAAAATGCATGGACCTGGTATCCTGAGAGCCCACACCCCTCTACCCTCTTGGAGATCTTGGGTCAGGCATTACTTCCTCGAGATACTGGGCCAGTGTTAATCCCTCAATTTTCATCAACGTTGGGGCCTGGGTGACTATGTTCCTTGAGATTCTGGGCCAGTGTTAATCATTTGATCTGTTTTGTTTTTAACAAAAACTGTCAGCGCTCTGGTAGGACCTTGCCGTGCATGATGAGGATTGGGGCGGCCAAAGAGACACAAGTCTTTCTGAAGCACTGATGGGCGCAGCTAACGACCACTCGGCCCATCAAGTGTGTTTCGAGCAGTCCTACTGTCCCATTAGAGGCCCTGGCCAATGAGGGGTGATCTCATTGAAACCTAACGAGAGCCCTCGTTAGACGATGTGGAGAGGTGGGAGAATCTAAGCACAGAGGACACAGCCTCTGAATAGAGGGCGTACTTTTAGAACAGAGGTGAAGAATTTCTTTAGCCAGAGAGTGCTGAAACAATGGAATTTGTTGCCCTAGGCAGTTGTGAATACCAAATCATTGGATATATTTAAGGAAGACATTGATAGATTCTTGATTGGTCAGGGCATGAGGAAATATGGGGGGGAAGGCAGGAGATTGGGGCTGAGAAGAAAAATGAATCAGCCATGATGAAATGGTGGAGCAGACTCGATGGGCCAAATGGCCTAATGCTGCTCCTATATCTTATTTTCTCCTCCCCCCTCCTCCCACCACTGAGGTCTGTGGAATCCAGTCTCCCCACATCCCAGCCAACTCCTCCCCAGATTCCACCCCTTGCCCATACAGAAAGGAGGGATCTTGTAGTCATTGGGATGAGGAGTTTAGACAGGGTAAATGTAAGCTGGCTTTTTCCACTGAGGTTGGGAGGGACGTCAGTGGATTAAGGGTGAATGGTGAAAAGTTCAAGGGAAATTTGAGGGGGATCTTTTTTATTCAGAGGGGGGTGAGAGTGTGGAAAGAGTTGCCGGTTCAAATGGTGCATATGAGCTTGACTTCCATGTTTGAGAGTTTCCATGTTTGGATAGGTACATGGATTGTAGGGGCATGGAAGGCTGTGATCCCGGCACCGGTCAACAGGAGTAGGCAGATTGAGTGGCTCAGCATGGATTAGATGGGCCGAAGGGCCTGTGTCTGTGCTATACCTTTCTTTGACTCTCTGGGGGAAGAAAGGAGAAGGATAAACCAGTTGGGCCACTTGGCTGATGTCTATAAACAGAACAGTGAAGAGTACAGTACAGGAACAGAACAGTCAGCCCACAGCGTTGTGCCAAATCACACCCAATCACAAATCCCTCCTACCTACATCATGTTCATAATCCCTCCATCTTCCTCACATCCATGTGCCTGTCCAAACATCTCTAATGTGTTTGCCTCTACTACCTTACTAGGCAGCGCATTCCAGGCATCCACACTGAATAAAAAACTTACCCTTCACATCCCCCTTGAAACTACCCCCTTTCACCTTCAATGCGTGCCCCTGGTAGTAAACATTTCTACCCTGGGGAGAAAGATATTCTGTGCCGCTTATAATCTTGTAAACCTCTATCAGATCTCCCCCTTAGCCCCTGCTGCTCTGGAGCAAATGACCCAAGTTTATCCAGCCTCTCGTGACAGCACATACCAGGTAGCATCCTGCTAAACCTGCTCTGCACCCTCTCCGAAACCTCAACATCCTTCCTACAGTGTATGCCTCAAAACCCTGAGGACGAGGGAGTCCCTGTGGAAGGCGACATTGTGCTGATGGTGGTGCTGGAGAGAGTTAGCGTCAAGTTCAAGCTCATTGTCGTCTGCACGAGTATGTGCATGCAGGTGTAATGAAAAACTCACTTGCAGCACATCGTATCACAAAAAATTCAACAGAAGTTACGCACAGCTTTTACAAGAAAGAACACAATTACAACAAAACAACCATTGAGCATATCTACACGAAACACTGCCGTAGAAAAGTAGCATCCATCATCAGAGATCCCCACCACCCAGGCCGTGCTCTCTTCTCGCTGTTGCCAACAGGTAGAAGGTACAAGTGTCACAGGACTTACACCACCAGGTTCAGGAACAGTTGCTACCCCTCAACCATCAGGTTCCTGAACCAAAGAGGATAACTGCACTCATTGTAATCCTGATGTTCCCACAACCAACGATCTCAGTTTAAAGACCCTTTATCTCATGTTCTCATTATTTATTGCTATTCATTAATATTTGCATTTGCACAGTTTGTTGTTCATTGATCCTGTTTACAGTTACTGTTCTATAGCTATGCTAAGTATGCCTGCAGGAAAAGATTCTCAGGGTTGTACGTGATGACATGTATGTACTCTGATTATAAATTTTACTTTGTACTTTTTAATGCAAAGTGGTCACAGTGTTGCTGTATTGAGGTAGTGATCGGGGTTGTGTTGGTTGTTTCGGGAACCGAACGGCTGAAGGGAAGTACCTGTCTTGTTGGTCTCCCCTCTCACTGTGGAAAAGGGGCGACACCTCTCTGTCCCTTTTAGAGAGAGAGAGATATGTGGATTTTGTCAGGGTGATCAAAAGTTTTTGTAGGATTGCAGATCATGGTCTCTCTTTGGGGGCTTTGCTGTTGCTTGCTTGGTGGATGGTGGGTTCTGATGCTTTCTATTGAAATAAATAGGGGAGGAGGAGGTGAGGATTGATGCTTTGTTGCTGGTTTTATGAGGGAAGGGGCAGGGGGACTTTGGGGTTCTAACATTTTAATCTCATTCTCTGTTTCCTGGATGTCTGTGAAGAGTAAGAATTTCAGGTTGTATACTGTATACATCCTCTGATATAGAAACACAGAAAACCTACAGCACAATACAGGCCCAGAAAGCTGTGCTGAACATGTACTGACTTTAGAAATTACCTAGGGTTACTCATAGTCCTCTGTTTTTCTAAGCATGGAACCATTGAATTGGTGGTGTGGGACTTGAGGGTTTTGCACCCTGCTACCCAATGCCAGCAGTGAGGAAGGTGGCATGTCCCAGATCTTTGATGATGGACTTTGCCTTCTTGAGTTAGTGCCTCCTGTAGGTCAGAGTTCAAAGTACATTTATTATTGAAGTGTGCAAACAATATACAGCTTCGAGATCCGCCTCCTTACAGGCAGGCACAAAACAAAGAAACCCAATAGAACCCATCGAACATCCAACGTGCACAGATAAAAAAATCATGCAGACAATAACCACAAGCAAATAGCGTTCTGAACTGGTCCACAAAGAGAGTCCGTCCGCGGACCCTTACTTCAGCGCAGAGCGGAGCAGCGATCTGAACCGGCTCATCCCTCACCTCGGGCCCCGACACCCTGACCTTTTCAATTTGTCCAGTGCCTACAACAACATCCAGACAGATACAGCTGTTGGTGTGGAGAGACGTGCCCGTGATGTAGTGGGCCCAGCCCACTTCTCTCCGCGGCCTCCTGCAGTCCTGTGCATTCAAATTACTGTGCCATCGATCTTACCATGTTATCTGTTTGTCTATTACAGACCTACGACAGGACATGCTAACACTACAGATTATTCGGATTATGGAGAACATCTGGCAGAACCAGGGGCTGGACCTAAGGTAAGATGAGATGTGCGGTCAATCCCAGGCCCTGGCCTGATGCTTATTTATTGATTTATCAATTGAGGTACGGTGCAGAATCAGCCTTTCTGGCCATGCCACCCAGCAACCGTGGATTTAACCCTAACCTAATTACAGGACAATT
This sequence comes from Hypanus sabinus, assembly GCF_030144855.1. Classification (NCBI taxonomy): domain Eukaryota; kingdom Metazoa; phylum Chordata; class Chondrichthyes; order Myliobatiformes; family Dasyatidae; genus Hypanus; species Hypanus sabinus. The sequence goes on along the minus strand of NC_082712.1, from coordinate 84,730,309 downwards.
TATGATGACCAATTAATCTACCATCCGGTACATATTTGAGTTGTGGGAGGAAACCCATGAGGTCCCAGGGAGAATGTACAGACTCCTTACAGGCAGCAGCAGGAGCTGAACCCAGGTCGCTGGAACTGCGAAGCGTTGTGGTAACCACTATGCTACCGTGCTGCAGAGACATCTTTGTTCAATTCCAGTCCTTCTCTCATCTACTAAGATCTTGTACATTCGGCAACTTTGTTTCGCCAGCAGCACCTCCCTCTCCTACTACAGGTTTCCCCCGCTATCCGAAAGTAGAGCGTTCCTATGAAAGCCGGAATGTCATAAAGCGAAGAAGCAATTTCCATTAATTTATATGGGAAAAATTTTTGAGCATTCCCAGACCCCTACCAAATCATACCAAATAACACGAACATATAGTGAAAGCAGGAATGATATGATAAATATACAGCCTATATAAAGTAGAAATATTGTACGTACGGTGTAATTTCACTTATCAAAATCGGGAAGACAGCCAGCCAAAATCGACACGTGTGCACACAACTGCCTGCGCAAGGCTTCACAGTCACGGTAGTCCTTCTTGGGATAAACACACATATAAAGCGGGCGTCTTTTTTTCCGTAAAAGTGAAAATCTTCTTTGGTTGGCGAAAACAGGTACTAATGTAGGTCTTTCATAACAGCGAGCTGTCGTAAAGCGACTGTTTGAAAAACGGGGTCCACCTGTACCTCGCCCTACTCCTTCATTACCCGTCCTGACTCTTTGCTTTCTCTCAGTTTCTGCCCCCAGCTTTGAGACTGGGGCTGCCTCTGACACTCCTCTCTTTCCCCACCACCGCCTTCCTGCTTATACCTACGGTACTGAGGCGGACATGGTTAGGAACTTCGTGTTCGGTGGTGTAAATATCATCAAGACCTTGTCCAGGCCCAGGCATCTGGACAGTACGGTCAAGAAAGTTCACCAGCACCTCTGCATCCTCAGGAAGCTAAAGAAATTCAGAATGTCCCTGATGCACCATAGGAGGTCTCCGTTGGTCCGAGTTGACCATGGATTTATGTCCTAGCTGTCTACTTGATAGGCAGGCCTGGGCGGTACGATATGGAGGGCAAGCTGTTGCCCACGCAGCAGACTCCCACTCTCCACACAGCTGATGAATCCAAAGGAACGGCAGAGACCGATACAGTTTGGAACCGGGAGTTGCCAGTCAGCGTTGACCTCAATGTAGGCCTGCCTTAGAGACTCCAGCTCTGGATTTTTCTCTCAGAGTTTACTCCCAAAGGCAGCAGAGGTTTGGGATCAGAGGTTTCAGATGAGCTGACAAGCCCCATCTGCCCAAAGCAACTGGTTTTGAGGCTCCAGTAACCCACCTTTGCCCCTTTTCCCGTCAGTAGAGACGGTTCTGCTGGGTTTAGTAGCAAAAGCACACATGTAGGCCAGGAGCTGGGCTTGGTTGTCAGAGGCTATTTGAAACACATGCCAGTGGAAGCTAATGGGAATTTGTCCCCACTGCCCCCCCTGGCTATGACAACCTTAAGGAACCGCCATAGGGCTGGGTTGTCTTCTTGCAGCATCGGGCAGCATAGTTGCCGTACCACGCCAGAATCGTGCAATCAATAAAAGTAAGCAAATAGGTTCAGAACTAATATTCACAAAAGACACCAACGTGGCTTGATATGGCAACCGTGCTGTCCGAGGCAGCAAAGAACTACACACAACCCAGTCCTCCATGGATTCTGTCTACTCTACCCTCTGCTTTGGGAAGTAACCCACATAGTCACGGACCCTACTCACACTAAACTTTCTCTGTTGATATAAAAGCTTGGGATCACCTACCAGGGCAGCTTCTGTTCCGCTGTTATCAAACTCTTGAATAGATGTCTTGTACGACAACGAACTGCAGATCTCCTACTCTTGTCTCGTTGAGGCCCTTGGACCTTATCAGAATCAGTTCATATGTTATAAAATTTGTTAACTTTGCAGCAGCAGTACAATGCAATAGATAGTAGAAAATATATGAATTACAGTAAACATACTGATATAAAGTAGTTAAACTAAATAGTGCAAAAACAGAAATAAAAAAAGTAGTGAGGTAGGTTTCAATGTCCATTCAGAAATTGGATGGCAGAGGGGAAGTTGTTCCAGAATCGTTGAGTGTGTGCCTTCAGACTCCTGTACCTCCTTCCTGATTGTAGCAATGAGAAGAGAGGATGTCCTGGGTGATGGAGGTCCTTAATGATGGATGCTGCCTTTTTGAGGCACCACTCCTAGAAGATGTCCTGGATACTACAGAGGCTAATACCCATGGTGGAGCTGACTAAGTTTACAACTCTGCAGCTTATTCTAATCCTATTCTAATCTAGCCCTCCGCCCCCGCCCCCCCCCATACCTGACGGTGATGCAGCCAGTCAGAATGTTCTCCATGTAGATCTGTAGAAATTTTCAAGTGATTGTGGTAACAAACCGAATCTCCTCAAACTCCTAATGAAATATAGCCACTGTCGTGCCTTCTTTGTAACTGCATTGATATGTTGGGTCCAGGTTAGATCCTCAGAGATATTGACACCCAGAAACTTGAAAATGCGCACTCTCTCCACTTCTGATCCCTCTATGAGGACTGGTGTGTGTTCCCTCGTCTTACCCTTTCTGAAGTCCACAATCAGGTGTTTGGTCTTACTGATGTTGAGTGCAGGGTTGTTACTGAGACACCACTTAACCAGCTGGTCTATCTCACTCCAGTATGCCCTCTCGTCACCATCTGAAAATCTCCCAACAACAGATAGGTAGATGCCTTATTGATCCCATAGGAAATAGGTGTGTTGTCATCAAATTTATATACGTACAGTTCAAAGATGTATCAGTTAGTAAGTTAATTGGCCATTGTAAATTGACCTGTGATTAGACTAGTGTAAAATTGGTGGGTTGGTGGTCATTGGTCCAGAAGGGCATGTTCCACATTGTATCTCTAAATAAAATAAGGAAGGGTCCCTCTTTGACAGTAACAGACCAATTCCCAATACCTGCTGCAGGATGCTGCCGTATGGATGCCTGTCGATCGGGGATTGTGTGGGACTGATAGAGGCCGTGCGGAGTTCACACACCATCATGCAGATCCAGTGCAAAGGCGGGCTGAAAGGTGCCCTGCAGTTCAATAGCCACACCCTGCACCAGTGGCTAAAGGACAAGAACAAGGGCGAGGCGTAAGTCTGGTGTACCCTTTCCCTCCGGCCCCAGGCAGGGGCCGTCCATTACAGTGTCGGTGTGGTGTATCGCGGATCAGCTACTCTATATGCTGCTGGGCCAGGTTGACCCAACGCGGGTCCAGTTGCATTACCAATGTCCATCAAAGCTGCCGTACAAGTTGATAGGGTGGTTAAGAAGGCGCATAGTGAGCTGGTCTTCAGTAGTCAGGGGATTAAGTTCAAGAGCTGTGAAGTAATGTTGCAGCTGTATAAAACCCCGGTGAGAACACAATGGGAAGGGTCTCAGCCTGAAACATCGACTGTTGATTCTTTTCCATAGATGCCCATAGATTTCCATAGATCTTAAATGGGTTTTTTGCATCTGTATTTACTAAGGAAACTGGCATGAAGTCAATGGAAATAAGGCAAACAAGTAGTGAGGTCATGGAACCTATACAGATTGAAGAGAAGGAGGTGCTTGCTACCTTGAGGCAAATCAGAGTAGATAAATTCCCAGAACCTGACAAGGTATTCCCTCAGACCTTGAAGGAGACTAGTGTTGAAATTGCAGGGGCCCTGGCAGATATATTTAAAATGTCGGTATCTACTGGTGAAGTGCTGGAGGATTGGAGGATAGCTCATGTTGTTCCATTGTTTAATAAAGGCTCTAGAAGTAATCCGGGAAATTATAGGCCAGTAACTTTGACGTAGGTAGTAGGTAAATTATTGGAAGGAGTACTAAGAGATAGGATCTACAAGTATTTAGATAGACAGGGACTTATTAGCGAAAGTCAACACGGCTTTGTGCATGGTAGGTCATGTTTAAGAAATCAATTAGAGTTTTTCGAGGAAGTTAGCAGGAAAGTGGATGAAGGGAAGGCAGTGGATGTTGTCTACATGGACTTCAGTAAGGCCTTTGACAAGGTCCCGCATGGGAGGTTAGTTAGGAAGATTCAGTCGCTAGGTATACGTGGTGAGGTAGTAAATTGGATTAGACATTGGCTCAATGGGAGAAGCTAGAGAGTGGTAGTGGAGGATTGCTTCTCTGAGTGGAGGCCTGTGACTAGTGGTGTGCCACAGGGATCAGTGCTGGGTCCATCGTTATTTATCATCTATATCGATGATCTGGATGATAATGTGGTAAATTGGGTCAGCAAATTTGCTGATGATACAAATATTGGAGGTGTAGTGGACAGTGAGGAAGGTTTTCAAAGCTTGCAGAGGGATTTGGACCAGCTGGAAAAATGCGCTGACAAATGGCAGATGGAGTTTAATACAGACAAATGTGAGGTATTGCACTTTGGAAGGAAAAACCAAGGTAGAACATACAAGGTGAATGGTAGGGCATTGAGGAGTGCTGTAGAACAGAGGGATCTGGGAATACAGATACAAAATTCCCTAAAAGTGACATCACAGGTAGATAGGGTAGTAAAGAGGGCTTTTGGTACATTGGCCTTTATAAATCAAAGTATAGAGTATAAGAGTTGGAATGTTATGGTGAAGTTGTATAAGGCATTGGTGAGGCTAAATTTGGAGTATTGTGTGCAGTTTTGGTCACTGAATTACAGGAAGGATATTAATAAAGTTGAAAGAGTGCAGAGAAGGTTTACAAGGATGTTGATAGGACTTGAGAAACTGAGTTACAGAGAAAGGTTGAATAAGTTAGGACTTTATTCCCTGGAGCGTAGAAGAATGAGGGGAGATTTGATAGAGGTATATAAAATTATGATGTGTATAGATAGAGTGAATGCAAACAGGCTTTTTCCACTGAGGCCAGGGGAGGGAAAAACCAGAGGATGTGGGTTAAGGGTGAAGGGGGAAAAGTTTAAAGGGAACATTGGGGGGCTTCTTCACACAGAGAGTGGTGGCAGTGTGGAATGAGCTGCCAGATGAAGTGGTAAATGCCGGCTCACTTTTAACATTTAAGAAAAACTTGGACAGGTACATGGATGAGAGGTGTATGGAGGGATATGGTCCAGGTGCAGGTTAGTGGGACTAGGCAGAAAATGGTTCGGCACAGCCAAGAAGGGCCAAAAGGCCTGTTTCTGTGCTGTAATGTTCTATGGTTCTATGCTGCCTGACCTGCTTGTGTGTGTTGCTTGGATTTCCAGCATCTGCAGATTTTTTCATAATATTATATTCTGTTCTGGTTGCCTGATTATAAGAAGAATATGGAAGCTCTCAAGTGGGTGCAGAGAAGATTTTCCAGGATGCTGCCTGGATTAGATCACACATCTTACAATGAAAAGTTGAACGAGCTCCATCTTTCCTTCAGAGCAGAGTCTCCCAACCTGTTTTCCGTGGACCTTTGCTTAATGGAAATGGTCAATGGCATGAAAAAGGTTGGGAACCCCTGACTTGCAGCGAAGGGGGATGCGGGCTGTCTTGATAGAGGTGTACAAGGTGATAAGAGGCAGGATAGAGGAGATAGCCAGAGACTTTTTCCCAGGGCAGGAATACAAGAGGGCATAACTTTAGGGTGATTGGAGGAGGATATGGGGGTGTGTGTCAGAGGTAGGTTTTTGAGAGTGGTGAGTGTGTGGGGTGGTGGTAGAGGCTGTCAGATGCTGGGGCCTTTGAAATCCAAAGGTTCAGAAGTCAAGAATGAGGCTCGGGTCTTGTTGCTTACGATTGTTTCATTCAATGTTCCAAGAGCAAAGAGGAATGGGGGAAGCGTTGAGAGAGCCAACATAAGACCAGATGAAAAAGTGGTTGTGGTCTTCTGGCACTCAGGCTGGAGGAAACAGAATTCCATCGATAATAATTGACCTATCAATTAGCCATGTGACACCTGCTGCTGAAAACTTAAGAAGTTTTTAGAAAACCCTGGTTGGAAGATCAGTCAAAGTAGGTCTTACACAGTGAACGTTAGGGCGCTGAGGAGTGCGGCAGGACAAAGGGGTCTGGGAACACAGGTCCACAATTAATTGAAAGCGGTGGCACAGGCAGATAGGGTCGTAAAGAAAGCTTTTGCCCTTCATAGATTGAACTATTGAGTGCAGGAGATGGGACGTTATGTTGAAGTTGTATAAAACATTTGTGAGGCCTAATCTGGGTTATTGTGTGCAGTTTTGGTCACCTACCTACAGGAAAGATGTAAATAAGATTGAAAGAATACAGAGAAAATCTCCAAGGATGTTGCTGGGTCTGGAGGACCTGAGTTATAAGGAAAGATTGAACAGGTTAGGACCTTATTCCTGGCATGTAGAAGATTGAGGGGGAATTTGATAGAGGTATAGAAAATTATGAGGGGTATAGATAGGGTGTAAATGCAAGTAGTCTTTTCCCACTGAGATTGGGTGGGACTAAAACCAGAGGTCATGGGTTATGGGTAAAAGGGGAGAAGCTCAAGGGGAACATGAGGGGAAACTTCTCCAATCAGAGAGCGGTGAGGGTGGGGAACAGTCTCTTTATCGAATACTGAAAGGCCTAGATCAGGGGTCGGCAGCCTGCGGCTCTTTCATCTCTGTGCTGCGGCTCCCCTTGGTTTGTTAGTTTTTGAAATGTAATTCAAAATTTGAAGATTATGGTGATCTTGTACAATCTAAAAACATTGTGGAGACCCCGTTTCCTGGCACATCCGAACCGGCTCACAGTTAGCCACCATTCCGGCTAAGGGAGATACCCTACGGGGGTTTGTGAGTACGTGTCTTTTGGAGCATCCGCGCCCACGGGGACGGGTTGAGGGAGGCTTTAAATCAAGGCTGTTTAGTTCGAATAAAGTTACCTTTGACTGCAGTATCTTTATTTTAGCGCTGCGTGTAGCACACCGCTACAACGTGTTTTTTATCGCTATTAATATACATCACCACTGCCAATGCCTGACACCCGCCAGTGCGCGCTTTCTTTTAATTCTTCGATCCAAAGTAGGCTAACTATGGAGTAACCTTCAACCCAACGTCTTTTTTTCGGAGTTCAAAATGTTTTTGTTGCATGCAGAAATGTAATTTCGTTTTCTCTGCAGGAGTTCATCAATTTCATAAATGCAACACATTATAGTTTGTTTATACATAGCATAAAGGCAAAAAAAACGCTATATGCAGTGTTATTTCATTTTAAATGTCAAACGGGTTTTGTGGCTCCCAGTGTTTTCTTTTCTATGGGAAATGGGTCCATATTGGCTCTTTCAGTGGTAAACGTTGCCGACCCCTGGCCTAGATAGTCGTGGAGAGGATGCTTCCAAAAGTGAAACAAAGAGACCCAATCGAAAATAAGTCTAGGACCAGAGGGCACAGCCTCAGAATAGGGTGTCCCTTTAGAAAAGAGATGAGAAGGAACGTCTTTAGCCAGAGGTTGGAGAATCCATGGAATTCATTGCCATCGATGACTCTGGAGGCCGAGTCTGAGTATATTTAAAGCGGGGGTTGATAAATTCTTTACTAGTCGGGGGAGAAGGCAGGAAATGGGGTTATGAGGGATAATAAATCAGCTGTGATGGAATGGCCGAATGTCTTATGAGTACTGTGAGGCTGAAAGCCAAGGTTAGCCTCAGTAAGTGATGTCCTTGTGGAGGAACTGAGGTGATATGACCCAGCTTTCTCTTGGTTACCAGTTACGACGCTGCCATCGACCTGTTCACTCACTCCTGCGCCGGGTACTGCGTCGCCACGTTCATCCTGGGCATCGGAGACCGACACAACAGTAACATTATGGTGAAGGATGATGGACAGGTGAGTACCTCGGACGGTAGAGCATGTCACCCCCTCCCTCCACCAGTGGAAGATCAGGGGGAGCCTCCCTCTAGGAGAGAGCTCCTTCCCCGCCACTGTGAGGCATTGAAACTGCTTTGTCCAAAAGTTCAAAATTAAAACGATGTATATAAAATGCAGCCTTGAGATTCGTCTCCCTACAGGCAGACAGGAAACAAAGAAACCCGAAAGAACCCAATTAAAAATAGGACCGAAAAACACTCACTGTGCTGAGAATAGAAAACAAAACACTTAAACAGTAAACACAAGCAAATAGCGTTCTAAGCTGACGTGCACGGAGAAAGTCCTGTCCATAGACTGTTAATTCAGCAGAGCAGTGAGGTGAACAGGCCTGTCCCTCGCCTCGGGCCCCAACACCCTGACCTTTCTGATATGGCCCAGCGCCTAAGTCAAAACATTGGGTTCAGTCTCTGATACTCTCTGGGGCTTGGACCCTGCCACTTCGATTCAGCCCAGCACTTATGTCAATTGAACCTCACGTCTTCCTCGTTCTCAGCAGCAGGCCTGCTGCCTCGCCGCGCCTCGGTTATGCCACACGGAATTATCTCTGAGTCCAAAGCGAAGTTACAGACTATTGCTTGCAGTGACCATTGCAATACCCAGCACAGACAAAGGCTAATCGCCCACTCTATCTATGCCAGCCAGAATTGGATATTGGGTTGGGTTAAAAATGAGCTTTTTTAGTCATATGTATTTGGAGACATACAGTGAAATGCAGACATCCCACCTCTCCCGGGAGTTCCGGGAGTCTCCTGCATATTGATAGCAGCTCCCTGACGCCTGCAAATTATATACAATATCCCGGAAATCGATTTTTTGAGAGAGAGGGAGGGAGAGAGAGAGAGCGCACCATGGCAGAGTGTTCCAAGAAAAAAGAAACTGTAAAACATACTTCACCCCAGACTACACTAAAGTGTACCCCAGCCTGATAGAAGTCAAAAATAATGACAGTGTTGCTCGCTGCACTGTTTGCAAAGTGTCTTTTCTTTTGCCCATGGTGGGTTAAAATGTAAAAGACATGTTGAGGTGAGTTTTAACAGGTGTCATTCATTCATTAGCATAGCTAACATTATTTAAACTAGCTGGCTAGCTGCTAAGCAGCTACTCGATTGAAGACATCCCACCTCTCCCGGGACTCTCCTGCAAATTGATGGTGCTACCTCCCTGAAATGAGTTTTTGCAGGGTGGGATGTCTGCAAATGCATAATTTGTGTCAAAACCAACACAGTCCAAGTACGTGATGGAGGCAGCCTGCAAAAGTAGTCATGCCCCTGGCAGCAACATAGCATGCCCACAGCTTACTGACCCTTACTAATGCATACGTCATGAACTGTGGAGACCAACCAGCAGAAACCCTCACCCTCAGGGAGAACATACAAACTCCTTACAGGCAGCAGTGGGAATTACCTCTGATCATTGACGCTGTAGATGTTATGCTAACCACTATTCTACCATGCAGTGATCTGGCCAGGGTTACATGATTATAAGATATCGAAGCACAATTAGGCCATTTGGTCCATTAAGTCCTGTCTGCCATTTCACCATAGCTGATCCATTTTCCCTCTCGGCCCTAATCTCCTGCCTTCTCCCCATAAACCTTCATGCCCTGACCAATCAAGACTCTATCAGCCTCCGTCTTAAATATACTCAATCTCTTGGCTTCCACAGCCGCCTGTGGCAACAAATTCCACAGAATCACCACTCTCTGGTTAAAGAAATTCTTCCTCCATCTCTGTTCTAAAAGGACACCCCTCTATGTTGAGGCTGTGTCAAGTTGTCGTAGACTCCTCCACCATAGGAAACATCTTCTCCATATTCGCTCTGTTGAAGCCTTTCAACACTCAATAGGTTTCAATGAGATCCCACCTCATTCCAGCGAGTACAAGCCCCAACACTCCTCAGATGAGAAGCCTTTCAATCCCAGAATCATTTTGAACCCTCCCCCCAACATTAACACATCCTTCCCCAGATAAGGGGCCTAACGTTACAACCTTCCTGATTATTTCTGATTACCCCACCTGGTTATTTCTTATTCTGCTATATCCACCTCGTCCCTTTACCTTCAGGTATCTGTAGGCCCTTACAAAATGGCACAGTGGATAGAGCCGTTGTCACAGCTCCAGAGAGCTCATTCAGTCCTGACCTCGATGTGATAACTGCACGTTCTCCCTGTGGCTGCATCAGTTTTCCCTGGATGCTTTGTTCCCCTCGCACCTTCAGAAGAGCAGAGTTGGTGGGTTTATCAGCCGCTGGTAATTGACCCACTGCTGTGTGGGTGAGGGGCAGTTGAAATGATGTTGGTGTAAGTGGATGGTTGATGGGGTCAGCATGGAGCAGATGGGCCAAAGGGCCTGCATGCCCACTGACTGACTCCACCTAGGAGTGGAGCCACGGCAGAAAACATTGACGAGGATGTGACCAGGACTCGGGTTGCACAGGCAGGCCGTGAACCCACTTGGTGCCCAGGCGTGACCTGTTGCCCTCTCCTCCCACAGCTCTTCCACATCGACTTTGGCCACTTCCTGGACCACAAGAAGAAGAAATTCGGCTACAAGCGTGAGCGGGTGCCCTTCGTCCTGACGCAGGACTTCCTGATCGTCATCAGTAAGGGTGCACAGGAATGCACCAAAACCAAGGAGTTTGAGCAGTAAGTGAGGAGCGGCCTGCTGGACATCGGGGGAGAGTTGGGATGGTGTTAGGAGAGCGGGGAGAGGACTGCATTTAAGCAGCACCTTTTAGAACATTCCCTGGCAGCTGATAACCTTCCCCCTCCCTCCTCGAATGTATTCTTGGTCGTAAAGGGGAAATGCTGACAGTGGCTTTGTGCACAGAAGTATCCCACAAAGGTGGCCTGATTACAGCCGGTTTTCGGTGATGATGGTTGAGAGCCGATTAGCTGCAGAGCAGGGGGTTTCCCAACCTTTTTAATGCCACGGACCAATACCATTAAGCAAGGGGTCCATAGTGCACTTGGAACCTGTCTGCCTCCACTTTAAATATACCCAATGAGTTGATCTCCACAGCTGTCTGTGGCAATGAATTCCACACATTCACCACCCTCTGGCTGTAGAAATTCCTCCATCTCTGTTGTAAAGGGACCTCTCCCACCCCCAGCTCCCTAATTCCGGAGCCTGCTCGTGAAGGTAGATTAACACCTCTGGGAAGAGACATGTCATTTGGGAGGAGTTTTCTTTGTGTTTGGTTTCTGGAGGGGGAGCTGATCATGCAGGCTTGAAAATGAGGGTGGTGCTCCTTCACTCCTGGTGGCCAGGTCTGCCACTGCCCAATCTCAACCTCAACCTCTGAAGCTCAACTCTTTGGCTCCCTCCTCGAGGCAGTTTTACCTGACCCCCCCCCCCCCCCACCAAGAGCGTGGGGCAGCCGTGGTTCCAGCCACACACAAGGCCTGGCATCGTGTCAGACAACCATGTCCTACGAGGCTTCGTTTTCCTGTGTTGAGGCACTCTGTCAGTGCCAGGGGTTTTACACAGGGGACATGAGCTGGAGGAAGAGCAGAGGCGGGGTGGGTGAAGGGGAGGGGAGTGGAAGGAGGGGGAAGGTAATAAGTGTATGAAAGGGGAGGGGAGGGACCGGAGAAGGGAGTGAGTTGGGCCAGAGGGAGAGGGAAGTTGGGTGAAGGGGAGGAGAGGGGAGTGGTCTGGGCCAGCAAGGAAGGTAATGGGTTGGGAGGGAAGGGTAATACGGTGTAGGGTAGGGGAGGGGAGTAAGTTAAGGGATGGAAAGGGAATGGGTTGGGCCAGAGGAGGGGGTGGTGGAGGGGAAGGGATTAAGGCAGAGGGAGAGGTGTGGGGGGTGGTTATGGTAATTTAGAGTGAAGCAGAGTGGAACAGAAATAGTGGATGTGTTGGGGTAGGATAATATGGAACAGAGAGGTCGGTCGATACAGAACATTATTAACGCCCCCACATTCCCACCGCAGGTTCCAGGAGATGTGTTACAAAGCCTATCTTGCCATCCGGCAGCACGCCAACCTCTTCATCAACCTCTTCTCCATGATGCTGGGCTCGGGGATGCCGGAGCTGCAGTCCTTTGACGATATCGCCTACATCCGCAAGACCCTGGCGCTGGACAAGACCGAGCAGGAGGCGCTGGAGTACTTCACCAAGCAGATGAATGATGCCCACCATGGAGGCTGGACAACAAAAATGGACTGGATCTTCCACACCATTCGCCACATGCCCTGAGTGGAGGGGGACATTTCGACCAAGGGAGTTGACGAAGATGACTTGTTCTCCAAAGTCAGACGCCCTGCAGGCAAGGGACCAGTCACTGCTGACTTCAACTAAGGTTACCTTGGGAACCAGAATCCTTCTTGCCCTGGGACTGGACGCAACCAGTCTCTACCATTACACGTTGAACTTCTTGCACCAGTGAGGACCTTGAGCCCTGAATCTGGTCTGGGTGAGTTTTTTTTCCTTCTTTTCTCTGCTTCAGCTGAGCACCAGACAGGTGCCCATGAGAAAGAAGATGATCTTGAGACTGTGTTCTCACTCTACGGATGAACGGAGGCGGGGGGGGGGGGGGGGGCGGGGAAGGCTGCAGACAATGAGCATGGAACACTCTGAAATCCGAAGGAACCTCATCTGCTGAAGCATTTTTCATTTTGTTCTGAAGCAACACGGTGTATTCATCTCCTGGCTTCCTCGTCCCCTGCAGAGTGGGAGGCAGGGACTGCGAGGGAGGTGCCTCCATCAAAACCTTCCTCACTGTGTAAGCTGCGCAGGGGAGGACGGCTCCAACTATTAATGAAGGAGGGAGCAGAGGATTTCTGCGCTTGTGCGCTCGTACGCTGAGCTGCCAAAGGTTTCCATGGAAGGGTTTATGGTTGAACATGTTAGTTTGGCCCAGCTTGGCACTCCCTGTGGAGTGAGCCACTAAGGAACGGCAGTGTCCTTAAAACCCCTTAAGCAACGGCGATGGAATGTGTAGATTATACAAAGTCTATTTATTGGAGGCATCGGCCCATTTGACCGAAGATAACGTTTTTTTTTGTGGCCTCTGTTGGTTTGGTTGGCTGATGGGATGGTTGGTGTTGGCCAATCCACATTAGGTTGGGTTGACCTGTGTTGCCTCCATTGAATGGGATTTACATGGATTGTTGGCTAGACTTGGTTCAATTTGGTATGTGGTTGGGCTGGCTGGCTTCTGTTGAGTTGGAGTTGAGTTAGGTTGGGTACTCTGTCGACTATCTGGCCTTTGTTGGGTTGGGCTTAAGTGGGCCAGTGTTGGTTAGTACTGAAATGTTGTTGGGGTCCTAGACTGGCTGTTTAATGGCTTAAACTCCAGTTAGATCGACCGTTAAGATGGACTGGTTGACCTTGGTTTTGCTGAGCTGAGATGGGTTGGCAAACTAAATTAGGTCTGGGCAGGACTCTTTGGGGTTGGAAGCACTCAATTAATTGTTTTTGGGTTGGAATCCCTTGGCAATTCTCTCGCTCTGTTTGTTGAAACTATCATAAAATCTTTCCCTACCACCCTTTTTGGAGCAGAAGGACAGGAGGGTAATCGAGCGGTCCCTCCCTGTTCAGCGATACCCTCCTTTTGCACTTTTTCCCATTTGTGTGAATCGAAAGTGCTCCCGTGAAGGAAAACTGGAGAAAAACTGATGGCTCTGGGAGATCTCCCTGGCTACCAATGAAGAAATCTTGTTCATCTCCTATCCGACAGAGATACCTGACATTGAAGGGATAAGCCAGGAGGGAACCGTCATGAAGTCTCCATCGGGCTGCACTGAGTTCTCAGATAGAGTTAATGCAAATATCTACAAGTATTAAAAGCAAATGCTGAATTTTTTTGAGGGAGGGGATTGGGGCTGGGGAAATGGAGTGAGGGGCTGTTCTCTTGGGAATACAAAAGCATTTCTGAGAATATATTCTGTAGTTAGGGTCGGGTTTAATAAATGCTTGTTTGTCATAGCAGTCTAACTATGGTACTGCTGAGATTTAAATGAAAACCAGTTTACCTCGAGGGAGAACAGTCCTTTCTTCTCCATCCCCTCTACAACTCAACCTCATAACTTCTCAGTCGAAGCCTCTGCACCCACTTTGAAATGCAGTGACCAGAATTGGAAGTAATCCACCTTTGACCTAACTTGTGATTTATAAAGGGTTTACCATTGCATCACTGCTTTTTGCTTTATTTATTAAAGCTAAGCATCCCATTAATGCTCTTTTTTTATATGTAAACTGTGTCATTGACTTCATTTTTCTGCTTCAAAGGTGTTTGCTTTCAAAATTGCTCGAAATGGAAATTGCTTATCACTCCTACCCCCCTCATCCTGAGTCTACTGTGCTGTGATGGAGGCTGTTGACAGCCTTTCGAATATCACTGCCCACTTTGCTTTGCCTTGCAAGTATGAAGGGTCAAGTGTAGAATTTGGGGGGTGGTGGTGGTGGGAGGGATAACAAACCTGTGTTTGAGTGGTCTGTGCAAAAGGTCTGCATGTTGTAAGCTCTTTCAGTTCCAAGGAAAGTTCAGTTGGCAGCGCTGTATCGGATTCTGCTGAAAGACTAATGACCTGAGTCATGCACCATCCACCATGGGTGCTGACTGACTATTTCCAGTATTTTCTGCCTCACACCTCAGCACCATCGTGCCTGAGAATTCGTTTGAATGTGAACTAGATATTCAGCTGTGGTAGGTTTCCTTTTTGATCCCAACACAAGTCAGTATGAGATAATTCTATTGAACCTCAGGTGGTGAGGCAGCTCTACTGAGAGCCCATGGGTTGTGTCTGACCCCGGGAGTGTGTGATAGGACAGTGCGGAGGGAGCTTCACTCTGTGTCTGACCCTGGGAGTGTGTGATAGGACAGTGCGGAGGGAGCTTCACTCTGTGTCTGACCCTGGGAGTGTGTGATAGGACAGTGTAGAGGGAGCTTCACTCTGTATCTGACCCTGGGAGTGTGTGATGGGACAGTGTGGAGGGAGCTTCACTCTGTGTCTGACCCTGGGAGTGTGTGATGGGACAGTGTGGAGGGAGCTTCACTCTGTGTCTGACCCCGGGAGAGTGTGATGGGACAGTGTGGAGGGAGCTTCACTCTGTGTCTGACTCCGGGAGAGTGTGATAGGACAGTGTAGAGGGAGCTTCACTCTGTGTCTAACCCCGGGAGAGTGTGGAGGGAGCTTCACTCTGTGTCTGACACTGGAAGTGTGTGATAGGACAGTGTGGAGGGAGCTTCACTCTGTGTCTGACCCCGGGAGTATGTAATGGGACAGTGTGGAGGGAGCTTCACTCTGTGTCTGACCCTGGGAGTGTGTGATGGGACAGTGTGGAGGGAGCTTCACTCTGTGTCTGACCCCGGGAGAGTGTGATGGGACAGTGTAGTGGGAGCTTCACTCTGTGTCTGACCCTGGGAGTGTGTGATAGGACAGTGTGGAGGGAGCTTCACTCTGTGTCTGACCCCGGGAGAGTGTGATAGGACAGTGTAGAGGGAGCTTCACTCTGTGTCTGACCCCGGGAGAGTGTGATGGGACAGTGTAGAGGGAGCTTCACTCTGTATCTGACCCTGGGAGTGTGTGATGGGACGGTGTAGAGGGAGCTTCACTCTGTGTCTGACCCCGGGAGAGTGTGATGGGACAGTGTAGAGGGAGCTTCACTCTATGTCTTACCCTGGGAGTGTGTGATGGGACGGTGTAGAGGGAGCTTCACTCTGTGTCTGACCCCGGGAGTGTGTGATGGGACAGTGTGGAGGGAACTTCACTCTGTGTCTGACCCTGGGAGTGTGTGATGGGACGGTGTAGAATGAGCTTCACTCTGTATCTGACCCTGGGAGTGTGTGTTGGGACAGTGTAGAGGGAGAGTCACTCTGTGTCTGACCCTGGGAGTGTGTGATGGGACAGTGTGGAGGGAGCTTCACTCTGTGTCTGACCCTGGGAGTGTGTGATGGGACGGTGTAGAGGGAGCTTCACTCTGTGTCTGACCCTGGGAGTGGGTGATGGGACAGTGCGGAGGGAGCTTCACTTTGTACCTACCTGTGCTGTCCCACCTTGGCTGCCTGGTTGTGTGTGACAGGGTAATGAAGAGGGAACTTTACCCTCTCTTACCCCTGCGCTGGGAGTGCAGCAGTGTAGATTGGGGTTTGCCAGCCTTTTTTATGCCATGGACCCCTACCATTAACTGATGGGTCTGTGGGTCCCAGGTAGGGAACCCCTGGTGTAGAGGGAGCTTAACAGCATTTGTTACCTATGCTGTCCCTGTCCTGGGAGAGTATAAAACCCTCACTGGGTTCCTGTTTGAGTAACTTATATGTTGCTTAATTTTGACTACCCTCCCTCACTTTGAAGTCAATATATTTTTCAATCAAAATCTATTTGTTCAAATCTTTGAACGGTAAATGTAAAAGATGAAGGTCTTTTGGTCCCGATGACCTGTGGAGATTTCCAGGAGCCAGTTTTCTTGGGCTTTTAACAGCGATGCTATGGGTGCAATTTCAGCTGTGATGTTACTGTGGCCACATCGAAGCCATGGGAATGGTGGTATCCCTTGGGTTGGGGGGTAGGTGTTGGAGGAGGGGGGAACTATGTTTGTGGGGTTATCGTGGGTTGGAGGAATCAGGAATCCGTCTGCTGGAGTGTTCAGAAGAACAACTAACCACAAACTTAGAAAATAATTGTCAATGCAATGTGTGCTTTTTCTGGTCTGGTTTCAGGGTAAGGTGCTTCCAGGACACCCCATATTCTCTCATTCTCTCTCTCCCTTTCTCTCCGTCTCTCTCTCTCTCTCGCCCGCTCCCAGTTTCTGTCTCCTGTGTGTGTGTGTCTCTGTCTCTCTGCCTCCCCCTTTTCTTTCCCCTTGTTCCTTCCCAGCACCTTGGCCTTCTTTCCCCTTCTATGTGGGGCAGCGCTGTTGTTTCAGTAACGGGGGAGGCTGGGGGAGTGGATGGGGTGGGGGCGGAAGTTTGCCAGCTCTCCATCCACTTCCCCACCTTGCTACTGCATGTGCATGTGAACGGGGCAGTGATAACAGGGTCCTGTCGCCAGTGGCTTACTCTATTCCTGTTTCATTTTTCTCTGTGTGCGTTTTAACGAGCCCTGCAAATTAATCCTGATTCAGATGTCAGTGTGAATGAGGCTGCTGTGTAATCTCACCACGGATACTGTACATGTGTGTTTTTAATTAATTAATTAAAAAGATATTGTATTTGCACTTTGCAAAGAGAAAAACCTTGTACAAATGTAAAGTCAGACCAAGAGCACTACACGCCTTTGGGCCATGCGTGGCGTTTTAATAAAGATACCGGCTATTGTTCTAAAACCTGTGTTCGTTGTGGTCAGTTCACGCATAACTGAAAGGTGGAAATGCAAAATTAGACTGTGTGCTCCTTCCCTCTCCACCCCATTTCCTTCTCCCTCTCCCCCTCCCCACCCTCTCACACACCCGACCCTCCACTCACTTTCGCACACACCTCGACCCCTGCGCTCTCTCGCACTCGACGTTCCCCGCAGACACCCAAGCCCCCACCCACTTTCTCTCACACCACAAACCCCTGCTCTTTCTCCCACACCCATGATGCTCCCCCACCTTCTTTCTCTCACCCCACAAACCCAGTTCTCTCTCTCACACCCAACATTTCATTCTCTCTCAGACCCACCCTCCTTCGCTTGCTCTCCCACATCTTTGACGTTCCCGACCCCCACCTTGGTTCACCTGCACCCACCACCGCTCTTTCTCACACACTCGTGCCCTCATCTTCCTCCTCCCCCGACTCACCCAGTTCTGGTATACAGACAAGGTGATTGCACCAGTCGGTTTTGAAGTTCCAAGGCACAAGAAGCTTTGTCTTGAACCAGGGTCCTGAAGATGGGTCGTAATGGCAACTGTTTACTGCCCGGCCTGCTGGGTTCCTGCAGCATTTTGTGTGTTGCATTGGACCTGTTCCCTGATGGGGTGTCACCCACCACGAGGAGATGCAGGAACAATGCTGCCCGCCGCCTGTGACTTCCATGTGTGATGCATCTTTCTTCTAGAATTTTCCTCATGAGTTGGAGAGGCCGTTTGGCCCATTGAATTTGGAGATATCCCACCCATCCCACACCTTAATCCCAATCTTTCTGCAAACTATTCTCCCTACATTCCCATCAGCACCTTCCCAAATGCTACCCCTCATCCCAAATGCTACACACTGGGATGATGGAGGAAAACTGAACTATCCGGGGGAAGCCTGCGGAGCCTCGTGTTTACTGTCACGTGAAATTTGTACAGTGATAGCAGTATGGTGCCAAGACTTCAAACTGCTATAGTGTTTAAAAATATTGAGGTAGTGTTTTTGGGTTCACAGAGCATCCAGAAATCTGACGGGAGAGGGAAAGAACTTGTTCCTAAAATACTGAGTGTGGGTCTTCCAGTTCCTTTACCTCGTCTCTGATGGTAGTATCGAGAAGAGGGCATGGCCTGGATGGTCAGGGTCTTTGATTCCTTCTTCTGTAAAGTCAATTTTATTATCAAAGTACATATATGTCACCATATACAACACTGAGATTCATTTTCCTGCGGTCATACTCAGCAAATCTATAGAACAGTAACAGGATCAATGAAAGATCAACCAGAGTGCAGAAGACAACAAACTGTGCAAATGCAAATATAAATAAATAGCAATAAGTAACAAGAACATGAGATGAAAATCCCTGAGAGCAAGTCTACTGGTTGTGGGAACATCTCAATATGGATGGGCAAGTGAGTGTAGTTATCCCCTTTGTTCAAGAACCTGATGGTTGAGGAGTAGTGATTGTTTTTGAACCTGGTGGTGTGAGTCCTGAGGCTCCTGCACCTTCTACCCGATGGCCTGGCTGGAGGGGGATCTCTGATGATGGACGCTGCTTTCTTACGACAACATTTCATGTAGATGTGCTCAATGGTTGGGATGGTTCTACCTGCGACGGACTGGGCTAGATCCACTACCTTTTGTAAGACTTTCTGTCCAAAGATATTGGTGTTTCCATACCAGGCTGTGATGGAGCCAGTCAATACAAACTCCACTACACAGCTATAGAAGTTTGTCGAAGTTTTAGATGCCACGCCGAATCTCTGCAGGTTTGAATTAGTAGGCACCATCTTTTGAAGATGCCCTCAAGGATGGGGAGGGTTATGCCCACGATGGAACCAGCCAAGTCCAGACCACTCTGTAACCTCCTGCATTCCCTATGCATTGAAGCCTCCATACCAGACAGCAAATGTTCTCCAGGGCACATCTGTAGAAATTTGTGCAAGTCTTTGGTGTCTTACCAAATCTCCTCAAACTCCTAATGAGATATTGCTGATTGAATCAAATCGGGTTCGGGATAGATCATCTGAGATGTTGACACCCAGGAACTTGAAACTGCCCGCCCTTTCCACCGCTGACCCCTCTCTGAGGACTGGTGCATGTGGTCCCCCTACTTACTTTGAAGTCTGCAATCATAGAAACATAGAAAACTTACAGCACAATACAGGCCCTTCGGCCCACAATGTCCCTACCTCAGAAATTACTAGGCTTACCCATAACCCTATATTTTTCTAAGCTCCATGTACCTATCCAAAAGTCTCTTAAAAGACCCTATCGTATCTGCCTCCACCACCGTTGCCGGCAGCCCATTCCACTCACTCACCACTCTCTGAGTAAAAAAACTTACCCCTGACATCTCCTCTGTACCTACTCCCCAGCACCTTAAACCCATGTCCTCTTGTGGCAACCATTTCAGCCCTGGGACTATGCACACGATCAATGCCTCTCATCATCTTGTACACCTCTATCAAGTCACCTCTCATCCTCCGTCACTCCAAGGAGAAAAGGCCGAGTTCACTCAACCTATTCTCATTAGGCGTGCTCCCCAATCCAGGCAACATCCTTGTAAATCTCTGCACCCTTTCTATGGTTTCCACATCCTTCCTGCAGTGAGGTGACCAGAACTGAGCACAGTACTCCAAGTGGGGTCTGACCAGGGTCCTATATAGCTGCAACATTACCTCTTGGCTCCTAAATTCAATTCCATGGTTGATGAAGGCCAATACACCATACGCCTTCTTAATCACAGAGTCAACCTGCGCAGCTGCTTTGAGTGTCCTATGGACTCGGACCCCAAGATCCCTCTGATCCTCCACACTGCCAAGAGTCTTACCATTAATACTATATTCTGCCATCATATTTGACCTACCAAAATGAACAACTTCACACTTAACTGGGTTGAACATCTACTATTTCTCAGCCCAGTTCTGCATCCTATCGATGTCCCACTGTAACCTCTGACAGCCCTCCACACTATCCACAACACCCTCAACCTTTGTGTCATCAGCAAACTTCCTAACCCATCCCTTCACTTCCTCATCCAGGTCATATATGAAAATCACAAAGAGGCACTCCCCTAGGATCAGTTCTGGGACCCTTAGTCTTGGTGATTTTTATAAATGACCTGGCTGAGGAAGTGGAGGGAGGGGTTGGTAAGTTTGCTGATTGGTCTTGCTGACGTTGAACGCGAGGTTGTCGTTGCGACGCCACTCGACCAGCTGATCTATCTCACCCCTGTACACCACCTCCTCGACATCATCTGCCCAACTCAGTAGCGTCATTTGCAAACGTATAGATGCTAGTCATGTCGCGACTCGACCGCGTTATCAGCGAGGAGGAGATGTTTCCACTGGCTGTGGGTCTCCCAACGAAGAAGCCGAGGATCCATTTGCAGAGGCCCAGCTTCATAAATGGAACAAGGGTCTCTGGAGCCGCTGGGCGAGTTAGAGCAGTGAGAGATCACAGTGTTGTGCAGGATCATGATCCAATACCAACCCATGGGGAGCTGTAGGTGAACACTAAGAGGCGATGGAGGCATAGGGGTCTGGGAAGGGTTACCTATTGAAGGCAGAAACGCAGATCGTGTCCTTACCTACCACCCCACGAGTCTGCATCCAGCACATCCTTCTCTGTCACTTCTGCAGGCTTTAACAGGATCGTACCACCAAACACATCATTCCACCCCACCCCTCACTCTCTCCATGATTCCCTTGCCCATTCGTCCCTCCCCACTGATCTCCCCCCGGCACTTACCCCATGCAAGCGGAACAACTGCTACACCTGTCATTCACCTCCTCCCTTCACCATTCAGGGCCCCGGAACAGCTGAGGCAACACTTCACCCGCGAGTCTGGCCCTGGATATTTTTTGGTTGAAAGTGCAGCGGTTACTTGAAAGCCGCTGAGGAACGAACGGTGCGTGAGGGGCTTCCGAATATCTGACTCCGAGTCGAAAAACAGTGCCTTCGATCATTTATTACAAAACCAGCGAGGACCAGCGATCAAGAATAGCGATAGCAAAAGTAGCAGTCAACAAAAATCTCCATTCTCTTCACACCCCCTCTCTAACCAAACTAATACAAAGCGTGAGCACTCACTTACCTCCACCGTGCCCAAACCCACGTGACCAATTACTGCAGCCTGTTATAAATACGTGCAACAGTTGGCATAGGCAAGATGGGCCGAAGGGTACATTTCTATATTAGGATAAATTCAGGGATCGGCCCAGTTGGAAGAAAACTATCCACAGGGATCTATAAACATGAACTGGCTGTAAAGCCACACGGCCAACTCTCCCTAGATTCAGAATCAGGTTTAATATCACCGGCATATGTCGTGAAATTTGTTAACTTTGCGGCAGAAGTGGATGATAAATAAAAAAACTGAAGTACAGTAAATATATATATAATAGTTAAATTACGACAAGTAGGACAAAAAATTTAAAAAGTAGTGAGGTAGTTTTCACGGGTTCAGTGTCCATTCAGAAATCGGATGGCAGAGGGGAAGAAGCTGTTCTTGAATCATTCTTCAAACTTCTGTACCTCCTCCCTGATGGTAGCAATGAGAAGAGGGCATGTCCTGGGTGATGGGAGGTCATTTATCCTGGATACTACGGAGGCTAGTGCCTATGATGGAGCTGACTAATTTTACAACTCTTTGCAGCTTCAATCCTGTGCAGTAGCCCCCGTCACTGTCAATACCTGACGGTGATGTAGCCAGTCAGAATGATCTCCAGTGTCTTTAGGCGAGAAACCAAATCTCCTGAAGAAATATAGCCGCTGCCTTGCCTTCTATATAGTTGCATGGATGTGTTAGGACCAGGTTAGATCCTCAGAGATATTGACACCCAGGAAATATATTTCTGATTCCACTATGAGGACAGTGGTCTGTTCCTTCGTCTTTCCTTTTCTGAAGATCCAGAGCAGGCACAAATTCAGCTGGGCATCAGTGCGGCATGTAAGAGAATTCCCGGAAGCAAGTGTTTTTTTTAAATGAACAACGTAGACCTTGATCCTGTTTATGAACAATTGCGGGGAAAAAAATTCCAGATCAGAACGCGCGTAGTTCGCCACACAGCCAATCACTGACAAGATTTCCTACTGGCATCACAATTAAGTCTCCGTAATGATGACCAATCAGCTGATTGATAACTACACGAAGGCCAGGCGTTCGGTGGAAACCCTGTAATCAACCCGCTTATATTCCGGCCAAACGTTTGCAAGTAAATTGCTGAGATCGGAAACCAACTCAACCCAACCGCGCGAGCTACACTTTCCTGAATTGTTCACCTAATCTTGTGGAGAGCCAACAGCGGCAGTCCCCCGATTGATGATTCAGGAACAGCTTATTCCCCTCCACCATCAGATTTCCGAACGTATTTGCGCTGAGCCAGAAAACAACAAATTTCACATCATATAAAGCAGTAATGTGGCTACGAAGGAGGATGAGAGGTGACTTAGTGAGGTCCTTCCTTAACCCTGGAGACCAAAACTATACACAATACTCCAGGTGTGGTCTCACCAGGGCCCTGAACAAATGCAAGAGGATTTCCTTGCTCTTGTACTCAATTCCCTTTGTAATAAAGGCCAACATTCCATTAGCCTTCTTCACTGCCTGCTGCACTTGCTCATTCACCTTCAGTGACTGATGAACAAGGACTCCGAGATCTCTTTGTATTTCTCCCTTACCTAACTCTACACCGTTCAGATAATAATCTGCCTTCCTGTTCTTACTCCCAAAGTGGATAACCTCACACTTATTCACATTAAACGTCATCTGCCAAGTATCTGCCCACTCACCCAGCCTATCCAAGTCACCCTGAATTCTCCTAACATCCTCATCACATGTCACACTGCCACCCAGCTTAGTATCATCAGCAAATTTGCTGATGTTATTTTCTATGCCTTCATCCAAATCATTAACATAAATGGTAAACAGCTGTGGTCCCAATACCGAGCCCTGTGGCACCCCACTAGTCACCACCTGCCATTCCGAGAAACACCCATTCACCACTACCCTTTGCTTTCTATCTGCCAACCAGTTTTCTATCCATGCCAATGTCTTCCCTCCGATGCCCTGAGCTTTGA